>NW_027017727.1:142500-742500 GCF_036013445.1 Caloenas nicobarica | reverse complement strand
ATGTATGGAGGCCTCAGGGCTCGCTCAGGGCTTGTCACGCAGAACTGCAGGCCTGACAGAGCAGAACTGCTCTCCTCTCCTCTACTCTCCTCTCCTCTCCTCTCCTCTCCTCTCCTCTCCTCTCCTCTCCTCTCCTGTCCGCCAGTCCAATATCTAAGAGACTGTTTGCCTGAAAGGACAGAGGGTTTTCAGTTCCAAAATCAATGTCAAGGACACAGAACACAATGAATTGTATTTTATTTTGTTGTTAATTTATTAATTTTCTTGATTTTATGTTAATTCATGTGATGTTTCTTCGTGTCATTTTTTTTCCCTTTGTGACTCTGTTTCAGAACCCAGGCTCACAAGCATTAGCTCAAGCCCAAGTGTAGCCAGGAGTAGGCTGAGGCATTCTTCAGTTTAGCCTGAGAAAAGATCCCTTGCAGGCTGGCAAAGGCAAGTCCCAGAGCTGCAGAGAGCAGCAGCAGGAATAGAGGCCAAGCTGTGCGCGGTTCCTGCAGAGGGAGAACCTTGACAAGGAGTTGTGGGACTGACCATGCACAAAAGAGGAGGAAGAAGAAGAAGAAGAAGAAGAAGAAGAAGAAGAAGAGGTAGAAGAGGAAGAAGAGGAAGAAGGGGTGAGTGGTACCGTGGCATCTCTTCCAAAGCGTGACATGTAGAGATGACGAGCAGACTTTTTGCCTTCCACAACTTGTTTGGCTGCTGTGCTTCTTGGGCAGGGATGCATGAGAAGCGCTCTGGTCCCTGCCAGGCGCTTGTGTTACCTGCAGGGAGAGCTGAGAAGTGGCAGCTGCGGCTGCCAGCATGGTGGAGCATGAGCAGCCGGCTCCCAGGCCAAATGGCCCAAAGAAATGGTGGCAAGGGGCGGTGCTGAGAACTGCAGAGGAAGGCAAAAAACCGTCGGGGACCAGTGCCAATGTGCCCCGGGGGAAAAAGTGCCTTGCTGAGCCCAGTGCTGGCCATGGGCTGTTCCCTGAGCATGTGAGCCAGACCTGGCTCCTTCTCCCACAGGCTGCTCATGCTTCCCAGGAGCTGCCCAAGCCCTATCCTCCCTTGAGCTGGAGCTATGTCGCGGACTTGCCAGAGTGCCCAAGTGCCTCTGAGCTGATAGACCTTGTGGGCAAGAATCCTTGCTGTCCCTGTGTAGGACACCAGTGGGTGTTCCAAAGCACTGCAAGCCCTTGCAAGCCCTTGCAAGCCCTCGACATCCTATCTCTTACGGCTCCTGAGCGTTGCTCTGTAGGAGATGAGGATGGTGAGCTGTGCAGTGCTCCTCAAGAAGGAATTGCCTTGGTCTTGCCACTGCTATCCAGTTGAAAAGGATGTGTATCCATGAGCCGAGCTTGGAAGGTGGCCCTGCCAGCAGATTGTCTTGCAGCGGAGAACCTCCAGCAGCCTCATGCAAGGTTTTCTTCCCTCAGCCCCTGGCCTGTGATTCCAGCAGCTCCTCAAGTGCTTCCTGTCAGATGTGCTGGGGCTGCCCCCGGGCCAGCTCTGGCAGTGGACACGGGAGGCTGCTCCTCTGGATCCTGCGTGGGGCCTGGTGACCAGTGCGTTGCCGGGTGCTGGCATTGTGACATGGGGGTGACACAGCCGCATATGTGCAGCCCTTTGGAGGAAGCCTTTGGGGTGCTGGCTCCAAATCAGTCCCTGTACCTACAAAATAGGGGAGTAAGCAACCTAATAGAGTCCCTTTTTTGCAAAAAGACAGTGTGGATTTGTTGCCAGTGCAGCCTTACTTCCAGTAGCAATACTGCCTGTAGTCTCATGTATGGAGGCCTCAGGGCTCGCTCAGGGCTTGTCACGCAGAACTGCAGGCCTGACAGAGCAGAACTGCTCTCCTCTCCTCTCCTCTCCTCTCCTCTTCTCTCCTGTCCGCCAGTCCAATATCTAAGAGACTGTTTGCCTGAAAGGACAGAGGGTTTTCAGTTCCAAAATCAATGTCAAGGACACAGAACACAATGAATTGTATTTTATTTTGTTGTTAATTTATTAATTTTCTTGATTTTATGTTAATTCATGTGATGTTTCTTCGTGTCATTTTTTTTCCCTTTGTGACTCTGTTTCAGAACCCAGGCTCACAAGCATTAGCTCAAGCCCAAGTGTAGCCAGGAGTAGGCTGAGGCATTCTTCAGTTTAGCCTGAGAAAAGATCCCTTGCAGGCTGGCAAAGGCAAGTCCCAGAGCTGCAGAGAGCAGCAGCAGGAATAGAGGCCAAGCTGTGCGCGGTTCCTGCAGAGGGAGAACCTTGACAAGGACTTGTGGGACTGACCATGCACAAAAGAGGAGGAAGAAGAAGAAGAAGAAGAAGAAGAAGAAGAAGAAGAAGAGGTAGAAGAGGAAGAAGAGGAAGAAGGGGTGAGTGGTACCGTGGCATCTCTTCCAAAGCGTGACATGTAGAGATGACGAGCAGACTTTTTGCCTTCCACAACTTGTTTGGCTGCTGTGCTTCTTGGGCAGGGATGCATGAGAAGTGCTCTGGTCCCTGCCAGGCGCTTGTGTTAGCTGCAGGGAGAGCTGAGAAGTGGCAGCTGAGGCTGCCAGCATGGTGGAGCATGAGCAGCCGGCTCCCAGGCCAAATGGCCCAAAGAAATGGTGGCAAGGGGCGGTGCTGAGAACTGCAGAGGAAGGCAAAAAACCGTCGGGGACCAGTGCCAATGTGCCCCGGGGGAAAAAGTGCCTTGCTGAGCCCAGTGCTGGCCATGGGCTGTTCCCTGAGCATGTGAGCCAGACCTGGCTCCTTGTCCCACAGGCTGCTCATGCTTCCCAGGAGCTGCCCAAGCCCTATCCTCCCTTGAGCTGGAGCTATGTCGCGGACTTGCCAGAGTGCCCAAGTGCCTCTGAGCTGATAGACCTTGTGGGCAAGAATCCTTGCTGTCCCTGTGTAGGACACCAGTGGGTGTTCCAAAGCACTGCAAGCCCTTGCAAGCCCTTGCAAGCCCTCGACATCCTATCTCTTACGGCTCCTGAGCGTTGCTCTGTAGGAGATGAGGATGGTGAGCTGTGCAGTGCTCCTCAAGAAGGAATTGCCTTGGTCTTGCCACTGCTATCCAGTTGAAAAGGATTTGTATCCATGAGCCGAGCTTGGAAGGTGGCCCTGCCAGCACATTGTCTTGCAGCGGAGAACCTCCAGCAGCCTCATGCAAGGTTTTCTTCCCTCAGCCCCTGGCCTGTGATTCCAGCAGCTCCTCAAGTGCTTCCTGTCAGATGTGCTGGGGCTGCCCCCGGGCCAGCTCTGGCAGTGGACACGGGAGGCTGCTCCTCTGGATCCTGCGTGGGGCCTGGTGACCACTGCGTTGCCGGGTGCTGGCATTGTGACATGGGGGTGACACAGCCGCATATGTGCAGCCCTTTGGAGGAAGCCTTTGGGGTGCTGGCTCCAAATCAGTCCCTGTACCTACAAAATAGGGGAGTAAGCAACCTAATAGAGTCCCTTTTTTGCAAAAAGACAGTGTGGATTTGTTGCCAGTGCAGCCTTCCTTCCAGTAGCAATACTGCCTGTAGTCTCATGTATGGAGGCCTCAGGGCTCGCTCAGGGCTTGTCACGCAGAACTGCAGGCCTGACAGAGCAGAACTGCTCTCCTCTCCTCTCCTCTCCTCTCCTCTCCTCTCCTCTCCTCTCCTCTCCTCTCCTCTTCTCTCCTGTCCGCCAGTCCAATATCTAAGAGACTGTTTGCCTGAAAGAACAGAGGGTTTTCAGTTCCAAAATCAATGTCAAGGACACAGAACACAATGAATTTTATTTTATTTTGTTGTTAATTTAGTAATTTTCTTGATTTTATGTTAATTCATGTGATGTTTCTTCGTGTCATTTTTTTTCCCTTTGTGACTCTGTTTCAGAACCCAGGCTCACAAGCATTAGCTCAAGCCCAAGTGTAGCCAGGAGTAGGCTGAGGCATTCTTCAGTTTAGCCTGAGAAAAGATCCCTTGCAGGCTGGCAAAGGCAAGTCCCAGAGCTGCAGAGAGCAGCAGCAGGAATAGAGGCCAAGCTGTGCGCGGTTCCTGCAGAGGGAGAACCTTGACAAGGAGTTGTGGGACTGACCATGCACAAAAGAGGAGGAAGAAGAAGAAGAAGAAGAAGAAGAAGAAGAAGAAGAGGTAGAAGAGGAAGAAGAGGAAGAAGGGGTGAGTGGTACCGTGGCATCTCTTCCAAAGCGTGACATGTAGAGATGACGAGCAGACTTTTTGCCTTCCACAACTTGTTTGGCTGCTGTGCTTCTTGGGCAGGGATGCATGAGAAGCGCTCTGGTCCCTGCCAGGCGCTTGTGTTACCTGCAGGGAGAGCTGAGAAGTGGCAGCTGAGGCTGCCAGCATGGTGGAGCATGAGCAGCCGGCTCCCAGGCCAAATGGCCCAAAGAAATGGTGGCAAGGGGCGGTGCTGAGAACTGCAGAGGAAGGCAAAAAACCGTCGGGGACCAGTGCCAATGTGCCCCGGGGGAAAAAGTGCCTTGCTGAGCCCAGTGCTGGCCATGGGCTGTTCCCTGAGCATGTGAGCCAGACCTGGCTCCTTGTCCCACAGGCTGCTCATGCTTCCCAGGAGCTGCCCAAGCCCTATCCTCCCTTGAGCTGGAGCTATGTCGCGGACTTGCCAGAGTGCCCAAGTGCCTCTGAGCTGATAGACCTTGTGGGCAAGAATCCTTGCTGTCCCTGTGTAGGACACCAGTGGGTGTTCCAAAGCACTGCAAGCCCTTGCAAGCCCTTGCAAGCCCTCGACATCCTATCTCTTACGGCTCCTGAGCGTTGCTCTGTAGGAGATGAGGATGGTGAGCTGTGCAGTGCTCCTCAAGAAGGAATTGCCTTGGTCTTGCCACTGCTATCCAGTTGAAAAGGATTTGTATCCATGAGCCAAGCTTGGAAGGTGGCCCTGCCAGCACATTGTCTTGCAGCGGAGAACCTCCAGCAGCCTCATGCAAGGTTTTCTTCCCTCAGCCCCTGGCCTGTGATTCCAGCAGCTCCTCAAGTGCTTCCTGTCAGATGTGCTGGGGCTGCCCCCAGGCCAGCTCTGGCAGTGGACACGGGAGGCTGCTCCTCTGGATCCTGCGTGGGGCCTGGTGACCACTGCGTTGCCGGGTGCTGGCATTGTGACATGGGGGTGACACAGCCGCATATGTGCAGCCCTTTGGAGGAAGCCTTTGGGGTGCTGGCTCCAAATCAGTCCCTGTACCTACAAAATAGGGGAGTAAGCAACCTAATAGAGTCCCTTTTTTGCAAAAAGACAGTGTGGATTTGTTGCCAGTGCAGCCTTACTTCCAGTAGCAATACTGCCTGTAGTCTCATGTATGGAGGCCTCAGGGCTCGCTCAGGGCTTGTCACGCAGAACTGCAGGCCTGACAGAGCAGAACTGCTCTCTTCTCCTCTCCTCTCCTCTCCTCTCCTCTTCTCTCCTGTCCGCCAGTCCAATATCTAAGAGACTGTTTGCCTGAAAGGACAGAGGGTTTTCAGTTCCAAAATCAATGTCAAGGACACAGAACACAATGAATTTTATTTTATTTTGTTGTTAATTTAGTAATTTTCTTGATTTTATGTTAATTCATGTTATGTTTCTTCGTGTCATTTTTTTTCCCTTTGTGACTCTGTTTCAGAACCCAGGCTCACAAGCATTAGCTCAAGCCCAAGTGTAGCCAGGAGTAGGCTGAGGCATTCTTCAGTTTAGCCTGAGAAAAGATCCCTTGCAGGCTGGCAAAGGCAAGTCCCAGAGCTGCAGAGAGCAGCAGCAGGAATAGAGGCCAAGCTGTGCACGGTTCCTGCAGAGGGAGAACCTTGACAAGGACTTGTGGGACTGACCATGCACAAAAGAGGAGGAAGAAGAAGAAGAAGAAGAAG
This sequence comes from Caloenas nicobarica, assembly GCF_036013445.1. Taxonomy (NCBI): domain Eukaryota; kingdom Metazoa; phylum Chordata; class Aves; order Columbiformes; family Columbidae; genus Caloenas; species Caloenas nicobarica. The sequence goes on along the minus strand of NW_027017727.1, from coordinate 736,678 downwards.
AAGAAGAAGAAGAAGAGGTAGAAGAGGAAGAAGGGGTGAGTGGTACCGTGGCATCTCTTCCAAAGCGTGACATGTAGAGATGACGAGCAGACTTTTTGCCTTCCACAACTTGTTTGGCTGCTGTGCTTCTTGGGCAGGGATGCATGAGAAGCGCTCTGGTCCCTGCCAGGCGCTTGTGTTAGCTGCAGGGAGAGCTGAGAAGTGGCAGCTGAGGCTGCCAGCATGGTGGAGCATGAGCAGCCGGCTCCCAGGCCAAATGGCCCAAAGAAATGGTGGCAAGGGGTGGTGCTGAGAACTGCAGAGGAAGGCAAAAAACCGTCGGGGACCAGTGCCAATGTGCCCCGGGGGAAAAAGTGCCTTGCTGAGCCCAGTGCTGGCCATGGGCTGTTCCCTGAGCATGTGAGCCAGACCTGGCTCCTTGTCCCACAGGCTGCTCATGCTTCCCAGGAGCTGCCCAAGCCCTATCCTCCCTTGAGCTGGAGCTATGTCGTGGACTTGCCAGAGTGCCCAAGTGCCTCTGAGCTGATAGACCTTGTGGGCAAGAATCCTTGCTGTCCCTGTGTAGGACACCAGTGGGTGTTCCAAAGCACTGCAAGCCCTTGCAAGCCCTTGCAAGCCCTCGACATCCTATCTCTTACGGCTCCTGAGCGTTGCTCTGTAGGAGATGAGGATGGTGAGCTGTGCAGTGCTCCTCAAGAAGGAATTGCCTTGGTCTTGCCACTGCTATCCAGTTGAAAAGGATTTGTATCCATGAGCCGAGCTTGGAAGGTGGCCCTGCCAGCACATTGTCTTGCAGCGGAGAACCTCCAGCAGCCTCATGCAAGGTTTTCTTCCCTCAGCCCCTGGCCTGTGATTCCAGCAGCTCCTCAAGTGCTTCCTGTCAGATGTGCTGGGGCTGCCCCCGGGCCAGCTCTGGCAGTGGACACGGGAGGCTGCTCCTCTGGATCCTGCGTGGGGCCTGGTGACCACTGCGTTGCCGGGTGCTGGCATTGTGACATGGGGGTGACACAGCCGCATATGTGCAGCCCTTTGGAGGAAGCCTTTGGGGTGCTGGCTCCAAATCAGTCCCTGTACCTACAAAATAGGGGAGGAAGCAACCTAATAGAGTCCCTTTTTTGCAAAAAGACAGTGTGGATTTGTTGCCAGTGCAGCCTTACTTCCAGTAGCAATACTGCCTGTAGTCTCATGTATGGAGGCCTCAGGGCTCGCTCAGGGCTTGTCACGCAGAACTGCAGGCCTGACAGAGCAGAACTGCTCTCCTCTCCTCTCCTCTCCTCTCCTCTTCTCTCCTGTCCGCCAGTCCAATATCTAAGAGACTGTTTGCCTGAAAGGACAGAGGGTTTTCAGTTCCAAAATCAATGTCAAGGACACAGAACACAATGAATTTTATTTTATTTTGTTGTTAATTTATTAATTTTCTTGATTTTATGTTAATTCATGTGATGTTTCTTCGTGTCATATTTTTTCCCTTTGTGACTCTGTTTCAGAACCCAGGCTCACAAGCATTAGCTCAAGCCCAAGTGTAGCCAGGAGTAGGCTGAGGCATTCTTCAGTTTAGCCTGAGAAAAGATCCCTTGCAGGCTGGCAAAGGCAAGTCCCAGAGCTGCAGAGAGCAGCAGCAGGAATAGAGGCCAAGCTGTGCGCGGTTCCTGCAGAGGGAGAACCTTGACAAGGAGTTGTGGGACTGACCATGCACAAAAGAGGAGGAAGAAGAAGAAGAAGAAGAAGAAGAAGAAGAAGAAGAGGTAGAAGAGGAAGAAGGGGTGAGTGGTACCGTGGCATCTCTTCCAAAGCGTGACATGTAGAGATGACGAGCAGACTTTTTGCCTTCCACAACTTGTTTGGCTGCTGTGCTTCTTGGGCAGGGATGCATGAGAAGCGCTCTGGTCCCTGCCAGGCGCTTGTGTTACCTGCAGGGAGAGCTGAGAAGTGGCAGCTGAGGCTGCCAGCATGGTGGAGCATGAGCAGCCGGCTCCCAGGCCAAATGGCCCAAAGAAATGGTGGCAAGGGGCGGTGCTGAGAACTGCAGAGGAAGGCAAAAAACCGTCGGGGACCAGTGCCAATGTGCCCCGGGGGAAAAAGTGCCTTGCTGAGCCCAGTGCTGGCCATGGGCTGTTCCCTGAGCATGTGAGCCAGACCTGGCTCCTTGTCCCACAGGCTGCTCATGCTTCCCAGGAGCTGCCCAAGCCCTATCCTCCCTTGAGCTGGAGCTATGTCGCGGACTTGCCAGAGTGCCCAAGTGCCTCTGAGCTGATAGACCTTGTGGGCAAGAATCCTTGCTGTCCCTGTGTAGGACACCAGTGGGTGTTCCAAAGCACTGCAAGCCCTTGCAAGCCCTTGCAAGCCCTCGACATCCTATCTCTTACGGCTCCTGAGCGTTGCTCTGTAGGAGATGAGGATGGTGAGCTGTGCAGTGCTCCTCAAGAAGGAATTGCCTTGGTCTTGCCACTGCTATCCAGTTGAAAAGGATTTGTATCCATGAGCCGAGCTTGGAAGGTGGCCCTGCCAGCACATTGTCTTGCAGCGGAGAACCTCCAGCAGCCTCATGCAAGGTTTTCTTCCCTCAGCCCCTGGCCTGTGATTCCAGCAGCTCCTCAAGTGCTTCCTGTCAGATGTGCTGGGGCTGCCCCCGGGCCAGCTCTGGCAGTGGACACGGGAGGCTGCTCCTCTGGATCCTGCGTGGGGCCTGGTGACCACTGCGTTGCCGGGTGCTGGCATTGTGACATGGGGGTGACACAGCCGCATATGTGCAGCCCTTTGGAGGAAGCCTTTGGGGTGCTGGCTCCAAATCAGTCCCTGTACCTACAAAATAGGGGAGGAAGCAACCTAATAGAGTCCCTTTTTTGCAAAAAGACAGTGTGGATTTGTTGCCAGTGCAGCCTTACTTCCAGTAGCAATACTGCCTGTAGTCTCATGTATGGAGGCCTCAGGGCTCGCTCAGGGCTTGTCACGCAGAACTGCAGGCCTGACAGAGCAGAACTGCTCTCCTCTCCTCTCCTCTCCTCTCCTCTCCTCTCCTCTCCTCTCCTCTCCTCTCCTCTCCTCTCCTCTCCTCTCCTCTCCTCTCCTCTCCTCTCCTCTTCTCTCCTGTCCGCCAGTCCAATATCTAAGAGACTGTTTGCCTGAAAGGACAGAGGGTTTTCTGTTCCAAAATCAATGTCAAGGACACAGAACACAATGAATTTTATTTTATTTTGTTGTTAATTTATTAATTTTCTTGATTTTATGTTAATTCATGTTATGTTTCTTCGTGTCATTTTTTTTCCCTTTGTGACTCTGTTTCAGAACCCAGGCTCACAAGCATTAGCTCAAGCCCAAGTGTAGCCAGGAGTAGGCTGAGGCATTCTTCAGTTTAGCCTGAGAAAAGATCCCTTGCAGGCTGGCAAAGGCAAGTCCCAGAGCTGCAGAGAGCAGCAGCAGGAATAGAGGCCAAGCTGTGCGCGGTTCCTGCAGAGGGAGAACCTTGACAAGGACTTGTGGGACTGACCATGCACAAAAGAGGAGGAAGAAGAAGAAGATGAAGAAGAAGAAGAAGAAGAAGAGGTAGAAGAGGAAGAAGGGGTGAGTGGTACCGTGGCATCTCTTCCAAAGCGTGACATGTAGAGATGACGAGCAGACTTTTTGCCTTCCACAACTTGTTTGGCTGCTGTGCTTCTTGGGCAGGGATGCATGAGAAGCGCTCTGGTCCCTGCCAGGCGCTTGTGTTAGCTGCAGGGAGAGCTGAGAAGTGGCAGCTGAGGCTGCCAGCATGGTGGAGCATGAGCAGCCGGCTCCCAGGCCAAATGGCCCAAAGAAATGGTGGCAAGGGGCGGTGCTGAGAACTGCAGAGGAAGGCAAAAAACCGTCGGGGACCAGTGCCAATGTGCCCCGGGGGAAAAAGTGCCTTGCTGAGCCCAGTGCTGGCCATGGGCTGTTCCCTGAGCATGTGAGCCAGACCTGGCTCCTTGTCCCACAGGCTGCTCATGCTTCCCAGGAGCTGCCCAAGCCCTATCCTCCCTTGAGCTGGAGCTATGTCGTGGACTTGCCAGAGTGCCCAAGTGCCTCTGAGCTGATAGACCTTGTGGGCAAGAATCCTTGCTGTCCCTGTGTAGGACACCAGTGGGTGTTCCAAAGCACTGCAAGCCCTTGCAAGCCCTTGCAAGCCCTCGACATCCTATCTCTTACGGCTCCTGAGCGTTGCTCTGTAGGAGATGAGGATGGTGAGCTGTGCAGTGCTCCTCAAGAAGGAATTGCCTTGGTCTTGCCACTGCTATCCAGTTGAAAAGGATTTGTATCCATGAGCCGAGCTTGGAAGGTGGCCCTGCCAGCACATTGTCTTGCAGCGGAGAACCTCCAGCAGCCTCATGCAAGGTTTTCTTCCCTCAGCCCCTGGCCTGTGATTCCAGCAGCTCCTCAAGTGCTTCCTGTCAGATGTGCTGGGGCTGCCCCCGGGCCAGCTCTGGCAGTGGACACGGGAGGCTGCTCCTCTGGATCCTGCGTGGGGCCTGGTGACCACTGCGTTGCCGGGTGCTGGCATTGTGACATGGGGGTGACACAGCCGCATATGTGCAGCCCTTTGGAGGAAGCCTTTGGGGTGCTGGCTCCAAATCAGTCCCTGTACCTACAAAATAGGGGAGGAAGCAACCTAATAGAGTCCCTTTTTTGCAAAAAGACAGTGTGGATTTGTTGCCAGTGCAGCCTTACTTCCAGTAGCAATACTGCCTGTAGTCTCATGTATGGAGGCCTCAGGGCTCGCTCAGGGCTTGTCACGCAGAACTGCAGGCCTGACAGAGCAGAACTGCTCTCCTCTCCTCTCCTCTCCTCTCCTCTTCTCTCCTGTCCGCCAGTCCAATATCTAAGAGACTGTTTGCCTGAAAGGACAGAGGGTTTTCAGTTCCAAAATCAATGTCAAGGACACAGAACACAATGAATTTTATTTTATTTTGTTGTTAATTTAGTAATTTTCTTGATTTTATGTTAATTCATGTTATGTTTCTTCGTGTCATTTTTTTTCCCTTTGTGACTCTGTTTCAGAACCCAGGCTCACAAGCATTAGCTCAAGCCCAAGTGTAGCCAGGAGTAGGCTGAGGCATTCTTCAGTTTAGCCTGAGAAAAGATCCCTTGCAGGCTGGCAAAGGCAAGTCCCAGAGCTGCAGAGAGCAGCAGCAGGAATAGAGGCCAAGCTGTGCGCGGTTCCTGCAGAGGGAGAACCTTGACAAGGACTTGTGGGACTGACCATGCACAAAAGAGGAGGAAGAAGAAGAAGAAGAAGAAGAAGAAGAAGAGGTAGAAGAGGAAGAAGAGGAAGAAGGGGTGAGTGGTACCGTGGCATCTCTTCCAAAGCGTGACATGTAGAGATGACGAGCAGACTTTTTGCCTTCCACAACTTGTTTGGCTGCTGTGCTTCTTGGGCAGGGATGCATGAGAAGCGCTCTGGTCCCTGCCAGGCGCTTGTGTTACCTGCAGGGAGAGCTGAGAAGTGGCAGCTGAGGCTGCCAGCATGGTGGAGCATGAGCAGCCGGCTCCCAGGCCAAATGGCCCAAAGAAATGGTGGCAAGGGGTGGTGCTGAGAACTGCAGAGGAAGGCAAAAAACCGTCGGGGACCAGTGCCAATGTGCCCCGGGGGAAAAAGTGCCTTGCTGAGCCCAGTGCTGGCCATGGGCTGTTCCCTGAGCATGTGAGCCAGACCTGGCTCCTTGTCCCACAGGCTGCTCATGCTTCCCAGGAGCTGCCCAAGCCCTATCCTCCCTTGAGCTGGAGCTATGTCGCGGACTTGCCAGAGTGCCCAAGTGCCTCTGAGCTGATAGACCTTGTGGGCAAGAATCCTTGCTGTCCCTGTGTAGGACACCAGTGGGTGTTCCAAAGCACTGCAAGCCCTTGCAAGCCCTTGCAAGCCCTCGACATCCTATCTCGTACGGCTCCTGAGCGTTGCTCTGTAGGAGATGAGGATGGTGAGCTGTGCAGTGCTCCTCAAGAAGGAATTGCCTTGGTCTTGCCACTGCTATCCAGTTGAAAAGGATTTGTATCCATGAGCCGAGCTTGGAAGGTGGCCCTGCCAGCACATTGTCTTGCAGCGGAGAACCTCCAGCAGCCTCATGCAAGGTTTTCTTCCCTCAGCCCCTGGCCTGTGATTCCAGCAGCTCCTCAAGTGCTTCCTGTCAGATGTGCTGGGGCTGCCCCCGGGCCAGCTCTGGCAGTGGACACGGGAGGCTGCTCCTCTGGATCCTGCGTGGGGCCTGGTGACCACTGCGTTGCCGGGTGCTGGCATTGTGACATGGGGGTGACACAGCCGCATATGTGCAGCCCTTTGGAGGAAGCCTTTGGGGTGCTGGCTCCAAATCAGTCCCTGTACCTACAAAATAGGGGAGGAAGCAACCTAATAGAGTCCCTTTTTTGCAAAAAGACAGTGTGGATTTGTTGCCAGTGCAGCCTTACTTCCAGTAGCAATACTGCCTGTAGTCTCATGTATGGAGGCCTCAGGGCTCGCTCAGGGCTTGTCACGCAGAACTGCAGGCCTGACAGAGCAGAACTGCTCTCCTCTCCTCTCCTCTCCTCTCCTCTTCTCTCCTGTCCGCCAGTCCAATATCTAAGAGACTGTTTGCCTGAAAGGACAGAGGGTTTTCAGTTCCAAAATCAATGTCAAGGACACAGAACACAATGAATTTTATTTTATTTTGTTGTTAATTTATTAATTTTCTTGATTTGATGTTAATTCATGTGATGTTTCTTCGTGTCATTTTTTTTCCCTTTGTGACTCTGTTTCAGAACCCAGGCTCACAAGCATTAGCTCAAGCCCAAGTGTAGCCAGGAGTAGGCTGAGGCATTCTTCAGTTTAGCCTGAGAAAAGATCCCTTGCAGGCTGGCAAAGGCAAGTCCCAGAGCTGCAGAGAGCAGCAGCAGGAATAGAGGCCAAGCTGTGCGCGGTTCCTGCAGAGGGAGAACCTTGACAAGGACTTGTGGGACTGACCATGCACAAAAGAGGAGGAAGAAGAAGAAGAAGAAGAAGAAGAAGAAGAAGAAGAGGTAGAAGAGGAAGAAGAGGAAGAAGGGGTGAGTGGTACCGTGGCATCTCTTCCAAAGCGTGACATGTAGAGATGACGAGCAGACTTTTTGCCTTCCACAACTTGTTTGGCTGCTGTGCTTCTTGGGCAGGGATGCATGAGAAGCGCTCTGGTCCCTGCCAGGCGCTTGTGTTACCTGCAGGGAGAGCTGAGAAGTGGCAGCTGAGGCTGCCAGCATGGTGGAGCATGAGCAGCCGGCTCCCAGGCCAAATGGCCCAAAGAAATGGTGGCAAGGGGCGGTGCTGAGAACTGCAGAGGAAGGCAAAAAACCGTCGGGGACCAGTGCCAATGTGCCCCGGGGGAAAAAGTGCCTTGCTGAGCCCAGTGCTGGCCATGGGCTGTTCCCTGAGCATGTGAGCCAGACCTGGCTCCTTGTCCCACAGGCTTGCTCATGCTTCCCAGGAGCTGCCCAAGCCCTATCCTCCCTTGAGCTGGAGCTATGTGGCGGACTTGCCAGAGTGCCCAAGTGCCTCTGAGCTGATAGACCTTGTGGGCAAGAATCCTTGCTGTCCCTGTGTAGGACACCAGTGGGTGTTCCAAAGCACTGCAAGCCCTTGCAAGCCCTTGCAAGCCCTCGACATCCTATCTCGTACGGCTCCTGAGCGTTGCTCTGTAGGAGATGAGGATGGTGAGCTGTGCAGTGCTCCTCAAGAAGGAATTGCCTTGGTCTTGCCACTGCTATCCAGTTGAAAAGGATTTGTATCCATGAGCCGAGCTTGGAAGGTGGCCCTGCCAGCACATTGTCTTGCAGCGGAGAACCTCCAGCAGCCTCATGCAAGGTTTTCTTCCCTCAGCCCCTGGCCTGTGATTCCAGCAGCTCCTCAAGTGCTTCCTGTCAGATGTGCTGGGGCTGCCCCCGGGCCAGCTCTGGCAGTGGACACGGGAGGCTGCTCCTCTGGATCCTGCGTGGGGCCTGGTGACCACTGCGTTGCCGGGTGCTGGCATTGTGACATGGGGGTGACACAGCCGCATATGTGCAGCCCTTTGGAGGAAGCCTTTGGGGTGCTGGCTCCAAATCAGTCCCTGTACCTACAAAATAGGGGAGAAAGCAACCTAATAGAGTCCCTTTTTTGCAAAAAGACAGTGTGGATTTGTTGCCAGTGCAGCCTTACTTCCAGTAGCAATACTGCCTGTAGTCTCATGTATGGAGGCCTCAGGGCTCGCTCAGGGCTTGTCACGCAGAACTGCAGGCCTGACAGAGCAGAACTGCTCTCCTCTCCTCTCCTCTCCTCTCCTCTCCTCTCCTCTCCTCTTCTCTCCTGTCCGCCAGTCCAATATCTAAGAGACTGTTTGCCTGAAAGGACAGAGGGTTTTCAGTTCCAAAATCAATGTCAAGGACACAGAACACAATGAATTTTATTTTATTTTGTTGTTAATTTATTAATTTTCTTGATTTGATGTTAATTCATGTGATGTTTCTTCGTGTCATTTTTTTTCCCTTTGTGACTCTGTTTCAGAACCCAGGCTCACAAGCATTAGCTCAAGCCCAAGTGTAGCCAGGAGTAGGCTGAGGCATTCTTCAGTTTAGCCTGAGAAAAGATCCCTTGCAGGCTGGCAAAGGCAAGTCCCAGAGCTGCAGAGAGCAGCAGCAGGAATAGAGGCCAAGCTGTGCGCGGTTCCTGCAGAGGGAGAACCTTGACAAGGACTTGTGGGACTGACCATGCACAAAAGAGGAGGAAGAAGAAGAAGAAGAAGAAGAAGAAGAGGTAGAAGAGGAAGAAGAGGAAGAAGGGGTGAGTGGTACCGTGGCATCTCTTCCAAAGCGTGACATGTAGAGATGACGAGCAGACTTTTTGCCTTCCACAACTTGTTTGGCTGCTGTGCTTCTTGGGCAGGGATGCATGAGAAGCGCTCTGGTCCCTGCCAGGCGCTTGTGTTACCTGCAGGGAGAGCTGAGAAGTGGCAGCTGAGGCTGCCAGCATGGTGGAGCATGAGCAGCCGGCTCCCAGGCCAAATGGCCCAAAGAAATGGTGGCAAGGGGCGGTGCTGAGAACTGCAGAGGAAGGCAAAAAACCGTCGGGGACCAGTGCCAATGTGCCCCAGGGGAAAAAGTGCCTTGCTGAGCCCAGTGCTGGCCATGGGCTGTTCCCTGAGCATGTGAGCCAGACCTGGCTCCTTGTCCCACAGGCTGCTCATGCTTCCCAGGAGCTGCCCAAGCCCTATCCTCCCTTGAGCTGGAGCTATGTGGCGGACTTGCCAGAGTGCCCAAGTGCCTCTCAGCTGATAGACCTTGTGGGCAAGAATCCTTGCTGTCCCTGTGTAGGACACCAGTGGGTGTTCCAAAGCACTGCAAGCCCTTGCAAGCCCTTGCAAGCCCTCGACATCCTATCTCTTACGGCTCCTGAGCGTTGCTCTGTAGGAGATGAGGATGGTGAGCTGTGCAGTGCTCCTCAAGAAGGAATTGCCTTGGTCTTGCCACTGCTATCCAGTTGAAAAGGATTTGTATCCATGAGCCGAGCTTGGAAGGTGGCCCTGCCAGCACATTGTCTTGCAGCGGAGAACCTCCAGCAGCCTCATGCAAGGTTTTCTTCCCTCAGCCCCTGGCCTGTGATTCCAGCAGCTCCTCAAGTGCTTCCTGTCAGATGTGCTGGGGCTGCCCCCGGGCCAGCTCTGGCAGTGGACACGGGAGGATGCTCCTCTGGATCCTGCGTGGGGCCTGGTGACCACTGCGTTGCCGGGTGCTGGCATTGTGACATGGGGGTGACACAGCCGCATATGTGCAGCCCTTTGGAGGAAGCCTTTGGGGTGCTGGCTCCAAATCAGTCCCTGTACCTACAAAATAGGGGAGGAAGCAACCTAATAGAGTCCCTTTTTTGCAAAAAGACAGTGTGGATTTGTTGCCAGTGCAGCCTTACTTCCAGTAGCAATACTGCCTGTAGTCTCATGTATGGAGGCCTCAGGGCTCGCTCAGGGCTTGTCACGCAGAACTGCAGGCCTGACAGAGCAGAACTGCTCTCCTCTCCTCTCCTCTCCTCTCCTCTCCTCTCCTCTTCTCTCCTGTCCGCCAGTCCAATATCTAAGAGACTGTTTGCCTGAAAGGACAGAGGGTTTTCAGTTCCAAAATCAATGTCAAGGACACAGAACACAATGAATTTTATTTTATTTTGTTGTTAATTTATTAATTTTCTTGATTTTATGTTAATTCATGTTATGTTTCTTCGTGTCATTTTTTTTCCCTTTGTGACTCTGTTTCAGAACCCAGGCTCACAAGCATTAGCTCAAGCCCAAGTGTAGCCAGGAGTAGGCTGAGGCATTCTTCAGTTTAGCCTGAGAAAAGATCCCTTGCAGGCTGGCAAAGGCAAGTCCCAGAGCTGCAGAGAGCAGCAGCAGGAATAGAGGCCAAGCTGTGCGCGGTTCCTGCAGAGGGAGAACCTTGACAAGGACTTGTGGGACTGACCATGCACAAAAGAGGAGGAAGAAGAAGAAGAAGAAGAAGAAGAAGAAGAAGAAGAAGAAGAGGTAGAAGAGGAAGAAGAGGAAGAAGGGGTGAGTGGTACCGTGGCATCTCTTCCAAAGCGTGACATGTAGAGATGACGAGCAGACTTTTTGCCTTCCACAACTTGTTTGGCTTCTGTGCTTCTTGGGCAGGGATGCATGAGAAGCGCTCTGGTCCCTGCCAGGCGCTTGTGTTACCTGCAGGGAGAGCTGAGAAGTGGCAGCTGAGGCTGCCAGCATGGTGGAGCATGAGCAGCCGGCTCCCAGGCCAAATGGCCCAAAGAAATGGTGGCAAGGGGCGGTGCTGAGAACTGCAGAGGAAGGCAAAAAACCGTCGGGGACCAGTGCCAATGTGCCCCGGGGGAAAAAGTGCCTTGCTGAGCCCAGTGCTGGCCATGGGCTGTTCCCTGAGCATGTGAGCCAGACCTGGCTCCTTGTCCCACAGGCTTGCTCATGCTTCCCAGGAGCTGCCCAAGCCCTATCCTCCCTTGAGCTGGAGCTATGTCGCGGACTTGCCAGAGTGCCCAAGTGCCTCTGAGCTGATAGACCTTGTGGGCAAGAATCCTTGCTGTCCCTGTGTAGGACACCAGGGGGTGTTCCAAAGCACTGCAAGCCCTTGCAAGCCCTTGCAAGCCCTCGACATCCTATCTCGTACGGCTCCTGAGCGTTGCTCTGTAGGAGATGAGGATGGTGAGCTGTGCAGTGCTCCTCAAGAAGGAATTGCCTTGGTCTTGCCACTGCTATCCAGTTGAAAAGGATTTGTATCCATGAGCCGAGCTTGGAAGGTGGCCCTGCCAGCACATTGTCTTGCAGCGGAGAACCTCCAGCAGCCTCATGCAAGGTTTTCTTCCCTCAGCCCCTGGCCTGTGATTCCAGCAGCTCCTCAAGTGCTTCCTGTCAGATGTGCTGGGGCTGCCCCCGGGCCAGCTCTGGCAGTGGACACGGGAGGTTGCTCCTCTGGATCCTGCGTGGGGCCTGGTGACCACTGCGTTGCCGGGTGCTGGCATTGTGACATGGGGGTGACACAGCTGCATACGTGCAGCCCTTTGGAGGAAGCCTTTGGGGTGCTGGCTCCAAATCAGTCCCTGTACCTACAAAATAGGGGAGAAAGCAACCTAATAGAGTCCCTTTTTTGCAAAAAGACAGTGTGGATTTGTTGCCAGTGCAGCCTTACTTCCAGTAGCAATACTGCCTGTAGTCTCATGTATGGAGGCCTCAGGGCTCGCTCAGGGCTTGTCACGCAGAACTGCAGGCCTGACAGAGCAGAACTGCTCTCCTCTCCTCTCCTCTCCTCTCCTCTCCTCTCCTCTTCTCTCCTGTCCGCCAGTCCAATATCTAAGAGACTGTTTGCCTGAAAGGACAGAGGGTTTTCAGTTCCAAAATCAATGTCAAGGACACAGAACACAATGAATTTTATTTTATTTTGTTGTTAATTTATTAATTTTCTTGATTTTATGTTAATTCATGTTATGTTTCTTCGTGTCATTTTTTTTCCCTTTGTGACTCTGTTTCAGAACCCAGGCTCACAAGCATTAGCTCAAGCCCAAGTGTAGCCAGGAGTAGGCTGAGGCATTCTTCAGTTTAGCCTGAGAAAAGATCCCTTGCAGGCTGGCAAAGGCAAGTCCCAGAGCTGCAGAGAGCAGCAGCAGGAATAGAGGCCAAGCTGTGCGCGGTTCCTGCAGAGGGAGAACCTTGACAAGGACTTGTGGGACTGACCATGCACAAAAGAGGAGGAAGAAGAAGAAGAAGAAGAAGAAGAAGAAGAAGAAGAAGAAGAGGTAGAAGAGGAAGAAGAGGAAGAAGGGGTGAGTGGTACCGTGGCATCTCTTCCAAAGCGTGACATGTAGAGATGACGAGCAGACTTTTTGCCTTCCACAACTTGTTTGGCTTCTGTGCTTCTTGGGCAGGGATGCATGAGAAGCGCTCTGGTCCCTGCCAGGCGCTTGTGTTACCTGCAGGGAGAGCTGAGAAGTGGCAGCTGAGGCTGCCAGCATGGTGGAGCATGAGCAGCCGGCTCCCAGGCCAAATGGCCCAAAGAAATGGTGGCAAGGGGCGGTGCTGAGAACTGCAGAGGAAGGCAAAAAACCGTCGGGGACCAGTGCCAATGTGCCCCGGGGGAAAAAGTGCCTTGCTGAGCCCAGTGCTGGCCATGGGCTGTTCCCTGAGCATGTGAGCCAGACCTGGCTCCTTGTCCCACAGGCTTGCTCATGCTTCCCAGGAGCTGCCCAAGCCCTATCCTCCCTTGAGCTGGAGCTATGTCGCGGACTTGCCAGAGTGCCCAAGTGCCTCTGAGCTGATAGACCTTGTGGGCAAGAATCCTTGCTGTCCCTGTGTAGGACACCAGGGGGTGTTCCAAAGCACTGCAAGCCCTTGCAAGCCCTTGCAAGCCCTCGACATCCTATCTCGTACGGCTCCTGAGCGTTGCTCTGTAGGAGATGAGGATGGTGAGCTGTGCAGTGCTCCTCAAGAAGGAATTGCCTTGGTCTTGCCACTGCTATCCAGTTGAAAAGGATTTGTATCCATGAGCCGAGCTTGGAAGGTGGCCCTGCCAGCACATTGTCTTGCAGCGGAGAACCTCCAGCAGCCTCATGCAAGGTTTTCTTCCCTCAGCCCCTGGCCTGTGATTCCAGCAGCTCCTCAAGTGCTTCCTGTCAGATGTGCTGGGGCTGCCCCCGGGCCAGCTCTGGCAGTGGACACGGGAGGTTGCTCCTCTGGATCCTGCGTGGGGCCTGGTGACCACTGCGTTGCCGGGTGCTGGCATTGTGACATGGGGGTGACACAGCTGCATATGTGCAGCCCTTTGGAGGAAGCCTTTGGGGTGCTGGCTCCAAATCAGTCCCTGTACCTACAAAATAGGGGAGAAAGCAACCTAATAGAGTCCCTTTTTTGCAAAAAGACAGTGTGGATTTGTTGCCAGTGCAGCCTTACTTCCAGTAGCAATACTGCCTGTAGTCTCATGTATGGAGGCCTCAGGGCTCGCTCAGGGCTTGTCACGCAGAACTGCAGGCCTGACAGAGCAGAACTGCTCTCCTCTCCTCTCCTCTCCTCTCCTCTCCTCTTCTCTCCTGTCCGCCAGTCCAATATCTAAGAGACTGTTTGCCTGAAAGGACAGAGGGTTTTCAGTTCCAAAATCAATGTCAAGGACACAGAACACAATGAATTTTATTTTATTTTGTTGTTAATTTATTAATTTTCTTGATTTTATGTTAATTCATGTGATGTTTCTTCGTGTCATTTTTTTTCCCTTTGTGACTCTGTTTCAGAACCCAGGCTCACAAGCATTAGCTCAAGCCCAAGTGTAGCCAGGAGTAGGCTGAGGCATTCTTCAGTTTAGCCTGAGAAAAGATCCCTTGCAGGCTGGCAAAGGCAAGTCCCAGAGCTGCAGAGAGCAGCAGCAGGAATAGAGGCCAAGCTGTGCGCGGTTCCTGCAGAGGGAGAACCTTGACAAGGACTTGTGGGACTGACCATGCACAAAAGAGGAGGAAGAAGAAGAAGAAGAAGAAGAAGAAGAAGAAGAAGAGGAAGAAGAGGAAGAAGGGGTGAGTGGTACCGTGGCATCTCTTCCAAAGCGTGACATGTAGCGATGACGAGCAGACTTTTTTCCTTGCACAACTTGTTTGGCTGCTGTGCTTCTTGGGCAGGGATGCATGAGAAGCGCTCTGGTCCCTGCCAGGCGCTTGTGTTACCTGCAGGGAGAGCTGAGAAGTGGCAGCTGAGGCTGCCAGCATGGTGGAGCATGAGCAGCCGGCTCCCAGGCCAAATGGCCCAAAGAAATGGTGGCAAGGGGCGGTGCTGAGAACTGCAGAGGAAGGCAAAAAACCGTCGGGGACCAGTGCCAATGTGCCCCGGGGGAAAAAGTGCCTTGCTGAGCCCAGTGCTGGCCATGGGCTGTTCCCTGAGCATGTGAGCCAGACCTGGCTCCTTGTCCCACAGGCTGCTCATGCTTCCCAGGAGCTGCCCAAGCCCTATCCTCCCTTGAGCTGGAGCTATGTCGCGGACTTGCCAGAGTGCCCAAGTGCCTCTCAGCTGATAGACCTTGTGGGCAAGAATCCTTGCTGTCCCTGTGTAGGACACCAGTGGGTGTTCCAAAGCACTGCAAGCCCTTGCAAGCCCTTGCAAGCCCTCGACATCCTATCTCTTACGGCTCCTGAGCGTTGCTCTGTAGGAGATGAGGATGGTGAGCTGTGCAGTGCTCCTCAAGAAGGAATTGCCTTGGTCTTGCCACTGCTATCCAGTTGAAAAGGATTTGTATCCATGAGCCGAGCTTGGAAGGTGGCCCTGCCAGCACATTGTCTTGCAGCGGAGAACCTCCAGCAGCCTCATGCAAGGTTTTCTTCCCTCAGCCCCTGGCCTGTGATTCCAGCAGCTCCTCAAGTGCTTCCTGTCAGATGTGCTGGGGCTGCCCCCGGGCCAGCTCTGGCAGTGGACACGGGAGGCTGCTCCTCTGGATCCTGCGTGGGGCCTGGTGACCACTGCGTTGCCGGGTGCTGGCATTGTGACATGGGGGTGACACAGCCGCATATGTGCAGCCCTTTGGAGGAAGCCTTTGGGGTGCTGGCTCCAAATCAGTCCCTGTACCTACAAAATAGGGGAGTAAGCAACCTAATAGAGTCCCTTTTTTGCAAAAAGACAGTGTGGATTTGTTGCCAGTGCAGCCTTACTTCCAGTAGCAATACTGCCTGTAGTCTCATGTATGGAGGCCTCAGGGCTCGCTCAGGGCTTGTCACGCAGAACTGCAGGCCTGACAGAGCAGAACTGCTCTCCTCTCCTCTCCTCTCCTCTCCTCTCCTCTCCTCTCCTCTCCTCTCCTCTCCTCTCCTCTCCTCTCCTCTCCTCTTCTCTCCTGTCCGCCAGTCCAATATCTAAGAGACTGTTTGCCTGAAAGGACAGAGGGTTTTCAGTTCCAAAATCAATGTCAAGGACACAGAACACAATGAATTTTATTTTATTTTGTTGTTAATTTAGTAATTTTCTTGATTTTATGTTAATTCATGTTATGTTTCTTCGTGTCATTTTTTTTCCCTTTGTGACTCTGTTTCAGAACCCAGGCTCACAAGCATTAGCTCAAGCCCAAGTGTAGCCAGGAGTAGGCTGAGGCATTCTTCAGTTTAGCCTGAGAAAAGATCCCTTGCAGGCTGGCAAAGGCAAGTCCCAGAGCTGCAGAGAGCAGCAGCAGGAATAGAGGCCAAGCTGTGCGCGGTTCCTGCAGAGGGAGAACCTTGACAAGGACTTGTGGGACTGACCATGCACAAAAGAGGAGGAAGAAGAAGAAGAAGAAGAAGAAGAAGAAGAAGAAGAGGTAGAAGAGGAAGAAGAGGAAGAAGGGGTGAGTGGTACCGTGGCATCTCTTCCAAAGCGTGACATGTAGAGATGACGAGCAGACTTTTTGCCTTCCACAACTTGTTTGGCTGCTGTGCTTCTTGGGCAGGGATGCATGAGAAGCGCTCTGGTCCCTGCCAGGCGCTTGTGTTACCTGCAGGGAGAGCTGAGAAGTGGCAGCTGAGGCTGCCAGCATGGTGGAGCATGAGCAGCCGGCTCCCAGGCCAAATGGCCCAAAGAAATGGTGGCAAGGGGCGGTGCTGAGAACTGCAGAGGAAGGCAAAAAACCGTCGGGGACCAGTGCCAATGTGGCCCGGGGGAAAAAGTGCCTTGCTGAGCCCAGTGCTGGCCATGGGCTGTTCCCTGAGCATGTGAGCCAGACCTGGCTCCTTGTCCCACAGGCTGCTCATGCTTCCCAGGAGCTGCCCAAGCCCTATCCTCCCTTGAGCTGGAGCTATCTGGCGGACTTGCCAGAGTGCCCAAGTGCCTCTGAGCTGATAGACCTTGTGGGCAAGAATCCTTGCTGTCCCTGTGTAGGACACCAGTGGGTGTTCCAAAGCACTGCAAGCCCTTGCAAGCCCTTGCAAGCCCTCGACATCCTATCTCTTACGGCTCCTGAGCGTTGCTGTGTAGGAGATGAGGATGGTGAGCTGTGCAGTGCTCCTCAAGAAGGAATTGCCTTGGTCTTGCCACTGCTATCCAGTTGAAAAGGATTTGTATCCATGAGCCGAGCTTGGAAGGTGGCCCTGCCAGCAGATTGTCTTGCAGCGGAGAACCTCCAGCAGCCTCATGCAAGGTTTTCTTCCCTCAGCCCCTGGCCTGTGATTCCAGCAGCTCCTCAAGTGCTTCCTGTCAGATGTGCTGGGGCTGCCCCCGGGCCAGCTCTGGCAGTGGACACGGGAGGCTGCTCCTCTGGATCCTGCGTGGGGCCTGGTGACCACTGCGTTGCCGGGTGCTGGCATTGTGACATGGGGGTGACACAGCCGCATATGTGCAGCCCTTTGGAGGAAGCCTTTGGGGTGCTGGCTCCAAATCAGTCCCTGTACCTACAAAATAGGGGAGGAAGCAACCTAATAGAGTCCCTTTTTTGCAAAAAGACAGTGTGGATTTGTTGCCAGTGCAGCCTTACTTCCAGTAGCAATACTGCCTGTAGTCTCATGTATGGAGGCCTCAGGGCTCGCTCAGGGCTTGTCACGCAGAACTGCAGGCCTGACAGAGCAGAACTGCTCTCCTCTCCTCTCCTCTCCTCTCCTCTCCTCTCCTCTCCTCTCCTCTCCTCTCCTCTTCTCTCCTGTCCGCCAGTCCAATATCTAAGAGACTGTTTGCCTGAAAGGACAGAGGGTTTTCAGTTCCAAAATCAATGTCAAGGACACAGAACACAATGAATTGTATTTTATTTTGTTGTTAATTTATTAATTTTCTTGATTTTATGTTAATTCATGTGATGTTTCTTCATGTCATTTTTTTTCCCTTTGTGACTCTGTTTCAGAACCCAGGCTCACAAGCATTAGCTCAAGCCCAAGTGTAGCCAGGAGTAGGCTGAGGCATTCTTCAGTTTAGCCTGAGAAAAGATCCCTTGCAGGCTGGCAAAGGCAAGTCCCAGAGCTGCAGAGAGCAGCAGCAGGAATAGAGGCCAAGCTGTGCGCGGTTCCTGCAGAGGGAGAACCTTGACAAGGACTTGTGGGACTGACCATGCACAAAAGAGGAGGAAGAAGAAGAAGAAGAAGAAGAAGAAGAAGAAGAAGAAGAAGAGGTAGAAGAGGAAGAAGAGGAAGAAGGGGTGAGTGGTACCGTGGCATCTCTTCCAAAGCGTGACATGTAGAGATGACGAGCAGACTTTTTGCCTTCCACAACTTGTTTGGCTTCTGTGCTTCTTGGGCAGGGATGCATGAGAAGCGCTCTGGTCCCTGCCAGGCGCTTGTGTTAGCTGCAGGGAGAGCTGAGAAGTGGCAGCTGAGGCTGCCAGCATGGTGGAGCATGAGCAGCCGGCTCCCAGGCCAAATGGCCCAAAGAAATGGTGGCAAGGGGCGGTGCTGAGAACTGCAGAGGAAGGCAAAAAACCGTCGGGCACCAGTGCCAATGTGCCCCGGGGGAAAAAGTGCCTTGCTGAGCCCAGTGCTGGCCATGGGCTGTTCCCTGAGCATGTGAGCCAGACCTGGCTCCTTGTCCCACAGGCTTGCTCATGCTTCCCAGGAGCTGCCCAAGCCCTATCCTCCCTTGAGCTGGAGCTATGTGGCGGACTTGCCAGAGTGCCCAAGTGCCTCTGAGCTGATAGACCTTGTGGGCAAGAATCCTTGCTGTCCCTGTGTAGGACACCAGTGGGTGTTCCAAAGCACTGCAAGCCCTTGCAAGCCCTTGCAAGCCCTCGACATCCTATCTCGTACGGCTCCTGAGCGTTGCTCTGTAGGAGATGAGGATGGTGAGCTGTGCAGTGCTCCTCAAGAAGGAATTGCCTTGGTCTTGCCACTGCTATCCAGTTGAAAAGGATTTGTATCCATGAGCCGAGCTTGGAAGGTGGCCCTGCCAGCACATTGTCTTGCAGCGGAGAACCTCCAGCAGCCTCATGCAAGGTTTTCTTCCCTCAGCCCCTGGCCTGTGATTCCAGCAGCTCCTCAAGTGCTTCCTGTCAGATGTGCTGGGGCTGCCCCCGGGCCAGCTCTGGCAGTGGACACGGGAGGCTGCTCCTCTGGATCCTGCGTGGGGCCTGGTGACCACTGCGTTGCCGGGTGCTGGCATTGTGACATGGGGGTGACACAGCCGCATATGTGCAGCCCTTTGGAGGAAGCCTTTGGGGTGCTGGCTCCAAATCAGTCCCTGTACCTACAAAATAGGGGAGAAAGCAACCTAATAGAGTCCCTTTTTTGCAAAAAGACAGTGTGGATTTGTTGCCAGTGCAGCCTTACTTCCAGTAGCAATACTGACTGTAGTCTCATGTATGGAGGCCTCAGGGCTCGCTCAGGGCTTGTCACGCAGAACAGCAGGCCTGACAGAGCAGAACTGCTCTCCTCTCCTCTCCTCTCCTCTCCTCTCCTCTTCTCTCCTGTCCGCCAGTCCAATATCTAAGAGACTGTTTGCCTGAAAGGACAGAGGGTTTTCAGTTCCAAAATCAATGTCAAGGACACAGAACACAATGAATTTTATTTTATTTTGTTGTTAATTTATTAATTTTCTTGATTTTATGTTAATTTATGTTATGTTTCTTCGTGTCATTTTTTTTCCCTTTGTGACTCTGTTTCAGAACCCAGGCTCACAAGCATTAGCTCAAGCCCAAGTGTAGCCAGGAGTAGGCTGAGGCATTCTTCAGTTTAGCCTGAGAAAAGATCCCTTGCAGGCTGGCAAAGGCAAGTCCCAGAGCTGCAGAGAGCAGCAGCAGGAATAGAGGCCAAGCTGTGCGCGGTTCCTGCAGAGGGAGAACCTTGACAAGGAGTTGTGGGACTGACCATGCACAAAAGAGGAGGAAGAAGAAGAAGAAGAAGAAGAAGAAGAAGAAGAAGAGGTAGAAGAGGAAGAAGAGGAAGAAGGGGTGAGTGGTACCGTGGCATCTCTTCCAAAGCGTGACATGTAGAGATGACGAGCAGACTTTTTGCCTTCCACAACTTGTTTGGCTGCTGTGCTTCTTGGGCAGGGATGCATGAGAAGCGCTCTGGTCCCTGCCAGGCGCTTGTGTTACCTGCAGGGAGAGCTGAGAAGTGGCAGCTGAGGCTGCCAGCATGGTGGAGCATGAGCAGCCGGCTCCCAGGCCAAATGGCCCAAAGAAATGGTGGCAAGGGGCGGTGCTGAGAACTGCAGAGGAAGGCAAAAAACCGTCGGGGACCAGTGCCAATGTGGCCCGGGGGAAAAAGTGCCTTGCTGAGCCCAGTGCTGGCCATGGGCTGTTCCCTGAGCATGTGAGCCAGACCTGGCTCCTTGTCCCACAGGCTTGCTCATGCTTCCCAGGAGCTGCCCAAGCCCTATCCTCCCTTGAGCTGGAGCTATGTCGCGGACTTGCCAGAGTGCCCAAGTGCCTCTGAGCTGATAGACCTTGTGGGCAAGAATCCTTGCTGTCCCTGTGTAGGACACCAGTGGGTGTTCCAAAGCACTGCAAGCCCTTGCAAGCCCTTGCAAGCCCTCGACATCCTATCTCGTACGGCTCCTGAGCGTTGCTCTGTAGGAGATGAGGATGGTGAGCTGTGCAGTGCTCCTCAAGAAGGAATTGCCTTGGTCTTGCCACTGCTATCCAGTTGAAAAGGATTTGTATCCATGAGCCGAGCTTGGAAGGTGGCCCTGCCAGCACATTGTCTTGCAGCGGAGAACCTCCAGCAGCCTCATGCAAGGTTTTCTTCCCTCAGCCCCTGGCCTGTGATTCCAGCAGCTCCTCAAGTGCTTCCTGTCAGATGTGCTGGGGCTGCCCCCGGGCCAGCTCTGGCAGTGGACACGGGAGGCTGCTCCTCTGGATCCTGCGTGGGGCCTGGTGACCACTGCGTTGCCGGGTGCTGGCATTGTGACATGGGGGTGACACAGCCGCATATGTGCAGCCCTTTGGAGGAAGCCTTTGGGGTGCTGGCTCCAAATCAGTCCCTGTACCTACAAAATAGGGGAGTAAGCAACCTAATAGACTCCCTTTTTTGCAAAAAGACAGTGTGGATTTGTTGCCAGTGCAGCCTTACTTCCAGTAGCAATACTGCCTGTAGTCTCATGTATGGAGGCCTCAGGGCTCGCTCAGGGCTTGTCACGCAGAACTGCAGGCCTGACAGAGCAGAACTGCTCTCCTCTCCTCTCCTCTCCTCTCCTCTCCTCTCCACTCCTCTCCTCTCCTCTTCTCTCCTGTCCGCCAGTCCAATATCTAAGAGACTGTTTGCCTGAAAGGACAGAGGGTTTTCAGTTCCAAAATCAATGTCAAGGACACAGAACACAATGAATTTTATTTTATTTTGTTGTTAATTTAGTAATTTTCTTGATTTTATGTTAATTCATGTTATGTTTCTTCGTGTCATTTTTTTTCCCTTTGTGACTCTGTTTCAGAACCCAGGCTCACAAGCATTAGCTCAAGCCCAAGTGTAGCCAGGAGTAGGCTGAGGCATTCTTCAGTTTAGCCTGAGAAAAGATCCCTTGCAGGCTGGCAAAGGCAAGTCCCAGAGCTGCAGAGAGCAGCAGCAGGAATAGAGGCCAAGCTGTGCGCGGTTCCTGCAGAGGGAGAACCTTGACAAGGAGTTGTGGGACTGACCATGCACAAAAGAGGAGGAAGAAGAAGAAGAAGAAGAAGAAGAAGAAGAAGAAGAGGTAGAAGAGGAAGAAGAGGAAGAAGGGGTGAGTGGTACCGTGGCATCTCTTCCAAAGCGTGACATGTAGAGATGACGAGCAGACTTTTTGCCTTCCACAACTTGTTTGGCTGCTGTGCTTCTTGGGCAGGGATGCATGAGAAGCGCTCTGGTCCCTGCCAGGCGCTTGTGTTACCTGCAGGGAGAGCTGAGAAGTGGCAGCTGAGGCTGCCAGCATGGTGGAGCATGAGCAGCCGGCTCCCAGGCCAAATGGCCCAAAGAAATGGTGGCAAGGGGCGGTGCTGAGAACTGCAGAGGAAGGCAAAAAACCGTCGGGGACCAGTGCCAATGTGGCCCGGGGGAAAAAGTGCCTTGCTGAGCCCAGTGCTGGCCATGGGCTGTTCCCTGAGCATGTGAGCCAGACCTGGCTCCTTGTCCCACAGGCTGCTCATGCTTCCCAGGAGCTGCCCAAGCCCTATCCTCCCTTGAGCTGGAGCTATCTGGCGGACTTGCCAGAGTGCCCAAGTGCCTCTGAGCTGATAGACCTTGTGGGCAAGAATCCTTGCTGTCCCTGTGTAGGACACCAGTGGGTGTTCCAAAGCACTGCAAGCCCTTGCAAGCCCTTGCAAGCCCTCGACATCCTATCTCTTACGGCTCCTGAGCGTTGCTGTGTAGGAGATGAGGATGGTGAGCTGTGCAGTGCTCCTCAAGAAGGAATTGCCTTGGTCTTGCCACTGCTATCCAGTTGAAAAGGATTTGTATCCATGAGCCGAGCTTGGAAGGTGGCCCTGCCAGCAGATTGTCTTGCAGCGGAGAACCTCCAGCAGCCTCATGCAAGGTTTTCTTCCCTCAGCCCCTGGCCTGTGATTCCAGCAGCTCCTCAAGTGCTTCCTGTCAGATGTGCTGGGGCTGCCCCCGGGCCAGCTCTGGCAGTGGACACGGGAGGCTGCTCCTCTGGATCCTGCGTGGGGCCTGGTGACCACTGCGTTGCTGGGTGCTGGCATTGTGACATGGGGGTGACACAGCCGCATATGTGCAGCCCTTTGGAGGAAGCCTTTGGGGTGCTGGCTCCAAATCAGTCCCTGTACCTACAAAATAGGGGAGTAAGCAACCTAATAGAGTCCCTTTTTTGCAAAAAGACAGTGTGGATTTGTTGCCAGTGCAGCCTTACTTCCAGTAGCAATACTGCCTGTAGTCTCATGTATGGAGGCCTCAGGGCTCGCTCAGGGCTTGTCACGCAGAACTGCAGGCCTGACAGAGCAGAACTGCTCTCCTCTCCTCTCCTCTCCTCTCCTCTCCTCTCCTCTCCTCTCCTCTCCTCTCCTCTCCTCTCCTCTCCTCTCCTCTTCTCTCCTGTCCGCCAGTCCAATATCTAAGAGACTGTTTGCCTGAAAGGACAGAGGGTTTTCAGTTCCAAAATCAATGTCAAGGACACAGAACACAATGAATTGTATTTTATTTTGTTGTTAATTTATTAATTTTCTTGATTTTATGTTAATTCATGTGATGTTTCTTCGTGTCATTTTTTTTCCCTTTGTGACTCTGTTTCAGAACCCAGGCTCACAAGCATTAGCTCAAGCCCAAGTGTAGCCAGGAGTAGGCTGAGGCATTCTTCAGTTTAGCCTGAGAAAAGATCCCTTGCAGGCTGGCAAAGGCAAGTCCCAGAGCTGCAGAGAGCAGCAGCAGGAATAGAGGCCAAGCTGTGCGCGGTTCCTGCAGAGGGAGAACCTTGACAAGGACTTGTGGGACTGACCATGCACAAAAGAGGAGGAAGAAGAAGAAGAAGAAGAAGAAGAAGAAGAAGAAGAAGAAGAAGAGGTAGAAGAGGAAGAAGAGGAAGAAGGGGTGAGTGGTACCGTGGCATCTCTTCCAAAGCGTGACATGTAGAGATGACGAGCAGACTTTTTGCCTTCCACAACTTGTTTGGCTTCTGTGCTTCTTGGGCAGGGATGCATGAGAAGCGCTCTGGTCCCTGCCAGGCGCTTGTGTTAGCTGCAGGGAGAGCTGAGAAGTGGCAGCTGAGGCTGCCAGCATGGTGGAGCATGAGCAGCCGGCTCCCAGGCCAAATGGCCCAAAGAAATGGTGGCAAGGGGCGGTGCTGAGAACTGCAGAGGAAGGCAAAAAACCGTCGGGCACCAGTGCCAATGTGCCCCGGGGGAAAAAGTGCCTTGCTGAGCCCAGTGCTGGCCATGGGCTGTTCCCTGAGCATGTGAGCCAGACCTGGCTCCTTGTCCCACAGGCTTGCTCATGCTTCCCAGGAGCTGCCCAAGCCCTATCCTCCCTTGAGCTGGAGCTATGTGGCGGACTTGCCAGAGTGCCCAAGTGCCTCTGAGCTGATAGACCTTGTGGGCAAGAATCCTTGCTGTCCCTGTGTAGGACACCAGTGGGTGTTCCAAAGCACTGCAAGCCCTTGCAAGCCCTTGCAAGCCCTCGACATCCTATCTCGTACGGCTCCTGAGCGTTGCTCTGAAGGAGATGAGGATGGTGAGCTGTGCAGTGCTCCTCAAGAAGGAATTGCCTTGGTCTTGCCACTGCTATCCAGTTGAAAAGGATTTGTATCCATGAGCCGAGCTTGGAAGGTGGCCCTGCCAGCACATTGTCTTGCAGCGGAGAACCTCCAGCAGCCTCATGCAAGGTTTTCTTCCCTCAGCCCCTGGCCTGTGATTCCAGCAGCTCCTCAAGTGCTTCCTGTCAGATGTGCTGGGGCTGCCCCCGGGCCAGCTCTGGCAGTGGACACGGGAGGCTGCTCCTCTGGATCCTGCGTGGGGCCTGGTGACCACTGCGTTGCCGGGTGCTGGCATTGTGACATGGGGGTGACACAGCCGCATATGTGCAGCCCTTTGGAGGAAGCCTTTGGGGTGCTGGCTCCAAATCAGTCCCTGTACCTACAAAATAGGGGAGAAAGCAACCTAATAGAGTCCCTTTTTTGCAAAAAGACAGTGTGGATTTGTTGCCAGTGCAGCCTTACTTCCAGTAGCAATACTGACTGTAGTCTCATGTATGGAGGCCTCAGGGCTCGCTCAGGGCTTGTCACGCAGAACAGCAGGCCTGACAGAGCAGAACTGCTCTCCTCTCCTCTCCTCTCCTCTCCTCTCCTCTTCTCTCCTGTCCGCCAGTCCAATATCTAAGAGACTGTTTGCCTGAAAGGACAGAGGGTTTTCAGTTCCAAAATCAATGTCAAGGACACAGAACACAATGAATTTTATTTTATTTTGTTGTTAATTTATTAATTTTCTTGATTTTATGTTAATTTATGTTATGTTTCTTCGTGTCATTTTTTTTCCCTTTGTGACTCTGTTTCAGAACCCAGGCTCACAAGCATTAGCTCAAGCCCAAGTGTAGCCAGGAGTAGGCTGAGGCATTCTTCAGTTTAGCCTGAGAAAAGATCCCTTGCAGGCTGGCAAAGGCAAGTCCCAGAGCTGCAGAGAGCAGCAGCAGGAATAGAGGCCAAGCTGTGCGCGGTTCCTGCAGAGGGAGAACCTTGACAAGGAGTTGTGGGACTGACCATGCACAAAAGAGGAGGAAGAAGAAGAAGAAGAAGAAGAAGAAGAAGAAGAAGAGGTAGAAGAGGAAGAAGAGGAAGAAGGGGTGAGTGGTACCGTGGCATCTCTTCCAAAGCGTGACATGTAGAGATGACGAGCAGACTTTTTGCCTTCCACAACTTGTTTGGCTGCTGTGCTTCTTGGGCAGGGATGCATGAGAAGCGCTCTGGTCCCTGCCAGGCGCTTGTGTTACCTGCAGGGAGAGCTGAGAAGTGGCAGCTGAGGCTGCCAGCATGGTGGAGCATGAGCAGCCGGCTCCCAGGCCAAATGGCCCAAAGAAATGGTGGCAAGGGGCGGTGCTGAGAACTGCAGAGGAAGGCAAAAAACCGTCGGGGATCAGTGCCAATGTGGCCCGGGGGAAAAAGTGCCTTGCTGAGCCCAGTGCTGGCCATGGGCTGTTCCCTGAGCATGTGAGCCAGACCTGGCTCCTTGTCCCACAGGCTTGCTCATGCTTCCCAGGAGCTGCCCAAGCCCTATCCTCCCTTGAGCTGGAGCTATGTCGCGGACTTGCCAGAGTGCCCAAGTGCCTCTGAGCTGATAGACCTTGTGGGCAAGAATCCTTGCTGTCCCTGTGTAGGACACCAGTGGGTGTTCCAAAGCACTGCAAGCCCTTGCAAGCCCTTGCAAGCCCTCGACATCCTATCTCGTACGGCTCCTGAGCGTTGCTCTGTAGGAGATGAGGATGGTGAGCTGTGCAGTGCTCCTCAAGAAGGAATTGCCTTGGTCTTGCCACTGCTATCCAGTTGAAAAGGATTTGTATCCATGAGCCGAGCTTGGAAGGTGGCCCTGCCAGCACATTGTCTTGCAGCGGAGAACCTCCAGCAGCCTCATGCAAGGTTTTCTTCCCTCAGCCCCTGGCCTGTGATTCCAGCAGCTCCTCAAGTGCTTCCTGTCAGATGTGCTGGGGCTGCCCCCGGGCCAGCTCTGGCAGTGGACACGGGAGGCTGCTCCTCTGGATCCTGCGTGGGGCCTGGTGACCACTGCGTTGCCGGGTGCTGGCATTGTGACATGGGGGTGACACAGCCGCATATGTGCAGCCCTTTGGAGGAAGCCTTTGGGGTGCTGGCTCCAAATCAGTCCCTGTACCTACAAAATAGGGGAGTAAGCAACCTAATAGAGTCCCTTTTTTGCAAAAAGACAGTGTGGATTTGTTGCCAGTGCAGCCTTACTTCCAGTAGCAATACTGCCTGTAGTCTCATGTATGGAGGCCTCAGGGCTCGCTCAGGGCTTGTCACGCAGAACTGCAGGCCTGACAGAGCAGAACTGCTCTCCTCTCCTCTCCTCTCCTCTCCTCTCCTCTCCACTCCTCTCCTCTCCTCTTCTCTCCTGTCCGCCAGTCCAATATCTAAGAGACTGTTTGCCTGAAAGGACAGAGGGTTTTCAGTTCCAAAATCAATGTCAAGGACACAGAACACAATGAATTTTATTTTATTTTGTTGTTAATTTAGTAATTTTCTTGATTTTATGTTAATTCATGTTATGTTTCTTCGTGTCATTTTTTTTCCCTTTGTGACTCTGTTTCAGAACCCAGGCTCACAAGCATTAGCTCAAGCCCAAGTGTAGCCAGGAGTAGGCTGAGGCATTCTTCAGTTTAGCCTGAGAAAAGATCCCTTGCAGGCTGGCAAAGGCAAGTCCCAGAGCTGCAGAGAGCAGCAGCAGGAATAGAGGCCAAGCTGTGCGCGGTTCCTGCAGAGGGAGAACCTTGACAAGGACTTGTGGGACTGACCATGCACAAAAGAGGAGGAAGAAGAAGAAGAAGAAGAAGAAGAAGAAGAAGAAGAGGTAGAAGAGGAAGAAGAGGAAGAAGGGGTGAGTGGTACCGTGGCATCTCTTCCAAAGCGTGACATGTAGAGATGACGAGCAGACTTTTTGCCTTCCACAACTTGTTTGGCTGCTGTGCTTCTTGGGCAGGGATGCATGAGAAGCGCTCTGGTCCCTGCCAGGCGCTTGTGTTAGCTGCAGGGAGAGCTGAGAAGTGGCAGCTGAGGCTGCCAGCATGGTGGAGCATGAGCAGCCGGCTCCCAGGCCAAATGGCCCAAAGAAATGGTGGCAAGGGGCGGTGCTGAGAACTGCAGAGGAAGGCAAAAAACCGTCGGGGACCAGTGCCAATGTGCCCCGGGGGAAAAAGTGCCTTGCTGAGCCCAGTGCTGGCCATGGGCTGTTCCCTGAGCATGTGAGCCAGACCTGGCTCCTTGTCCCACAGGCTTGCTCATGCTTCCCAGGAGCTGCCCAAGCCCTATCCTCCCTTGAGCTGGAGCTATGTGGCGGACTTGCCAGAGTGCCCAAGTGCCTCTGAGCTGATAGACCTTGTGGGCAAGAATCCTTGCTGTCCCTGTGTAGGACACCAGTGGGTGTTCCAAAGCACTGCAAGCCCTTGCAAGCCCTTGCAAGCCCTCGACATCCTATCTCGTACGGCTCCTGAGCGTTGCTCTGTAGGAGATGAGGATGGTGAGCTGTGCAGTGCTCCTCAAGAAGGAATTGCCTTGGTCTTGCCACTGCTATCCAGTTGAAAAGGATTTGTATCCATGAGCCGAGCTTGGAAGGTGGCCCTGCCAGCACATTGTCTTGCAGCGGAGAACCTCCAGCAGCCTCATGCAAGGTTTTCTTCCCTCAGCCCCTGGCCTGTGATTCCAGCAGCTCCTCAAGTGCTTCCTGTCAGATGTGCTGGGGCTGCCCCCGGGCCAGCTCTGGCAGTGGACACGGGAGGCTGCTCCTCTGGATCCTGCGTGGGGCCTGGTGACCACTGCGTTGCCGGGTGCTGGCATTGTGACATGGGGGTGACACAGCCGCATATGTGCAGCCCTTTGGAGGAAGCCTTTGGGGTGCTGGCTCCAAATCAGTCCCTGTACCTACAAAATAGGGGAGAAAGCAACCTAATAGAGTCCCTTTTTTGCAAAAAGACAGTGTGGATTTGTTGCCAGTGCAGCCTTACTTCCAGTAGCAATACTGACTGTAGTCTCATGTATGGAGGCCTCAGGGCTCGCTCAGGGCTTGTCACGCAGAACTGCAGGCCTGACAGAGCAGAACTGCTCTCCTCTCCTCTCCTCTCCTCTCCTCTCCTCTTCTCTCCTGTCCGCCAGTCCAATATCTAAGAGACTGTTTGCCTGAAAGGACAGAGGGTTTTCAGTTCCAAAATCAATGTCAAGGACACAGAACACAATGAATTTTATTTTATTTTGTTGTTAATTTAGTAATTTTCTTGATTTTATGTTAATTTATGTTATGTTTCTTCGTGTCATTTTTTTTCCCTTTGTGACTCTGTTTCAGAACCCAGGCTCACAAGCATTAGCTCAAGCCCAAGTGTAGCCAGGAGTAGGCTGAGGCATTCTTCAGTTTAGCCTGAGAAAAGATCCCTTGCAGGCTGGCAAAGGCAAGTCCCAGAGCTGCAGAGAGCAGCAGCAGGAATAGAGGCCAAGCTGTGCGCGGTTCCTGCAGAGGGAGAACCTTGACAAGGAGTTGTGGGACTGACCATGCACAAAAGAGGAGGAAGAAGAAGAAGAAGAAGAAGAAGAAGAAGAAGAAGAGGTAGAAGAGGAAGAAGAGGAAGAAGGGGTGAGTGGTACCGTGGCATCTCTTCCAAAGCGTGACATGTAGAGATGACAAGCAGACTTTTTGCCTTCCACAACTTGTTTGGCTGCTGTGCTTCTTGGGCAGGGATGCATGAGAAGCGCTCTGGTCCCTGCCAGGCGCTTGTGTTACCTGCAGGGAGAGCTGAGAAGTGGCAGCTGAGGCTGCCAGCATGGTGGAGCATGAGCAGCCGGCTCCCAGGCCAAATGGCCCAAAGAAATGGTGGCAAGGGGCGGTGCTGAGAACTGCAGAGGAAGGCAAAAAACCGTCGGGGATCAGTGCCAATGTGGCCCGGGGGAAAAAGTGCCTTGCTGAGCCCAGTGCTGGCCATGGGCTGTTCCCTGAGCATGTGAGCCAGACCTGGCTCCTTGTCCCACAGGCTTGCTCATGCTTCCCAGGAGCTGCCCAAGCCCTATCCTCCCTTGAGCTGGAGCTATGTCGCGGACTTGCCAGAGTGCCCAAGTGCCTCTGAGCTGATAGACCTTGTGGGCAAGAATCCTTGCTGTCCCTGTGTAGGACACCAGTGGGTGTTCCAAAGCACTGCAAGCCCTTGCAAGCCCTTGCAAGCCCTCGACATCCTATCTCGTACGGCTCCTGAGCGTTGCTCTGTAGGAGATGAGGATGGTGAGCTGTGCAGTGCTCCTCAAGAAGGAATTGCCTTGGTCTTGCCACTGCTATCCAGTTGAAAAGGATTTGTATCCATGAGCCGAGCTTGGAAGGTGGCCCTGCCAGCACATTGTCTTGCAGCGGAGAACCTCCAGCAGCCTCATGCAAGGTTTTCTTCCCTCAGCCCCTGGCCTGTGATTCCAGCAGCTCCTCAAGTGCTTCCTGTCAGATGTGCTGGGGCTGCCCCCGGGCCAGCTCTGGCAGTGGACACGGGAGGCTGCTCCTCTGGATCCTGCGTGGGGCCTGGTGACCACTGCGTTGCCGGGTGCTGGCATTGTGACATGGGGGTGACACAGCCGCATATGTGCAGCCCTTTGGAGGAAGCCTTTGGGGTGCTGGCTCCAAATCAGTCCCTGTACCTACAAAATAGGGGAGTAAGCAACCTAATAGAGTCCCTTTTTTGCAAAAAGACAGTGTGGATTTGTTGCCAGTGCAGCCTTACTTCCAGTAGCAATACTGCCTGTAGTCTCATGTATGGAGGCCTCAGGGCTCGCTCAGGGCTTGTCACGCAGAACTGCAGGCCTGACAGAGCAGAACTGCTCTCCTCTCCTCTCCTCTCCTCTCCTCTCCTCTCCACTCCTCTCCTCTCCTCTTCTCTCCTGTCCGCCAGTCCAATATCTAAGAGACTGTTTGCCTGAAAGGACAGAGGGTTTTCAGTTCCAAAATCAATGTCAAGGACACAGAACACAATGAATTTTATTTTATTTTGTTGTTAATTTAGTAATTTTCTTGATTTTATGTTAATTCATGTTATGTTTCTTCGTGTCATTTTTTTTCCCTTTGTGACTCTGTTTCAGAACCCAGGCTCACAAGCATTAGCTCAAGCCCAAGTGTAGCCAGGAGTAGGCTGAGGCATTCTTCAGTTTAGCCTGAGAAAAGATCCCTTGCAGGCTGGCAAAGGCAAGTCCCAGAGCTGCAGAGAGCAGCAGCAGGAATAGAGGCCAAGCTGTGCGCGGTTCCTGCAGAGGGAGAACCTTGACAAGGAGTTGTGGGACTGACCATGCACAAAAGAGGAGGAAGAAGAAGAAGAAGAAGAAGAAGAAGAAGAAGAAGAGGTAGAAGAGGAAGAAGAGGAAGAAGGGGTGAGTGGTACCGTGGCATCTCTTCCAAAGCGTGACATGTAGAGATGACGAGCAGACTTTTTGCCTTCCACAACTTGTTTGGCTGCTGTGCTTCTTGGGCAGGGATGCATGAGAAGCGCTCTGGTCCCTGCCAGGCGCTTGTGTTAGCTGCAGGGAGAGCTGAGAAGTGGCAGCTGAGGCTGCCAGCATGGTGGAGCATGAGCAGCCGGCTCCCAGGCCAAATGGCCCAAAGAAATGGTGGCAAGGGGCGGTGCTGAGAACTGCAGAGGAAGGCAAAAAACCGTCGGGGACCAGTGCCAATGTGCCCCGGGGGAAAAAGTGCCTTGCTGAGCCCAGTGCTGGCCATGGGCTGTTCCCTGAGCATGTGAGCCAGACCTGGCTCCTTGTCCCACAGGCTTGCTCATGCTTCCCAGGAGCTGCCCAAGCCCTATCCTCCCTTGAGCTGGAGCTATGTGGCGGACTTGCCAGAGTGCCCAAGTGCCTCTGAGCTGATAGACCTTGTGGGCAAGAATCCTTGCTGTCCCTGTGTAGGACACCAGTGGGTGTTCCAAAGCACTGCAAGCCCTTGCAAGCCCTTGCAAGCCCTCGACATCCTATCTCGTACGGCTCCTGAGCGTTGCTCTGTAGGAGATGAGGATGGTGAGCTGTGCAGTGCTCCTCAAGAAGGAATTGCCTTGGTCTTGCCACTGCTATCCAGTTGAAAAGGATTTGTATCCATGAGCCGAGCTTGGAAGGTGGCCCTGCCAGCACATTGTCTTGCAGCGGAGAACCTCCAGCAGCCTCATGCAAGGTTTTCTTCCCTCAGCCCCTGGCCTGTGATTCCAGCAGCTCCTCAAGTGCTTCCTGTCAGATGTGCTGGGGCTGCCCCCGGGCCAGCTCTGGCAGTGGACACGGGAGGCTGCTCCTCTGGATCCTGCGTGGGGCCTGGTGACCACTGCGTTGCCGGGTGCTGGCATTGTGACATGGGGGTGACACAGCCGCATATGTGCAGCCCTTTGGAGGAAGCCTTTGGGGTGCTGGCTCCAAATCAGTCCCTGTACCTACAAAATAGGGGAGAAAGCAACCTAATAGAGTCCCTTTTTTGCAAAAAGACAGTGTGGATTTGTTGCCAGTGCAGCCTTACTTCCAGTAGCAATACTGACTGTAGTCTCATGTATGGAGGCCTCAGGGCTCGCTCAGGGCTTGTCACGCAGAACTGCAGGCCTGACAGAGCAGAACTGCTCTCCTCTCCTCTCCTCTCCTCTCCTCTCCTCTTCTCTCCTGTCCGCCAGTCCAATATCTAAGAGACTGTTTGCCTGAAAGGACAGAGGGTTTTCAGTTCCAAAATCAATGTCAAGGACACAGAACACAATGAATTTTATTTTATTTTGTTGTTAATTTAGTAATTTTCTTGATTTTATGTTAATTTATGTTATGTTTCTTCGTGTCATTTTTTTTCCCTTTGTGACTCTGTTTCAGAACCCAGGCTCACAAGCATTAGCTCAAGCCCAAGTGTAGCCAGGAGTAGGCTGAGGCATTCTTCAGTTTAGCCTGAGAAAAGATCCCTTGCAGGCTGGCAAAGGCAAGTCCCAGAGCTGCAGAGAGCAGCAGCAGGAATAGAGGCCAAGCTGTGCGCGGTTCCTGCAGAGGGAGAACCTTGACAAGGAGTTGTGGGACTGACCATGCACAAAAGAGGAGGAAGAAGAAGAAGAAGAAGAAGAAGAAGAAGAAGAAGAGGTAGAAGAGGAAGAAGAGGAAGAAGGGGTGAGTGGTACCGTGGCATCTCTTCCAAAGCGTGACATGTAGAGATGACAAGCAGACTTTTTGCCTTCCACAACTTGTTTGGCTGCTGTGCTTCTTGGGCAGGGATGCATGAGAAGCGCTCTGGTCCCTGCCAGGCGCTTGTGTTACCTGCAGGGAGAGCTGAGAAGTGGCAGCTGAGGCTGCCAGCATGGTGGAGCATGAGCAGCCGGCTCCCAGGCCAAATGGCCCAAAGAAATGGTGGCAAGGGGCCGTGCTGAGAACTGCAGAGGAAGGCAAAAAACCGTCGGGGACCAGTGCCAATGTGGCCCGGGGGAAAAAGTGCCTTGCTGAGCCCAGTGCTGGCCATGGGCTGTTCCCTGAGCATGTGAGCCAGACCTGGCTCCTTGTCCCACAGGCTTGCTCATGCTTCCCAGGAGCTGCCCAAGCCCTATCCTCCCTTGAGCTGGAGCTATGTCGCGGACTTGCCAGAGTGCCCAAGTGCCTCTGAGCTGATAGACCTTGTGGGCAAGAATCCTTGCTGTCCCTGTGTAGGACACCAGTGGGTGTTCCAAAGCACTGCAAGCCCTTGCAAGCCCTTGCAAGCCCTCGACATCCTATCTCGTACGGCTCCTGAGCGTTGCTCTGTAGGAGATGAGGATGGTGAGCTGTGCAGTGCTCCTCAAGAAGGAATTGCCTTGGTCTTGCCACTGCTATCCAGTTGAAAAGGATTTGTATCCATGAGCCGAGCTTGGAAGGTGGCCCTGCCAGCACATTGTCTTGCAGCGGAGAACCTCCAGCAGCCTCATGCAAGGTTTTCTTCCCTCAGCCCCTGGCCTGTGATTCCAGCAGCTCCTCAAGTGCTTCCTGTCAGATGTGCTGGGGCTGCCCCCGGGCCAGCTCTGGCAGTGGACACGGGAGGCTGCTCCTCTGGATCCTGCGTGGGGCCTGGTGACCACTGCATTGCCGGGTGCTGGCATTGTGACATGGGGGTGACACAGCCGCATATGTGCAGCCCTTTGGAGGAAGCCTTTGGGGTGCTGGCTCCAAATCAGTCCCTGTACCTACAAAATAGGGGAGTAAGCAACCTAATAGAGTCCCTTTTTTGCAAAAAGACAGTGTGGATTTGTTGCCAGTGCAGCCTTACTTCCAGTAGCAATACTGCCTGTAGTCTCATGTATGGAGGCCTCAGGGCTCGCTCAGGGCTTGTCACGCAGAACTGCAGGCCTGACAGAGCAGAACTGCTCTCCTCTCCTCTCCTCTCCTCTCCTCTCCTCTCCTCTCCTCTTCTCTCCTGTCCGCCAGTCCAATATCTAAGAGACTGTTTGCCTGAAAGGACAGAGGGTTTTCAGTTCCAAAATCAATGTCAAGGACACAGAACACAATGAATTTTATTTTATTTTGTTGTTAATTTATTAATTTTCTTGATTTTATGTTAATTCATGTGATGTTTCTTCGTGTCATTTTTTTTCCCTTTGTGACTCTGTTTCAGAACCCAGGCTCACAAGCATTAGCTCAAGCCCAAGTGTAGCCAGGAGTAGGCTGAGGCATTCTTCAGTTTAGCCTGAGAAAAGATCCCTTGCAGGCTGGCAAAGGCAAGTCCCAGAGCTGCAGAGAGCAGCAGCAGGAATAGAGGCCAAGCTGTGCGCGGTTCCTGCAGAGGGAGAACCTTGACAAGGACTTGTGGGACTGACCATGCACAAAAGAGGAGGAAGAAGAAGAAGAAGAAGAAGAAGAAGAAGAAGAAGAGGTAGAAGAGGAAGAAGAGGAAGAAGGGGTGAGTGGTACCGTGGCATCTCTTCCAAAGCGTGACATGTAGAGATGACGAGCAGACTTTTTGCCTTCCACAACTTGTTTGGCTTCTGTGCTTCTTGGGCAGGGATGCATGAGAAGCGCTCTGGTCCCTGCCAGGCGCTTGTGTTACCTGCAGGGAGAGCTGAGAAGTGGCAGCTGAGGCTGCCAGCATGGTGGAGCATGAGCAGCCGGCTCCCAGGCCAAATGGCCCAAAGAAATGGTGGCAAGGGGCGGTGCTGAGAACTGCAGAGGAAGGCAAAAAACCGTCGGGGACCAGTGCCAATGTGCCCCGGGGGAAAAAGTGCCTTGCTGAGCCCAGTGCTGGCCATGGGCTGTTCCCTGAGCATGTGAGCCAGACCTGGCTCCTTGTCCCACAGGCTGCTCATGCTTCCCAGGAGCTGCCCAAGCCCTATCCTCCCTTGAGCTGGAGCTATGTCGCGGACTTGCCAGAGTGCCCAAGTGCCTCTGAGCTGATAGACCTTGTGGGCAAGAATCCTTGCTGTCCCTGTGTAGGACACCAGTGGGTGTTCCAAAGCACTGCAAGCCCTTGCAAGCCCTTGCAAGCCCTCGACATCCTATCTCGTACGGCTCCTGAGCGTTGCTCTGTAGGAGATGAGGATGGTGAGCTGTGCAGTGCTCCTCAAGAAGGAATTGCCTTGGTCTTGCCACTGCTATCCAGTTGAAAAGGATTTGTATCCATGAGCCGAGCTTGGAAGGTGGCCCTGCCAGCACATTGTCTTGCAGCGGAGAACCTCCAGCAGCCTCATGCAAGGTTTTCTTCCCTCAGCCCCTGGCCTGTGATTCCAGCAGCTCCTCAAGTGCTTCCTGTCAGATGTGCTGGGGCTGCCCCCGGGCCAGCTCTGGCAGTGGACACGGGAGGCTGCTCCTCTGGATCCTGCGTGGGGCCTGGTGACCACTGCATTGCCGGGTGCTGGCATTGTGACATGGGGGTGACACAGCCGCATATGTGCAGCCCTTTGGAGGAAGCCTTTGGGGTGCTGGCTCCAAATCAGTCCCTGTACCTACAAAATAGGGGAGTAAGCAACCTAATAGAGTCCCTTTTTTGCAAAAAGACAGTGTGGATTTGTTGCCAGTGCAGCCTTACTTCCAGTAGCAATACTGCCTGTAGTCTCATGTATGGAGGCCTCAGGGCTCGCTCAGGGCTTGTCACGCAGAACTGCAGGCCTGACAGAGCAGAACTGCTCTCCTCTCCTCTCCTCTCCTCTCCTCTCCTCTCCTCTCCTCTCCTCTCCTCTCCTCTTCTCTCCTGTCCGCCAGTCCAATATCTAAGAGACTGTTTGCCTGAAAGGACAGAGGGTTTTCAGTTCCAAAATCAATGTCAAGGACACAGAACACAATGAATTTTATTTTATTTTGTTGTTAATTTATTAATTTTCTTGATTTTATGTTAATTCATGTGATGTTTCTTCGTGTCATTTTTTTTCCCTTTGTGACTCTGTTTCAGAACCCAGGCTCACAAGCATTAGCTCAAGCCCAAGTGTAGCCAGGAGTAGGCTGAGGCATTCTTCAGTTTAGCCTGAGAAAAGATCCCTTGCAGGCTGGCAAAGGCAAGTCCCAGAGCTGCAGAGAGCAGCAGCAGGAATAGAGGCCAAGCTGTGCGCGGTTCCTGCAGAGGGAGAACCTTGACAAGGACTTGTGGGACTGACCATGCACAAAAGAGGAGGAAGAAGAAGAAGAAGAAGAAGAAGAAGAAGAAGAAGAGGTAGAAGAGGAAGAAGAGGAAGAAGGGGTGAGTGGTACCGTGGCATCTCTTCCAAAGCGTGACATGTAGAGATGACGAGCAGACTTTTTGCCTTCCACAACTTGTTTGGCTGCTGTGCTTCTTGGGCAGGGATGCATGAGAAGCGCTCTGGTCCCTGCCAGGCGCTTGTGTTACCTGCAGGGAGAGCTGAGAAGTGGCAGCTGAGGCTGCCAGCATGGTGGAGCATGAGCAGCCGGCTCCCAGGCCAAATGGCCCAAAGAAATGGTGGCAAGGGGCGGTGCTGAGAACTGCAGAGGAAGGCAAAAAACCGTCGGGGACCAGTGCCAATGTGCCCCGGGGGAAAAAGTGCCTTGCTGAGCCCAGTGCTGGCCATGGGCTGTTCCCTGAGCATGTGAGCCAGACCTGGCTCCTTGTCCCACAGGCTGCTCATGCTTCCCAGGAGCTGCCCAAGCCCTATCCTCCCTTGAGCTGGAGCTATGTCGCGGACTTGCCAGAGTGCCCAAGTGCCTCTGAGCTGATAGACCTTGTGGGCAAGAATCCTTGCTGTCCCTGTGTAGGACACCAGTGGGTGTTCCAAAGCACTGCAAGCCCTTGCAAGCCCTTGCAAGCCCTCGACATCCTATCTCTTACGGCTCCTGAGCGTTGCTCTGTAGGAGATGAGGATGGTGAGCTGTGCAGTGCTCCTCAAGAAGGAATTGCCTTGGTCTTGCCACTGCTATCCAGTTGAAAAGGATTTGTATCCATGAGCCGAGCTTGGAAGGTGGCCCTGCCAGCACATTGTCTTGCAGCGGAGAACCTCCAGCAGCCTCATGCAAGGTTTTCTTCCCTCAGCCCCTGGCCTGTGATTCCAGCAGCTCCTCAAGTGCTTCCTGTCAGATGTGCTGGGGCTGCCCCCGGGCCAGCTCTGGCAGTGGACACGGGAGGCTGCTCCTCTGGATCCTGCGTGGGGCCTGGTGACCACTGCATTGCCGGGTGCTGGCATTGTGACATGGGGGTGACACAGCCGCATATGTGCAGCCCTTTGGAGGAAGCCTTTGGGGTGCTGGCTCCAAATCAGTCCCTGTACCTACAAAATAGGGGAGGAAGCAACCTAATAGAGTCCCTTTTTTGCAAAAAGACAGTGTGGATTTGTTGCCAGTGCAGCCTTACTTCCAGTAGCAATACTGCCTGTAGTCTCATGTATGGAGGCCTCAGGGCTCGCTCAGGGCTTGTCACGCAGAACTGCAGGCCTGACAGAGCAGAACTGCTCTCCTCTCCTCTCCTCTCCTCTCCTCTCCTCTCCTCTCCTCTCCTCTCCTCTCCTCTCCTCTCCTCTTCTCTCCTGTCCGCCAGTCCAATATCTAAGAGACTGTTTGCCTGAAAGGACAGAGGGTTTTCAGTTCCAAAATCAATGTCAAGGACACAGAACACAATGAATTTTATTTTATTTTGTTGTTAATTTATTAATTTTCTTGATTTTATGTTAATTCATGTGATGTTTCTTCGTGTCATTTTTTTTCCCTTTGTGACTCTGTTTCAGAACCCAGGCTCACAAGCATTAGCTCAAGCCCAAGTGTAGCCAGGAGTAGGCTGAGGCATTCTTCAGTTTAGCCTGAGAAAAGATCCCTTGCAGGCTGGCAAAGGCAAGTCCCACAGCTGCAGAGAGCAGCAGCAGGAATAGAGGCCAAGCTGTGCGCGGTTCCTGCAGAGGGAGAACCTTGACAAGGACTTGTGGGACTGACCATGCACAAAAGAGGAGGAAGAAGAAGAAGAAGAAGAAGAAGAAGAAGAAGAAGAGGTAGAAGAGGAAGAAGAGGAAGAAGGGGTGAGTGGTACCGTGGCATCTCTTCCAAAGCGTGACATGTAGAGATGACGAGCAGACTTTTTGCCTTCCACAACTTGTTTGGCTGCTGTGCTTCTTGGGCAGGGATGCATGAGAAGCGCTCTGGTCCCTGCCAGGCGCTTGTGTTACCTGCAGGGAGAGCTGAGAAGTGGCAGCTGAGGCTGCCAGCATGGTGGAGCATGAGCAGCCGGCTCCCAGGCCAAATGGCCCAAAGAAATGGTGGCAAGGGGCGGTGCTGAGAACTGCAGAGGAAGGCAAAAAAC
This sequence comes from Caloenas nicobarica, assembly GCF_036013445.1. Classification (NCBI taxonomy): domain Eukaryota; kingdom Metazoa; phylum Chordata; class Aves; order Columbiformes; family Columbidae; genus Caloenas; species Caloenas nicobarica. The sequence goes on along the minus strand of NW_027017727.1, from coordinate 699,469 downwards.
CGTCGGGGACCAGTGCCAATGTGCCCCGGGGGAAAAAGTGCCTTGCTGAGCCCAGTGCTGGCCATGGGCTGTTCCCTGAGCATGTGAGCCAGACCTGGCTCCTTGTCCCACAGGCTGCTCATGCTTCCCAGGAGCTGCCCAAGCCCTATCCTCCCTTGAGCTGGAGCTATGTCGCGGACTTGCCAGAGTGCCCAAGTGCCTCTGAGCTGATAGACCTTGTGGGCAAGAATCCTTGCTGTCCCTGTGTAGGACACCAGTGGGTGTTCCAAAGCACTGCAAGCCCTTGCAAGCCCTTGCAAGCCCTCGACATCCTATCTCGTACGGCTCCTGAGCGTTGCTCTGTAGGAGATGAGGATGGTGAGCTGTGCAGTGCTCCTCAAGAAGGAATTGCCTTGGTCTTGCCACTGCTATCCAGTTGAAAAGGATTTGTATCCATGAGCCGAGCTTGGAAGGTGGCCCTGCCAGCACATTGTCTTGCAGCGGAGAACCTCCAGCAGCCTCCTGCAAGGTTTTCTTCCCTCAGCCCCTGGCCTGTGATTCCAGCAGCTCCTCAAGTGCTTCCTGTCAGATGTGCTGGGGCTGCCCCCGGGCCAGCTCTGGCAGTGGACACGGGAGGCTGCTCCTCTGGATCCTGCGTGGGGCCTGGTGACCACTGCGTTGCCGGGTGCTGGCATTGTGACATGGGGGTGACACAGCCGCATATGTGCAGCCCTTTGGAGGAAGCCTTTGGGGTGCTGGCTCCAAATCAGTCCCTGTACCTACAAAATAGGGGAGGAAGCAACCTAATAGAGTCCCTTTTTTGCAAAAAGACAGTGTGGATTTGTTGCCAGTGCAGCCTTACTTCCAGTAGCAATACTGCCTGTAGTCTCATGTATGGAGGCCTCAGGGCTCGCTCAGGGCTTGTCACGCAGAACTGCAGGCCTGACAGAGCAGAACTGCTCTCCTCTCCTCTCCTCTCCTCTCCTCTCCTCTTCTCTCCTGTCCGCCAGTCCAATATCTAAGAGACTGTTTGCCTGAAAGGACAGAGGGTTTTCAGTTCCAAAATCAATGTCAAGGACACAGAACACAATGAATTTTATTTTATTTTGTTGTTAATTTAGTAATTTTCTTGATTTTATGTTAATTCATGTTATGTTTCTTTGTGTCATTTTTTTTCCCTTTGTGACTCTGTTTCAGAACCCAGGCTCACAAGCATTAGCTCAAGCCCAAGTGTAGCCAGGAGTAGGCTGAGGCATTCTTCAGTTTAGCCTGAGAAAAGATCCCTTGCAGGCTGGCAAAGGCAAGTCCCAGAGCTGCAGAGAGCAGCAGCAGGAATAGAGGCCAAGCTGTGCGCGGTTCCTGCAGAGGGAGAACCTTGACAAGGACTTGTGGGACTGACCATGCACAAAAGAGGAGGAAGAAGAAGAAGAAGAAGAAGAAGAAGAAGAAGAAGAAGAAGAGGTAGAAGAGGAAGAAGAGGAAGAAGGGGTGAGTGGTACCGTGGCATCTCTTCCAAAGCGTGACATGTAGAGATGACGAGCAGACTTTTTGCCTTCCACAACTTGTTTGGCTGCTGTGCTTCTTGGGCAGGGATGCATGAGAAGCGCTCTGGTCCCTGCCAGGCGCTTGTGTTAGCTGCAGGGAGAGCTGAGAAGTGGCAGCTGAGGCTGCCAGCATGGTGGAGCATGAGCAGCCGGCTCCCAGGCCAAATGGCCCAAAGAAATGGTGGCAAGGGGCGGTGCTGAGAACTGCAGAGGAAGGCAAAAAACCGTCGGGGACCAGTGCCAATGTGCCCTGGGGGAAAAAGTGCCTTGCTGAGCCCAGTGCTGGCCATGGGCTGTTCCCTGAGCATGTGAGCCAGACCTGGCTCCTTGTCCCACAGGCTGCTCATGCTTCCCAGGAGCTGCCCAAGCCCTATCCTCCCTTGAGCTGGAGCTATGTCGCGGACTTGCCAGAGTGCCCAAGTGCCTCTGAGCTGATAGACCTTGTGGGCAAGAATCCTTGCTGTCCCTGTGTAGGACACCAGTGGGTGTTCCAAAGCACTGCAAGCCCTTGCAAGCCCTTGCAAGCCCTCGACATCCTATCTCTTACGGCTCCTGAGCGTTGCTCTGTAGGAGATGAGGATGGTGAGCTGCGCAGTGCTCCTCAAGAAGGAATTGCCTTGGTCTTGCCACTGCTATCCAGTTGAAAAGGATTTGTATCCATGAGCCGAGCTTGGAAGGTGGCCCTGCCAGCACATTGTCTTGCAGCGGAGAACCTCCAGCAGCCTCATGCAAGGTTTTCTTCCCTCAGCCCCTGGCCTGTGATTCCAGCAGCTCCTCAAGTGCTTCCTGTCAGATGTGCTGGGGCTGCCCCCGGGCCAGCTCTGGCAGTGGACACGGGAGGCTGCTCCTCTGGATCCTGCGTGGGGCCTGGTGACCACTGCGTTGCCGGGTGCTGGCATTGTGACATGGGGGTGACACAGCCGCATATGTGCAGCCCTTTGGAGGAAGCCTTTGGGGTGCTGGCTCCAAATCAGTCCCTGTACCTACAAAATAGGGGAGGAAGCAACCTAATAGAGTCCCTTTTTTGCAAAAAGACAGTGTGGATTTGTTGCCAGTGCAGCCTTACTTCCAGTAGCAATACTGCCTGTAGTCTCATGTATGGAGGCCTCAGGGCTCGCTCAGGGCTTGTCACGCAGAACTGCAGGCCTGACAGAGCAGAACTGCTCTCCTCTCCTCTCCTCTCCTCTCCTCTCCTCTTCTCTCCTGTCCGCCAGTCCAATATCTAAGAGACTGTTTGCCTGAAAGGACAGAGGGTTTTCAGTTCCAAAATCAATGTCAAGGACACAGAACACAATGAATTTTATTTTATTTTGTTGTTAATTTAGTAATTTTCTTGATTTTATGTTAATTCATGTTATGTTTCTTTGTGTCATTTTTTTTCCCTTTGTGACTCTGTTTCAGAACCCAGGCTCACAAGCATTAGCTCAAGCCCAAGTGTAGCCAGGAGTAGGCTGAGGCATTCTTCAGTTTAGCCTGAGAAAAGATCCCTTGCAGGCTGGCAAAGGCAAGTCCCAGAGCTGCAGAGAGCAGCAGCAGGAATAGAGGCCAAGCTGTGCGCGGTTCCTGCAGAGGGAGAACCTTGACAAGGACTTGTGGGACTGACCATGCACAAAAGAGGAGGAAGAAGAAGAAGAAGAAGAAGAAGAAGAAGAAGAAGAAGAAGAGGTAGAAGAGGAAGAAGAGGAAGAAGGGGTGAGTGGTACCGTGGCATCTCTTCCAAAGCGTGACATGTAGAGATGACGAGCAGACTTTTTGCCTTCCACAACTTGTTTGGCTGCTGTGCTTCTTGGGCAGGGATGCATGAGAAGCGCTCTGGTCCCTGCCAGGCGCTTGTGTTACCTGCAGGGAGAGCTGAGAAGTGGCAGCTGAGGCTGTCAGCATGGTGGAGCATGAGCAGCCGGCTCCCAGGCCAAATGGCCCAAAGAAATGGTGGCAAGGGGCGGTGCTGAGAACTGCAGAGGAAGGCAAAAAACCGTCGGGGACCAGTGCCAATGTGCCCTGGGGGAAAAAGTGCCTTGCTGAGCCCAGTGCTGGCCATGGGCTGTTCCCTGAGCATGTGAGCCAGACCTGGCTCCTTGTCCCACAGGCTGCTCATGCTTCCCAGGAGCTGCCCAAGCCCTATCCTCCCTTGAGCTGGAGCTATGTCGCGGACTTGCCAGAGTGCCCAAGTGCCTCTGAGCTGATAGACCTTGTGGGCAAGAATCCTTGCTGTCCCTGTGTAGGACACCAGTGGGTGTTCCAAAGCACTGCAAGCCCTTGCAAGCCCTTGCAAGCCCTCGACATCCTATCTCTTACGGCTCCTGAGCGTTGCTCTGTAGGAGATGAGGATGGTGAGCTGCGCAGTGCTCCTCAAGAAGGAATTGCCTTGGTCTTGCCACTGCTATCCAGTTGAAAAGGATTTGTATCCATGAGCCGAGCTTGGAAGGTGGCCCTGCCAGCACATTGTCTTGCAGCGGAGAACCTCCAGCAGCCTCATGCAAGGTTTTCTTCCCTCAGCCCCTGGCCTGTGATTCCAGCAGCTCCTCAAGTGCTTCCTGTCAGATGTGCTGGGGCTGCCCCCGGGCCAGCTCTGGCAGTGGACACGGGAGGCTGCTCCTCTGGATCCTGCGTGGGGCCTGGTGACCACTGCGTTGCCGGGTGCTGGCATTGTGACATGGGGGTGACACAGCCGCATATGTGCAGCCCTTTGGAGGAAGCCTTTGGGGTGCTGGCTCCAAATCAGTCCCTGTACCTACAAAATAGGGGAGGAAGCAACCTAATAGAGTCCCTTTTTTGCAAAAAGACAGTGTGGATTTGTTGCCAGTGCAGCCTTACTTCCAGTAGCAATACTGCCTGTAGTCTCATGTATGGAGGCCTCAGGGCTCGCTCAGGGCTTGTCACGCAGAACTGCAGGCCTGACAGAGCAGAACTGCTCTCCTCTCCTCTCCTCTCCTCTCCTCTCCTCTCCTCTTCTCTCCTCTCCTCTCCTCTCCTCTCCTCTCCTGTCCGCCAGTCCAATATCTAAGAGACTGTTTGCCTGAAAGGACAGAGGGTTTTCAGTTCCAAAATCAATGTCAAGGACACAGAACACAATGAATTTTATTTTATTTTGTTGTTAATTTAGTAATTTTCTTGATTTTATGTTAATTCATGTGATGTTTCTTCGTGTCATTTTTTTTCCCTTTGTGACTCTGTTTCAGAACCCAGGCTCACAAGCATTAGCTCAAGCCCAAGTGTAGCCAGGAGTAGGCTGAGGCATTCTTCAGTTTAGCCTGAGAAAAGATCCCTTGCAGGCTGGCAAAGGCAAGTCCCAGAGCTGCAGAGAGCAGCAGCAGGAATAGAGGCCAAGCTGTGCGCGGTTCCTGCAGAGGGAGAACCTTGACAAGGACTTGTGGGACTGACCATGCACAAAAGAGGAGGAAGAAGAAGAAGAAGAAGAAGAAGAAGAAGAAGAAGAGGTAGAAGAGGAAGAAGAGGAAGAAGGGGTGAGTGGTACCGTGTCATCTCTTCCAAAGCGTGACATGTAGAGATGACGAGCAGACTTTTTGCCTTCCACAACTTGTTTGGCTGCTGTGCTTCTTGGGCAGGGATGCATGAGAAGCGCTCTGGTCCCTGCCAGGCGCTTGTGTTACCTGCAGGGAGAGCTGAGAAGTGGCAGCTGAGGCTGCCAGCATGGTGGAGCATGAGCAGCCGGCTCCCAGGCCAAATGGCCCAAAGAAATGGTGGCAAGGGGCGGTGCTGAGAACTGCAGAGGAAGGCAAAAAACCGTCGGGGACCAGTGCCAATGTGCCCCGGGGGAAAAAGTGCCTTGCTGAGCCCAGTGCTGGCCATGGGCTGTTCCCTGAGCATGTGAGCCAGACCTGGCTCCTTGTCCCACAGGCTGCTCATGCTTCCCAGGAGCTGCCCAAGCCCTATCCTCCCTTGAGCTGGAGCTATGTCGCGGACTTGCCAGAGTGCCCAAGTGCCTCTGAGCTGATAGACCTTGTGGGCAAGAATCCTTGCTGTCCCTGTGTAGGACACCAGTGGGTGTTCCAAAGCACTGCAAGCCCTTGCAAGCCCTTGCAAGCCCTCGACATCCTATCTCTTACGGCTCCTGAGCGTTGCTCTGTAGGAGATGAGGATGGTGAGCTGTGCAGTGCTCCTGAAGAAGGAATTGCCTTGGTCTTGCCACTGCTATCCAGTTGAAAAGGATTTGTATCCATGAGCCGAGCTTGGAAGGTGGCCCTGCCAGCACATTGTCTTGCAGCGGAGAACCTCCAGCAGCCTCATGCAAGGTTTTCTTCCCTCAGCCCCTGGCCTGTGATTCCAGCAGCTCCTCAAGTGCTTCCTGTCAGATGTGCTGGGGCTGCCCCCGGGCCAGCTCTGGCAGTGGACACGGGAGGCTGCTCCTCTGGATCCTGCGTGGGGCCTGGTGCCCACTGCGTTGCCGGGTGCTGGCATTGTGACATGGGGGTGACACAGCCGCATATGTGCAGCCCTTTGGAGGAAGCCTTTGGGGTGCTGGCTCCAAATCAGTCCCTGTAGCTACAAAATAGGGGAGTAAGCAACCTAATAGAGTCCCTTTTTTGCAAAAAGACAGTGTGGATTTGTTGCCAGTGCAGCCTTACTTCCAGTAGCAATACTGCCTGTAGTCTCATGTATGGAGGCCTCAGGGCTCGCTCAGGGCTTGTCACGCAGAACTGCAGGCCTGACAGAGCAGAACTGCTCTCCTCTCCTCTCCTCTCCTCTCCTCTCCTCTCCTCTCCTCTCCTCTTCTCTCCTGTCCGCCAGTCCAATATCTAAGAGACTGTTTGCCTGAAAGGACAGAGGGTTTTCAGTTCCAAAATCAATGTCAAGGACACAGAACACAATGAATTTTATTTTATTTTGTTGTTAATTTATTAATTTTCTTGATTTTATGTTAATTCATGTGATGTTTCTTCGTGTCATTTTTTTTCCCTTTGTGACTCTGTTTCAGAACCCAGGCTCACAAGCATTAGCTCAAGCCCAAGTGTAGCCAGGAGTAGGCTGAGGCATTCTTCAGTTTAGCCTGAGAAAAGATCCCTTGCAGGCTGGCAAAGGCAAGTCCCAGAGCTGCAGAGAGCAGCAGCAGGAATAGAGGCCAAGCTGTGCGCGGTTCCTGCAGAGGGAGAACCTTGACAAGGACTTGTGGGACTGACCATGCACAAAAGAGGAGGAAGAAGAAGAAGAAGAAGAAGAAGAAGAAGAAGAAGAGGTAGAAGAGGAAGAAGAGGAAGAAGGGGTGAGTGGTACCGTGGCATCTCTTCCAAAGCGTGACATGTAGAGATGACGAGCAGACTTTTTGCCTTCCACAACTTGTTTGGCTGCTGTGCTTCTTGGGCAGGGATGCATGAGAAGCGCTCTGGTCCCTGCCAGGCGCTTGTGTTACCTGCAGGGAGAGCTGAGAAGTGGCAGCTGAGGCTGCCAGCATGGTGGAGCATGAGCAGCCGGCTCCCAGGCCAAATGGCCCAAAGAAATGGTGGCAAGGGGCGGTGCTGAGAACTGCAGAGGAAGGCAAAAAACCGTCGGGGACCAGTGCCAATGTGCCCCGGGGGAAAAAGTGCCTTGCTGAGCCCAGTGCTGGCCATGGGCTGTTCCCTGAGCATGTGAGCCAGACCTGGCTCCTTGTCCCACAGGCTGCTCATGCTTCCCAGGAGCTGCCCAAGCCCTATCCTCCCTTGAGCTGGAGCTATCTGGCGGACTTGCCAGAGTGCCCAAGTGCCTCTGAGCTGATAGACCTTGTGGGCAAGAATCCTTGCTGTCCCTGTGTAGGACACCAGTGGGTGTTCCAAAGCACTGCAAGCCCTTGCAAGCCCTTGCAAGCCCTCGACATCCTATCTCTTACGGCTCCTGAGCGTTGCTCTGTAGGAGATGAGGATGGTGAGCTGTGCAGTGCTCCTCAAGAAGGAATTGCCTTGGTCTTGCCACTGCTATCCAGTTGAAAAGGATTTGTATCCATGAGCCGAGCTTGGAAGGTGGCCCTGCCAGCACATTGTCTTGCAGCGGAGAACCTCCAGCAGCCTCATGCAAGGTTTTCTTCCCTCAGCCCCTGGCCTGTGATTCCAGCAGCTCCTCAAGTGCTTCCTGTCAGATGTGCTGGGGCTGCCCCCGGGCCAGCTCTGGCAGTGGACACGGGAGGCTGCTCCTCTGGATCCTGCGTGGGGCCTGGTGACCACTGCGTTGCCGGGTGCTGGCATTGTGACATGGGGGTGACACAGCCGCATATGTGCAGCCCTTTGGAGGAAGCCTTTGGGGTGCTGGCTCCAAATCAGTCCCTGTACCTACAAAATAGGGGAGGAAGCAACCTAATAGAGTCCCTTTTTTGCAAAAAGACAGTGTGGATTTGTTGCCAGTGCAGCCTTACTTCCAGTAGCAATACTGCCTGTAGTCTCATGTATGGAGGCCTCAGGGCTCGCTCAGGGCTTGTCACGCAGAACTGCAGGCCTGACAGAGCAGAACTGCTCTCCTCTCCTCTCCTCTCCTCTCCTCTCCTCTCCTCTCCTCTCCTCTTCTCTCCTGTCCGCCAGTCCAATATCTAAGAGACTGTTTGCCTGAAAGGACAGAGGGTTTTCAGTTCCAAAATCAATGTCAAGGACACAGAACACAATGAATTTTATTTTATTTTGTTGTTAATTTAGTAATTTTCTTGATTTTATGTTAATTCATGTTATGTTTCTTCGTGTCATTTTTTTTCCCTTTGTGACTCTGTTTCAGAACCCAGGCTCACAAGCATTAGCTCAAGCCCAAGTGTAGCCAGGAGTAGGCTGAGGCATTCTTCAGTTTAGCCTGAGAAAAGATCCCTTGCAGGCTGGCAAAGGCAAGTCCCAGAGCTGCAGAGAGCAGCAGCAGGAATAGAGGCCAAGCTGTGCGCGGTTCCTGCAGAGGGAGAACCTTGACAAGGACTTGTGGGACTGACCATGCACAAAAGAGGAGGAAGAAGAAGAAGAAGAAGAAGAAGAAGAAGAAGAAGAGGTAGAAGAGGAAGAAGAGGAAGAAGGGGTGAGTGGTACCGTGGCATCTCTTCCAAAGCGTGACATGTAGAGATGACGAGCAGACTTTTTGCCTTCCACAACTTGTTTGGCTGCTGTGCTTCTTGGGCAGGGATGCATGAGAAGCGCTCTGGTCCCTGCCAGGCGCTTGTGTTACCTGCAGGGAGAGCTGAGAAGTGGCAGCTGAGGCTGCCAGCATGGTGGAGCATGAGCAGCTGGCTCCCAGGCCAAATGGCCCAAAGAAATGGTGGCAAGGGGCGGTGCTGAGAACTGCAGAGGAAGGCAAAAAACCGTCGGGGACCAGTGCCAATGTGGCCCGGGGGAAAAAGTGCCTTGCTGAGCCCAGTGCTGGCCATGGGCTGTTCCCTGAGCATGTGAGCCAGACCTGGCTCCTTGTCCCACAGGCTTGCTCATGCTTCCCAGGAGCTGCCCAAGCCCTATCCTCCCTTGAGCTGGAGCTATGTCGCGGACTTGCCAGAGTGCCCAAGTGCCTCTGAGCTGATAGACCTTGTGGGCAAGAATCCTTGCTGTCCCTGTGTAGGACACCAGTGGGTGTTCCAAAGCACTGCAAGCCCTTGCAAGCCCTTGCAAGCCCTCGACATCCTATCTCGTACGGCTCCTGAGCATTGCTCTGTAGGAGATGAGGATGGTGAGCTGTGCAGTGCTCCTCAAGAAGGAATTGCCTTGGTCTTGCCACTGCTATCCAGTTGAAAAGGATTTGTATCCATGAGCCGAGCTTGGAAGGTGGCCCTGCCAGCACATTGTCTTGCAGAGGAGAACCTCCAGCAGCCTCATGCAAGGTTTTCTTCCCTCAGCCCCTGGCCTGTGATTCCAGCAGCTCCTCAAGTGCTTCCTGTCAGATGTGCTGGGGCTGCCCCCGGGCCAGCTCTGGCAGTGGACACGGGAGGCTGCTCCTCTGGATCCTGCGTGGGGCCTGGTGACCACTGCATTGCCGGGTGCTGGCATTGTGACATGGGGGTGACACAGCCGCATATGTGCAGCCCTTTGGAGGAAGCCTTTGGGGTGCTGGCTCCAAATCAGTCCCTGTACCTACAAAATAGGGGAGGAAGCAACCTAATAGAGTCCCTTTTTTGCAAAAAGACAGTGTGGATTTGTTGCCAGTGCAGCCTTACTTCCAGTAGCAATACTGCCTGTAGTCTCATGTATGGAGGCCTCAGGGCTCGCTCAGGGCTTGTCACGCAGAACTGCAGGCCTGACAGAGCAGAACTGCTCTCCTCTCCTCTCCTCTCCTCTCCTCTCCTCTCCTCTCCTCTTCTCTCCTGTCCGCCAGTCCAATATCTAAGAGACTGTTTGCCTGAAAGGACAGAGGGTTTTCAGTTCCAAAATCAATGTCAAGGACACAGAACACAATGAATTTTATTTTATTTTGTTGTTAATTTATTAATTTTCTTGATTTTATGTTAATTCATGTGATGTTTCTTCGTGTCATTTTTTTTCCCTTTGTGACTCTGTTTCAGAACCCAGGCTCACAAGCATTAGCTCAAGCCCAAGTGTAGCCAGGAGTAGGCTGAGGCATTCTTCAGTTTAGCCTGAGAAAAGATCCCTTGCAGGCTGGCAAAGGCAAGTCCCAGAGCTGCAGAGAGCAGCAGCAGGAATAGAGGCCAAGCTGTGCGCGGTTCCTGCAGAGGGAGAACCTTGACAAGGACTTGTGGGACTGACCATGCACAAAAGAGGAGGAAGAAGAAGAAGAAGAAGAAGAAGAAGAAGAAGAAGAGGTAGAAGAGGAAGAAGAGGAAGAAGGGGTGAGTGGTACCGTGGCATCTCTTCCAAAGCGTGACATGTAGAGATGACGAGCAGACTTTTTGCCTTCCACAACTTGTTTGGCTGCTGTGCTTCTTGGGCAGGGATGCATGAGAAGCGCTCTGGTCCCTGCCAGGCGCTTGTGTTACCTGCAGGGAGAGCTGAGAAGTGGCAGCTGAGGCTGCCAGCATGGTGGAGCATGAGCAGCCGGCTCCCAGGCCAAATGGCCCAAAGAAATGGTGGCAAGGGGCGGTGCTGAGAACTGCAGAGGAAGGCAAAAAACCGTCGGGGACCAGTGCCAATGTGCCCCGGGGGAAAAAGTGCCTTGCTGAGCCCAGTGCTGGCCATGGGCTGTTCCCTGAGCATGTGAGCCAGACCTGGCTCCTTGTCCCACAGGCTGCTCATGCTTCCCAGGAGCTGCCCAAGCCCTATCCTCCCTTGAGCTGGAGCTATCTGGCGGACTTGCCAGAGTGCCCAAGTGCCTCTGAGCTGATAGACCTTGTGGGCAAGAATCCTTGCTGTCCCTGTGTAGGACACCAGTGGGTGTTCCAAAGCACTGCAAGCCCTTGCAAGCCCTTGCAAGCCCTCGACATCCTATCTCGTACGGCTCCTGAGCATTGCTCTGTAGGAGATGAGGATGGTGAGCTGTGCAGTGCTCCTCAAGAAGGAATTGCCTTGGTCTTGCCACTGCTATCCAGTTGAAAAGGATTTGTATCCATGAGCCGAGCTTGGAAGGTGGCCCTGCCAGCACATTGTCTTGCAGAGGAGAACCTCCAGCAGCCTCATGCAAGGTTTTCTTCCCTCAGCCCCTGGCCTGTGATTCCAGCAGCTCCTCAAGTGCTTCCTGTCAGATGTGCTGGGGCTGCCCCCGGGCCAGCTCTGGCAGTGGACACGGGAGGCTGCTCCTCTGGATCCTGCGTGGGGCCTGGTGACCACTGCATTGCCGGGTGCTGGCATTGTGACATGGGGGTGACACAGCCGCATATGTGCAGCCCTTTGGAGGAAGCCTTTGGGGTGCTGGCTCCAAATCAGTCCCTGTACCTACAAAATAGGGGAGGAAGCAACCTAATAGAGTCCCTTTTTTGCAAAAAGACAGTGTGGATTTGTTGCCAGTGCAGCCTTACTTCCAGTAGCAATACTGCCTGTAGTCTCATGTATGGAGGCCTCAGGGCTCGCTCAGGGCTTGTCACGCAGAACTGCAGGCCTGACAGAGCAGAACTGCTCTCCTCTCCTCTCCTCTCCTCTCCTCTCCTCTCCTCTCCTCTTCTCTCCTGTCCGCCAGTCCAATATCTAAGAGACTGTTTGCCTGAAAGGACAGAGGGTTTTCAGTTCCAAAATCAATGTCAAGGACACAGAACACAATGAATTTTATTTTATTTTGTTGTTAATTTATTAATTTTCTTGATTTTATGTTAATTCATGTGATGTTTCTTCGTGTCATTTTTTTTCCCTTTGTGACTCTGTTTCAGAACCCAGGCTCACAAGCATTAGCTCAAGCCCAAGTGTAGCCAGGAGTAGGCTGAGGCATTCTTCAGTTTAGCCTGAGAAAAGATCCCTTGCAGGCTGGCAAAGGCAAGTCCCAGAGCTGCAGAGAGCAGCAGCAGGAATAGAGGCCAAGCTGTGCGCGGTTCCTGCAGAGGGAGAACCTTGACAAGGACTTGTGGGACTGACCATGCACAAAAGAGGAGGAAGAAGAAGAAGAAGAAGAAGAAGAAGAAGAAGAAGAGGTAGAAGAGGAAGAAGAGGAAGAAGGGGTGAGTGGTACCGTGGCATCTCTTCCAAAGCGTGACATGTAGAGATGACGAGCAGACTTTTTGCCTTCCACAACTTGTTTGGCTGCTGTGCTTCTTGGGCAGGGATGCATGAGAAGCGCTCTGGTCCCTGCCAGGCGCTTGTGTTACCTGCAGGGAGAGCTGAGAAGTGGCAGCTGAGGCTGCCAGCATGGTGGAGCATGAGCAGCCGGCTCCCAGGCCAAATGGCCCAAAGAAATGGTGGCAAGGGGCGGTGCTGAGAACTGCAGAGGAAGGCAAAAAACCGTCGGGGACCAGTGCCAATGTGCCCCGGGGGAAAAAGTGCCTTGCTGAGCCCAGTGCTGGCCATGGGCTGTTCCCTGAGCATGTGAGCCAGACCTGGCTCCTTGTCCCACAGGCTGCTCATGCTTCCCAGGAGCTGCCCAAGCCCTATCCTCCCTTGAGCTGGAGCTATCTGGCGGACTTGCCAGAGTGCCCAAGTGCCTCTGAGCTGATAGACCTTGTGGGCAAGAATCCTTGCTGTCCCTGTGTAGGACACCAGTGGGTGTTCCAAAGCACTGCAAGCCCTTGCAAGCCCTTGCAAGCCCTCGACATCCTATCTCGTACGGCTCCTGAGCATTGCTCTGTAGGAGATGAGGATGGTGAGCTGTGCAGTGCTCCTCAAGAAGGAATTGCCTTGGTCTTGCCACTGCTATCCAGTTGAAAAGGATTTGTATCCATGAGCCGAGCTTGGAAGGTGGCCCTGCCAGCACATTGTCTTGCAGAGGAGAACCTCCAGCAGCCTCATGCAAGGTTTTCTTCCCTCAGCCCCTGGCCTGTGATTCCAGCAGCTCCTCAAGTGCTTCCTGTCAGATGTGCTGGGGCTGCCCCCGGGCCAGCTCTGGCAGTGGACACGGGAGGCTGCTCCTCTGGATCCTGCGTGGGGCCTGGTGACCACTGCATTGCCGGGTGCTGGCATTGTGACATGGGGGTGACACAGCCGCATATGTGCAGCCCTTTGGAGGAAGCCTTTGGGGTGCTGGCTCCAAATCAGTCCCTGTACCTACAAAATAGGGGAGGAAGCAACCTAATAGAGTCCCTTTTTTGCAAAAAGACAGTGTGGATTTGTTGCCAGTGCAGCCTTACTTCCAGTAGCAATACTGCCTGTAGTCTCATGTATGGAGGCCTCAGGGCTCGCTCAGGGCTTGTCACGCAGAACTGCAGGCCTGACAGAGCAGAACTGCTCTCCTCTCCTCTCCTCTCCTCTCCTCTCCTCTCCTCTCCTCTTCTCTCCTGTCCGCCAGTCCAATATCTAAGAGACTGTTTGCCTGAAAGGACAGAGGGTTTTCAGTTCCAAAATCAATGTCAAGGACACAGAACACAATGAATTTTATTTTATTTTGTTGTTAATTTATTAATTTTCTTGATTTTATGTTAATTCATGTGATGTTTCTTCGTGTCATTTTTTTTCCCTTTGTGACTCTGTTTCAGAACCCAGGCTCACAAGCATTAGCTCAAGCCCAAGTGTAGCCAGGAGTAGGCTGAGGCATTCTTCAGTTTAGCCTGAGAAAAGATCCCTTGCAGGCTGGCAAAGGCAAGTCCCAGAGCTGCAGAGAGCAGCAGCAGGAATAGAGGCCAAGCTGTGCGCGGTTCCTGCAGAGGGAGAACCTTGACAAGGACTTGTGGGACTGACCATGCACAAAAGAGGAGGAAGAAGAAGAAGAAGAAGAAGAAGAAGAAGAAGAAGAGGTAGAAGAGGAAGAAGAGGAAGAAGGGGTGAGTGGTACCGTGGCATCTCTTCCAAAGCGTGACATGTAGAGATGACGAGCAGACTTTTTGCCTTCCACAACTTGTTTGGCTGCTGTGCTTCTTGGGCAGGGATGCATGAGAAGCGCTCTGGTCCCTGCCAGGCGCTTGTGTTACCTGCAGGGAGAGCTGAGAAGTGGCAGCTGAGGCTGCCAGCATGGTGGAGCATGAGCAGCCGGCTCCCAGGCCAAATGGCCCAAAGAAATGGTGGCAAGGGGCGGTGCTGAGAACTGCAGAGGAAGGCAAAAAACCGTCGGGGACCAGTGCCAATGTGCCCCGGGGGAAAAAGTGCCTTGCTGAGCCCAGTGCTGGCCATGGGCTGTTCCCTGAGCATGTGAGCCAGACCTGGCTCCTTGTCCCACAGGCTGCTCATGCTTCCCAGGAGCTGCCCAAGCCCTATCCTCCCTTGAGCTGGAGCTATCTGGCGGACTTGCCAGAGTGCCCAAGTGCCTCTGAGCTGATAGACCTTGTGGGCAAGAATCCTTGCTGTCCCTGTGTAGGACACCAGTGGGTGTTCCAAAGCACTGCAAGCCCTTGCAAGCCCTTGCAAGCCCTCGACATCCTATCTCTTACGGCTCCTGAGCGTTGCTCTGTAGGAGATGAGGATGGTGAGCTGTGCAGTGCTCCTCAAGAAGGAATTGCCTTGGTCTTGCCACTGCTATCCAGTTGAAAAGGATTTGTATCCATGAGCCGAGCTTGGAAGGTGGCCCTGCCAGCAGATTGTCTTGCAGCGGAGAACCTCCAGCAGCCTCATGCAAGGTTTTCTTCCCTCAGCCCCTGGCCTGTGATTCCAGCAGCTCCTCAAGTGCTTCCTGTCAGATGTGCTGGGGCTGCCCCCGGGCCAGCTCTGGCAGTGGACACGGGAGGCTGCTCCTCTGGATCCTGCGTGGGGCCTGGTGACCACTGCGTTGCCGGGTGCTGGCATTGTGACATGGGGGTGACACAGCCGCATATGTGCAGCCCTTTGGAGGAAGCCTTTGGGGTGCTGGCTCCAAATCAGTCCCTGTACCTACAAAATAGGGGAGGAAGCAACCTAATAGAGTCCCTTTTTTGCAAAAAGACAGTGTGGATTTGTTGCCAGTGCAGCCTTACTTCCAGTAGCAATACTGCCTGTAGTCTCATGTATGGAGGCCTCAGGGCTCGCTCAGGGCTTGTCACGCAGAACTGCAGGCCTGACAGAGCAGAACTGCTCTCCTCTCCTCTCCTCTCCTCTCCTCTCCTCTCCTCTCCTCTCCTCTTCTCTCCTGTCCGCCAGTCCAATATCTAAGAGACTGTTTGCCTGAAAGGACAGAGGGTTTTCAGTTCCAAAATCAATGTCAAGGACACAGAACACAATGAATTTTATTTTATTTTGTTGTTAATTTATTAATTTTCTTGATTTTATGTTAATTCATGTGATGTTTCTTCGTGTCATTTTTTTTCCCTTTGTGACTCTGTTTCAGAACCCAGGCTCACAAGCATTAGCTCAAGCCCAAGTGTAGCCAGGAGTAGGCTGAGGCATTCTTCAGTTTAGCCTGAGAAAAGATCCCTTGCAGGCTGGCAAAGGCAAGTCCCAGAGCTGCAGAGAGCAGCAGCAGGAATAGAGGCCAAGCTGTGCGCGGTTCCTGCAGAGGGAGAACCTTGACAAGGACTTGTGGGACTGACCATGCACAAAAGAGGAGGAAGAAGAAGAAGAAGAAGAAGAAGAAGAAGAAGAAGAAGAGGTAGAAGAGGAAGAAGAGGAAGAAGGGGTGAGTGGTACCGTGGCATCTCTTCCAAAGCGTGACATGTAGAGATGACGAGCAGACTTTTTGCCTTCCACAACTTGTTTGGCTGCTGTGCTTCTTGGGCAGGGATGCATGAGAAGCGCTCTGGTCCCTGCCAGGCGCTTGTGTTACCTGCAGGGAGAGCTGAGAAGTGGCAGCTGAGGCTGCCAGCATGGTGGAGCATGAGCAGCCGGCTCCCAGGCCAAATGGCCCAAAGAAATGGTGGCAAGGGGCGGTGCTGAGAACTGCAGAGGAAGGCAAAAAACCGTCGGGGACCAGTGCCAATGTGGCCCGGGGGAAAAAGTGCCTTGCTGAGCCCAGTGCTGGCCATGGGCTGTTCCCTGAGCATGTGAGCCAGACCTGGCTCCTTGTCCCACAGGCTGCTCATGCTTCCCAGGAGCTGCCCAAGCCCTATCCTCCCTTGAGCTGGAGCTATGTCGCGGACTTGCCAGAGTGCCCAAGTGCCTCTGAGCTGATAGACCTTGTGGGCAAGAATCCTTGCTGTCCCTGTGTAGGACACCAGTGGGTGTTCCAAAGCACTGCAAGCCCTTGCAAGCCCTTGCAAGCCCTCGACATCCTATCTCGTACGGCTCCTGAGCGTTGCTCTGTAGGAGATGAGGATGGTGAGCTGTGCAGTGCTCCTCAAGAAGGAATTGCCTTGGTCTTGCCACTGCTATCCAGTTGAAAAGGATTTGTATCCATGAGCCGAGCTTGGAAGGTGGCCCTGCCAGCACATTGTCTTGCAGCGGAGAACCTCCAGCAGCCTCATGCAAGGTTTTCTTCCCTCAGCCCCTGGCCTGTGATTCCAGCAGCTCCTCAAGTGCTTCCTGTCAGATGTGCTGGGGCTGCCCCCGGGCCAGCTCTGGCAGTGGACACGGGAGGCTGCTCCTCTGGATCCTGCGTGGGGCCTGGTGACCACTGCGTTGCCGGGTGCTGGCATTGTGACATGGGGGTGACACAGCCGCATATGTGCAGCCCTTTGGAGGAAGCCTTTGGGGTGCTGGCTCCAAATCAGTCCCTGTACCTACAAAATAGGGGAGTAAGCAACCTAATAGAGTCCCTTTTTTGCAAAAAGACAGTGTGGATTTGTTGCCAGTGCAGCCTTACTTCCAGTAGCAATACTGCCTGTAGTCTCATGTATGGAGGCCTCAGGGCTCGCTCAGGGCTTGTCACGCAGAACTGCAGGCCTGACAGAGCAGAACTGCTCTCCTCTCCTCTCCTCTCCTCTCCTCTCCTCTTCTCTCCTGTCCGCCAGTCCAATATCTAAGAGACTGTTTGCCTGAAAGGACAGAGGGTTTTCAGTTCCAAAATCAATGTCAAGGACACAGAACACAATGAATTTTATTTTATTTTGTTGTTAATTTAGTAATTTTCTTGATTTTATGTTAATTCATGTTATGTTTCTTCGTGTCATTTTTTTTCCCTTTGTGACTCTGTTTCAGAACCCAGGCTCACAAGCATTAGCTCAAGCCCAAGTGTAGCCAGGAGGAGGCTGAGGCATTCTTCAGTTTAGCCTGAGAAAAGATCCCTTGCAGGCTGGCAAAGGCAAGTCCCAGAGCTGCAGAGAGCAGCAGCAGGAATAGAGGCCAAGCTGTGCGCGGTTCCTGCAGAGGGAGAACCTTGACAAGGACTTGTGGGACTGACCATGCACAAAAGAGGAAGAAGAAGAAGAAGAAGAAGAAGAAGAAGAAGAAGAAGAGGTAGAAGAGGAAGAAGAGGAAGAAGGGGTGAGTGGTACCGTGGCATCTCTTCCAAAGCGTGACATGTAGAGATGACGAGCAGACTTTTTGCCTTCCACAACTTGTTTGGCTGCTGTGCTTCTTGGGCAGGGATGCATGAGAAGCGCTCTGGTCCCTGCCAGGTGCTTGTGTTACCTGCAGGGAGAGCTGAGAAGTGGCAGCTGAGGCTGCCAGCATGGTGGAGCATGAGCAGCCGGCTCCCAGGCCAAATGGCCCAAAGAAATGGTGGCAAGGGGCGGTGCTGAGAACTGCAGAGGAAGGCAAAAAACCGTCGGGGACCAGTGCCAATGTGGCCCGGGGGAAAAAGTGCCTTGCTGAGCCCAGTGCTGGCCATGGGCTGTTCCCTGAGCATGTGAGCCAGACCTGGCTCCTTGTCCCACAGGCTGCTCATGCTTCCCAGGAGCTGCCCAAGCCCTATCCTCCCTTGAGCTGGAGCTATGTGGCGGACTTGCCAGAGTGCCCAAGTGCCTCTGAGCTGATAGACCTTGTGGGCAAGAATCCTTGCTGTCCCTGTGTAGGACACCAGTGGGTGTTCCAAAGCACTGCAAGCCCTTGCAAGCCCTTGCAAGCCCTCGACATCCTATCTCTTATGGCTCCTGAGCGTTGCTCTGTAGGAGATGAGGATGGTGAGCTGTGCAGTGCTCCTCAAGAAGGAATTGCCTTGGTCTTGCCACTGCTATCCAGTTGAAAAGGATTTGTATCCATGAGCCGAGCTTGGAAGGTGGCCCTGCCAGCAGATTGTCTTGCAGCGGAGAACCTCCAGCAGCCTCATGCAAGGTTTTCTTCCCTCAGCCCCTGGCCTGTGATTCCAGCAGCTCCTCAAGTGCTTCCTGTCAGATGTGCTGGGGCTGCCCCCGGGCCAGCTCTGGCAGTGGACACGGGAGGCTGCTCCTCTGGATCCTGCGTGGGGCCTGGTGACCACTGCGTTGCCGGGTGCTGGCATTGTGACATGGGGGTGACACAGCCGCATATGTGCAGCCCTTTGGAGGAAGCCTTTGGGGTGCTGGCTCCAAATCAGTCCCTGTACCTACAAAATAGGGGAGTAAGCAACCTCATAGAGTCCCTTTTTTGCAAAAAGACAGTGTGGATTTGTTGCCAGTGCAGCCTTACTTCCAGTAGCAATACTGCCTGTAGTCTCATGTATGGAGGCCTCAGGGCTCGCTCAGGGCTTGTCACGCAGAACTGCAGGCCTGACAGAGCAGAACTGCTCTCCTCTCCTCTCCTCTCCTCTCCTTCCTCTCCTCTCCTCTTCTCTCCTGTCCGCCAGTCCAATATCTAAGAGACTGTTTGCCTGAAAGGACAGAGGGTTTTCAGTTCCAAAATCAATGTCAAGGACACAGAACACAATGAATTTTATTTTATTTTGTTGTTAATTTAGTAATTTTCTTGATTTTATGTTAATTTATGTTATGTTTCTTCGTGTCATTTTTTTTCCCTTTGTGACTCTGTTTCAGAACCCAGGCTCACAAGCATTAGCTCAAGCCCAAGTGTAGCCAGGAGTAGGCTGAGGCATTCTTCAGTTTAGCCTGAGAAAAGATCCCTTGCAGGCTGGCAAAGGCAAGTCCCAGAGCTGCAGAGAGCAGCAGCAGGAATAGAGGCCAAGCTGTGCGCGGTTCCTGCAGAGGGAGAACCTTGACAAGGACTTGTGGGACTGACCATGCACAAAAGAGGAGGAAGAAGAAGAAGAAGAAGAAGAAGAAGAAGAAGAAGAGGTAGAAGAGGAAGAAGAGGAAGAAGGGGTGAGTGGTACCGTGGCATCTCTTCCAAAGCGTGACATGTAGAGATGACGAGCAGACTTTTTGCCTTCCACAACTTGTTTGGCTGCTGTGCTTCTTGGGCAGGGATGCATGAGAAGCGCTCTGGTCCCTGCCAGGCGCTTGTGTTACCTGCAGGGAGAGCTGAGAAGTGGCAGCTGAGGCTGCCAGCATGGTGGAGCATGAGCAGCCGGCTCCCAGGCCAAATGGCCCAAAGAAATGGTGGCAAGGGGCGGTGCTGAGAACTGCAGAGGAAGGCAAAAAACCGTCGGGGACCAGTGCCAATGTGGCCCGGGGGAAAAAGTGCCTTGCTGAGCCCAGTGCTGGCCATGGGCTGTTCCCTGAGCATGTGAGCCAGACCTGGCTCCTTGTCCCACAGGCTGCTCATGCTTCCCAGGAGCTGCCCAAGCCCTATCCTCCCTTGAGCTGGAGCTATGTCGCGGACTTGCCAGAGTGCCCAAGTGCCTCTGAGCTGATAGACCTTGTGGGCAAGAATCCTTGCTGTCCCTGTGTAGGACACCAGTGGGTGTTCCAAAGCACTGCAAGCCCTTGCAAGCCCTTGCAAGCCCTCGACATCCTATCTCTTACGGCTCCTGAGCGTTGCTGTGTAGGAGATGAGGATGGTGAGCTGTGCAGTGCTCCTCAAGAAGGAATTGCCTTGGTCTTGCCACTGCTATCCAGTTGAAAAGGATTTGTATCCATGAGCCGAGCTTGGAAGGTGGCCCTGCCAGCACATTGTCTTGCAGCGGAGAACCTCCAGCAGCCTCATGCAAGGTTTTCTTCCCTCAGCCCCTGGCCTGTGATTCCAGCAGCTCCTCAAGTGCTTCCTGTCAGATGTGCTGGGGCTGCCCCCGGGCCAGCTCTGGCAGTGGACACGGGAGGCTGCTCCTCTGGATCCTGCGTGGGGCCTGGTGACCACTGCGTTGCCGGGTGCTGGCATTGTGACATGGGGGTGACACAGCCGCATATGTGCAGCCCTTTGGAGGAAGCCTTTGGGGTGCTGGCTCCAAATCAGTCCCTGTACCTACAAAATAGGGGAGGAAGCAACCTAATAGAGTCCCTTTTTTGCAAAAAGACAGTGTGGATTTGTTGCCAGTGCAGCCTTACTTCCAGTAGCAATACTGCCTGTAGTCTCATGTATGGAGGCCTCAGGGCTCGCTCAGGGCTTGTCACGCAGAACTGCAGGCCTGACAGAGCAGAACTGCTCTCCTCTCCTCTCCTCTCCTCTTCTCTCCTGTCCGCCAGTCCAATATCTAAGAGACTGTTTGCCTGAAAGGACAGAGGGTTTTCAGTTCCAAAATCAATGTCAAGGACACAGAACACAATGAATTTTATTTTATTTTGTTGTTAATTTAGTAATTTTCTTGATTTTATGTTAATTCATGTTATGTTTCTTCGTGTCATTTTTTTTCCCTTTGTGACTCTGTTTCAGAACCCAGGCTCACAAGCATTAGCTCAAGCCCAAGTGTAGCCAGGAGTAGGCTGAGGCATTCTTCAGTTTAGCCTGAGAAAAGATCCCTTGCAGGCTGGCAAAGGCAAGTCCCAGAGCTGCAGAGAGCAGCAGCAGGAATAGAGGCCAAGCTGTGCGCGGTTCCTGCAGAGGGAGAACCTTGACAAGGACTTGTGGGACTGACCATGCACAAAAGAGGAGGAAGAAGAAGAAGAAGAAGAAGAAGAAGAAGAAGAAGAAGAGGTAGAAGAGGAAGAAGAGGAAGAAGGGGTGAGTGGTACCGTGGCATCTCTTCCAAAGCGTGACATGTAGAGATGACGAGCAGACTTTTTGCCTTCCACAACTTGTTTGGCTGCTGTGCTTCTTGGGCAGGGATGCATGAGAAGCGCTCTGGTCCCTGCCAGGCGCTTGTGTTAGCTGCAGGGAGAGCTGAGAAGTGGCAGCTGAGGCTGCCAGCATGGTGGAGCATGAGCAGCCGGCTCCCAGGCCAAATGGCCCAAAGAAATGGTGGCAAGGGGCGGTGCTGAGAACTGCAGAGGAAGGCAAAAAACCGTCGGGGACCAGTGCCAATGTGCCCCGGGGGAAAAAGTGCCTTGCTGAGCCCAGTGCTGGCCATGGGCTGTTCCCTGAGCATGTGAGCCAGACCTGGCTCCTTGTCCCACAGGCTGCTCATGCTTCCCAGGAGCTGCCCAAGCCCTATCCTCCCTTGAGCTGGAGCTATGTCGCGGACTTGCCAGAGTGCCCAAGTGCCTCTGAGCTGATAGACCTTGTGGGCAAGAATCCTTGCTGTCCCTGTGTAGGACACCAGTGGGTGTTCCAAAGCACTGCAAGCCCTTGCAAGCCCTTGCAAGCCCTCGACATCCTATCTCTTACGGCTCCTGAGCGTTGCTCTGTAGGAGATGAGGATGGTGAGCTGTGCAGTGCTCCTCAAGAAGGAATTGCCTTGGTCTTGCCACTGCTATCCAGTTGAAAAGGATGTGTATCCATGAGCCGAGCTTGGAAGGTGGCCCTGCCAGCACATTGTCTTGCAGCGGAGAACCTCCAGCAGCCTCCTGCAAGGTTTTCTTCCCTCAGCCCCTGGCCTGTGATTCCAGCAGCTCCTCAAGTGCTTCCTGTCAGATGTGCTGGGGCTGCCCCCGGGCCAGCTCTGGCAGTGGACACGGGAGGCTGCTCCTCTGGATCCTGCGTGGGGCCTGGTGACCACTGCGTTGCCGGGTGCTGGCATTGTGACATGGGGGTGACACAGCCGCATATGTGCAGCCCTTTGGAGGAAGCCTTTGGGGTGCTGGCTCCAAATCAGTCCCTGTACCTACAAAATAGGGGAGGAAGCAACCTAATAGAGTCCCTTTTTTGCAAAAAGACAGTGTGGATTTGTTGCCAGTGCAGCCTTACTTCCAGTAGCAATACTGCCTGTAGTCTCATGTATGGAGGCCTCAGGGCTCGCTCAGGGCTTGTCACGCAGAACTGCAGGCCTGACAGAGCAGAACTGCTCTCCTCTCCTCTCCTCTCCTCTCCTCTCCTCTTCTCTCCTGTCCGCCAGTCCAATATCTAAGAGACTGTTTGCCTGAAAGGACAGAGGGTTTTCAGTTCCAAAATCAATGTCAGGGACACAGAACACAATGAATTTTATTTTATTTTGTTGTTAATTTAGTAATTTTCTTGATTTTATGTTAATTCATGTTATGTTTCTTCGTGTCATTTTTTTTCCCTTTGTGACTCTGTTTCAGAACCCGGGCTCACAAGCATTAGCTCAAGCCCAAGTGTAGCCAGGAGTAGGCTGAGGCATTCTTCAGTTTAGCCTGAGAAAAGATCCCTTGCAGGCTGGCAAAGGCAAGTCCCAGAGCTGCAGAGAGCAGCAGCAGGAATAGAGGCCAAGCTGTGCGCGGTTCCTGCAGAGGGAGAACCTTGACAAGGACTTGTGGGACTGACCATGCACAAAAGAGGAGGAAGAAGAAGAAGAAGAAGAAGAAGAAGAAGAAGAAGAAGAGGTAGAAGAGGAAGAAGAGGAAGAAGGGGTGAGTGGTACCGTGGCATCTCTTCCAAAGCGTGACATGTAGAGATGACGAGCAGACTTTTTGCCTTCCACAACTTGTTTGGCTGCTGTGCTTCTTGGGCAGGGATGCATGAGAAGCGCTCTGGTCCCTGCCAGGCGCTTGTGTTACCTGCAGGGAGAGCTGAGAAGTGGCAGCTGAGGCTGCCAGCATGGTGGAGCATGAGCAGCCGGCTCCCAGGCCAAATGGCCCAAAGAAATGGTGGCAAGGGGCGGTGCTGAGAACTGCAGAGGAAGGCAAAAAACCGTCGGGGACCAGTGCCAATGTGCCCCGGGGGAAAAAGTGCCTTGCTGAGCCCAGTGCTGGCCATGGGCTGTTCCCTGAGCATGTGAGCCAGACCTGGCTCCTTGTCCCACAGGCTGCTCATGCTTCCCAGGAGCTGCCCAAGCCCTATCCTCCCTTGAGCTGGAGCTATGTCGCGGACTTGCCAGAGTGCCCAAGTGCCTCTGAGCTGATAGACCTTGTGGGCAAGAATCCTTGCTGTCCCTGTGTAGGACACCAGGGGGTGTTCCAAAGCACTGCAAGCCCTTGCAAGCCCTTGCAAGCCCTCGACATCCTATCTCTTACGGCTCCTGAGCGTTGCTCTGTAGGAGATGAGGATGGTGAGCTGTGCAGTGCTCCTCAAGAAGGAATTGCCTTGGTCTTGCCACTGCTATCCAGTTGAAAAGGATGTGTATCCATGAGCCGAGCTTGGAAGGTGGCCCTGCCAGCACATTGTCTTGCAGCGGAGAACCTCCAGCAGCCTCCTGCAAGGTTTTCTTCCCTCAGCCCCTGGCCTGTGATTCCAGCAGCTCCTCAAGTGCTTCCTGTCAGATGTGCTGGGGCTGCCCCCGGGCCAGCTCTGGCAGTGGACACGGGAGGCTGCTCCTCTGGATCCTGCGTGGGGCCTGGTGACCACTGCGTTGCCGGGTGCTGGCATTGTGACATGGGGGTGACACAGCCGCATATGTGCAGCCCTTTGGAGGAAGCCTTTGGGGTGCTGGCTCCAAATCAGTCCCTGTACCTACAAAATAGGGGAGTAAGCAACCTAATAGAGTCCCTTTTTTGCAAAAAGACAGTGTGGATTTGTTGCCAGTGCAGCCTTACTTCCAGTAGCAATACTGCCTGTAGTCTCATGTATGGAGGCCTCAGGGCTCGCTCAGGGCTTGTCACGCAGAACTGCAGGCCTGACAGAGCAGAACTGCTCTCCTCTCCTCTCCTCTCCTCTCCTCTCCTCTTCTCTCCTGTCCGCCAGTCCAATATCTAAGAGACTGTTTGCCTGAAAGGACAGAGGGTTTTCAGTTCCAAAATCAATGTCAGGGACACAGAACACAATGAATTTTATTTTATTTTGTTGTTAATTTAGTAATTTTCTTGATTTTATGTTAATTCATGTTATGTTTCTTCGTGTCATTTTTTTTCCCTTTGTGACTCTGTTTCAGAACCCGGGCTCACAAGCATTAGCTCAAGCCCAAGTGTAGCCAGGAGTAGGCTGAGGCATTCTTCAGTTTAGCCTGAGAAAAGATCCCTTGCAGGCTGGCAAAGGCAAGTCCCAGAGCTGCAGAGAGCAGCAGCAGGAATAGAGGCCAAGCTGTGCGCGGTTCCTGCAGAGGGAGAACCTTGACAAGGACTTGTGGGACTGACCATGCACAAAAGAGGAGGAAGAAGAAGAAGAAGAAGAAGAAGAAGAAGAAGAAGAAGAGGTAGAAGAGGAAGAAGAGGAAGAAGGGGTGAGTGGTACCGTGGCATCTCTTCCAAAGCGTGACATGTAGAGATGACGAGCAGACTTTTTGCCTTCCACAACTTGTTTGGCTGCTGTGCTTCTTGGGCAGGGATGCATGAGAAGCGCTCTGGTCCCTGCCAGGCGCTTGTGTTACCTGCAGGGAGAGCTGAGAAGTGGCAGCTGAGGCTGCCAGCATGGTGGAGCATGAGCAGCCGGCTCCCAGGCCAAATGGCCCAAAGAAATGGTGGCAAGGGGCGGTGCTGAGAACTGCAGAGGAAGGCAAAAAACCGTCGGGGACCAGTGCCAATGTGCCCCGGGGGAAAAAGTGCCTTGCTGAGCCCAGTGCTGGCCATGGGCTGTTCCCTGAGCATGTGAGCCAGACCTGGCTCCTTGTCCCACAGGCTGCTCATGCTTCCCAGGAGCTGCCCAAGCCCTATCCTCCCTTGAGCTGGAGCTATGTCGCGGACTTGCCAGAGTGCCCAAGTGCCTCTGAGCTGATAGACCTTGTGGGCAAGAATCCTTGCTGTCCCTGTGTAGGACACCAGTGGGTGTTCCAAAGCACTGCAAGCCCTTGCAAGCCCTTGCAAGCCCTCGACATCCTATCTCTTACGGCTCCTGAGCGTTGCTCTGTAGGAGATGAGGATGGTGAGCTGTGCAGTGCTCCTCAAGAAGGAATTGCCTTGGTCTTGCCACTGCTATCCAGTTGAAAAGGATGTGTATCCATGAGCCGAGCTTGGAAGGTGGCCCTGCCAGCACATTGTCTTGCAGCGGAGAACCTCCAGCAGCCTCCTGCAAGGTTTTCTTCCCTCAGCCCCTGGCCTGTGATTCCAGCAGCTCCTCAAGTGCTTCCTGTCAGATGTGCTGGGGCTGCCCCCGGGCCAGCTCTGGCAGTGGACACGGGAGGCTGCTCCTCTGGATCCTGCGTGGGGCCTGGTGACCACTGCGTTGCCGGGTGCTGGCATTGTGACATGGGGGTGACACAGCCGCATATGTGCAGCCCTTTGGAGGAAGCCTTTGGGGTGCTGGCTCCAAATCAGTCCCTGTACCTACAAAATAGGGGAGTAAGCAACCTAATAGAGTCCCTTTTTTGCAAAAAGACAGTGTGGATTTGTTGCCAGTGCAGCCTTACTTCCAGTAGCAATACTGCCTGTAGTCTCATGTATGGAGGCCTCAGGGCTCGCTCAGGGCTTGTCACGCAGAACTGCAGGCCTGACAGAGCAGAACTGCTCTCCTCTCCTCTCCTCTCCTCTCCTCTCCTCTTCTCTCCTGTCCGCCAGTCCAATATCTAAGAGACTGTTTGCCTGAAAGGACAGAGGGTTTTCAGTTCCAAAATCAATGTCAGGGACACAGAACACAATGAATTTTATTTTATTTTGTTGTTAATTTAGTAATTTTCTTGATTTTATGTTAATTCATGTTATGTTTCTTCGTGTCATTTTTTTTCCCTTTGTGACTCTGTTTCAGAACCCAGGCTCACAAGCATTAGCTCAAGCCCAAGTGTAGCCAGGAGTAGGCTGAGGCATTCTTCAGTTTAGCCTGAGAAAAGATCCCTTGCAGGCTGGCAAAGGCAAGTCCCAGAGCTGCAGAGAGCAGCAGCAGGAATAGAGGCCAAGCTGTGCGCGGTTCCTGCAGAGGGAGAACCTTGACAAGGACTTGTGGGACTGACCATGCACAAAAGAGGAGGAAGAAGAAGAAGAAGAAGAAGAAGAAGAAGAAGAAGAAGAGGTAGAAGAGGAAGAAGAGGAAGAAGGGGTGAGTGGTACCGTGGCATCTCTTCCAAAGCGTGACATGTAGAGATGACGAGCAGACTTTTTGCCTTGCACAACTTGTTTGGCTGCT
Source organism: Caloenas nicobarica (assembly GCF_036013445.1). Taxonomy (NCBI): domain Eukaryota; kingdom Metazoa; phylum Chordata; class Aves; order Columbiformes; family Columbidae; genus Caloenas; species Caloenas nicobarica. Next base: position 673,401 of record NW_027017727.1, on the reverse strand, counting down.
GTGCTTCTTGGGCAGGGATGCATGAGAAGCGCTCTGGTCCCTGCCAGGCGCTTGTGTTACCTGCAGGGAGAGCTGAGAAGTGGCAGCTGAGGCTGCCAGCATGGTGGAGCATGAGCAGCCGGCTCCCAGGCCAAATGGCCCAAAGAAATGGTGGCAAGGGGCGGTGCTGAGAACTGCAGAGGAAGGCAAAAAACCGTCGGGGACCAGTGCCAATGTGCCCCGGGGGAAAAAGTGCCTTGCTGAGCCCAGTGCTGGCCATGGGCTGTTCCCTGAGCATGTGAGCCAGACCTGGCTCCTTGTCCCACAGGCTGCTCATGCTTCCCAGGAGCTGCCCAAGCCCTATCCTCCCTTGAGCTGGAGCTATGTCGCGGACTTGCCAGAGTGCCCAAGTGCCTCTGAGCTGATAGACCTTGTGGGCAAGAATCCTTGCTGTCCCTGTGTAGGACACCAGTGGGTGTTCCAAAGCACTGCAAGCCCTTGCAAGCCCTTGCAAGCCCTCGACATCCTATCTCTTACGGCTCCTGAGCGTTGCTCTGTAGGAGATGAGGATGGTGAGCTGTGCAGTGCTCCTCAAGAAGGAATTGCCTTGGTCTTGCCACTGCTATCCAGTTGAAAAGGATGTGTATCCATGAGCCGAGCTTGGAAGGTGGCCCTGCCAGCACATTGTCTTGCAGCGGAGAACCTCCAGCAGCCTCCTGCAAGGTTTTCTTCCCTCAGCCCCTGGCCTGTGATTCCAGCAGCTCCTCAAGTGCTTCCTGTCAGATGTGCTGGGGCTGCCCCCGGGCCAGCTCTGGCAGTGGACACGGGAGGCTGCTCCTCTGGATCCTGCGTGGGGCCTGGTGACCACTGCGTTGCCGGGTGCTGGCATTGTGACATGGGGGTGACACAGCCGCATATGTGCAGCCCTTTGGAGGAAGCCTTTGGGGTGCTGGCTCCAAATCAGTCCCTGTACCTACAAAATAGGGGAGTAAGCAACCTAATAGAGTCCCTTTTTTGCAAAAAGACAGTGTGGATTTGTTGCCAGTGCAGCCTTACTTCCAGTAGCAATACTGCCTGTAGTCTCATGTATGGAGGCCTCAGGGCTCGCTCAGGGCTTGTCACGCAGAACTGCAGGCCTGACAGAGCAGAACTGCTCTCCTCTCCTCTCCTCTCCTCTCCTCTCCTCTTCTCTCCTGTCCGCCAGTCCAATATCTAAGAGACTGTTTGCCTGAAAGGACAGAGGGTTTTCAGTTCCAAAATCAATGTCAGGGACACAGAACACAATGAATTTTATTTTATTTTGTTGTTAATTTAGTAATTTTCTTGATTTTATGTTAATTCATGTTATGTTTCCTCGTGTCATTTTTTTTCCCTTTGTGACTCTGTTTCAGAACCCAGGCTCACAAGCATTAGCTCAAGCCCAAGTGTAGCCAGGAGTAGGCTGAGGCATTCTTCAGTTTAGCCTGAGAAAAGATCCCTTGCAGGCTGGCAAAGGCAAGTCCCAGAGCTGCAGAGAGCAGCAGCAGGAATAGAGGCCAAGCTGTGCGCGGTTCCTGCAGAGGGAGAACCTTGACAAGGACTTGTGGGACTGACCATGCACAAAAGAGGAGGAAGAAGAAGAAGAAGAAGAAGAAGAAGAAGAAGAAGAAGAAGAGGTAGAAGAGGAAGAAGAGGAAGAACGGGTGAGTGGTACCGTGGCATCTCTTCCAAAGCGTGACATGTAGAGATGACGAGCAGACTTTTTGCCTTCCACAACTTGTTTGGCTGCTGTGCTTCTTGGGCAGGGATGCATGAGAAGCGCTCTGGTCCCTGCCAGGCGCTTGTGTTACCTGCAGGGAGAGCTGAGAAGTGGCAGCTGAGGCTGCCAGCATGGTGGAGCATGAGCAGCCGGCTCCCAGGCCAAATGGCCCAAAGAAATGGTGGCAAGGGGCGGTGCTGAGAACTGCAGAGGAAGGCAAAAAACCGTCGGGGACCAGTGCCAATGTGCCCCGGGGGAAAAAGTGCCTTGCTGAGCCCAGTGCTGGCCATGGGCTGTTCCCTGAGCATGTGAGCCAGACCTGGCTCCTTGTCCCACAGGCTGCTCATGCTTCCCAGGAGCTGCCCAAGCCCTATCCTCCCTTGAGCTGGAGCTATGTCGCGGACTTGCCAGAGTGCCCAAGTGCCTCTGAGCTGATAGACCTTGTGGGCAAGAATCCTTGCTGTCCCTGTGTAGGACACCAGTGGGTGTTCCAAAGCACTGCAAGCCCTTGCAAGCCCTTGCAAGCCCTCGACATCCTATCTCTTATGGCTCCTGAGCGTTGCTCTGTAGGAGATGAGGATGGTGAGCTGTGCAGTGCTCCTCAAGAAGGAATTGCCTTGGTCTTGCCACTGCTATCCAGTTGAAAAGGATTTGTATCCATGAGCCGAGCTTGGAAGGTGGCCCTGCCAGCACATTGTCTTGCAGCGGAGAACCTCCAGCAGCCTCATGCAAGGTTTTCTTCCCTCAGCCCCTGGCCTGTGATTCCAGCAGCTCCTCAAGTGCTTCCTTTTCAGATGTGCTGCGGCTGCCCCCGGGCCAGCTCTGGCAGTGGACACGGGAGGCTGCTCCTCTGGATCCTGCGTGGGGCCTGGTGACCACTGCGTTGCCGGGTGCTGGCATTGTGACATGGGGGTGACACAGCCGCATATGTGCAGCCCTTTGGAGGAAGCCTTTGGGATGCTGGCTCCAAATCAGTCCTTGTACCTACAAAATAGGGGAGTAAGCAACCTAATAGAGTCCCTTTTTTGCAAAAAGACAGTGTGGATTTGTTGCCAGTGCAGCCTTACTTCCAGTAGCAATACTGCCTGTAGTCTCATGTATGGAGGCCTCAGGGCTCGCTCAGGGCTTGTCACGCAGAACTGCAGGCCTGACAGAGCAGAACTGCTCTCCTCTCCTCTCCTCTCCTCTCCTCTCCTCTTCTCTCCTGTCCGCCAGTCCAATATCTAAGAGACTGTTTGCCTGAAAGGACAGAGGGTTTTCAGTTCCAAAATCAATGTCAAGGACACAGAACACAATGAATTTTATTTTATTTTGTTGTTAATTTAGTAATTTTCTTGATTTTATGTTAATTCATGTTATGTTTCTTCGTGTCATTTTTTTTCCCTTTGTGACTCTGTTTCAGAACCCAGGCTCACAAGCATTAGCTCAAGCCCAAGTGTAGCCAGGAGTAGGCTGAGGCATTCTTCAGTTTAGCCTGAGAAAAGATCCCTTGCAGGCTGGCAAAGGCAAGTCCCAGAGCTGCAGAGAGCAGCAGCAGGAATAGAGGCCAAGCTGTGCGCGGTTCCTGCAGAGGGAGAACCTTGACAAGGACTTGTGGGACTGACCATGCACAAAAGAGGAGGAAGAAGAAGAAGAAGAAGAAGAAGAAGAAGAAGAAGAAGAAGAAGAGGTAGAAGAGGAAGAAGAGGAAGAAGGGGTGAGTGGTACCGTGGCATCTCTTCCAAAGCGTGACATGTAGAGATGACGAGCAGACTTTTTGCCTTCCACAACTTGTTTGGCTGCTGTGCTTCTTGGGCAGGGATGCATGAGAAGCGCTCTGGTCCCTGCCAGGCGCTTGTGTTACCTGCAGGGAGAGCTGAGAAGTGGCAGCTGAGGCTGCCAGCATGGTGGAGCATGAGCAGCCGGCTCCCAGGCCAAATGGCCCAAAGAAATGGTGGCAAGGGGCGGTGCTGAGAACTGCAGAGGAAGGCAAAAAACCGTCGGGGACCAGTGCCAATGTGCCCCGGGGGAAAAAGTGCCTTGCTGAGCCCAGTGCTGGCCATGGGCTGTTCCCTGAGCATGTGAGCCAGACCTGGCTCCTTGTCCCACAGGCTGCTCATGCTTCCCAGGAGCTGCCCAAGCCCTATCCTCCCTTGAGCTGGAGCTATGTCGCGGACTTGCCAGAGTGCCCAAGTGCCTCTGAGCTGATAGACCTTGTGGGCAAGAATCCTTGCTGTCCCTGTGTAGGACACCAGTGGGTGTTCCAAAGCACTGCAAGCCCTTGCAAGCCCTTGCAAGCCCTCGACATCCTATCTCTTACGGCTCCTGAGCGTTGCTCTGTAGGAGATGAGGATGGTGAGCTGTGCAGTGCTCCTCAAGAAGGAATTGCCTTGGTCTTGCCACTGCTATCCAGTTGAAAAGGATGTGTATCCATGAGCCGAGCTTGGAAGGTGGCCCTGCCAGCACATTGTCTTGCAGCGGAGAACCTCCAGCAGCCTCCTGCAAGGTTTTCTTCCCTCAGCCCCTGGCCTGTGATTCCAGCAGCTCCTCAAGTGCTTCCTGTCAGATGTGCTGGGGCTGCCCCCGGGCCAGCTCTGGCAGTGGACACGGGAGGCTGCTCCTCTGGATCCTGCGTGGGGCCTGGTGACCACTGCGTTGCCGGGTGCTGGCATTGTGACATGGGGGTGACACAGCCGCATATGTGCAGCCCTTTGGAGGAAGCCTTTGGGGTGCTGGCTCCAAATCAGTCCCTGTACCTACAAAATAGGGGAGTAAGCAACCTAATAGAGTCCCTTTTTTGCAAAAAGACAGTGTGGATTTGTTGCCAGTGCAGCCTTACTTCCAGTAGCAATACTGACTGTAGTCTCATGTATGGAGGCCTCAGGGCTCGCTCAGGGCTTGTCACGCAGAACAGCAGGCCTGACAGAGCAGAACTGCTCTCCTCTCCTCTCCTCTCCTCTCCTCTCCTCTTCTCTCCTGTCCGCCAGTCCAATATCTAAGAGACTGTTTGCCTGAAAGGACAGAGGGTTTTCAGTTCCAAAATCAATGTCAGGGACACAGAACACAATGAATTTTATTTTATTTTGTTGTTAATTTAGTAATTTTCTTGATTTTATGTTAATTCATGTTATGTTTCTTCGTGTCATTTTTTTTCCCTTTGTGACTCTGTTTCAGAACCCAGGCTCACAAGCATTAGCTCAAGCCCAAGTGTAGCCAGGAGTAGGCTGAGGCATTCTTCAGTTTAGCCTGAGAAAAGATCCCTTGCAGGCTGGCAAAGGCAAGTCCCAGAGCTGCAGAGAGCAGCAGCAGGAATAGAGGCCAAGCTGTGCGCGGTTCCTGCAGAGGGAGAACCTTGACAAGGACTTGTGGGACTGACCATGCACAAAAGAGGAGGAAGAAGAAGAAGAAGAAGAAGAAGAAGAAGAAGAAGAAGAGGTAGAAGAGGAAGAAGAGGAAGAAGGGGTGAGTGGTACCGTGGCATCTCTTCCAAAGCGTGACATGTAGAGATGACGAGCAGACTTTTTGCCTTGCACAACTTGTTTGGCTGCTGTGCTTCTTGGGCAGGGATGCATGAGAAGCGCTCTGGTCCCTGCCAGGCGCTTGTGTTACCTGCAGGGAGAGCTGAGAAGTGGCAGCTGAGGCTGCCAGCATGGTGGAGCATGAGCAGCCGGCTCCCAGGCCAAATGGCCCAAAGAAATGGTGGCAAGGGGCGGTGCTGAGAACTGCAGAGGAAGGCAAAAAACCGTCGGGGACCAGTGCCAATGTGCCCCGGGGGAAAAAGTGCCTTGCTGAGCCCAGTGCTGGCCATGGGCTGTTCCCTGAGCATGTGAGCCAGACCTGGCTCCTTGTCCCACAGGCTGCTCATGCTTCCCAGGAGCTGCCCAAGCCCTATCCTCCCTTGAGCTGGAGCTATGTCGCGGACTTGCCAGAGTGCCCAAGTGCCTCTGAGCTGATAGACCTTGTGGGCAAGAATCCTTGCTGTCCCTGTGTAGGACACCAGTGGGTGTTCCAAAGCACTGCAAGCCCTTGCAAGCCCTTGCAAGCCCTTGCAATCCATTGCAAGCCCTCGACATCCTATCTCTTATGGCTCCTGAGCGTTGCTCTGTAGGAGATGAGGATGGTGAGCTGTGCAGTGCTCCTCAAGAAGGAATTGCCTTGGTCTTGCCACTGCTATCCAGTTGAAAAGGATTTGTATCCATGAGCCGAGCTTGGAAGGTGGCCCTGCCAGCACATTGTCTTGCAGCGGAGAACCTCCAGCAGCCTCCTGCAAGGTTTTCTTCCCTCAGCCCCTGGCCTGTGATTCCAGCAGCTCCTCAAGTGCTTCCTGTCAGATGTGCTGGGGCTGCCCCCAGGCCAGCTCTGGCAGTGGACACGGGAGGCTGCTCCTCTGGATCCTGCGTGGGGCCTGGTGACCACTGCGTTGCCGGGTGCTGGCATTGTGACATGGGGGTGACACAGCCGCATATGTGCAGCCCTTTGGAGGAAGCCTTTGGGGTGCTGGCTCCAAATCAGTCCCTGTACCTACAAAATAGGGGAGTAAGCAACCTAATAGAGTCCCTTTTTTGCAAAAAGACAGTGTGGATTTGTTGCCAGTGCAGCCTTACTTCCAGTAGCAATACTGCCTGTAGTCTCATGTATGGAGGCCTCAGGGCTCGCTCAGGGCTTGTCACGCAGAACTGCAGGCCTGACAGAGCAGAACTGCTCTCCTCTCCTCTCCTCTCCTCTCCTCTCCTCTCCTCTCCTCTCCTCTCCTCTCCTCTCCTCTCCTCTTCTCTCCTCTCCTCTCCTCTCCTCTCCTCTCCTGTCCGCCAGTCCAATATCTAAGAGACTGTTTGCCTGAAAGGACAGAGGGTTTTCAGTTCCAAAATCAATGTCAAGGACACAGAACACAATGAATTTTATTTTATTTTGTTGTTAATTTAGTAATTTTCTTGATTTTATGTTAATTCATGTTATGTTTCTTCGTGTCATTTTTTTTCCCTTTGTGACTCTGTTTCAGAACCCAGGCTCACAAGCATTAGCTCAAGCCCAAGTGTAGCCAGGAGTAGGCTGAGGCATTCTTCAGTTTAGCCTGAGAAAAGATCCCTTGCAGGCTGGCAAAGGCAAGTCCCAGAGCTGCAGAGAGCAGCAGCAGGAATAGAGGCCAAGCTGTGCGCGGTTCCTGCAGAGGGAGAACCTTGACAAGGACTTGTGGGACTGACCATGCACAAAAGAGGAGGAAGAAGAAGAAGAAGAAGAAGAAGAAGAAGAAGAAGAGGTAGAAGAGGAAGAAGGGGTGAGTGGTACCGTGGCATCTCTTCCAAAGCGTGACATGTAGAGATGACGAGCAGACTTTTTGCCTTCCACAACTTGTTTGGCTGCTGTGCTTCTTGGGCAGGGATGCATGAGAAGCGCTCTGGTCCCTGCCAGGCGCTTGTGTTAGCTGCAGGGAGAGCTGAGAAGTGGCAGCTGAGGCTGCCAGCATGGTGGAGCATGAGCAGCCGGCTCCCAGGCCAAATGGCCCAAAGAAATGGTGGCAAGGGGCGGTGCTGAGAACTGCAGAGGAAGGCAAAAAACCGTCGGGGACCAGTGCCAATGTGCCCCGGGGGAAAAAGTGCCTTGCTGAGCCCAGTGCTGGCCATGGGCTGTTCCCTGAGCATGTGAGCCAGACCTGGCTCCTTGTCCCACAGGCTGCTCATGCTTCCCAGGAGCTGCCCAAGCCCTATCCTCCCTTGAGCTGGAGCTATGTCGCGGACTTGCCAGAGTGCCCAAGTGCCTCTGAGCTGATAGACCTTGTGGGCAAGAATCCTTGCTGTCCCTGTGTAGGACACCAGTGGGTGTTCCAAAGCACTGCAAGCCCTTGCAAGCCCTTGCAAGCCCTTGCAATCCCTTGCAAGCCCTCGACATCCTATCTCTTATGGCTCCTGAGCGTTGCTCTGTAGGAGATGAGGATGGTGAGCTGTGCAGTGCTCCTCAAGAAGGAATTGCCTTGGTCTTGCCACTGCTATCCAGTTGAAAAGGATTTGTATCCATGAGCCGAGCTTGGAAGGTGGCCCTGCCAGCACATTGTCTTGCAGCGGAGAACCTCCAGCAGCCTCATGCAAGGTTTTCTTCCCTCAGCCCCTGGCCTGTGATTCCAGCAGCTCCTCAAGTGCTTCCTGTCAGATGTGCTGGGGCTGCCCCCAGGCCAGCTCTGGCAGTGGACACGGGAGGCTGCTCCTCTGGATCCTGCGTGGGGCCTGGTGACCACTGCGTTGCCGGGTGCTGGCATTGTGACATGGGGGTGACACAGCCGCATATGTGCAGCCCTTTGGAGGAAGCCTTTGGGGTGCTGGCTCCAAATCAGTCCCTGTACCTACAAAATAGGGGAGTAAGCAACCTAATAGAGTCCCTTTTTTGCAAAAAGACAGTGTGGATTTGTTGCCAGTGCAGCCTTACTTCCAGTAGCAATACTGCCTGTAGTCTCATGTATGGAGGCCTCAGGGCTCGCTCAGGGCTTGTCACGCAGAACTGCAGGCCTGACAGAGCAGAACTGCTCTCCTCTCCTCTCCTCTCCTCTCCTCTCCTCTTCTCTCCTGTCCGCCAGTCCAATATCTAAGAGACTGTTTGCCTGAAAGGACAGAGGGTTTTCAGTTCCAAAATCAATGTCAAGGACACAGAACACAATGAATTTTATTTTATTTTGTTGTTAATTTAGTAATTTTCTTGATTTTATGTTAATTCATGTTATGTTTCTTCGTGTCATTTTTTTTCCCTTTGTGACTCTGTTTCAGAACCCAGGCTCACAAGCATTAGCTCAAGCCCAAGTGTAGCCAGGAGTAGGCTGAGGCATTCTTCAGTTTAGCCTGAGAAAAGATCCCTTGCAGGCTGGCAAAGGCAAGTCCCAGAGCTGCAGAGAGCAGCAGCAGGAATAGAGGCCAAGCTGTGCGCGGTTCCTGCAGAGGGAGAACCTTGACAAGGACTTGTGGGACTGACCATGCACAAAAGAGGAGGAAGAAGAAGAAGAAGAAGAAGAAGAAGAAGAAGAAGAGGTAGAAGAGGAAGAAGGGGTGAGTGGTACCGTGGCATCTCTTCCAAAGCGTGACATGTAGAGATGACGAGCAGACTTTTTGCCTTCCACAACTTGTTTGGCTGCTGTGCTTCTTGGGCAGGGATGCATGAGAAGCGCTCTGGTCCCTGCCAGGCGCTTGTGTTACCTGCAGGGAGAGCTGAGAAGTGGCAGCTGAGGCTGCCAGCATGGTGGAGCATGAGCAGCCGGCTCCCAGGCCAAATGGCCCAAAGAAATGGTGGCAAGGGGCGGTGCTGAGAACTGCAGAGGAAGGCAAAAAACCGTCGGGGACCAGTGCCAATGTGCCCCGGGGGAAAAAGTGCCTTGCTGAGCCCAGTGCTGGCCATGGGCTGTTCCCTGAGCATGTGAGCCAGACCTGGCTCCTTGTCCCACAGGCTGCTCATGCTTCCCAGGAGCTGCCCAAGCCCTATCCTCCCTTGAGCTGGAGCTATGTCGCGGACTTGCCAGAGTGCCCAAGTGCCTCTGAGCTGATAGACCTTGTGGGCAAGAATCCTTGCTGTCCCTGTGTAGGACACCAGTGGGTGTTCCAAAGCACTGCAAGCCCTTGCAAGCCCTTGCAAGCCCTCGACATCCTATCTCGTACGGCTCCTGAGCGTTGCTCTGTAGGAGATGAGGATGGTGAGCTGTGCAGTGCTCCTCAAGAAGGAATTGCCTTGGTCTTGCCACTGCTATCCAGTTGAAAAGGATTTGTATCCATGAGCCGAGCTTGGAAGGTGGCCCTGCCAGCACATTGTCTTGCAGCGGAGAACCTCCAGCAGCCTCATGCAAGGTTTTCTTCCCTCAGCCCCTGGCCTGTGATTCCAGCAGCTCCTCAAGTGCTTCCTTTTCAGATGTGCTGGGGCTGCCCCCGGGCCAGCTCTGGCAGTGGACACGGGAGGCTGCTCCTCTGGATCCTGCGTGGGGCCTGGTGACCACTGCGTTGCCGGGTGCTGGCATTGTGACATGGGGGTGACACAGCCGCATATGTGCAGCCCTTTGGAGGAAGCCTTTGGGGTGCTGGCTCCAAATCAGTCCCTGTACCTACAAAATAGGGGAGTAAGCAACCTAATAGAGTCCCTTTTTTGCAAAAAGACAGTGTGGATTTGTTGCCAGTGCAGCCTTACTTCCAGTAGCAATACTGCCTGTAGTCTCATGTATGGAGGCCTCAGGGCTCGCTCAGGGCTTGTCACGCAGAACTGCAGGCCTGACAGAGCAGAACTGCTCTCCTCTCCTCTCCTCTCCTCTCCTCTCCTCTTCTCTCCTGTCCGCCAGTCCAATATCTAAGAGACTGTTTGCCTGAAAGGACAGAGGGTTTTCAGTTCCAAAATCAATGTCAAGGACACAGAACACAATGAATTTTATTTTATTTTGTTGTTAATTTAGTAATTTTCTTGATTTTATGTTAATTCATGTTATGTTTCTTCGTGTCATTTTTTTTCCCTTTGTGACTCTGTTTCAGAACCCAGGCTCACAAGCATTAGCTCAAGCCCAAGTGTAGCCAGGAGTAGGCTGAGGCATTCTTCAGTTTAGCCTGAGAAAAGATCCCTTGCAGGCTGGCAAAGGCAAGTCCCAGAGCTGCAGAGAGCAGCAGCAGGAATAGAGGCCAAGCTGTGCGCGGTTCCTGCAGAGGGAGAACCTTGACAAGGACTTGTGGGACTGACCATGCACAAAAGAGGAGGAAGAAGAAGAAGAAGAAGAAGAAGAAGAAGAAGAAGAGGTAGAAGAGGAAGAAGAGGAAGAAGGGGTGAGTGGTACCGTGGCATCTCTTCCAAAGCGTGACATGTAGAGATGACGAGCAGACTTTTTGCCTTCCACAACTTGTTTGGCTGCTGTGCTTCTTGGGCAGGGATGCATGAGAAGCGCTCTGGTCCCTGCCAGGCGCTTGTGTTACCTGCAGGGAGAGCTGAGAAGTGGCAGCTGAGGCTGCCAGCATGGTGGAGCATGAGCAGCCGGCTCCCAGGCCAAATGGCCCAAAGAAATGGTGGCAAGGGGCGGTGCTGAGAACTGCAGAGGAAGGCAAAAAACCGTCGGGGACCAGTGCCAATGTGCCCCGGGGGAAAAAGTGCCTTGCTGAGCCCAGTGCTGGCCATGGGCTGTTCCCTGAGCATGTGAGCCAGACCTGGCTCCTTGTCCCACAGGCTGCTCATGCTTCCCAGGAGCTGCCCAAGCCCTATCCTCCCTTGAGCTGGAGCTATGTCGCGGACTTGCCAGAGTGCCCAAGTGCCTCTGAGCTGATAGACCTTGTGGGCAAGAATCCTTGCTGTCCCTGTGTAGGACACCAGTGGGTGTTCCAAAGCACTGCAAGCCCTTGCAAGCCCTTGCAAGCCCTCGACATCCTATCTCGTACGGCTCCTGAGCGTTGCTCTGTAGGAGATGAGGATGGTGAGCTGTGCAGTGCTCCTCAAGAAGGAATTGCCTTGGTCTTGCCACTGCTATCCAGTTGAAAAGGATTTGTATCCATGAGCCGAGCTTGGAAGGTGGCCCTGCCAGCACATTGTCTTGCAGCGGAGAACCTCCAGCAGCCTCATGCAAGGTTTTCTTCCCTCAGCCCCTGGCCTGTGATTCCAGCAGCTCCTCAAGTGCTTCCTGTCAGATGTGCTGGGGCTGCCCCCGGGCCAGCTCTGGCAGTGGACACGGGAGGCTGCTCCTCTGGATCCTGCGTGGGGCCTGGTGACCACTGCGTTGCCGGGTGCTGGCATTGTGACATGGGGGTGACACAGCCGCATATGTGCAGCCCTTTGGAGGAAGCCTTTGGGGTGCTGGCTCCAAATCAGTCCCTGTACCTACAAAATAGGGGAGTAAGCAACCTAATAGAGTCCCTTTTTTGCAAAAAGACAGTGTGGATTTGTTGCCAGTGCAGCCTTACTTCCAGTAGCAATACTGCCTGTAGTCTCATGTATGGAGGCCTCAGGGCTCGCTCAGGGCTTGTCACGCAGAACTGCAGGCCTGACAGAGCAGAACTGCTCTCCTCTCCTCTCCTCTCCTCTCCTCTCCTCTCCTCTCCTCTTCTCTCCTCTCCTCTCCTCTCCTCTCCTCTCCTGTCCGCCAGTCCAATATCTAAGAGACTGTTTGCCTGAAAGGACAGAGGGTTTTCAGTTCCAAAATCAATGTCAAGGACACAGAACACAATGAATTTTATTTTATTTTGTTGTTAATTTATTAATTTTCTTGATTTTATGTTAATTCATGTTATGTTTCTTCGTGTCATTTTTTTTCCCTTTGTGACTCTGTTTCAGAACCCAGGCTCACAAGCATTAGCTCAAGCCCAAGTGTAGCCAGGAGTAGGCTGAGGCATTCTTCAGTTTAGCCTGAGAAAAGATCCCTTGCAGGCTGGCAAAGGCAAGTCCCAGAGCTGCAGAGAGCAGCAGCAGGAATAGAGGCCAAGCTGTGCGCGGTTCCTGCAGAGGGAGAACCTTGACAAGGACTTGTGGGACTGACCATGCACAAAAGAGGAGGAAGAAGAAGAAGAAGAAGAAGAAGAAGAAGAAGAAGAGGTAGAAGAGGAAGAAGAGGAAGAAGGGGTGAGTGGTACCGTGGCATCTCTTCCAAAGCGTGACATGTAGAGATGACGAGCAGACTTTTTGCCTTCCACAACTTGTTTGGCTGCTGTGCTTCTTGGGCAGGGATGCATGAGAAGCGCTCTGGTCCCTGCCAGGCGCTTGTGTTACCTGCAGGGAGAGCTGAGAAGTGGCAGCTGAGGCTGCCAGCATGGTGGAGCATGAGCAGCCGGCTCCCAGGCCAAATGGCCCAAAGAAATGGTGGCAAGGGGCGGTGCTGAGAACTGCAGAGGAAGGCAAAAAACCGTCGGGGACCAGTGCCAATGTGCCCCGGGGGAAAAAGTGCCTTGCTGAGCCCAGTGCTGGCCATGGGCTGTTCCCTGAGCATGTGAGCCAGACCTGGCTCCTTGTCCCACAGGCTGCTCATGCTTCCCAGGAGCTGCCCAAGCCCTATCCTCCCTTGAGCTGGAGCTATGTCGCGGACTTGCCAGAGTGCCCAAGTGCCTCTGAGCTGATAGACCTTGTGGGCAAGAATCCTTGCTGTCCCTGTGTAGGACACCAGTGGGTGTTCCAAAGCACTGCAAGCCCTTGCAAGCCCTTGCAAGCCCTCGACATCCTATCTCTTACGGCTCCTGAGCGTTGCTCTGTAGGAGATGAGGATGGTGAGCTGTGCAGTGCTCCTCAAGAAGGAATTGCCTTGGTCTTGCCACTGCTATCCAGTTGAAAAGGATTTGTATCCATGAGCCGAGCTTGGAAGGTGGCCCTGCCAGCACATTGTCTTGCAGCGGAGAACCTCCAGCAGCCTCCTGCAAGGTTTTCTTCCCTCAGCCCCTGGCCTGTGATTCCAGCAGCTCCTCAAGTGCTTCCTGTCAGATGTGCTGGGGCTGCCCCCGGGCCAGCTCTGGCAGTGGACACGGGAGGCTGCTCCTCTGGATCCTGCGTGGGGCCTGGTGACCACTGCGTTGCCGGGTGCTGGCATTGTGACATGGGGGTGACACAGCCGCATATGTGCAGCCCTTTGGAGGAAGCCTTTGGGGTGCAAAATAGGGGAGTAAGCAACCTAATAGAGTCCCTTTTTTGCAAAAAGACAGTGTGGATTTGTTGCCAGTGCAGCCTTACTTCCAGTAGCAATACTGCCTGTAGTCTCATGTATGGAGGCCTCAGGGCTCGCTCAGGGCTTGTCACGCAGAACTGCAGGCCTGACAGAGCAGAACTGCTCTCCTCTCCTCTCCTCTCCTCTTCTCTCCTGTCCGCCAGTCCAATATCTAAGAGACTGTTTGCCTGAAAGGACAGAGGGTTTTCAGTTCCAAAATCAATGTCAAGGACACAGAACACAATGAATTTTATTTTATTTTGTTGTTAATTTAGTAATTTTCTTGATTTTATGTTAATTCATGTTATGTTTCTTCGTGTCATTTTTTTTCCCTTTGTGACTCTGTTTCAGAACCCAGGCTCACAAGCATTAGCTCAAGCCCAAGTGTAGCCAGGAGTAGGCTGAGGCATTCTTCAGTTTAGCCTGAGAAAAGATCCCTTGCAGGCTGGCAAAGGCAAGTCCCAGAGCTGCAGAGAGCAGCAGCAGGAATAGAGGCCAAGCTGTGCGCGGTTCCTGCAGAGGGAGAACCTTGACAAGGACTTGTGGGACTGACCATGCACAAAAGAGGGGGAAGAAGAAGAAGAAGAAGAAGAAGAAGAAGAAGAAGAAGAAGAAGAGGTAGAAGAGGAAGAAGAGGAAGAAGGGGTGAGTGGTACCGTGGCATCTCTTCCAAAGCGTGACATGTAGAGATGACGAGCAGACTTTTTGCCTTCCACAACTTGTTTGGCTGCTGTGCTTCTTGGGCAGGGATGCATGAGAAGCGCTCTGGTCCCTGCCAGGCGCTTGTGTTACCTGCAGGGAGAGCTGAGAAGTGGCAGCTGAGGCTGCCAGCATGGTGGAGCATGAGCAGCCGGCTCCCAGGCCAAATGGCCCAAAGAAATGGTGGCAAGGGGCGGTGCTGAGAACTGCAGAGGAAGGCAAAAAACCGTCGGGGACCAGTGCCAATGTGCCCCGGGGGAAAAAGTGCCTTGCTGAGCCCAGTGCTGGCCATGGGCTGTTCCCTGAGCATGTGAGCCAGACCTGGCTCCTTGTCCCACAGGCTGCTCATGCTTCCCAGGAGCTGCCCAAGCCCTATCCTCCCTTGAGCTGGAGCTATGTCGCGGACTTGCCAGAGTGCCCAAGTGCCTCTGAGCTGATAGACCTTGTGGGCAAGAATCCTTGCTGTCCCTGTGTAGGACACCAGTGGGTGTTCCAAAGCACTGCAAGCCCTTGCAAGCCCTCGACATCCTATCTCTTACGGCTCCTGAGCGTTGCTCTGTAGGAGATGAGGATGGTGAGCTGTGCAGTGCTCCTCAAGAAGGAATTGCCTTGGTCTTGCCACTGCTATCCAGTTGAAAAGGATGTGTATCCATGAGCCGAGCTTGGAAGGTGGCCCTGCCAGCACATTGTCTTGCAGCGGAGAACCTCCAGCAGCCTCATGCAAGGTTTTCTTCCCTCAGCCCCTGGCCTGTGATTCCAGCAGCTCCTCAAGTGCTTCCTGTCAGATGTGCTGGGGCTGCCCCCGGGCCAGCTCTGGCAGTGGACACGGGAGGCTGCTCCTCTGGATCCTGCGTGGGGCCTGGTGACCACTGCGTTGCCGGGTGCTGGCATTGTGACATGGGGGTGACACAGCCGCATATGTGCAGCCCTTTGGAGGAAGCCTTTGGGGTGCTGGCTCCAAATCAGTCCCTGTACCTACAAAATAGGGGAGGAAGCAACCTAATAGAGTCCCTTTTTTGCAAAAAGACAGTGTGGATTTGTTGCCAGTGCAGCCTTACTTCCAGTAGCAATACTGCCTGTAGTCTCATGTATGGAGGCCTCAGGGCTCGCTCAGGGCTTGTCACGCAGAACTGCAGGCCTGACAGAGCAGAACTGCTCTCCTCTCCTCTCCTCTCCTCTCCTTCCTCTCCTCTCCTCTTCTCTCCTGTCCGCCAGTCCAATATCTAAGAGACTGTTTGCCTGAAAGGACAGAGGGTTTTCAGTTCCAAAATCAATGTCAAGGACACAGAACACAATGAACTTTATTTTATTTTGTTGTTAATTTAGTAATTTTCTTGATTTTATGTTAATTCATGTGATGTTTCTTCGTGTCATTTTTTTTCCCTTTGTGACTCTGTTTCAGAACCCAGGCTCACAAGCATTAGCTCAAGCCCAAGTGTAGCCAGGAGTAGGCTGAGGCATTCTTCAGTTTAGCCTGAGAAAAGATCCCTTGCAGGCTGGCAAAGGCAAGTCCCAGAGCTGCAGAGAGCAGCAGCAGGAATAGAGGCCAAGCTGTGCGCGGTTCCTGCAGAGGGAGAACCTTGACAAGGACTTGTGGGACTGACCATGCACAAAAGAGGAGGAAGAAGAAGAAGAAGAAGAAGAAGAAGAAGAAGAAGAAGAGGTAGAAGAGGAAGAAGGGGTGAGTGGTACCGTGGCATCTCTTCCAAAGCGTGACATGTAGAGATGACGAGCAGACTTTTTGCCTTCCACAACTTGTTTGGCTGCTGTGCTTCTTGGGCAGGGATGCATGAGAAGCGCTCTGGTCCCTGCCAGGCGCTTGTGTTACCTGCAGGGAGAGCTGAGAAGTGGCAGCTGAGGCTGTCAGCATGGTGGAGCATGAGCAGCCGGCTCCCAGGCCAAATGGCCCAAAGAAATGGTGGCAAGGGGCGGTGCTGAGAACTGCAGAGGAAGGCAAAAAACCGTCGGGGACCAGTGCCAATGTGGCCCGGGGGAAAAAGTGCCTTGCTGAGCCCAGTGCTGGCCATGGGCTGTTCCCTGAGCATGTGAGCCAGACCTGGCTCCTTGTCCCACAGGCTGCTCATGCTTCCCAGGAGCTGCCCAAGCCCTATCCTCCCTTGAGCTGGAGCTATGTCGCGGACTTGCCAGAGTGCCCAAGTGCCTCTGAGCTGATAGACCTTGTGGGCAAGAATCCTTGCTGTCCCTGTGTAGGACACCAGTGGGTGTTCCAAAGCACTGCAAGCCCTTGCAAGCCCTTGCAAGCCCTCGACATCCTATCTCTTACGGCTCCTGAGCGTTGCTCTGTAGGAGATGAGGATGGTGAGCTGTGCAGTGCTCCTCAAGAAGGAATTGCCTTGGTCTTGCCACTGCTATCCAGTTGAAAAGGATTTGTATCCATGAGCCGAGCTTGGAAGGTGGCCCTGCCAGCACATTGTCTTGCAGCGGAGAACCTCCAGCAGCCTCATGCAAGGTTTTCTTCCCTCAGCCCCTGGCCTGTGATTCCAGCAGCTCCTCAAGTGCTTCCTGTCAGATGTGCTGGGGCTGCCCCCGGGCCAGCTCTGGCAGTGGACACGGGAGGCTGCTCCTCTGGATCCTGCGTGGGGCCTGGTGACCACTGCGTTGCCGGGTGCTGGCATTGTGACATGGGGGTGACACAGCCGCATATGTGCAGCCCTTTGGAGGAAGCCTTTGGGGTGCTGGCTCCAAATCAGTCCCTGTACCTACAAAATAGGGGAGGAAGCAACCTAATAGAGTCCCTTTTTTGCAAAAAGACAGTGTGGATTTGTTGCCAGTGCAGCCTTACTTCCAGTAGCAATACTGCCTGTAGTCTCATGTATGGAGGCCTCAGGGCTCGCTCAGGGCTTGTCACGCAGAACTGCAGGCCTGACAGAGCAGAACTGCTCTCCTCTCCTCTCCTCTCCTCTCCTCTCCTCTTCTCTCCTGTCCGCCAGTCCAATATCTAAGAGACTGTTTGCCTGAAAGGACAGAGGGTTTTCAGTTCCAAAATCAATGTCAAGGACACAGAACACAATGAATTTTATTTTATTTTGTTGTTAATTTATTAATTTTCTTGATTTTATGTTAATTCATGTTATGTTTCTTCGTGTCATTTTTTTTCCCTTTGTGACTCTGTTTCAGAACCCAGGCTCACAAGCATTAGCTCAAGCCCAAGTGTAGCCAGGAGTAGGCTGAGGCATTCTTCAGTTTAGCCTGAGAAAAGATCCCTTGCAGGCTGGCAAAGGCAAGTCCCAGAGCTGCAGAGAGCAGCAGCAGGAATAGAGGCCAAGCTGTGCGCGGTTCCTGCAGAGGGAGAACCTTGACAAGGACTTGTGGGACTGACCATGCACAAAAGAGGAGGAAGAAGAAGAAGAAGAAGAAGAAGAAGAAGAAGAAGAAGAAGAGGTAGAAGAGGAAGAAGAGGAAGAAGGGGTGAGTGGTACCGTGGCATCTCTTCCAAAGCGTGACATGTAGAGATGACGAGCAGACTTTTTGCCTTCCACAACTTGTTTGGCTGCTGTGCTTCTTGGGCAGGGATGCATGAGAAGCGCTCTGGTCCCTGCCAGGCGCTTGTGTTACCTGCAGGGAGAGCTGAGAAGTGGCAGCTGAGGCTGTCAGCATGGTGGAGCATGAGCAGCCGGCTCCCAGGCCAAATGGCCCAAAGAAATGGTGGCAAGGGGCGGTGCTGAGAACTGCAGAGGAAGGCAAAAAACCGTCGGGGACCAGTGCCAATGTGGCCCGGGGGAAAAAGTGCCTTGCTGAGCCCAGTGCTGGCCATGGGCTGTTCCCTGAGCATGTGAGCCAGACCTGGCTCCTTGTCCCACAGGCTGCTCATGCTTCCCAGGAGCTGCCCAAGCCCTATCCTCCCTTGAGCTGGAGCTATGTCGCGGACTTGCCAGAGTGCCCAAGTGCCTCTGAGCTGATAGACCTTGTGGGCAAGAATCCTTGCTGTCCCTGTGTAGGACACCAGTGGGTGTTCCAAAGCACTGCAAGCCCTTGCAAGCCCTTGCAAGCCCTCGACATCCTATCTCTTACGGCTCCTGAGCGTTGCTCTGTAGGAGATGAGGATGGTGAGCTGTGCAGTGCTCCTCAAGAAGGAATTGCCTTGGTCTTGCCACTGCTATCCAGTTGAAAAGGATTTGTATCCATGAGCCGAGCTTGGAAGGTGGCCCTGCCAGCACATTGTCTTGCAGCGGAGAACCTCCAGCAGCCTCATGCAAGGTTTTCTTCCCTCAGCCCCTGGCCTGTGATTCCAGCAGCTCCTCAAGTGCTTCCTGTCAGATGTGCTGGGGCTGCCCCCGGGCCAGCTCTGGCAGTGGACACGGGAGGCTGCTCCTCTGGATCCTGCGTGGGGCCTGGTGACCACTGCGTTGCCGGGTGCTGGCATTGTGACATGGGGGTGACACAGCTGCATATGTGCAGCCCTTTGGAGGAAGCCTTTGGGGTGCTGGCTCCAAATCAGTCCCTGTACCTACAAAATAGGGGAGTAAGCAACCTAATAGAGTCCCTTTTTTGCAAAAAGACAGTGTGGATTTGTTGCCAGTGCAGCCTTACTTCCAGTAGCAATACTGCCTGTAGTCTCATGTATGGAGGCCTCAGGGCTCGCTCAGGGCTTGTCACGCAGAACTGCAGGCCTGACAGAGCAGAACTGCTCTCCTCTCCTCTCCTCTCCTCTCCTCTCCTCTCCTCTCCTGTCCGCCAGTCCAATATCTAAGAGACTGTTTGCCTGAAAGGACAGAGGGTTTTCAGTTCCAAAATCAATGTCAAGGACACAGAACACAATGAATTTTATTTTATTTTGTTGTTAATTTAGTAATTTTCTTGATTTTATGTTAATTCATGTTATGTTTCTTCGTGTCATTTTTTTTCCCTTTGTGACTCTGTTTCAGAACCCAGGCTCACAAGCATTAGCTCAAGCCCAAGTGTAGCCAGGAGTAGGCTGAGGCATTCTTCAGTTTAGCCTGAGAAAAGATCCCTTGCAGGCTGGCAAAGGCAAGTCCCAGAGCTGCAGAGAGCAGCAGCAGGAATAGAGGCCAAGCTGTGCGCGGTTCCTGCAGAGGGAGAACCTTGACAAGGACTTGTGGGACTGACCATGCACAAAAGAGGAGGAAGAAGAAGAAGAAGAAGAAGAAGAAGAAGAAGAAGAGGTAGAAGAGGAAGAAGAGGAAGAAGGGGTGAGTGGTACCGTGGCATCTCTTCCAAAGCGTGACATGTAGAGATGACGAGCAGACTTTTTGCCTTCCACAACTTGTTTGGCTGCTGTGCTTCTTGGGCAGGGATGCATGAGAAGCGCTCTGGTCCCTGCCAGGCGCTTGTGTTAGCTGCAGGGAGAGCTGAGAAGTGGCAGCTGAGGCTGCCAGCATGGTGGAGCATGAGCAGCCGGCTCCCAGGCCAAATGGCCCAAAGAAATGGTGGCAAGGGGCGGTGCTGAGAACTGCAGAGGAAGGCAAAAAACCGTCGGGGATCAGTGCCAATGTGCCCCGGGGGAAAAAGTGCCTTGCTGAGCCCAGTGCTGGCCATGGGCTGTTCCCTGAGCATGTGAGCCAGACCTGGCTCCTTGTCCCACAGGCTGCTCATGCTTCCCAGGAGCTGCCCAAGCCCTATCCTCCCTTGAGCTGGAGCTATGTCGCGGACTTGCCAGAGTGCCCA
Source organism: Caloenas nicobarica (assembly GCF_036013445.1). Classification (NCBI taxonomy): domain Eukaryota; kingdom Metazoa; phylum Chordata; class Aves; order Columbiformes; family Columbidae; genus Caloenas; species Caloenas nicobarica. The sequence goes on along the minus strand of NW_027017727.1, from coordinate 653,743 downwards.
AGTGCCTCTGAGCTGATAGACCTTGTGGGCAAGAATCCTTGCTGTCCCTGTGTAGGACACCAGTGGGTGTTCCAAAGCACTGCAAGCCCTTGCAAGCCCTTGCAAGCCCTCGACATCCTATCTCGTACGGCTCCTGAGCGTTGCTCTGTAGGAGATGAGGATGGTGAGCTGTGCAGTGCTCCTCAAGAAGGAATTGCCTTGGTCTTGCCACTGCTATCCAGTTGAAAAGGATTTGTATCCATGAGCCGAGCTTGGAAGGTGGCCCTGCCAGCACATTGTCTTGCAGCGGAGAACCTCCAGCAGCCTCATGCAAGGTTTTCTTCCCTCAGCCCCTGGCCTGTGATTCCAGCAGCTCCTCAAGTGCTTCCTGTCAGATGTGCTGGGGCTGCCCCCGGGCCAGCTCTGGCAGTGGACACGGGAGGCTGCTCCTCTGGATCCTGCGTGGGGCCTGGTGACCACTGCGTTGCCGGGTGCTGGCATTGTGACATGGGGGTGACACAGCCGCATATGTGCAGCCCTTTGGAGGAAGCCTTTGGGGTGCTGGCTCCAAATCAGTCCCTGTACCTACAAAATAGGGGAGTAAGCAACCTAATAGAGTCCCTTTTTTGCAAAAAGACAGTGTGGATTTGTTGCCAGTGCAGCCTTACTTCCAGTAGCAATACTGCCTGTAGTCTCATGTATGGAGGCCTCAGGGCTCGCTCAGGGCTTGTCACGCAGAACTGCAGGCCTGACAGAGCAGAACTGCTCTCCTCTCCTCTCCTCTCCTCTCCTCTCCTCTCCTCTCCTGTCCGCCAGTCCAATATCTAAGAGACTGTTTGCCTGAAAGGACAGAGGGTTTTCAGTTCCAAAATCAATGTCAAGGACACAGAACACAATGAATTTTATTTTATTTTGTTGTTAATTTATTAATTTTCTTGATTTTATGTTAATTCATGTTATGTTTCTTCGTGTCATTTTTTTTCCCTTTGTGACTCTGTTTCAGAACCCAGGCTCACAAGCATTAGCTCAAGCCCAAGTGTAGCCAGGAGTAGGCTGAGGCATTCTTCAGTTTAGCCTGAGAAAAGATCCCTTGCAGGCTGGCAAAGGCAAGTCCCAGAGCTGCAGAGAGCAGCAGCAGGAATAGAGGCCAAGCTGTGCGCGGTTCCTGCAGAGGGAGAACCTTGACAAGGACTTGTGGGACTGACCATGCACAAAAGAGGAGGAAGAAGAAGAAGAAGAAGAAGAAGAAGAAGAAGAAGAAGAAGAGGTAGAAGAGGAAGAAGAGGAAGAAGAGGTGAGTGGTACCGTGGCATCTCTTCCAAAGCGTGACATGTAGCGATGACGAGCAGACTTTTTGCCTTCCACAACTTGTTTGGCTGCTGTGCTTCTTGGGCAGGGATGCATGAGAAGCGCTCTGGTCCCTGCCAGGCGCTTGTGTTACCTGCAGGGAGAGCTGAGAAGTGGCAGCTGAGGCTGCCAGCATGGTGGAGCATGAGCAGCCGGCTCCCAGGCCAAATGGCCCAAAGAAATGGTGGCAAGGGGCGGTGCTGAGAACTGCAGAGGAAGGCAAAAAACCGTCGGGGATCAGTGCCAATGTGCCCCGGGGGAAAAAGTGCCTTGCTGAGCCCAGTGCTGGCCATGGGCTGTTCCCTGAGCATGTGAGCCAGACCTGGCTCCTTGTCCCACAGGCTGCTCATGCTTCCCAGGAGCTGCCCAAGCCCTATCCTCCCTTGAGCTGGAGCTATGTCGCGGACTTGCCAGAGTGCCCAAGTGCCTCTGAGCTGATAGACCTTGTGGGCAAGAATCCTTGCTGTCCCTGTGTAGGACACCAGTGGGTGTTCCAAAGCACTGCAAGCCCTTGCAAGCCCTTGCAAGCCCTCGACATCCTATCTCTTACGGCTCCTGAGCGTTGCTCTGTAGGAGATGAGGATGGTGAGCTGTGCAGTGCTCCTCAAGAAGGAATTGCCTTGGTCTTGCCACTGCTATCCAGTTGAAAAGGATTTGTATCCATGAGCCGAGCTTGGAAGGTGGCCCTGCCAGCACATTGTCTTGCAGCGGAGAACCTCCAGCAGCCTCATGCAAGGTTTTCTTCCCTCAGCCCCTGGCCTGTGATTCCAGCAGCTCCTCAAGTGCTTCCTGTCAGATGTGCTGGGGCTGCCCCCGGGCCAGCTCTGGCAGTGGACACGGGAGGCTGCTCCTCTGGATCCTGCGTGGGGCCTGGTGACCACTGCGTTGCCGGGTGCTGGCATTGTGACATGGGGGTGACACAGCCGCATATGTGCAGCCCTTTGGAGGAAGCCTTTGGGGTGCTGGCTCCAAATCAGTCCCTGTACCTACAAAATAGGGGAGTAAGCAACCTAATAGAGTCCCTTTTTTGCAAAAAGACAGTGTGGATTTGTTGCCAGTGCAGCCTTACTTCCAGTAGCAATACTGCCTGTAGTCTCATGTATGGAGGCCTCAGGGCTCGCTCAGGGCTTGTCACGCAGAACTGCAGGCCTGACAGAGCAGAACTGCTCTCCTCTCCTCTCCTCTCCTCTCCTCTCCTCTCCTCTCCTCTCCTCTCCTCTCCTCTCCTCTCCTCTCCTCTCCTCTTCTCTCCTGTCCGCCAGTCCAATATCTAAGAGACTGTTTGCCTGAAAGGACAGAGGGTTTTCAGTTCCAAAATCAATGTCAAGGACACAGAACACAATGAATTTTATTTTATTTTGTTGTTAATTTAGTAATTTTCTTGATTTTATGTTAATTCATGTTATGTTTCTTCGTGTCATTTTTTTTCCCTTTGTGACTCTGTTTCAGAACCCAGGCTCACAAGCATTAGCTCAAGCCCAAGTGTAGCCAGGAGTAGGCTGAGGCATTCTTCAGTTTAGCCTGAGAAAAGATCCCTTGCAGGCTGGCAAAGGCAAGTCCCAGAGCTGCAGAGAGCAGCAGCAGGAATAGAGGCCAAGCTGTGCGCGGTTCCTGCAGAGGGAGAACCTTGACAAGGACTTGTGGGACTGACCATGTACAAAAGAGGAGGAAGAAGAAGAAGAAGAAGAAGAAGAAGAAGAAGAAGAGGTAGAAGAGGAAGAAGGGGTGAGTGGTACCGTGGCATCTCTTCCAAAGCGTGACATGTAGAGATGACGAGCAGACTTTTTGCCTTCCACAACTTGTTTGGCTGCTGTGCTTCTTGGGCAGGGATGCATGAGAAGCGCTCTGGTCCCTGCCAGGCGCTTGTGTTACCTGCAGGGAGAGCTGAGAAGTGGCAGCTGAGGCTGCCAGCATGGTGGAGCATGAGCAGCCGGCTCCCAGGCCAAATGGCCCAAAGAAATGGTGGCAAGGGGCAGGGCTGAGAACTGCAGAGGAAGGCAAAAAACCGTCGGGGACCAGTGCCAATGTGCCCCGGGGGAAAAAGTGCCTTGCTGAGCCCAGTGCTGGCCATGGGCTGTTCCCTGAGCATGTGAGCCAGACCTGGCTCCTTGTCCCACAGGCTGCTCATGCTTCCCAGGAGCTGCCCAAGCCCTATCCTCCCTTGAGCTGGAGCTATGTCGCGGACTTGCCACAGTGCCCAAGTGCCTCTGAGCTGATAGACCTTGTGGGCAAGAATCCTTGCTGTCCCTGTGTAGGACACCAGTGGGTGTTCCAAAGCACTGCAAGCCCTTGCAAGCCCTTGCAAGCCCTCGACATCCTATCTCTTACGGCTCCTGAGCGTTGCTCTGTAGGAGATGAGGATGGTGAGCTGTGCAGTGCTCCTCAAGAAGGAATTGCCTTGGTCTTGCCACTGCTATCCAGTTGAAAAGGATTTGTATCCATGAGCCGAGCTTGGAAGGTGGCCCTGCCAGCACATTGTCTTGCAGCGGAGAACCTCCAGCAGCCTCATGCAAGGTTTTCTTCCCTCAGCCCCTGGCCTGTGATTCCAGCAGCTCCTCAAGTGCTTCCTGTCAGATGTGCTGAGGCTGCCCCCGGGCCAGCTCTGGCAGTGGACACGGGAGGCTGCTCCTCTGGATCCTGCGTGGGGCCTGGTGACCACTGCGTTGCCGGGTGCTGGCATTGTGACATGGGGGTGACACAGCCGCATATGTGCAGCCCTTTGGAGGAAGCCTTTGGGGTGCTGGCTCCAAATCAGTCCCTGTACCTACAAAATAGGGGAGGAAGCAACCTAATAGAGTCCCTTTTTTGCAAAAAGACAGTGTGGATTTGTTGCCAGTGCAGCCTTACTTCCAGTAGCAATACTGCCTGTAGTCTCATGTATGGAGGCCTCAGGGCTCGCTCAGGGCTTGTCACGCAGAACTGCAGGCCTGACAGAGCAGAACTGCTCTCCTCTCCTCTCCTCTCCTCTCCTCTCCTGTCCTCTCCTCTTCTCTCCTGTCCGCCAGTCCAATATCTAAGAGACTGTTTGCCTGAAAGGACAGAGGGTTTTCAGTTCCAAAATCAATGTCAAGGACACAGAACACAATGAATTTTATTTTATTTTGTTGTTAATTTATTAATTTTCTTGATTTTATGTTAATTCATGTGATGTTTCTTCGTGTCATTTTTTTTCCCTTTGTGACTCTGTTTCAGAACCCAGGCTCACAAGCATTAGCTCAAGCCCAAGTGTAGCCAGGAGTAGGCTGAGGCATTCTTCAGTTTAGCCTGAGAAAAGATCCCTTGCAGGCTGGCAAAGGCAAGTCCCAGAGCTGCAGAGAGCAGCAGCAGGAATAGAGGCCAAGCTGTGCGCGGTTCCTGCAGAGGGAGAACCTTGACAAGGACTTGTGGGACTGACCATGCACAAAAGAGGAGGAAGAAGAAGAAGAAGAAGAAGAAGAAGAAGAAGAAGAAGAGGTAGAAGAGGAAGAAGAGGAAGAAGGGGTGAGTGGTACCGTGGCATCTCTTCCAAAGCGTGACATGTAGCGATGACGAGCAGACTTTTTGCCTTCCACAACTTGTTTGGCTGCTGTGCTTCTTGGGCAGGGATGCATGAGAAGCGCTCTGGTCCCTGCCAGGCGCTTGTGTTACCTGCAGGGAGAGCTGAGAAGTGGCAGCTGAGGCTGCCAGCATGGTGGAGCATGAGCAGCCGGCTCCCAGGCCAAATGGCCCAAAGAAATGGTGGCAAGGGGCGGTGCTGAGAACTGCAGAGGAAGGCAAAAAACCGTCGGGGACCAGTGCCAATGTGCCCCGGGGGAAAAAGTGCCTTGCTGAGCCCAGTGCTGGCCATGGGCTGTTCCCTGAGCATGTGAGCCAGACCTGGCTCCTTGTCCCACAGGCTGCTCATGCTTCCCAGGAGCTGCCCAAGCCCTATCCTCCCTTGAGCTGGAGCTATGTCGCGGACTTGCCAGAGTGCCCAAGTGCCTCTGAGCTGATAGACCTTGTGGGCAAGAATCCTTGCTGTCCCTGTGTAGGACACCAGGGGGTGTTCCAAAGCACTGCAAGCCCTTGCAAGCCCTTGCAAGCCCTCGACATCCTATCTCTTACGGCTCCTGAGCGTTGCTCTGTAGGAGATGAGGATGGTGAGCTGTGCAGTGCTCCTCAAGAAGGAATTGCCTTGGTCTTGCCACTGCTATCCAGTTGAAAAGGATTTGTATCCATGAGCCGAGCTTGGAAGGTGGCCCTGCCAGCACATTGTCTTGCAGCGGAGAACCTCCAGCAGCCTCATGCAAGGTTTTCTTCCCTCAGCCCCTGGCCTGTGATTCCAGCAGCTCCTCAAGTGCTTCCTGTCAGATGTGCTGGGGCTGCCCCCGGGCCAGCTCTGGCAGTGGACACGGGAGGCTGCTCCTCTGGATCCTGCGTGGGGCCTGGTGACCACTGCGTTGCCGGGTGCTGGCATTGTGACATGGGGGTGACACAGCCGCATATGTGCAGCCCTTTGGAGGAAGCCTTTGGGGTGCTGGCTCCAAATCAGTCCCTGTACCTACAAAATAGGGGAGGAAGCAACCTAATAGAGTCCCTTTTTTGCAAAAAGACAGTGTGGATTTGTTGCCAGTGCAGCCTTACTTCCAGTAGCAATACTGCCTGTAGTCTCATGTATGGAGGCCTCAGGGCTCGCTCAGGGCTTGTCACGCAGAACTGCAGGCCTGACAGAGCAGAACTGCTCTCCTCTCCTCTCCTCTCCTCTCCTCTTCTCTCCTGTCCGCCAGTCCAATATCTAAGAGACTGTTTGCCTGAAAGGACAGAGGGTTTTCAGTTCCAAAATCAATGTCAAGGACACAGAACACAATGAATTTTATTTTATTTTGTTGTTAATTTATTAATTTTCTTGATTTTATGTTAATTCATGTTATGTTTCTTCGTGTCATTTTTTTTCCCTTTGTGACTCTGTTTCAGAACCCAGGCTCACAAGCATTAGCTCAAGCCCAAGTGTAGCCAGGAGTAGGCTGAGGCATTCTTCAGTTTAGCCTGAGAAAAGATCCCTTGCAGGCTGGCAAAGGCAAGTCCCAGAGCTGCAGAGAGCAGCAGCAGGAATAGAGGCCAAGCTGTGCGCGGTTCCTGCAGAGGGAGAACCTTGACAAGGACTTGTGGGACTGACCATGCACAAAAGAGGAGGAAGAAGAAGAAGAAGAAGAAGAAGAAGAAGAAGAAGAGGTAGAAGAGGAAGAAGAGGAAGAAGGGGTGAGTGGTACCGTGGCATCTCTTCCAAAGCGTGACATGTAGAGATGACGAGCAGACTTTTTGCCTTCCACAACTTGTTTGGCTGCTGTGCTTCTTGGGCAGGGATGCATGAGAAGCGCTCTGGTCCCTGCCAGGCGCTTGTGTTACCTGCAGGGAGAGCTGAGAAGTGGCAGCTGAGGCTGCCAGCATGGTGGAGCATGAGCAGCCGGCTCCCAGGCCAAATGGCCCAAAGAAATGGTGGCAAGGGGCGGTGCTGAGAACTGCAGAGGAAGGCAAAAAACCGTCGGGGACCAGTGCCAATGTGCCCCGGGGGAAAAAGTGCCTTGCTGAGCCCAGTGCTGGCCATGGGCTGTTCCCTGAGCATGTGAGCCAGACCTGGCTCCTTGTCCCACAGGCTGCTCATGCTTCCCAGGAGCTGCCCAAGCCCTATCCTCCCTTGAGCTGGAGCTATGTGGCGGACTTGCCAGAGTGCCCAAGTGCCTCTGAGCTGATAGACCTTGTGGGCAAGAATCCTTGCTGTCCCTGTGTAGGACACCAGTGGGTGTTCCAAAGCACTGCAAGCCCTTGCAAGCCCTTGCAAGCCCTCGACATCCTATCTCGTATGGCTCCTGAGCGTTGCTCTGTAGGAGATGAGGATGGTGAGCTGTGCAGTGCTCCTCAAGAAGGAATTGCCTTGGTCTTGCCACTGCTATCCAGTTGAAAAGGATTTGTATCCATGAGCCGAGCTTGGAAGGTGGCCCTGCCAGCACATTGTCTTGCAGCGGAGAACCTCCAGCAGCCTCATGCAAGGTTTTCTTCCCTCAGCCCCTGGCCTGTGATTCCAGCAGCTCCTCAAGTGCTTCCTGTCAGATGTGCTGGGGCTGCCCCCGGGCCAGCTCTGGCAGTGGACACGGGAGGCTGCTCCTCTGGATCCTGCGTGGGGCCTGGTGACCACTGCGTTGCCGGGTGCTGGCATTGTGACATGGGGGTGACACAGCCGCATATGTGCAGCCCTTTGGAGGAAGCCTTTGGGGTGCTGGCTCCAAATCAGTCCCTGTACCTACAAAATAGGGGAGTAAGCAACCTAATAGAGTCCCTTTTTTGCAAAAAGACAGTGTGGATTTGTTGCCAGTGCAGCCTTACTTCCAGTAGCAATACTGCCTGTAGTCTCATGTATGGAGGCCTCAGGGCTCGCTCAGGGCTTGTCACGCAGAACTGCAGGCCTGACAGAGCAGAACTGCTCTCCTCTCCTCTCCTCTCCTCTCCTCTTCTCTCCTGTCCGCCAGTCCAATATCTAAGAGACTGTTTGCCTGAAAGGACAGAGGGTTTTCAGTTCCAAAATCAATGTCAAGGACACAGAACACAATGAATTTTATTTTATTTTGTTGTTAATTTATTAATTTTCTTGATTTTATGTTAATTCATGTTATGTTTCTTCGTGTCATTTTTTTTCCCTTTGTGACTCTGTTTCAGAACCCAGGCTCACAAGCATTAGCTCAAGCCCAAGTGTAGCCAGGAGTAGGCTGAGGCATTCTTCAGTTTAGCCTGAGAAAAGATCCCTTGCAGGCTGGCAAAGGCAAGTCCCAGAGCTGCAGAGAGCAGCAGCAGGAATAGAGGCCAAGCTGTGCGCGGTTCCTGCAGAGGGAGAACCTTGACAAGGACTTGTGGGACTGACCATGCACAAAAGAGGAGGAAGAAGAAGAAGAAGAAGAAGAAGAAGAAGAGGTAGAAGAGGAAGAAGAGGAAGAAGGGGTGAGTGGTACCGTGGCATCTCTTCCAAAGCGTGACATGTGGAGATGACGAGCAGACTTTTTGCCTTCCACAACTTGTTTGGCTGCTGTGCTTCTTGGGCAGGGATGCATGAGAAGCGCTCTGGTCCCTGCCAGGCGCTTGTGTTACCTGCAGGGAGAGCTGAGAAGTGGCAGCTGAGGCTGCCAGCATGGTGGAGCATGAGCAGCCGGCTCCCAGGCCAAATGGCCCAAAGAAATGGTGGCAAGGGGCGGTGCTGAGAACTGCAGAGGAAGGCAAAAAACCGTCGGGGACCAGTGCCAATGTGCCCCGGGGGAAAAAGTGCCTTGCTGAGCCCAGTGCTGGCCATGGGCTGTTCCCTGAGCATGTGAGCCAGACCTGGCTCCTTGTCCCACAGGCTTGCTCATGCTTCCCAGGAGCTGCCCAAGCCCTATCCTCCCTTGAGCTGGAGCTATGTCGCGGACTTGCCAGAGTGCCCAAGTGCCTCTGAGCTGATAGACCTTGTGGGCAAGAATCCTTGCTGTCCCTGTGTAGGACACCAGTGGGTGTTCCAAAGCACTGCAAGCCCTTGCAAGCCCTTGCAAGCCCTCAACATCATATCTCTTACGGCTCCTGAGCGTTGCTCTGTAGGAGATGAGGATGGTGAGCTGTGCAGTGCTCCTCAAGAAGGAATTGCCTTGGTCTTGCCACTGCTATCCAGTTGAAAAGGATTTGTATCCATGAGCCGAGCTTGGAAGGTGGCCCTGCCAGCAGATTGTCTTGCAGCGGAGAACCTCCAGCAGCCTCATGCAAGGTTTTCTTCCCTCAGCCCCTGGCCTGTGATTCCAGCAGCTCCTCAAGTGCTTCCTGTCAGATGTGCTGGGGCTGCCCCCGGGCCAGCTCTGGCAGTGGACACGGGAGGCTGCTCCTCTGGATCCTGCGTGGGGCCTGGTGACCACTGCGTTGCCGGGTGCTGGCATTGTGACATGGGGGTGACACAGCCGCATATGTGCAGCCCTTTGGAGGAAGCCTTTGGGGTGCTGGCTCCAAATCAGTCCCTGTACCTACAAAATAGGGGAGTAAGCAACCTAATAGAGTCCCTTTTTTGCAAAAAGACAGTGTGGATTTGTTGCCAGTGCAGCCTTACTTCCAGTAGCAATACTGCCTGTAGTCTCATGTATGGAGGCCTCAGGGCTCGCTCAGGGCTTGTCACGCAGAACTGCAGGCCTGACAGAGCAGAACTGCTCTCCTCTCCTCTCCTCTCCTCTCCTCTCCTCTTCTCTCTTCTCCTCTCCTCTCCTCTTCTCTCCTGTCCGCCAGTCCAATATCTAAGAGACTGTTTGCCTGAAAGGACAGAGGGTTTTCAGTTCCAAAATCAATGTCAAGGACACAGAACACAATGAATTTTATTTTATTTTGTTGTTAATTTTTTAATTTTCTTGATTTTATGTTAATTCATGTTATGTTTCTTCGTGTCATTTTTTTTCCCTTTGTGACTCTGTTTCAGAACCCAGGCTCACAAGCATTAGCTCAAGCCCAAGTGTAGCCAGGAGTAGGCTGAGGCATTCTTCAGTTTAGCCTGAGAAAAGATCCCTTGCAGGCTGGCAAAGGCAAGTCCCAGAGCTGCAGAGAGCAGCAGCAGGAATAGAGGCCAAGCTGTGCGCGGTTCCTGCAGAGGGAGAACCTTGACAAGGACTTGTGGGACTGACCATGCACAAAAGAGGAGGAAGAAGAAGAAGAAGAAGAAGAAGAAGAAGAAGAAGAAGAGGTAGAAGAGGAAGAAGAGGAAGAAGGGGTGAGTGGTACCGTGGCATCTCTTCCAAAGCGTGACATGTAGAGATGACGAGCAGACTTTTTGCCTTCCACAACTTGTTTGGCTGCTGTGCTTCTTGGGCAGGGATGCATGAGAAGCGCTCTGGTCCCTGCCAGGCGCTTGTGTTACCTGCAGGGAGAGCTGAGAAGTGGCAGCTGAGGCTGCCAGCATGGTGGAGCATGAGCAGCCGGCTCCCAGGCCAAATGGCCCAAAGAAATGGTGGCAAGGGGCGGTGCTGAGAACTGCAGAGGAAGGCAAAAAACCGTCGGGGACCAGTGCCAATGTGCCCCGGGGGAAAAAGTGCCTTGCTGAGCCCAGTGCTGGCCATGGGCTGTTCCCTGAGCATGTGAGCCAGACCTGGCTCCTTGTCCCACAGGCTGCTCATGCTTCCCAGGAGCTGCCCAAGCCCTATCCTCCCTTGAGCTGGAGCTATGTCGCGGACTTGCCAGAGTGCCCAAGTGCCTCTGAGCTGATAGACCTTGTGGGCAAGAATCCTTGCTGTCCCTGTGTAGGACACCAGTGGGTGTTCCAAAGCACTGCAAGCCCTTGCAAGCCCTTGCAAGCCCTCGACATCCTATCTCTTACGGCTCCTGAGCGTTGCTCTGTAGGAGATGAGGATGGTGAGCTGTGCAGTGCTCCTCAAGAAGGAATTGCCTTGGTCTTGCCACTGCTATCCAGTTGAAAAGGATTTGTATCCATGAGCCGAGCTTGGAAGGTGGCCCTGCCAGCAGATTGTCTTGCAGCGGAGAACCTCCAGCAGCCTCATGCAAGGTTTTCTTCCCTCAGCCCCTGGCCTGTGATTCCAGCAGCTCCTCAAGTGCTTCCTGTCAGGTGTGCTGGGGCTGCCCCCGGGCCAGCTCTGGCAGTGGACACGGGAGGCTGCTCCTCTGGATCCTGCGTGGGGCCTGGTGACCACTGCGTTGCCGGGTGCTGGCATTGTGACATGGGGGTGACACAGTCGCATATGTGCAGCCCTTTGGAGGAAGCCTTTGGGGTGCTGGCTCCAAATCAGTCCCTGTACCTACAAAATAGGGGAGTAAGCAACCTAATAGAGTCCCTTTTTTGCAAAAAGACAGTGTGGATTTGTTGCCAGTGCAGCCTTACTTCCAGTAGCAATACTGCCTGTAGTCTCATGTATGGAGGCCTCAGGGCTCGCTCAGGGCTTGTCACGCAGAACTGCAGGCCTGACAGAGCAGAACTGCTCTCCTCTCCTCTCCTCTCCTCTCCTCTCCTCTTCTCTCTTCTCCTCTCCTCTCCTCTTCTCTCCTGTCCGCCAGTCCAATATCTAAGAGACTGTTTGCCTGAAAGGACAGAGGGTTTTCAGTTCCAAAATCAATGTCAAGGACACAGAACACAATGAATTTTATTTTATTTTGTTGTTAATTTTTTAATTTTCTTGATTTTATGTTAATTCATGTTATGTTTCTTCGTGTCATTTTTTTTCCCTTTGTGACTCTGTTTCAGAACCCAGGCTCACAAGCATTAGCTCAAGCCCAAGTGTAGCCAGGAGTAGGCTGAGGCATTCTTCAGTTTAGCCTGAGAAAAGATCCCTTGCAGGCTGGCAAAGGCAAGTCCCAGAGCTGCAGAGAGCAGCAGCAGGAATAGAGGCCAAGCTGTGCGCGGTTCCTGCAGAGGGAGAACCTTGACAAGGACTTGTGGGACTGACCATGCACAAAAGAGGAGGAAGAAGAAGAAGAAGAAGAAGAAGAAGAAGAAGAAGAGGTAGAAGAGGAAGAAGAGGAAGAAGGGGTGAGTGGTACCGTGGCATCTCTTCCAAAGCGTGACATGTAGAGATGACGAGCAGACTTTTTGCCTTCCACAACTTGTTTGGCTGCTGTGCTTCTTGGGCAGGGATGCATGAGAAGCGCTCTGGTCCCTGCCAGGCGCTTGTGTTACCTGCAGGGAGAGCTGAGAAGTGGCAGCTGAGGCTGCCAGCATGGTGGAGCATGAGCAGCCGGCTCCCAGGCCAAATGGCCCAAAGAAATGGTGGCAAGGGGCAGTGCTGAGAACTGCAGAGGAAGGCAAAAAACCGTCGGGGACCAGTGCCAATGTGGCCCGGGGGAAAAAGTGCCTTGCTGAGCCCAGTGCTGGCCATGGGCTGTTCCCTGAGCATGTGAGCCAGACCTGGCTCCTTGTCCCACAGGCTGCTCATGCTTCCCAGGAGCTGCCCAAGCCCTATCCTCCCTTGAGCTGGAGCTATGTCGCGGACTTGCCAGAGTGCCCAAGTGCCTCTGAGCTGATAGACCTTGTGGGCAAGAATCCTTGCTGTCCCTGTGTAGGACACCAGTGGGTGTTCCAAAGCACTGCAAGCCCTTGCAAGCCCTTGCAAGCCCTCGACATCCTATCTCTTACGGCTCCTGAGCGTTGCTCTGTAGGAGATGAGGATGGTGAGCTGTGCAGTGCTCCTCAAGAAGGAATTGCCTTGGTCTTGCCACTGCTATCCAGTTGAAAAGGATTTGTATCCATGAGCCGAGCTTGGAAGGTGGCCCTGCCAGCACATTGTCTTGCAGCGGAGAACCTCCAGCAGCCTCCTGCAAGGTTTTCTTCCCTCAGCCCCTGGCCTGTGATTCCAGCAGCTCCTCAAGTGCTTCCTGTCAGATGTGCTGGGGCTGCCCCCGGGCCAGCTCTGGCAGTGGACACGGGAGGCTGCTCCTCTGGATCCTGCGTGGGGCCTGGTGACCACTGCGTTGCCGGGTGCTGGCATTGTGACATGGGGGTGACACAGCCGCATATGTGCAGCCCTTTGGAGGAAGCCTTTGGGGTGCTGGCTCCAAATCAGTCCCTGTACCTACAAAATAGGGGAGTAAGCAACCTAATAGAGTCCCTTTTTTGCAAAAAGACAGTGTGGATTTGTTGCCAGTGCAGCCTTACTTCCAGTAGCAATACTGCCTGTAGTCTCATGTATGGAGGCCTCAGGGCTCGCTCAGGGCTTGTCACGCAGAACTGCAGGCCTGACAGAGCAGAACTGCTCTCCTCTCCTCTCCTCTCCTCTCCTCTCCTCTTCTCTCTTCTCCTCTCCTCTCCTCTTCTCTCCTGTCCGCCAGTCCAATATCTAAGAGACTGTTTGCCTGAAAGGACAGAGGGTTTTCAGTTCCAAAATCAATGTCAAGGACACAGAACACAATGAATTTTATTTTATTTTGTTGTTAATTTATTAATTTTCTTGATTTTATGTTAATTCATGTTATGTTTCTTCGTGTCATTTTTTTTCCCTTTGTGACTCTGTTTCAGAACCCAGGCTCACAAGCATTAGCTCAAGCCCAAGTGTAGCCAGGAGTAGGCTGAGGCATTCTTCAGTTTAGCCTGAGAAAAGATCCCTTGCAGGCTGGCAAAGGCAAGTCCCAGAGCTGCAGAGAGCAGCAGCAGGAATAGAGGCCAAGCTGTGCGCGGTTCCTGCAGAGGGAGAACCTTGACAAGGACTTGTGGGACTGACCATGCACAAAAGAGGAGGAAGAAGAAGAAGAAGAAGAAGAAGAAGAAGAAGAAGAGGTAGAAGAGGAAGAAGAGGAAGAAGGGGTGAGTGGTACCGTGGCATCTCTTCCAAAGCGTGACATGTAGAGATGACGAGCAGACTTTTTGCCTTCCACAACTTGTTTGGCTGCTGTGCTTCTTGGGCAGGGATGCATGAGAAGCGCTCTGGTCCCTGCCAGGCGCTTGTGTTACCTGCAGGGAGAGCTGAGAAGTGGCAGCTGAGGCTGCCAGCATGGTGGAGCATGAGCAGCCGGCTCCCAGGCCAAATGGCCCAAAGAAATGGTGGCAAGGGGCGGTGCTGAGAACTGCAGAGGAAGGCAAAAAACCGTTGGGGACCAGTGCCAATGTGCCCCGGGGGAAAAAGTGCCTTGCTGAGCCCAGTGCTGGCCATGGGCTGTTCCCTGAGCATGTGAGCCAGACCTGGCTCCTTGTCCCACAGGCTGCTCATGCTTCCCAGGAGCTGCCCAAGCCCTATCCTCCCTTGAGCTGGAGCTATGTCGCGGACTTGCCAGAGTGCCCAAGTGCCTCTGAGCTGATAGACCTTGTGGGCAAGAATCCTTGCTGTCCCTGTGTAGGACACCAGTGGGTGTTCCAAAGCACTGCAAGCCCTTGCAAGCCCTTGCAAGCCCTCGACATCCTATCTCTTACGGCTCCTGAGCGTTGCTCTGTAGGAGATGAGGATGGTGAGCTGTGCAGTGCTCCTCAAGAAGGAATTGCCTTGGTCTTGCCACTGCTATCCAGTTGAAAAGGATTTGTATCCATGAGCCGAGCTTGGAAGGTGGCCCTGCCAGCACATTGTCTTGCAGCGGAGAACCTCCAGCAGCCTCCTGCAAGGTTTTCTTCCCTCAGCCCCTGGCCTGTGATTCCAGCAGCTCCTCAAGTGCTTCCTGTCAGATGTGCTGGGGCTGCCCCCGGGCCAGCTCTGGCAGTGGACACGGGAGGCTGCTCCTCTGGATCCTGCGTGGGGCCTGGTGACCACTGCGTTGCCGGGTGCTGGCATTGTGACATGGGGGTGACACAGCCGCATATGTGCAGCCCTTTGGAGGAAGCCTTTGGGGTGCTGGCTCCAAATCAGTCCCTGTACCTACAAAATAGGGGAGTAAGCAACCTAATAGAGTCCCTTTTTTGCAAAAAGACAGTGTGGATTTGTTGCCAGTGCAGCCTTACTTCCAGTAGCAATACTGCCTGTAGTCTCATGTATGGAGGCCTCAGGGCTCGCTCAGGGCTTGTCACGCAGAACTGCAGGCCTGACAGAGCAGAACTGCTCTCCTCTCCTCTCCTCTCCTCTCCTCTTCTCTCCTGTCCGCCAGTCCAATATCTAAGAGACTGTTTGCCTGAAAGGACAGAGGGTTTTCAGTTCCAAAATCAATGTCAAGGACACAGAACACAATGAATTTTATTTTATTTTGTTGTTAATTTAGTAATTTTCTTGATTTTATGTTAATTCATGTTATGTTTCTTCGTGTCATTTTTTTTCCCTTTGTGACTCTGTTTCAGAACCCAGGCTCACAAGCATTAGCTCAAGCCCAAGTGTAGCCAGGAGTAGGCTGAGGCATTCTTCAGTTTAGCCTGAGAAAAGATCCCTTGCAGGCTGGCAAAGGCAAGTCCCAGAGCTGCAGAGAGCAGCAGCAGGAATAGAGGCCAAGCTGTGCGCGGTTCCTGCAGAGGGAGAACCTTGACAAGGACTTGTGGGACTGACCATGCACAAAAGAGGAGGAAGAAGAAGAAGAAGAAGAAGAAGAAGAAGAGGTAGAAGAGGAAGAAGAGGAAGAAGGGGTGAGTGGTACCGTGGCATCTCTTCCAAAGCGTGACATGTAGAGATGACGAGCAGACTTTTTGCCTTCCACAACTTGTTTGGCTGCTGTGCTTCTTGGGCAGGGATGCATGAGAAGCGCTCTGGTCCCTGCCAGGCGCTTGTGTTACCTGCAGGGAGAGCTGAGAAGTGGCAGCTGAGGCTGCCAGCATGGTGGAGCATGAGCAGCCGGCTCCCAGGCCAAATGGCCCAAAGAAATGGTGGCAAGGGGCGGTGCTGAGAACTGCAGAGGAAGGCAAAAAACCGTCGGGGACCAGTGCCAATGTGCCCCGGGGGAAAAAGTGCCTTGCTGAGCCCAGTGCTGGCCATGGGCTGTTCCCTGAGCATGTGAGCCAGACCTGGCTCCTTGTCCCACAGGCTTGCTCATGCTTCCCAGGAGCTGCCCAAGCCCTATCCTCCCTTGAGCTGGAGCTATGTCGCGGACTTGCCAGAGTGCCCAAGTGCCTCTGAGCTGATAGACCTTGTGGGCAAGAATCCTTGCTGTCCCTGTGTAGGACACCAGTGGGTGTTCCAAAGCACTGCAAGCCCTTGCAAGCCCTTGCAAGCCCTCGACATCCTATCTCTTACGGCTCCTGAGCGTTGCTCTGTAGGAGATGAGGATGGTGAGCTGTGCAGTGCTCCTCAAGAAGGAATTGCCTTGGTCTTGCCACTGCTATCCAGTTGAAAAGGATTTGTATCCATGAGCCGAGCTTGGAAGGTGGCCCTGCCAGCACATTGTCTTGCAGCGGAGAACCTCCAGCAGCCTCCTGCAAGGTTTTCTTCCCTCAGCCCCTGGCCTGTGATTCCAGCAGCTCCTCAAGTGCTTCCTGTCAGATGTGCTGGGGCTGCCCCCGGGCCAGCTCTGGCAGTGGACACGGGAGGCTGCTCCTCTGGATCCTGCGTGGGGCCTGGTGACCACTGCGTTGCCGGGTGCTGGCATTGTGACATGGGGGTGACACAGCCGCATATGTGCAGCCCTTTGGAGGAAGCCTTTGGGGTGCTGGCTCCAAATCAGTCCCTGTACCTACAAAATAGGGGAGTAAGCAACCTAATAGAGTCCCTTTTTTGCAAAAAGACAGTGTGGATTTGTTGCCAGTGCAGCCTTACTTCCAGTAGCAATACTGCCTGTAGTCTCATGTATGGAGGCCTCAGGGCTCGCTCAGGGCTTGTCACGCAGAACTGCAGGCCTGACAGAGCAGAACTGCTCTCCTCTCCTCTCCTCTCCTCTCCTCTTCTCTCCTGTCCGCCAGTCCAATATCTAAGAGACTGTTTGCCTGAAAGGACAGAGGGTTTTCAGTTCCAAAATCAATGTCAAGGACACAGAACACAATGAATTTTATTTTATTTTGTTGTTAATTTAGTAATTTTCTTGATTTTATGTTAATTCATGTTATGTTTCTTCGTGTCATTTTTTTTCCCTTTGTGACTCTGTTTCAGAACCCAGGCTCACAAGCATTAGCTCAAGCCCAAGTGTAGCCAGGAGTAGGCTGAGGCATTCTTCAGTTTAGCCTGAGAAAAGATCCCTTGCAGGCTGGCAAAGGCAAGTCCCAGAGCTGCAGAGAGCAGCAGCAGGAATAGAGGCCAAGCTGTGCGCGGTTCCTGCAGAGGGAGAACCTTGACAAGGACTTGTGGGACTGACCATGCACAAAAGAGGAGGAAGAAGAAGAAGAAGAAGAAGAAGAAGAAGAGGTAGAAGAGGAAGAAGAGGAAGAAGGGGTGAGTGGTACCGTGGCATCTCTTCCAAAGCGTGACATGTAGAGATGACGAGCAGACTTTTTGCCTTCCACAACTTGTTTGGCTGCTGTGCTTCTTGGGCAGGGATGCATGAGAAGCGCTCTGGTCCCTGCCAGGCGCTTGTGTTACCTGCAGGGAGAGCTGAGAAGTGGCAGCTGAGGCTGCCAGCATGGTGGAGCATGAGCAGCCGGCTCCCAGGCCAAATGGCCCAAAGAAATGGTGGCAAGGGGCGGTGCTGAGAACTGCAGAGGAAGGCAAAAAACCGTCGGGGACCAGTGCCAATGTGCCCCGGGGGAAAAAGTGCCTTGCTGAGCCCAGTGCTGGCCATGGGCTGTTCCCTGAGCATGTGAGCCAGACCTGGCTCCTTGTCCCACAGGCTTGCTCATGCTTCCCAGGAGCTGCCCAAGCCCTATCCTCCCTTGAGCTGGAGCTATGTCGCGGACTTGCCAGAGTGCCCAAGTGCCTCTGAGCTGATAGACCTTGTGGGCAAGAATCCTTGCTGTCCCTGTGTAGGACACCAGTGGGTGTTCCAAAGCACTGCAAGCCCTTGCAAGCCCTCAACATCCTATCTCTTACGGCTCCTGAGCGTTGCTCTGTAGGAGATGAGGATGGTGAGCTGTGCAGTGCTCCTCAAGAAGGAATTGCCTTGGTCTTGCCACTGCTATCCAGTTGAAAAGGATTTGTATCCATGAGCCGAGCTTGGAAGGTGGCCCTGCCAGCACATTGTCTTGCAGCGGAGAACCTCCAGCAGCCTCATGCAAGGTTTTCTTCCCTCAGCCCCTGGCCTGTGATTCCAGCAGCTCCTCAAGTGCTTCCTGTCAGATGTGCTGGGGCTGCCCCCGGGCCAGCTCTGGCAGTGGACACGGGAGGCTGCTCCTCTGGATCCTGCGTGGGGCCTGGTGACCACTGCGTTGCCGGGTGCTGGCATTGTGACATGGGGGTGACACAGCCGCATATGTGCAGCCCTTTGGAGGAAGCCTTTGGGGTGCTGGCTCCAAATCAGTCCCTGTACCTACAAAATAGGGGAGTAAGCAACCTAATAGAGTCCCTTTTTTGCAAAAAGACAGTGTGGATTTGTTGCCAGTGCAGCCTTACTTCCAGTAGCAATACTGCCTGTAGTCTCATGTATGGAGGCCTCAGGGCTCGCTCAGGGCTTGTCACGCAGAACTGCAGGCCTGACAGAGCAGAACTGCTCTCCTCTCCTCTCCTCTCCTCTCCTCTCCTCTTCTCTCTTCTCCTCTCCTCTCCTCTTCTCTCCTGTCCGCCAGTCCAATATCTAAGAGACTGTTTGCCTGAAAGGACAGAGGGTTTTCAGTTCCAAAATCAATGTCAAGGACACAGAACACAATGAATTTTATTTTATTTTGTTGTTAATTTATTAATTTTCTTGATTTTATGTTAATTCATGTTATGTTTCTTCGTGTCATTTTTTTTCCCTTTGTGACTCTGTTTCAGAACCCAGGCTCACAAGCATTAGCTCAAGCCCAAGTGTAGCCAGGAGTAGGCTGAGGCATTCTTCAGTTTAGCCTGAGAAAAGATCCCTTGCAGGCTGGCAAAGGCAAGTCCCAGAGCTGCAGAGAGCAGCAGCAGGAATAGAGGCCAAGCTGTGCGCGGTTCCTGCAGAGGGAGAACCTTGACAAGGAGTTGTGGGACTGACCATGCACAAAAGAGGAGGAAGAAGAAGAAGAAGAAGAAGAAGAAGAAGAAGAAGAGGTAGAAGAGGAAGAAGAGGAAGAAGGGGTGAGTGGTACCGTGGCATCTCTTCCAAAGCGTGACATGTAGAGATGACGAGCAGACTTTTTGCCTTCCACAACTTGTTTGGCTGCTGTGCTTCTTGGGCAGGGATGCATGAGAAGCGCTCTGGTCCCTGCCAGGCGCTTGTGTTAGCTGCAGGGAGAGCTGAGAAGTGGCAGCTGCGGCTGCCAGCATGGTGGAGCATGAGCAGCCGGCTCCCAGGCCAAATGGCCCAAAGAAATGGTGGCAAGGGGCGGTGCTGAGAACTGCAGAGGAAGGCAAAAAACCGCCGGGGACCAGTGCCACTGTGCCCCGGGGGAAAAAGTGCCTTGCTGAGCCCAGTGCTGGCCATGGGCTGTTCCCTGAGCATGTGAGCCAGACCTGGCTCCTTGTCCCACAGGCTGCTCATGCTTCCCAGGAGCTGCCCAAGCCCTATCCTCCCTTGAGCTGGAGCTATGTCGCGGACTTGCCAGAGTGCCCAAGTGCCTCTGAGCTGATAGACCTTGTGGGCAAGAATCCTTGCTGTCCCTGTGTAGGACACCAGTGGGTGTTCCAAAGCACTGCAAGCCCTTGCAAGCCCTTGCAAGCCCTCAACATCCTATCTCTTACGGCTCCTGAGCGTTGCTCTGTAGGAGATGAGGATGGTGAGCTGTGCAGTGCTCCTCAAGAAGGAATTGCCTTGGTCTTGCCACTGCTATCCAGTTGAAAAGGATTTGTATCCATGAGCCGAGCTTGGAAGGTGGCCCTGCCAGCACATTGTCTTGCAGCGGAGAACCTCCAGCAGCCTCATGCAAGGTTTTCTTCCCTCAGCCCCTGGCCTGTGATTCCAGCAGCTCCTCAAGTGCTTCCTGTCAGATGTGCTGGGGCTGCCCCCGGGCCAGCTCTGGCAGTGGACACGGGAGGCTGCTCCTCTGGATCGTGCGTGGGGCCTGGTGACCAGTGCGTTGCCGGGTGCTGGCATTGTGACATGGGGGTGACACAGCCGCATATGTGCAGCCCTTTGGAGGAAGCCTTTGGGGTGCTGGCTCCAAATCAGTCCCTGTACCTACAAAATAGGGGAGTAAGCAACCTAATAGAGTCCCTTTTTTGCAAAAAGACAGTGTGGATTTGTTGCCAGTGCAGCCTTACTTCCAGTAGCAATACTGCCTGTAGTCTCATGTATGGAGGCCTCAGGGCTCGCTCAGGGCTTGTCACGCAGAACTGCAGGCCTGACAGAGCAGAACTGCTCTCCTCTCCTCTCCTCTCCTCTCCTCTCCTCTCCTCTTCTCTCCTGTCCGCCAGTCCAATATCTAAGAGACTGTTTGCCTGAAAGGACAGAGGGTTTTCAGTTCCAAAATCAATGTCAAGGACACAGAACACAATGAATTTTATTTTATTTTGTTGTTAATTTATTAATTTTCTTGATTTTATGTTAATTCATGTTATGTTTCTTCGTGTCATTTTTTTTCCCTTTGTGACTCTGTTTCAGAACCCAGGCTCACAAGCATTAGCTCAAGCCCAAGTGTAGCCAGGAGTAGGCTGAGGCATTCTTCAGTTTAGCCTGAGAAAAGATCCCTTGCAGGCTGGCAAAGGCAAGTCCCAGAGCTGCAGAGAGCAGCAGCAGGAATAGAGGCCAAGCTGTGCGCGGTTCCTGCAGAGGGCGAACCTTGACAAGGACTTGTGGGACTGACCATGCACAAAAGAGGAGGAAGAAGAAGAAGAAGAAGAAGAAGAAGAAGAAGAAGAAGAGGTAGAAGAGGAAGAAGAGGAAGAAGGGGTGAGTGGTACCGTGGCATCTCTTCCAAAGCGTGACATGTAGAGATGACGAGCAGACTTTTTGCCTTCCACAACTTGTTTGGCTGCTGTACTTCTTGGGCAGGGATGCATGAGAAGCGCTCTGGTCCCTGCCAGGCGCTTGTGTTACCTGCAGGGAGAGCTGAGAAGTGGCAGCTGAGGCTGCCAGCATGGTGGAGCATGAGCAGCCGGCTCCCAGGCCAAATGGCCCAAAGAAATGGTGGCAAGGGGCGGTGCTGAGAACTGCAGAGGAAGGCAAAAAACCGTCGGGGACCAGTGCCAATGTGCCCCGGGGGAAAAAGTGCCTTGCTGAGCCCAGTGCTGGCCATGGGCTGTTCCCTGAGCATGTGAGCCAGACCTGGCTCCTTGTCCCACAGGCTTGCTCATGCTTCCCAGGAGCTGCCCAAGCCCTATCCTCCCTTGAGCTGGAGCTATGTCGCGGACTTGCCAGAGTGCCCAAGTGCCTCTGAGCTGATAGACCTTGTGGGCAAGAATCCTTGCTGTCCCTGTGTAGGACACCAGTGGGTGTTCCAAAGCACTGCAAGCCCTTGCAAGCCCTTGCAAGCCCTCAACATCCTATCTCTTACGGCTCCTGAGCGTTGCTCTGTAGGAGATGAGGATGGTGAGCTGTGCAGTGCTCCTCAAGAAGGAATTGCCTTGGTCTTGCCACTGCTATCCAGTTGAAAAGGATTTGTATCCATGAGCCGAGCTTGGAAGGTGGCCCTGCCAGCACATTGTCTTGCAGCGGAGAACCTCCAGCAGCCTCATGCAAGGTTTTCTTCCCTCAGCCCCTGGCCTGTGATTCCAGCAGCTCCTCAAGTGCTTCCTGTCAGATGTGCTGGGGCTGCCCCCGGGCCAGCTCTGGCAGTGGACACGGGAGGCTGCTCCTCTGGATCCTGCGTGGGGCCTGGTGACCACTGCGTTGCCGGGTGCTGGCATTGTGACATGGGGGTGACACAGCCGCATATGTGCAGCCCTTTGGAGGAAGCCTTTGGGGTGCTGGCTCCAAATCAGTCCCTGTACCTACAAAATAGGGGAGTAAGCAACCTAATAGAGTCCCTTTTTTGCAAAAAGACAGTGTGGATTTGTTGCCAGTGCAGCCTTACTTCCAGTAGCAATACTGCCTGTAGTCTCATGTATGGAGGCCTCAGGGCTCGCTCAGGGCTTGTCACGCAGAACTGCAGGCCTGACAGAGCAGAACTGCTCTCCTCTCCTCTCCTCTCCTCTCCTCTTCTCTCTTCTCCTCTCCTCTCCTCTTCTCTCCTGTCCGCCAGTCCAATATCTAAGAGACTGTTTGCCTGAAAGGACAGAGGGTTTTCAGTTCCAAAATCAATGTCAAGGACACAGAACACAATGAATTTTATTTTATTTTGTTGTTAATTTAGTAATTTTCTTGATTTTATGTTAATTCATGTTATGTTTCTTCGTGTCATTTTTTTTCCCTTTGTGACTCTGTTTCAGAACCCAGGCTCACAAGCATTAGCTCAAGCCCAAGTGTAGCCAGGAGTAGGCTGAGGCATTCTTCAGTTTAGCCTGAGAAAAGATCCCTTGCAGGCTGGCAAAGGCAAGTCCCAGAGCTGCAGAGAGCAGCAGCAGGAATAGAGGCCAAGCTGTGCGCGGTTCCTGCAGAGGGAGAACCTTGACAAGGACTTGTGGGACTGACCATGCACAAAAGAGGAGGGAGAAGAAGAAGAAGAAGAAGAAGAAGAAGAAGAAGAAGAAGAGGTAGAAGAGGAAGAAGAGGAAGAAGGGGTGAGTGGTACCGTGGCATCTCTTCCAAAGCGTGACATGTAGCGATGACGAGCAGACTTTTTGCCTTCCACAACTTGTTTGGCTGCTGTGCTTCTTGGGCAGGGATGCATGAGAAGCGCTCTGGTCCCTGCCAGGCGCTTGTGTTAGCTGCAGGGAGAGCTGAGAAGTGGCAGCTGAGGCTGCCAGCATGGTGGAGCATGAGCAGCCGGCTCCCAGGCCAAATGGCCCAAAGAAATGGTGGCAAGGGGCGGTGCTGAGAACTGCAGAGGAAGGCAAAAAACCGTCGGGGACCAGTGCCAATGTGCCCCGGGGGAAAAAGTGCCTTGCTGAGCCCAGTGCTGGCCATGGGCTGTTCCCTGAGCATGTGAGCCAGACCTGGCTCCTTGTCCCACAGGCTGCTCATGCTTCCCAGGAGCTGCCCAAGCCCTATCCTCCCTTGAGCTGGAGCTATGTCGCGGACTTGCCAGAGTGCCCAAGTGCCTCTGAGCTGATAGACCTTGTGGGCAAGAATCCTTGCTGTCCCTGTGTAGGACACCAGTGGGTGTTCCAAAGCACTGCAAGGCCTTGCAAGCCCTTGCAAGCCCTCGACATCCTATCTCTTACGGCTCCTGAGCGTTGCTCTGTAGGAGATGAGGATGGTGAGCTGTGCAGTGCTCCTCAAGAAGGAATTGCCTTGGTCTTGCCACTGCTATCCAGTTGAAAAGGATTTGTATCCATGAGCCGAGCTTGGAAGGTGGCCCTGCCAGCACATTGTCTTGCAGCGGAGAACCTCCAGCAGCCTCATGCAAGGTTTTCTTCCCTCAGCCCCTGGCCTGTGATTCCAGCAGCTCCTCAAGTGCTTCCTGTCAGATGTGCTGGGGCTGCCCCCGGGCCAGCTCTGGCAGTGGACACGGGAGGCTGCTCCTCTGGATCCTGCGTGGGGCCTGGTGACCACTGCGTTGCCGGGTGCTGGCATTGTGACATGGGGGTGACACAGTCGCATATGTGCAGCCCTTTGGAGGAAGCCTTTGGGGTGCTGGCTCCAAATCAGTCCCTGTACCTACAAAATAGGGGAGTAAGCAACCTAATAGAGTCCCTTTTTTGCAAAAAGACAGTGTGGATTTGTTGCCAGTGCAGCCTTACTTCCAGTAGCAATACTGCCTGTAGTCTCATGTATGGAGGCCTCAGGGCTCGCTCAGGGCTTGTCACGCAGAACTGCAGGCCTGACAGAGCAGAACTGCTCTCCTCTCCTCTCCTCTCCTCTCCTCTCCTCTTCTCTCTTCTCCTCTCCTCTCCTCTTCTCTCCTGTCCGCCAGTCCAATATCTAAGAGACTGTTTGCCTGAAAGGACAGAGGGTTTTCAGTTCCAAAATCAATGTCAAGGACACAGAACACAATGAATTTTATTTTATTTTGTTGTTAATTTAGTAATTTTCTTGATTTTATGTTAATTCATGTTATGTTTCTTCGTGTCATTTTTTTTCCCTTTGTGACTCTGTTTCAGAACCCAGGCTCACAAGCATTAGCTCAAGCCCAAGTGTAGCCAGGAGTAGGCTGAGGCATTCTTCAGTTTAGCCTGAGAAAAGATCCCTTGCAGGCTGGCAAAGGCAAGTCCCAGAGCTGCAGAGAGCAGCAGCAGGAATAGAGGCCAAGCTGTGCGCGGTTCCTGCAGAGGGAGAACCTTGACAAGGACTTGTGGGACTGACCATGCACAAAAGAGGAGGAAGAAGAAGAAGAAGAAGAAGAAGAAGAAGAAGAAGAGGTAGAAGAGGAAGAAGAGGAAGAAGGGGTGAGTGGTACCGTGGCATCTCTTCCAAAGCGTGACATGTAGAGATGACGAGCAGACTTTTTGCCTTCCACAACTTGTTTGGCTGCTGTGCTTCTTGGGCAGGGATGCATGAGAAGCGCTCTGGTCCCTGCCAGGCGCTTGTGTTACCTGCAGGGAGAGCTGAGAAGTGGCAGCTGAGGCTGCCAGCATGGTGGAGCATGAGCAGCCGGCTCCCAGGCCAAATGGCCCAAAGAAATGGTGGCAAGGGGCGGTGCTGAGAACTGCAGAGGAAGGCAAAAAACCGTCGGGGACCAGTGCCAATGTGCCCCGGGGGAAAAAGTGCCTTGCTGAGCCCAGTGCTGGCCATGGGCTGTTCCCTGAGCATGTGAGCCAGACCTGGCTCCTTGTCCCACAGGCTGCTCATGCTTCCCAGGAGCTGCCCAAGCCCTATCCTCCCTTGAGCTGGAGCTATGTCGCGGACTTGCCAGAGTGCCCAAGTGCCTCTGAGCTGATAGACCTTGTGGGCAAGAATCCTTGCTGTCCCTGTGTAGGACACCAGGGGGTGTTCCAAAGCACTGCAAGCCCTTGCAAGCCCTTGCAAGCCCTCGACATCCTATCTCTTACGGCTCCTGAGCGTTGCTCTGTAGGAGATGAGGATGGTGAGCTGTGCAGTGCTCCTCAAGAAGGAATTGCCTTGGTCTTGCCACTGCTATCCAGTTGAAAAGGATTTGTATCCATGAGCCGAGCTTGGAAGGTGGCCCTGCCAGCACATTGTCTTGCAGCGGAGAACCTCCAGCAGCCTCATGCAAGGTTTTCTTCCCTCAGCCCCTGGCCTGTGATTCCAGCAGCTCCTCAAGTGCTTCCTGTCAGATGTGCTGGGGCTGCCCCCGGGCCAGCTCTGGCAGTGGACACGGGAGGCTGCTCCTCTGGATCCTGCGTGGGGCCTGGTGACCACTGCGTTGCCGGGTGCTGGCATTGTGACATGGGGGTGACACAGCCGCATATGTGCAGCCCTTTGGAGGAAGCCTTTGGGGTGCTGGCTCCAAATCAGTCCCTGTACCTACAAAATAGGGGAGTAAGCAACCTAATAGAGTCCCTTTTTTGCAAAAAGACAGTGTGGATTTGTTGCCAGTGCAGCCTTACTTCCAGTAGCAATACTGCCTGTAGTCTCATGTATGGAGGCCTCAGGGCTCGCTCAGGGCTTGTCACGCAGAACTGCAGGCCTGACAGAGCAGAACTGCTCTCCTCTCCTCTCCTCTCCTCTCCTCTTCTCTCCTGTCCGCCAGTCCAATATCTAAGAGACTGTTTGCCTGAAAGGACAGAGGGTTTTCAGTTCCAAAATCAATGTCAAGGACACAGAACACAATGAATTTTATTTTATTTTGTTGTTAATTTATTAATTTTCTTGATTTTATGTTAATTCATGTTATGTTTCTTCGTGTCATTTTTTTTCCCTTTGTGACTCTGTTTCAGAACCCAGGCTCACAAGCATTAGCTCAAGCCCAAGTGTAGCCAGGAGTAGGCTGAGGCATTCTTCAGTTTAGCCTGAGAAAAGATCCCTTGCAGGCTGGCAAAGGCAAGTCCCAGAGCTGCAGAGAGCAGCAGCAGGAATAGAGGCCAAGCTGTGCGCGGTTCCTGCAGAGGGAGAACCTTGACAAGGACTTGTGGGACTGACCATGCACAAAAGAGGAGGAAGAAGAAGAAGAAGAAGAAGAAGAAGAAGAGGTAGAAGAGGAAGAAGAGGAAGAAGGGGTGAGTGGTACCGTGGCATCTCTTCCAAAGCGTGACATGTAGAGATGACGAGCAGACTTTTTGCCTTCCACAACTTGTTTGGCTGCTGTGCTTCTTGGGCAGGGATGCATGAGAAGCGCTCTGGTCCCTGCCAGGCGCTTGTGTTACCTGCAGGGAGAGCTGAGAAGTGGCAGCTGAGGCTGCCAGCATGGTGGAGCATGAGCAGCCGGCTCCCAGGCCAAATGGCCCAAAGAAATGGTGGCAAGGGGCAGTGCTGAGAACTGCAGAGGAAGGCAAAAAACCGTCGGGGACCAGTGCCAATGTGCCCCGGGGGAAAAAGTGCCTTGCTGAGCCCAGTGCTGGCCATGGGCTGTTCCCTGAGCATGTGAGCCAGACCTGGCTCCTTGTCCCACAGGCTTGCTCATGCTTCCCAGGAGCTGCCCAAGCCCTATCCTCCCTTGAGCTGGAGCTATGTCGCGGACTTGCCAGAGTGCCCAAGTGCCTCTGAGCTGATAGACCTTGTGGGCAAGAATCCTTGCTGTCCCTGTGTAGGACACCAGTGGGTGTTCCAAAGCACTGCAAGCCCTTGCAAGCCCTTGCAAGCCCTCGACATCCTATCTCTTACGGCTCCTGAGCGTTGCTCTGTAGGAGATGAGGATGGTGAGCTGTGCAGTGCTCCTCAAGAAGGAATTGCCTTGGTCTTGCCACTGCTATCCAGTTGAAAAGGATTTGTATCCATGAGCCGAGCTTGGAAGGTGGCCCTGCCAGCACATTGTCTTGCAGCGGAGAACCTCCAGCAGCCTCATGCAAGGTTTTCTTCCCTCAGCCCCTGGCCTGTGATTCCAGCAGCTCCTCAAGTGCTTCCTGTCAGATGTGCTGGGGCTGCCCCCGGGCCAGCTCTGGCAGTGGACACGGGAGGCTGCTCCTCTGGATCCTGCGTGGGGCCTGGTGACCACTGCGTTGCCGGGTGCTGGCATTGTGACATGGGGGTGACACAGCCGCATATGTGCAGCCCTTTGGAGGAAGCCTTTGGGGTGCTGGCTCCAAATCAGTCCCTGTACCTACAAAATAGGGGAGTAAGCAACCTAATAGAGTCCCTTTTTTGCAAAAAGACAGTGTGGATTTGTTGCCAGTGCAGCCTTACTTCCAGTAGCAATACTGCCTGTAGTCTCATGTATGGAGGCCTCAGGGCTCGCTCAGGGCTTGTCACGCAGAACTGCAGGCCTGACAGAGCAGAACTGCTCTCCTCTCCTCTCCTCTCCTCTCCTCTCCTCTTCTCTCTTCTCCTCTCCTCTCCTCTTCTCTCCTGTCCGCCAGTCCAATATCTAAGAGACTGTTTGCCTGAAAGGACAGAGGGTTTTCAGTTCCAAAATCAATGTCAAGGACACAGAACACAATGAATTTTATTTTATTTTGTTGTTAATTTATTAATTTTCTTGATTTTATGTTAATTCATGTTATGTTTCTTCGTGTCATTTTTTTTCCCTTTGTGACTCTGTTTCAGAACCCAGGCTCACAAGCATTAGCTCAAGCCCAAGTGTAGCCAGGAGTAGGCTGAGGCATTCTTCAGTTTAGCCTGAGAAAAGATCCCTTGCAGGCTGGCAAAGGCAAGTCCCAGAGCTGCAGAGAGCAGCAGCAGGAATAGAGGCCAAGCTGTGCGCGGTTCCTGCAGAGGGAGAACCTTGACAAGGACTTGTGGGACTGACCATGCACAAAAGAGGAGGAAGAAGAAGAAGAAGAAGAAGAAGAAGAAGAAGAAGAGGTAGAAGAGGAAGAAGAGGAAGAAGGGGTGAGTGGTACCGTGGCATCTCTTCCAAAGCGTGACATGTAGAGATGACGAGCAGACTTTTTGCCTTCCACAACTTGTTTGGCTGCTGTGCTTCTTGGGCAGGGATGCATGAGAAGCGCTCTGGTCCCTGCCAGGCGCTTGTGTTACCTGCAGGGAGAGCTGAGAAGTGGCAGCTGAGGCTGCCAGCATGGTGGAGCATGAGCAGCCGGCTCCCAGGCCAAATGGCCCAAAGAAATGGTGGCAAGGGGCGGTGCTGAGAACTGCAGAGGAAGGCAAAAAACCGTCGGGGACCAGTGCCAATGTGCCCCGGGGGAAAAAGTGCCTTGCTGAGCCCAGTGCTGGCCATGGGCTGTTCCCTGAGCATGTGAGCCAGACCTGGCTCCTTGTCCCACAGGCTTGCTCATGCTTCCCAGGAGCTGCCCAAGCCCTATCCTCCCTTGAGCTGGAGCTATGTCGCGGACTTGCCAGAGTGCCCAAGTGCCTCTGAGCTGATAGACCTTGTGGGCAAGAATCCTTGCTGTCCCTGTGTAGGACACCAGTGGGTGTTCCAAAGCACTGCAAGCCCTTGCAAGCCCTTGCAAGCCCTCGACATCCTATCTCTTACGGCTCCTGAGCGTTGCTCTGTAGGAGATGAGGATGGTGAGCTGTGCAGTGCTCCTCAAGAAGGAATTGCCTTGGTCTTGCCACTGCTATCCAGTTGAAAAGGATTTGTATCCATGAGCCGAGCTTGGAAGGTGGCCCTGCCAGCACATTGTCTTGCAGCGGAGAACCTCCAGCAGCCTCATGCAAGGTTTTCTTCCCTCAGCCCCTGGCCTGTGATTCCAGCAGCTCCTCAAGTGCTTCCTGTCAGATGTGCTGGGGCTGCCCCCGGGCCAGCTCTGGCAGTGGACACGGGAGGCTGCTCCTCTGGATCCTGCGTGGGGCCTGGTGACCACTGCGTTGCCGGGTGCTGGCATTGTGACATGGGGGTGACACAGCCGCATATGTGCAGCCCTTTGGAGGAAGCCTTTGGGGTGCTGGCTCCAAATCAGTCCCTGTACCTACAAAATAGGGGAGTAAGCAACCTAATAGAGTCCCTTTTTTGCAAAAAGACAGTGTGGATTTGTTGCCAGTGCAGCCTTACTTCCAGTAGCAATACTGCCTGTAGTCTCATGTATGGAGGCCTCAGGGCTCGCTCAGGGCTTGTCACGCAGAACTGCAGGCCTGACAGAGCAGAACTGCTCTCCTCTCCTCTCCTCTCCTCTCCTCTCCTCTTCTCTCTTCTCCTCTCCTCTCCTCTTCTCTCCTGTCCGCCAGTCCAATATCTAAGAGACTGTTTGCCTGAAAGGACAGAGGGTTTTCAGTTCCAAAATCAATGTCAAGGACACAGAACACAATGAATTTTATTTTATTTTGTTGTTAATTTATTAATTTTCTTGATTTTATGTTAATTCATGTTATGTTTCTTCGTGTCATTTTTTTTCCCTTTGTGACTCTGTTTCAGAACCCAGGCTCACAAGCATTAGCTCAAGCCCAAGTGTAGCCAGGAGTAGGCTGAGGCATTCTTCAGTTTAGCCTGAGAAAAGATCCCTTGCAGGCTGGCAAAGGCAAGTCCCAGAGCTGCAGAGAGCAGCAGCAGGAATAGAGGCCAAGCTGTGCGCGGTTCCTGCAGAGGGAGAACCTTGACAAGGACTTGTGGGACTGACCATGCACAAAAGAGGAGGAAGAAGAAGAAGAAGAAGAAGAAGAAGAAGAAGAAGAGGTAGAAGAGGAAGAAGAGGAAGAAGGGGTGAGTGGTACCGTGGCATCTCTTCCAAAGCGTGACATGTAGAGATGACGAGCAGACTTTTTGCCTTCCACAACTTGTTTGGCTGCTGTGCTTCTTGGGCAGGGATGCATGAGAAGCGCTCTGGTCCCTGCCAGGCGCTTGTGTTACCTGCAGGGAGAGCTGAGAAGTGGCAGCTGAGGCTGCCAGCATGGTGGAGCATGAGCAGCCGGCTCCCAGGCCAAATGGCCCAAAGAAATGGTGGCAAGGGGCGGTGCTGAGAACTGCAGAGGAAGGCAAAAAACCGTCGGGGACCAGTGCCAATGTGCCCCGGGGGAAAAAGTGCCTTGCTGAGCCCAGTGCTGGCCATGGGCTGTTCCCTGAGCATGTGAGCCAGACCTGGCTCCTTGTCCCACAGGCTTGCTCATGCTTCCCAGGAGCTGCCCAAGCCCTATCCTCCCTTGAGCTGGAGCTATGTCGCGGACTTGCCAGAGTGCCCAAGTGCCTCTGAGCTGATAGACCTTGTGGGCAAGAATCCTTGCTGTCCCTGTGTAGGACACCAGTGGGTGTTCCAAAGCACTGCAAGCCCTTGCAAGCCCTTGCAAGCCCTCGACATCCTATCTCTTACGGCTCCTGAGCGTTGCTCTGTAGGAGATGAGGATGGTGAGCTGTGCAGTGCTCCTCAAGAAGGAATTGCCTTGGTCTTGCCACTGCTATCCAGTTGAAAAGGATTTGTATCCATGAGCCGAGCTTGGAAGGTGGCCCTGCCAGCACATTGTCTTGCAGCGGAGAACCTCCAGCAGCCTCATGCAAGGTTTTCTTCCCTCAGCCCCTGGCCTGTGATTCCAGCAGCTCCTCAAGTGCTTCCTGTCAGATGTGCTGGGGCTGCCCCCGGGCCAGCTCTGGCAGTGGACACGGGAGGCTGCTCCTCTGGATCCTGCGTGGGGCCTGGTGACCACTGCGTTGCCGGGTGCTGGCATTGTGACATGGGGGTGACACAGCCGCATATGTGCAGCCCTTTGGAGGAAGCCTTTGGGGTGCTGGCTCCAAATCAGTCCCTGTACCTACAAAATAGGGGAGTAAGCAACCTAATAGAGTCCCTTTTTTGCAAAAAGACAGTGTGGATTTGTTGCCAGTGCAGCCTTACTTCCAGTAGCAATACTGCCTGTAGTCTCATGTATGGAGGCCTCAGGGCTCGCTCAGGGCTTGTCACGCAGAACTGCAGGCCTGACAGAGCAGAACTGCTCTCCTCTCCTCTCCTCTCCTCTCCTCTCCTCTTCTCTCTTCTCCTCTCCTCTCCTCTTCTCTCCTGTCCGCCAGTCCAATATCTAAGAGACTGTTTGCCTGAAAGGACAGAGGGTTTTCAGTTCCAAAATCAATGTCAAGGACACAGAACACAATGAATTTTATTTTATTTTGTTGTTAATTTATTAATTTTCTTGATTTTATGTTAATTCATGTTATGTTTCTTCGTGTCATTTTTTTTCCCTTTGTGACTCTGTTTCAGAACCCAGGCTCACAAGCATTAGCTCAAGCCCAAGTGTAGCCAGGAGTAGGCTGAGGCATTCTTCAGTTTAGCCTGAGAAAAGATCCCTTGCAGGCTGGCAAAGGCAAGTCCCAGAGCTGCAGAGAGCAGCAGCAGGAATAGAGGCCAAGCTGTGCGCGGTTCCTGCAGAGGGAGAACCTTGACAAGGACTTGTGGGACTGACCATGCACAAAAGAGGAGGAAGAAGAAGAAGAAGAAGAAGAAGAAGAAGAAGAAGAGGTAGAAGAGGAAGAAGAGGAAGAAGGGGTGAGTGGTACCGTGGCATCTCTTCCAAAGCGTGACATGTAGAGATGACGAGCAGACTTTTTGCCTTCCACAACTTGTTTGGCTGCTGTGCTTCTTGGGCAGGGATGCATGAGAAGCGCTCTGGTCCCTGCCAGGCGCTTGTGTTACCTGCAGGGAGAGCTGAGAAGTGGCAGCTGAGGCTGCCAGCATGGTGGAGCATGAGCAGCCGGCTCCCAGGCCAAATGGCCCAAAGAAATGGTGGCAAGGGGCGGTGCTGAGAACTGCAGAGGAAGGCAAAAAACCGTCGGGGACCAGTGCCAATGTGCCCCGGGGGAAAAAGTGCCTTGCTGAGCCCAGTGCTGGCCATGGGCTGTTCCCTGAGCATGTGAGCCAGACCTGGCTCCTTGTCCCACAGGCTTGCTCATGCTTCCCAGGAGCTGCCCAAGCCCTATCCTCCCTTGAGCTGGAGCTATGTCGCGGACTTGCCAGAGTGCCCAAGTGCCTCTGAGCTGATAGACCTTGTGGGCAAGAATCCTTGCTGTCCCTGTGTAGGACACCAGTGGGTGTTCCAAAGCACTGCAAGCCCTTGCAAGCCCTTGCAAGCCCTCGACATCCTATCTCTTACGGCTCCTGAGCGTTGCTCTGTAGGAGATGAGGATGGTGAGCTGTGCAGTGCTCCTCAAGAAGGAATTGCCTTGGTCTTGCCACTGCTATCCAGTTGAAAAGGATTTGTATCCATGAGCCGAGCTTGGAAGGTGGCCCTGCCAGCACATTGTCTTGCAGCGGAGAACCTCCAGCAGCCTCATGCAAGGTTTTCTTCCCTCAGCCCCTGGCCTGTGATTCCAGCAGCTCCTCAAGTGCTTCCTGTCAGATGTGCTGGGGCTGCCCCCGGGCCAGCTCTGGCAGTGGACACGGGAGGCTGCTCCTCTGGATCCTGCGTGGGGCCTGGTGACCACTGCGTTGCCGGGTGCTGGCATTGTGACATGGGGGTGACACAGCCGCATATGTGCAGCCCTTTGGAGGAAGCCTTTGGGGTGCTGGCTCCAAATCAGTCCCTGTACCTACAAAATAGGGGAGTAAGCAACCTAATAGAGTCCCTTTTTTGCAAAAAGACAGTGTGGATTTGTTGCCAGTGCAGCCTTACTTCCAGTAGCAATACTGCCTGTAGTCTCATGTATGGAGGCCTCAGGGCTCGCTCAGGGCTTGTCACGCAGAACTGCAGGCCTGACAGAGCAGAACTGCTCTCCTCTCCTCTCCTCTCCTCTCCTCTCCTCTCCTCTTCTCTCCTGTCCGCCAGTCCAATATCTAAGAGACTGTTTGCCTGAAAGGACAGAGGGTTTTCAGTTCCAAAATCAATGTCAAGGACACAGAACACAATGAATTGTATTTTATTTTGTTGTTAATTTATTAATTTTCTTGATTTTATGTTAATTCATGTTATGTTTCTTCGTGTCATTTTTTTTCCCTTTGTGACTCTGTTTCAGAACCCAGGCTCACAAGCATTAGCTCAAGCCCAAGTGTAGCCAGGAGTAGGCTGAGGCATTCTTCAGTTTAGCCTGAGAAAAGATCCCTTGCAGGCTGGCAAAGGCAAGTCCCAGAGCTGCAGAGAGCAGCAGCAGGAATAGAGGCCAAGCTGTGCGCGGTTCCTGCAGAGGGAGAACCTTGACAAGGACTTGTGGGACTGACCATGCACAAAAGAGGAGGAAGAAGAAGAAGAAGAAGAAGAAGAAGAAGAAGAAGAGGTAGAAGAGGAAGAAGAGGAAGAAGGGGTGAGTGGTACCGTGGCATCTCTTCCAAAGCGTGACATGTAGAGATGACGAGCAGACTTTTTGCCTTCCACAACTTGTTTGGCTGCTGTGCTTCTTGGGCAGGGATGCATGAGAAGCGCTCTGGTCCCTGCCAGGCGCTTGTGTTACCTGCAGGGAGAGCTGAGAAGTGGCAGCTGAGGCTGCCAGCATGGTGGAGCATGAGCAGCCGGCTCCCAGGCCAAATGGCCCAAAGAAATGGTGGCAAGGGGCGGTGCTGAGAACTGCAGAGGAAGGCAAAAAACCGTCGGGGACCAGTGCCAATGTGCCCCGGGGGAAAAAGTGCCTTGCTGAGCCCAGTGCTGGCCATGGGCTGTTCCCTGAGCATGTGAGCCAGACCTGGCTCCTTGTCCCACAGGCTGCTCATGCTTCCCAGGAGCTGCCCAAGCCCTATCCTCCCTTGAGCTGGAGCTATGTCGCGGACTTGCCAGAGTGCCCAAGTGCCTCTGAGCTGATAGACCTTGTGGGCAAGAATCCTTGCTGTCCCTGTGTAGGACACCAGTGGGTGTTCCAAAGCACTGCAAGCCCTTGCAAGCCCTTGCAAGCCCTCGACATCCTATCTCTTATGGCTCCTGAGCGTTGCTCTGTAGGAGATGAGGATGGTGAGCTGTGCAGTGCTCCTCAAGAAGGAATTGCCTTGGTCTTGCCACTGCTATCCAGTTGAAAAGGATGTGTATCCATGAGCCGAGCTTGGAAGGTGGCCCTGCCAGCACATTGTCTTGCAGCGGAGAACCTCCAGCAGCCTCATGCAAGGTTTTCTTCCCTCAGCCCCTGGCCTGTGATTCCAGCAGCTCCTCAAGTGCTTCCTGTCAGATGTGCTGGGGCTGCCCCCGGGCCAGCTCTGGCAGTGGACACGGGAGGCTGCTCCTCTGGATCCTGCGTGGGGCCTGGTGACCACTGCGTTGCCGGGTGCTGGCATTGTGACATGGGGGTGACACAGCCGCATATGTGCAGCCCTTTGGAGGAAGCCTTTGGGGTGCTGGCTCCAAATCAGTCCCTGTACCTACAAAATAGGGGAGTAAGCAACCTAATAGAGTCCCTTTTTTGCAAAAAGACAGTGTGGATTTGTTGCCAGTGCAGCCTTACTTCCAGTAGCAATACTGACTGTAGTCTCATGTATGGAGGCCTCAGGGCTCGCTCAGGGCTTGTCACGCAGAACTGCAGGCCTGACAGAGCAGAACTGCTCTCCTCTCCTCTCCTCTCCTCTCCTCTCCTCTCCTCTCCTCTCCTCTTCTCTCCTGTCCGCCAGTCCAATATCTAAGAGACTGTTTGCCTGAAAGGACAGAGGGTTTTCAGTTCCAAAATCAATGTCAAGGACACAGAACACAATGAATTTTATTTTATTTTGTTGTTAATTTATTAATTTTCTTGATTTTATGTTAATTCATGTTATGTTTCTTCGTGTCATTTTTTTTCCCTTTGTGACTCTGTTTCAGAACCCAGGCTCACAAGCATTAGCTCAAGCCCAAGTGTAGCCAGGAGTAGGCTGAGGCATTCTTCAGTTTAGCCTGAGAAAAGATCCCTTGCAGGCTGGCAAAGGCAAGTCCCAGAGCTGCAGAGAGCAGCAGCAGGAATAGAGGCCAAGCTGTGCGCGGTTCCTGCAGAGGGAGAACCTTGACAAGGACTTGTGGGACTGACCATGCACAAAAGAGGAGGAAGAAGAAGAAGAAGAAGAAGAAGAAGAAGAAGAAGAGGTAGAAGAGGAAGAAGAGGAATAAGGGGTGAGTGGTACCGTGGCATCTCTTCCAAAGCGTGACATGTAGAGATGACGAGCAGACTTTTTGCCTTCCACAACTTGTTTGGCTGCTGTGCTTCTTGGGCAGGGATGCATGAGAAGCGCTCTGGTCCCTGCCAGGCGCTTGTGTTACCTGCAGGGAGAGCTGAGAAGTGGCAGCTGAGGCTGCCAGCATGGTGGAGCATGAGCAGCCGGCTCCCAGGCCAAATGGCCCAAAGAAATGGTGGCAAGGGGCGGTGCTGAGAACTGCAGAGGAAGGCAAAAAACCGTCGGGGACCAGTGCCAATGTGCCCCAGGGGAAAAAGTGCCTTGCTGAGCCCAGTGCTGGCCATGGGCTGTTCCCTGAGCATGTGAGCCAGACCTGGCTCCTTGTCCCACAGGCTTGCTCATGCTTCCCAGGAGCTGCCCAAGCCCTATCCTCCCTTGAGCTGGAGCTATGTCGCGGACTTGCCAGCGTGCCCAAGTGCCTCTGAGCTGATAGACCTTGTGGGCAAGAATCCTTGCTGTCCCTGTGTAGGACACCAGTGGGTGTTCCAAAGCACTGCAAGCCCTTGCAAGCCCTTGCAAGCCCTCGACATCCTATCTCTTACGGCTCCTGAGCGTTGCTCTGTAGGAGATGAGGATGGTGAGCTGTGCAGTGCTCCTCAAGAAGGAATTGCCTTGGTCTTGCCACTGCTATCCAGTTGAAAAGGATTTGTATCCATGAGCCGAGCTTGGAAGGTGGCCCTGCCAGCACATTGTCTTGCAGCGGAGAACCTCCAGCAGCCTCATGCAAGGTTTTCTTCCCTCAGCCCCTGGCCTGTGATTCCAGCAGCTCCTCAAGTGCTTCCTGTCAGATGTGCTGGGGCTGCCCCCGGGCCAGCTCTGGCAGTGGACACGGGAGGCTGCTCCTCTGGATCCTGCGTGGGGCCTGGTGACCACTGCGTTGCCGGGTGCTGGCATTGTGACATGGGGGTGACACAGCCGCATATGTGCAGCCCTTTGGAGGAAGCCTTTGGGGTGCTGGCTCCAAATCAGTCCCTGTAGCTACAAAATAGGGGAGTAAGCAACCTAATAGAGTCCCTTTTTTGCAAAAAGACAGTGTGGATTTGTTGCCAGTGCAGCCTTACTTCCAGTAGCAATACTGCCTGTAGTCTCATGTATGGAGGCCTCAGGGCTCGCTCAGGGCTTGTCACGCAGAACTGCAGGCCTGACAGAGCAGAACTGCTCTCCTCTCCTCTCCTCTCCTCTCCTCTCCTCTTCTCTCCTGTCCGCCAGTCCAATATCTAAGAGACTGTTTGCCTGAAAGGACAGAGGGTTTTCAGTTCCAAAATCAATGTCAAGGACACAGAACACAATGAATTGTATTTTATTTTGTTGTTAATTTATTAATTTTCTTGATTTTATGTTAATTCATGTTATGTTTCTTCGTGTCATTTTTTTTCCCTTTGTGACTCTGTTTCAGAACCCAGGCTCACAAGCATTAGCTCAAGCCCAAGTGTAGCCAGGAGTAGGCTGAGGCATTCTTCAGTTTAGCCTGAGAAAAGATCCCTTGCAGGCTGGCAAAGGCAAGTCCCAGAGCTGCAGAGAGCAGCAGCAGGAATAGAGGCCAAGCTGTGCGCGGTTCCTGCAGAGGGAGAACCTTGACAAGGACTTGTGGGACTGACCATGCACAAAAGAGGAGGAAGAAGAAGAAGAAGAAGAAGAAGAAGAAGAAGAAGAAGAGGTAGAAGAGGAAGAAGAGGAAGAAGGGGTGAGTGGTACCGTGGCATCTCTTCCAAAGCGTGACATGTAGCGATGACGAGCAGACTTTTTGCCTTCCACAACTTGTTTGGCTGCTGTGCTTCTTGGGCAGGGATGCATGAGAAGCGCTCTGGTCCCTGCCAGGCGCTTGTGTTAGCTGCAGGGAGAGCTGAGAAGTGGCAGCTGAGGCTGCCAGCATGGTGGAGCATGAGCAGCCGGCTCCCAGGCCAAATGGCCCAAAGAAATGGTGGCAAGGGGCGGTGCTGAGAACTGCAGAGGAAGGCAAAAAACCGTTGGGGACCAGTGCCAATGTGCCCCGGGGGAAAAAGTGCCTTGCTGAGCCCAGTGCTGGCCATGGGCTGTTCCCTGAGCATGTGAGCCAGACCTGGCTCCTTGTCCCACAGGCTGCTCATGCTTCCCAGGAGCTGCCCAAGCCCTATCCTCCCTTGAGCTGGAGCTATGTCGCGGACTTGCCAGAGTGCCCAAGTGCCTCTGAGCTGATAGACCTTGTGGGCAAGAATCCTTGCTGTCCCTGTGTAGGACACCAGTGGGTGTTCCAAAGCACTGCAAGCCCTTGCAAGCCCTTGCAAGCCCTCGACATCCTATCTCTTACGGCTCCTGAGCGTTGCTCTGTAGGAGATGAGGATGGTGAGCTGTGCAGTGCTCCTCAAGAAGGAATTGCCTTGGTCTTGCCACTGCTATCCAGTTGAAAAGGATTTGTATCCATGAGCCGAGCTTGGAAGGTGGCCCTGCCAGCACATTGTCTTGCAGCGGAGAACCTCCAGCAGCCTCATGCAAGGTTTTCTTCCCTCAGCCCCTGGCCTGTGATTCCAGCAGCTCCTCAAGTGCTTCCTGTCAGATGTGCTGGGGCTGCCCCCGGGCCAGCTCTGGCAGTGGACACGGGAGGCTGCTCCTCTGGATCCTGCGTGGGGCCTGGTGACCACTGCGTTGCCGGGTGCTGGCATTGTGACATGGGGGTGACACAGCCGCATATGTGCAGCCCTTTGGAGGAAGCCTTTGGGGTGCTGGCTCCAAATCAGTCCCTGTACCTACAAAATAGGGGAGTAAGCAACCTAATAGAGTCCCTTTTTTGCAAAAAGACAGTGTGGATTTGTTGCCAGTGCAGCCTTACTTCCAGTAGCAATACTGCCTGTAGTCTCATGTATGGAGGCCTCAGGGCTCGCTCAGGGCTTGTCACGCAGAACTGCAGGCCTGACAGAGCAGAACTGCTCTCCTCTCCTCTCCTCTCCTCTCCTCTCCTCTCCTCTCCTCTCCTCTCCTCTCCTCTTCTCTCCTGTCCGCCAGTCCAATATCTAAGAGACTGTTTGCCTGAAAGGACAGAGGGTTTTCAGTTCCAAAATCAATGTCAAGGACACAGAACACAATGAATTGTATTTTATTTTGTTGTTAATTTATTAATTTTCTTGATTTTATGTTAATTCATGTTATGTTTCTTCGTGTCATTTTTTTTCCCTTTGTGACTCTGTTTCAGAACCCAGGCTCACAAGCATTAGCTCAAGCCCAAGTGTAGCCAGGAGTAGGCTGAGGCATTCTTCAGTTTAGCCTGAGAAAAGATCCCTTGCAGGCTGGCAAAGGCAAGTCCCAGAGCTGCAGAGAGCAGCAGCAGGAATAGAGGCCAAGCTGTGCGCGGTTCCTGCAGAGGGAGAACCTTGACAAGGACTTGTGGGACTGACCATGCACAAAAGAGGAGGAAGAAGAAGAAGAAGAAGAAGAAGAAGAAGAAGAAGAAGAAGAAGAGGAAGAAGAGGAAGAAGAGGTGACTGGTACCGTGGCATCTCTTCCACTCTTCCAAAACGTGACATGTAGCACTGACGAGCAGACTTTTTGCCTTCCACAACTTGTTTGGCTGCTGTGCTTCTTGGGCAGGGATGCATGAGAAGTGCTCTGGTCCCTGCCAGGCGCTTGTGTTACCTGCAGGGAGAGCTGAGAAGTGGCAGCTGCGGCTGCCAGCATGGTGGAGCATGAGCAGCCGGCTCCCAGGCCAAATGGCCCAAAGAAATGGTGGCAAGGGGCGGTGCTGAGAACTGCAGAGGAAGGCAAAAAAACCGTCGGGGACCAGTGCCAATGTGGCCCGGGGGAAAAAGTGCCTTGCTGAGCCCAGTGCTGGCCATGGGCTGTTCCCTGAGCATGTGA
Organism: Caloenas nicobarica; assembly: GCF_036013445.1. Lineage (NCBI taxonomy): Eukaryota > Metazoa > Chordata > Aves > Columbiformes > Columbidae > Caloenas > Caloenas nicobarica. The sequence goes on along the minus strand of NW_027017727.1, from coordinate 615,227 downwards.
GCCAGACCTGGCTCCTTGTCCCACAGGCTGCTCATGCTTCCCAGGAGCTGCCCAAGCCCTATCCTCCCTTGAGCTGGAGCTATGTCGTGGACTTGCCAGAGTGCCCAAGTGCCTCTGAGCTGATAGACCTTGTGGGCAAGAATCCTTGCTGTCCCTGTGTAGGACACCAGTGGGTGTTCCAAAGCACTGCAAGCCCTTGCAAGCCCTTGCAAGCCCTCGACATCCTATCTCTTACGGCTCCTGAGCGTTGCTCTGTAGGAGATGAGGATGGTGAGCTGTGCAGTGCTCCTCAAGAAGGAATTGCCTTGGTCTTGCCACTGCTATCCAGTTGAAAAGGATTTGCATCCATGAGCCGAGCTTGGAAGGTGGCCCTGCCTGCAGATTGTCTTGCAGCGGAGAACCTCCAGCAGCCTCATGCAATGTTTTCTTCCCTCAGCCCCTGGCCTGTGATTCCAGCAGCTCCTCAAGTGCTTCCTGTCAGATGTGCTGGGGCTGCCCCCAGGCCAGCTCTGGCAGTGGACACGGGAGGCTGCTCCTCTGGATCCTGCGTGGGGCCTGGTGACCACTGCGTTGCCGGGTGCTGGCATTGTGACATGGGGGTGACACAGCCGCATATGTGCAGCCCTTTGGAGGAAGCCTTTGGGGTGCTGGCTCCAAATCAGTCCCTGTACCTACAAAATAGGGGAGTAAGCAACCTAATAGAGTCCCTTTTTTGCAAAAAGACAGTGTGGATTTGTTGCCAGTGCAGCCTTACTTCCAGTAGCAATACTGCCTGTAGTCTCATGTATGGAGGCCTCAGGGCTCGCTCAGGGCTTGTCACGCAGAACTGCAGGCCTGACAGAGCAGAACTGCTCTCCTCTCCTCTCCTCTCCTCTCCTCTCCTCTCCTCTCCTCTCCTCTCCTCTCCTCTCCTCTCCTCTTCTCTCCTGTCCGCCAGTCCAATATCTAAGAGACTGTTTGCCTGAAAGGACAGAGGGTTTTCAGTTCCAAAATCAATGTCAAGGACACAGAACACAATGAATTGTATTTTATTTTGTTGTTAATTTATTAATTTTCTTGATTTTATGTTAATTCATGTTATGTTTCTTCGTGTCATTTTTTTTCCCTTTGTGACTCTGTTTCAGAACCCAGGCTCACAAGCATTAGCTCAAGCCCAAGTGTAGCCAGGAGTAGGCTGAGGCATTCTTCAGTTTAGCCTGAGAAAAGATCCCTTGCAGGCTGGCAAAGGCAAGTCCCAGAGCTGCAGAGAGCAGCAGCAGGAATAGAGGCCAAGCTGTGCGCGGTTCCTGCAGAGGGAGAACCTTGACAAGGACTTGTGGGACTGACCATGCACAAAAGAGGAGGAAGAAGAAGAAGAAGAAGAAGAAGAAGAAGAAGAAGAAGAAGAAGAGGAAGAAGAGGAAGAAGAGGTGACTGGTACCGTGGCATCTCTTCCACTCTTCCAAAACGTGACATGTAGCACTGACGAGCAGACTTTTTGCCTTCCACAACTTGTTTGGCTGCTGTGCTTCTTGGGCAGGGATGCATGAGAAGTGCTCTGGTCCCTGCCAGGCGCTTGTGTTACCTGCAGGGAGAGCTGAGAAGTGGCAGCTGCGGCTGCCAGCATGGTGGAGCATGAGCAGCCGGCTCCCAGGCCAAATGGCCCAAAGAAATGGTGGCAAGGGGCGGTGCTGAGAACTGCAGAGGAAGGCAAAAAAACCGTCGGGGACCAGTGCCAATGTGGCCCGGGGGAAAAAGTGCCTTGCTGAGCCCAGTGCTGGCCATGGGCTGTTCCCTGAGCATGTGAGCCAGACCTGGCTCCTTGTCCCACAGGCTGCTCATGCTTCCCAGGAGCTGCCCAAGCCCTATCCTCCCTTGAGCTGGAGCTATGTCGTGGACTTGCCAGAGTGCCCAAGTGCCTCTGAGCTGATAGACCTTGTGGGCAAGAATCCTTGCTGTCCCTGTGTAGGACACCAGTGGGTGTTCCAAAGCACTGCAAGCCCTTGCAAGCCCTTGCAAGCCCTCGACATCCTATCTCTTACGGCTCCTGAGCGTTGCTCTGTAGGAGATGAGGATGGTGAGCTGTGCAGTGCTCCTCAAGAAGGAATTGCCTTGGTCTTGCCACTGCTATCCAGTTGAAAAGGATTTGCATCCATGAGCCGAGCTTGGAAGGTGGCCCTGCCTGCAGATTGTCTTGCAGCGGAGAACCTCCAGCAGCCTCATGCAATGTTTTCTTCCCTCAGCCCCTGGCCTGTGATTCCAGCAGCTCCTCAAGTGCTTCCTGTCAGATGTGCTGGGGCTGCCCCCAGGCCAGCTCTGGCAGTGGACACGGGAGGCTGCTCCTCTGGATCCTGCGTGGGGCCTCGTGACCACTGCGTTGCCGGGTGCTGGCATTGTGACATGGGGGTGACACAGCCGCATATGTGCAGCCCTTTGGAGGAAGCCTTTGGGGTGCTGGCTCCAAATCAGTCCCTGTACCTACAAAATAGGGGAGTAAGCAACCTAATAGAGTCACTTTTTTGCAAAAAGACAGTGTGGATTTGTTGCCAGTGCAGCCTTACTTCCAGTAGCAATACTGCCTGTAGTATCATGTATGGAGGCCTCAGGGCTCGCTCAGGGCTTGTCACGCAGAACTGCAGGCCTGACAGAGCAGAACTGCTCTCCTCTCCTCTCCTCTCCTCTCCTCTCCTCTCCTCTCCTCTCCTCTCCTGTCCGCCAGTCCAATACCTAAGAGACTGTTTGCCTGAAAGGACAGAGGGTTTTCAGTTCCAAAATCAATGTCAAGGACACAGAACACAATGAATTTTATTTTATTTTGTTGTTAATTTATTAATTTTCTTGATTTGATGTTAATTCATGTTATGTTATTTCATGTCATTTTTTTTCCCTTTGTGACTCTGTTTCAGAACCCAGGCTCACAAGCATTAGCTCAAGCCCAAGTGTAGCCAGGAGTACGCTGAGGCATTCTTCAGTTTAGCCTGAGAAAAGATCCCTTGCAGGCTGGCAAAGGCAAGTCCCAGAGCTGCAGAGAGCAGCAGCAGGAATAGAGGCCAAGCTGTGCGCGGTTCCTGCAGAGGGAGAATCTTGACAAGGACTTGTGGGACTGACCATGCACAAAAGAGGAGGAAGAAGAAGAAGAAGAAGAAGAAGAAGAAGAAGAAGAGGTAGAAGAGGAAGAAGAGGAAGAAGGGGTGAGTGGTACCGTGGCATCTCTTCCAAAGCGTGACATGTAGAGATGACGAGCAGACTTTTTGCCTTCCACAACTTGTTTGGCTGCTGTGCTTCTTGGGCAGGGATGCATGAGAAGCGCTCTGGTCCCTGCCAGGCGCTTGTGTTACCTGCAGGGAGAGCTGAGAAGTGGCAGCTGAGGCTGCCAGCATGGTGGAGCATGAGCAGCCGGCTCCCAGGCCAAATGGCCCAAAGAAATGGTGGCAAGGGGCGGTGCTGAGAACTGCAGAGGAAGGCAAAAAACCGTCGGGGACCAGTGCCAATGTGCCCCGGGGGAAAAAGTGCCTTGCTGAGCCCAGTGCTGGCCATGGGCTGTTCCCTGAGCATGTGAGCCAGACCTGGCTCCTTGTCCCACAGGCTGCTCATGCTTCCCAGGAGCTGCCCAAGCCCTATCCTCCCTTGAGCTGGAGCTATGTCGCGGACTTGCCAGAGTGCCCAAGTGCCTCTGAGCTGATAGACCTTGTGGGCAAGAATCCTTGCTGTCCCTGTGTAGGACACCAGTGGGTGTTCCAAAGCACTGCAAGCCCTTGCAAGCCCTTGCAAGCCCTCGACATCCTATCTCTTACGGCTCCTGAGCGTTGCTCTGTAGGAGATGAGGATGGTGAGCTGTGCAGTGCTCCTCAAGAAGGAATTGCCTTGGTCTTGCCACTGCTATCCAGTTGAAAAGGATTTGCATCCATGAGCCGAGCTTGGAAGGTGGCCCTGCCAGCACATTGTCTTGCAGCGGAGAACCTCTAGCAGCCTCATGCAAGGTTTTCTTCCCTCAGCCCCTGGCCTGTGATTCCAGCAGCTCCTCAAGTGCTTCCTGTCAGATGTGCTGGGGCTGCCCCCGGGCCAGCTCTGGCAGTGGACACGGGAGGCTGCTCCTCTGGATCCTGCGTGGGGCCTGGTGACCACTGCGTTGCCGGGTGCTGGCATTGTGACATGGGGGTGACACAGCCGCATATGTGCAGCCCTTTGGAGGAAGCCTTTGGGGTGCTGGCTCCAAATCAGTCCCTGTACCTACAAAATAGGGGAGTAAGCAACCTAATAGAGTCCCTTTTTTGCAAAAAGACAGTGTGGATTTGTTGCCAGTGCAGCCTTACTTCCAGTAGCAATACTGCCTGTAGTATCATGTATGGAGGCCTCAGGGCTCGCTCAGGGCTTGTCACGCAGAACTGCAGGCCTGACAGAGCAGAACTGCTCTCCTCTCCTCTCCTCTCCTCTCCTCTCCTCTCCTCTCCTCTCCTCTCCTCTCCTCTCCTCTTCTCTCCTGTCCGCCAGTCCAATATCTAAGAGACTGTTTGGCTGAAAGGACAGAGGGTTTTCAGTTCCAAAATCAATGTCAAGGACACAGAACACAATGAATTTTATTTTATTTTGTTGTTAATTTATTAATTTTCTTGATTTTATGTTAATTCATGTTATGTTTCTTCGTGTCATTTTTTTTCCCTTTGTGACTCTGTTTCAGAACCCAGGCTCACAAGCATTAGCTCAAGCCCAAGTGTAGCCAGGAGTAGGCTGAGGCATTCTTCAGTTTAGCCTGAGAAAAGATCCCTTGCAGGCTGGCAAAGGCAAGTCCCAGAGCTGCAGAGAGCAGCAGCAGGAATAGAGGCCAAGCTGTGCGCGGTTCCTGCAGAGGGAGAACCTTGACAAGGACTTGTGGGACTGACCATGCACAAAAGAGGAGGAAGAAGAAGAAGAAGAAGAAGAAGAAGAAGAGGTAGAAGAGGAAGAAGAGGATTAAGGGGTGAGTGGTACCGTGGCATCTCTTCCAAAGCGTGACATGTAGAGATGACGAGCAGACTTTTTGCCTTCCACAACTTGTTTGGCTGCTGTGCTTCTTGGGCAGGGATGCATGAGAAGCGCTCTGGTCCCTGCCAGGCGCTTGTGTTACCTGCAGGGAGAGCTGAGAAGTGGCAGCTGAGGCTGCCAGCATGGTGGAGCATGAGCAGCCGGCTCCCAGGCCAAATGGCCCAAAGAAATGGTGGCAAGGGGCGGTGCTGAGAACTGCAGAGGAAGGCAAAAAACCGTCGGGGACCAGTGCCAATGTGCCCCGGGGGAAAAAGTGCCTTGCTGAGCCCAGTGCTGGCCATGGGCTGTTCCCTGAGCATGTGAGCCAGACCTGGCTCCTTGTCCCACAGGCTGCTCATGCTTCCCAGGAGCTGCCCAAGCCCTATCCTCCCTTGAGCTGGAGCTATGTCGCAGACTTGCCAGAGTGCCCAAGTGCCTCTGAGCTGATAGACCTTGTGGGCAAGAATCCTTGCTGTCCCTGTGTAGGACACCAGTGGGTGTTCCAAAGCACTGCAAGGCCTTGCAAGGCCTTGCAAGCCCTCGACATCCTATCTCTTACGGCTCCTGAGCGTTGCTCTGTAGGAGATGAGGATGGTGAGCTGTGCAGTGCTCCTCAAGAAGGAATTGCCTTGGTCTTGCCACTGCTATCCAGTTGAAAAGGATGTGTATCCATGAGCCGAGCTTGGAAGGTGGCCCTGCCAGCACATTGTCTTGCAGCGGAGAACCTCCAGCAGCCTCATGCAAGGTTTTCTTCCCTCAGCCCCTGGCCTGTGATTCCAGCAGCTCCTCAAGTGCTTCCTGTCAGATGTGCTGGGGCTGCCCCCGGGCCAGCTCTGGCAGTGGACACGGGAGGCTGCTCCTCTGGATCCTGCGTGGGGCCTGGTGACCACTGCGTTGCCGGGTGCTGGCATTGTGACATGGGGGTGACACAGCCGCATATGTGCAGCCCTTTGGAGGAAGCCTTTGGGGTGCTGGCTCCAAATCAGTCCCTGTACCTACAAAATAGGGGAGTAAGCAACCTAATAGAGTCCCTTTTTTGCAAAAAGACAGTGTGGATTTGTTGCCAGTGCAGCCTTATTTCCAGTAGCAATACTGCCTGTAGTATCATGTATGGAGGCCTCAGGGCTCGCTCAGGGCTTGTCACGCAGAACTGCAGGCCTGACAGAGCAGAACTGCTCTCCTCTCCTCTCCTCTCCTCTCCTCTCCTCTCCTCTCCTCTTCTCTCCTGTCCGCCAGTCCAATATCTAAGAGACTGTTTGCCTGAAAGGACAGAGGGTTTTCAGTTCCAAAATCAATGTCAAGGACACAGAACACAATGAATTGTATTTTATTTTGTTGTTAATTTATTGATTTTCTTGATTTTATGTTAATTCATGTTATGTTTCTTCGTGTCATTTTTTTTCCCTTTGTGACTCTGTTTCAGAACCCAGGCTCACAAGCATTAGCTCAAGCCCAAGTGTAGCCAGGAGTAGGCTGAGGCATTCTTCAGTTTAGCCTGAGAAAAGATCCCTTGCAGGCTGGCAAAGGCAAGTCCCAGAGCTGCAGAGAGCAGCAGCAGGAATAGAGGCCAAGCTGTGCGCGGTTCCTGCAGAGGGCGAACCTTGACAAGGACTTGTGGGACTGACCATGCACAAAAGAGGAGGAAGAAGAAGAAGAAGAAGAAGAAGAAGAAGAAGAAGAAGAGGTAGAAGAGGAAGAAGAGGAAGAAGGGGTGAGTGGTACCGTGGCATCTCTTCCAAAGCGTGACATGTAGAGATGACGAGCAGACTTTTTGCCTTCCACAACTTGTTTGGCTGCTGTGCTTCTTGGGCAGGGATGCATGAGAAGCACTCTGGTCCCTGCCAGGCGCTTGTGTTAGCTGCAGGGAGAGCTGAGAAGTGGCAGCTGAGGCTGCCAGCATGGTGGAGCATGAGCAGCCGGCTCCCAGGCCAAATGGCCCAAAGAAATGGTGGCAAGGGACGGTGCTGAGAACTGCAGAGGAAGGCAAAAAACCGTCGGGGACCAGTGCCAATGTGCCCCGGGGGAAAAAGTGCCTTGCTGAGCCCAGTGCTGGCCATGGGCTGTTCCCTGAGCATGAGAGCCAGACCTGGCTCCTTGTCCCACAGGCTGCTCATGCTTCCCAGGAGCTGCCCAAGCCCTATCCTCCCTTGAGCTGGAGCTATGTCACAGACTTGCCAGAGTGCCCAAGTGCCTCTGAGCTGATAGACCTTGTGGGCAAGAATCCTTGCTGTCCCTGTGTAGGACACCAGGGGGTGTTCCAAAGCACTGCAAGGCCTTGCAAGCCCTTGCAAGCCCTCGACATCCTATCTCTTACGGCTCCTGAGCGTTGCTCTGTAGGAGATGAGGATGGTGAGCTGTGCAGTGCTCCTCAAGAGGGAATTGCCTTGGTCTTGCCACTGCTATCCAGTTGAAAAGGATTTGTATCCATGAGCCGAGCTTGGAAGGTGGCCCTGCCAGCACATTGTCTTGCAGCGGAGAACCTCCAGCAGCCTCATGCAAGGTTTTCTTCCCTCAGCCCCTGGCCTGTGATTCCAGCAGCTCCTCAAGTGCTTCCTGTCAGATGTGCTGGGGCTGCCCCCGGGCCAGCTCTGGCAGTGGACACGGGAGGCTGCTCCTCTGGATCCTGCGTGGGGCCTGGTGACCACTGCGTTGCCGGGTGCTGGCATTGTGACGTGGGGGTGACACAGCCGCATATGTGCAGCCCTTTGGAGGAAGCCTTTGGGGTGCTGGCTCCAAATCAGTCCCTGTACCTACAAAATAGGGGAGTAAGCAACCTAATAGAGTCCCTTTTTTGCAAAAAGACAGTGTGGATTTGTTGCCAGTGCAGCCTTACTTCCAGTAGCAATACTGCCTGTAGTATCATGTATGGAGGCCTCAGGGCTCGCTCAGGGCTTGTCACGCAGAACTGCAGGCCTGACAGAGCAGAACTGCTCTCCTCTCCTCTCCTCTCCTCTCCTCTCCTCTCCTCTCCTCTTCTCTCCTGTCCGCCAGTCCAATATCTAAGAGACTGTTTGCCTGAAAGGACAGAGGGTTTTCAGTTCCAAAATCAATGTCAAGGACACAGAACACAATGAATTTTATTTTATTTTGTTGTTAATTTATTAATTTTCTTGATTTTATGTTAATTCATGTTATGTTTCTTCGTGTCATTTTTTTTCCCTTTGTGACTCTGTTTCAGAACCCAGGCTCACAAGCATTAGCTCAAGCCCAAGTGTAGCCAGGAGTAGGCTGAGGCATTCTTCAGTTTAGCCTGAGAAAAGATCCCTTGCAGGCTGGCAAAGGCAAGTCCCAGAGCTGCAGAGAGCAGCAGCAGGAATAGAGGCCAAGCTGTGCGCGGTTCCTGCAGAGGGAGAACCTTGACAAGGACTTGTGGGACTGACCATGCACAAAAGAGGAGGAAGAAGAAGAAGAAGAAGAAGAAGAAGAAGAGGTAGAAGAGGAAGAAGAGGATTAAGGGGTGAGTGGTACCGTGGCATCTCTTCCAAAGCGTGACATGTAGAGATGACGAGCAGACTTTTTGCCTTCCACAACTTGTTTGGCTGCTGTGCTTCTTGGGCAGGGATGCATGAGAAGCGCTCTGGTCCCTGCCAGGCGCTTGTGTTACCTGCAGGGAGAGCTGAGAAGTGGCAGCTGAGGCTGCCAGCATGGTGGAGCATGAGCAGCCGGCTCCCAGGCCAAATGGCCCAAAGAAATGGTGGCAAGGGGCGGTGCTGAGAACTGCAGAGGAAGGCAAAAAACCGTCGGGGACCAGTGCCAATGTGCCCCGGGGGAAAAAGTGCCTTGCTGAGCCCAGTGCTGGCCATGGGCTGTTCCCTGAGCATGTGAGCCAGACCTGGCTCCTTGTCCCACAGGCTGCTCATGCTTCCCAGGAGCTGCCCAAGCCCTATCCTCCCTTGAGCTGGAGCTATGTCGCAGACTTGCCAGAGTGCCCAAGTGCCTCTGAGCTGATAGACCTTGTGGGCAAGAATCCTTGCTGTCCCTGTGTAGGACACCAGTGGGTGTTCCAAAGCACTGCAAGGCCTTGCAAGGCCTTGCAAGCCCTCGACATCCTATCTCTTACGGCTCCTGAGCGTTGCTCTGTAGGAGATGAGGATGGTGAGCTGTGCAGTGCTCCTCAAGAAGGAATTGCCTTGGTCTTGCCACTGCTATCCAGTTGAAAAGGATGTGTATCCATGAGCCGAGCTTGGAAGGTGGCCCTGCCAGCACATTGTCTTGCAGCGGAGAACCTCCAGCAGCCTCATGCAAGGTTTTCTTCCCTCAGCCCCTGGCCTGTGATTCCAGCAGCTCCTCAAGTGCTTCCTGTCAGATGTGCTGGGGCTGCCCCCGGGCCAGCTCTGGCAGTGGACACGGGAGGCTGCTCCTCTGGATCCTGCGTGGGGCCTGGTGACCACTGCGTTGCCGGGTGCTGGCATTGTGACATGGGGGTGACACAGCCGCATATGTGCAGCCCTTTGGAGGAAGCCTTTGGGGTGCTGGCTCCAAATCAGTCCCTGTACCTACAAAATAGGGGAGTAAGCAACCTAATAGAGTCCCTTTTTTGCAAAAAGACAGTGTGGATTTGTTGCCAGTGCAGCCTTATTTCCAGTAGCAATACTGCCTGTAGTATCATGTATGGAGGCCTCAGGGCTCGCTCAGGGCTTGTCACGCAGAACTGCAGGCCTGACAGAGCAGAACTGCTCTCCTCTCCTCTCCTCTCCTCTCCTCTCCTCTCCTCTCCTCTTCTCTCCTGTCCGCCAGTCCAATATCTAAGAGACTGTTTGCCTGAAAGGACAGAGGGTTTTCAGTTCCAAAATCAATGTCAAGGACACAGAACACAATGAATTGTATTTTATTTTGTTGTTAATTTATTAATTTTCTTGATTTTATGTTAATTCATGTTATGTTTCTTCGTGTCATTTTTTTTCCCTTTGTGACTCTGTTTCAGAACCCAGGCTCACAAGCATTAGCTCAAGCCCAAGTGTAGCCAGGAGTAGGCTGAGGCATTCTTCAGTTTAGCCTGAGAAAAGATCCCTTGCAGGCTGGCAAAGGCAAGTCCCAGAGCTGCAGAGAGCAGCAGCAGGAATAGAGGCCAAGCTGTGCGCGGTTCCTGCAGAGGGCGAACCTTGACAAGGACTTGTGGGACTGACCATGCACAAAAGAGGAGGAAGAAGAAGAAGAAGAAGAAGAAGAAGAAGAAGAAGAAGAGGTAGAAGAGGAAGAAGAGGAAGAAGGGGTGAGTGGTACCGTGGCATCTCTTCCAAAGCGTGACATGTAGAGATGACGAGCAGACTTTTTGCCTTCCACAACTTGTTTGGCTGCTGTGCTTCTTGGGCAGGGATGCATGAGAAGCACTCTGGTCCCTGCCAGGCGCTTGTGTTAGCTGCAGGGAGAGCTGAGAAGTGGCAGCTGAGGCTGCCAGCATGGTGGAGCATGAGCAGCCGGCTCCCAGGCCAAATGGCCCAAAGAAATGGTGGCAAGGGACGGTGCTGAGAACTGCAGAGGAAGGCAAAAAACCGTCGGGGACCAGTGCCAATGTGCCCCGGGGGAAAAAGTGCCTTGCTGAGCCCAGTGCTGGCCATGGGCTGTTCCCTGAGCATGAGAGCCAGACCTGGCTCCTTGTCCCACAGGCTGCTCATGCTTCCCAGGAGCTGCCCAAGCCCTATCCTCCCTTGAGCTGGAGCTATGTCACAGACTTGCCAGAGTGCCCAAGTGCCTCTGAGCTGATAGACCTTGTGGGCAAGAATCCTTGCTGTCCCTGTGTAGGACACCAGGGGGTGTTCCAAAGCACTGCAAGGCCTTGCAAGCCCTTGCAAGCCCTCGACATCCTATCTCTTACGGCTCCTGAGCGTTGCTCTGTAGGAGATGAGGATGGTGAGCTGTGCAGTGCTCCTCAAGAGGGAATTGCCTTGGTCTTGCCACTGCTATCCAGTTGAAAAGGATGTGTATCCATGAGCCGAGCTTGGAAGGTGGCCCTGCCAGCACATTGTCTTGCAGCGGAGAACCTCCAGCAGCCTCATGCAAGGTTTTCTTCCCTCAGCCCCTGGCCTGTGATTCCAGCAGCTCCTCAAGTGCTTCCTGTCAGATGTGCTGGGGCTGCCCCCGGGCCAGCTCTGGCAGTGGACACGGGAGGCTGCTCCTCTGGATCCTGCGTGGGGCCTGGTGACCACTGCGTTGCCGGGTGCTGGCATTGTGACGTGGGGGTGACACAGCCGCATATGTGCAGCCCTTTGGAGGAAGCCTTTGGGGTGCTGGCTCCAAATCAGTCCCTGTACCTACAAAATAGGGGAGTAAGCAACCTAATAGAGTCCCTTTTTTGCAAAAAGACAGTGTGGATTTGTTGCCAGTGCAGCCTTACTTCCAGTAGCAATACTGCCTGTAGTATCATGTATGGAGGCCTCAGGGCTCGCTCAGGGCTTGTCACGCAGAACTGCAGGCCTGACAGAGCAGAACTGCTCTCCTCTCCTCTCCTCTCCTCTCCTCTCCTCTCCTCTCCTCTCCTCTTCTCTCCTGTCCGCCAGTCCAATATCTAAGAGACTGTTTGCCTGAAAGGACAGAGGGTTTTCAGTTCCAAAATCAATGTCAAGGACACAGAACACAATGAATTTTATTTTATTTTGTTGTTAATTTATTAATTTTCTTGATTTTATGTTAATTCATGTGATGTTTCTTCGTGTCATTTTTTTTCCCTTTGTGACTCTGTTTCAGAACCCAGGCTCACAAGCATTAGCTCAAGCCCAAGTGTAGCCAGGAGTAGGCTGAGGCATTCTTCAGTTTAGCCTGAGAAAAGATCCCTTGCAGGCTGGCAAAGGCAAGACCCAGAGCTGCAGAGAGCAGCAGCAGGAATAGAGGCCAAGCTGTGCGCGGTTCCTGCAGAGGGAGAACCTTGACAAGGACTTGTGGGACTGACCATGCACAAAAGAGGAGGAAGAAGAAGAAGAAGAAGAAGAAGAAGAAGAAGAAGAGGTAGAAGAGGAAGAAGAGGAAGAAGGGGTGAGTGGTACCGTGGCATCTCTTCCAAAGCGTGACATGTAGAGATGACGAGCAGACTTTTTGCCTTCCACAACTTGTTTGGCTGCTGTGCTTCTTGGGCAGGGATGCATGAGAAGCGCTCTGGTCCCTGCCAGGCGCTTGTGTTAGCTGCAGGGAGAGCTGAGAAGTGGCAGCTGAGGCTGCCAGCATGGTGGAGCATGAGCAGCCGGCTCCCAGGCCAAATGGCCCAAAGAAATGGTGGCAAGGGGCGGTGCTGAGAACTGCAGAGGAAGGCAAAAAACCGTCGGGGACCAGTGCCAATGTGCCCCGGGGGAAAAAGTGCCTTGCTGAGCCCAGTGCTGGCCATGGGCTGTTCCCTGAGCATGAGAGCCAGACCTGGCTCCTTGTCCCACAGGCTGCTCATGCTTCCCAGGAGCTGCCCAAGCCCTATCCTCCCTTGAGCTGGAGCTATGTCGCAGACTTGCCAGAGTGCCCAAGTGCCTCTGAGCTGATAGACCTTGTGGGCAAGAATCCTTGCTGTCCCTGTGTAGGACACCAGTGGGTGTTCCAAAGCACTGCAAGCCCTTGCAAGCCCTTGCAAGCCCTCGACATCCTATCTCTTACGGCTCCTGAGCGTTGCTCTGTAGGAGATGAGGATGGTGAGCTGTGCAGTGCTCCTCAAGAAGGAATTGTCTTGGTCTTGCCACTGCTATCCAGTTGAAAAGGATGTGTATCCATGAGCCGAGCTTGGAAGGTGGCCCTGCCAGCACATTGTCTTGCAGCGGAGAACCTCCAGCAGCCTCATGCAAGGTTTTCTTCCCTCAGCCCCTGGCCTGTGATTCCAGCAGCTCCTCAAGTGCTTCCTGTCAGATGTGCTGGGGCTGCCCCCGGGCCAGCTCTGGCAGTGGACACGGGAGGCTGCTCCTCTGGATCCTGCGTGGGGCCTGGTGACCACTGCGTTGCCGGGTGCTGGCATTGTGACATGGGGGTGACACAGCCGCATATGTGCAGCCCTTTGGAGGAAGCCTTTGGGGTGCTGGCTCCAAATCAGTCCCTGTACCTACAAAATAGGGGAGGAAGCAACCTAATAGAGTCCCTTTTTTGCAAAAAGACAGTGTGGATTTGTTGCCAGTGCAGCCTTATTTCCAGTAGCAATACTGCCTGTAGTATCATGTATGGAGGCCTCAGGGCTCGCTCAGGGCTTGTCACGCAGAACTGCAGGCCTGACAGAGCAGAACTGCTCTCCTCTCCTCTCCTCTCCTCTCCTCTCCTCTCCTCTCCTCTTCTCTCCTGTCCGCCAGTCCAATATCTAAGAGACTGTTTGCCTGAAAGGACAGAGGGTTTTCAGTTCCAAAATCAATGTCAAGGACACAGAACACAATGAATTGTATTTTATTTTGTTGTTAATTTATTAATTTTCTTGATTTTATGTTAATTCATGTTATGTTTCTTCGTGTCATTTTTTTTCCCTTTGTGACTCTGTTTCAGAACCCAGGCTCACAAGCATTAGCTCAAGCCCAAGTGTAGCCAGGAGTAGGCTGAGGCATTCTTCAGTTTAGCCTGAGAAAAGATCCCTTGCAGGCTGGCAAAGGCAAGTCCCAGAGCTGCAGAGAGCAGCAGCAGGAATAGAGGCCAAGCTGTGCGCGGTTCCTGCAGAGGGCGAACCTTGACAAGGACTTGTGGGACTGACCATGCACAAAAGAGGAGGAAGAAGAAGAAGAAGAAGAAGAAGAAGAAGAAGAAGAGGTAGAAGAGGAAGAAGAGGAAGAAGGGGTGAGTGGTACCGTGGCATCTCTTCCAAAGCGTGACATGTAGAGATGACGAGCAGACTTTTTGCCTTCCACAACTTGTTTGGCTGCTGTGCTTCTTGGGCAGGGATGCATGAGAAGCACTCTGGTCCCTGCCAGGCGCTTGTGTTAGCTGCAGGGAGAGCTGAGAAGTGGCAGCTGAGGCTGCCAGCATGGTGGAGCATGAGCAGCCGGCTCCCAGGCCAAATGGCCCAAAGAAATGGTGGCAAGGGACGGTGCTGAGAACTGCAGAGGAAGGCAAAAAACCGTCGGGGACCAGTGCCAATGTGCCCCGGGGGAAAAAGTGCCTTGCTGAGCCCAGTGCTGGCCATGGGCTGTTCCCTGAGCATGAGAGCCAGACCTGGCTCCTTGTCCCACAGGCTGCTCATGCTTCCCAGGAGCTGCCCAAGCCCTATCCTCCCTTGAGCTGGAGCTATGTCGCAGACTTGCCAGAGTGCCCAAGTGCCTCTGAGCTGATAGACCTTGTGGGCAAGAATCCTTGCTGTCCCTGTGTAGGACACCAGGGGGTGTTCCAAAGCACTGCAAGGCCTTGCAAGCCCTTGCAAGCCCTCGACATCCTATCTCTTACGGCTCCTGAGCGTTGCTCTGTAGGAGATGAGGATGGTGAGCTGTGCAGTGCTCCTCAAGAAGGAATTGCCTTGGTCTTGCCACTGCTATCCAGTTGAAAAGGATTTGTATCCATGAGCCGAGCTTGGAAGGTGGCCCTGCCAGCACATTGTCTTGCAGCGGAGAACCTCCAGCAGCCTCATGCAAGGTTTTCTTCCCTCAGCCCCTGGCCTGTGATTCCAGCAGCTCCTCAAGTGCTTCCTGTCAGATGTGCTGGGGCTGCCCCCGGGCCAGCTCTGGCAGTGGACACGGGAGGCTGCTCCTCTGGATCCTGCGTGGGGCCTGGTGACCACTGCGTTGCCGGGTGCTGGCATTGTGACGTGGGGGTGACACAGCCGCATATGTGCAGCCCTTTGGAGGAAGCCTTTGGGGTGCTGGCTCCAAATCAGTCCCTGTACCTACAAAATAGGGGAGTAAGCAACCGAATAGAGTCCCTTTTTTGCAAAAAGACAGTGTGGATTTGTTGCCAGTGCAGCCTTACTTCCAGTAGCAATACTGCCTGTAGTATCATGTATGGAGGCCTCAGGGCTCGCTCAGGGCTTGTCACGCAGAACTGCAGGCCTGACAGAGCAGAACTGCTCTCCTCTCCTCTCCTCTCCTCTCCTCTCCTCTTCTCTCCTGTCCGCCAGTCCAATATCTAAGAGACTGTTTGCCTGAAAGGACAGAGGGTTTTCAGTTCCAAAATCAATGTCAAGGACACAGAACACAATGAATTGTATTTTATTTTGTTGTTAATTTATTAATTTTCTTGATTTTATGTTAATTCATGTTATGTTTCTTCGTGTCATTTTTTTTCCCTTTGTGACTCTGTTTCAGAACCCAGGCTCACAAGCATTAGCTCAAGCCCAAGTGTAGCCAGGAGTAGGCTGAGGCATTCTTCAGTTTAGCCTGAGAAAAGATCCCTTGCAGGCTGGCAAAGGCAAGTCCCAGAGCTGCAGAGAGCAGCAGCAGGAATAGAGGCCAAGCTGTGCGCGGTTCCTGCAGAGGGCGAACCTTGACAAGGACTTGTGGGACTGACCATGCACAAAAGAGGAGGAAGAAGAAGAAGAAGAAGAAGAAGAAGAAGAAGAAGAGGTAGAAGAGGAAGAAGAGGAAGAAGGGGTGAGTGGTACCGTGGCATCTCTTCCAAAGCGTGACATGTAGAGATGACGAGCAGACTTTTTGCCTTCCACAACTTGTTTGGCTGCTGTGCTTCTTGGGCAGGGATGCATGAGAAGCACTCTGGTCCCTGCCAGGCGCTTGTGTTAGCTGCAGGGAGAGCTGAGAAGTGGCAGCTGAGGCTGCCAGCATGGTGGAGCATGAGCAGCCGGCTCCCAGGCCAAATGGCCCAAAGAAATGGTGGCAAGGGACGGTGCTGAGAACTGCAGAGGAAGGCAAAAAACCGTCGGGGACCAGTGCCAATGTGCCCCGGGGGAAAAAGTGCCTTGCTGAGCCCAGTGCTGGCCATGGGCTGTTCCCTGAGCATGAGAGCCAGACCTGGCTCCTTGTCCCACAGGCTGCTCATGCTTCCCAGGAGCTGCCCAAGCCCTATCCTCCCTTGAGCTGGAGCTATGTCACAGACTTGCCAGAGTGCCCAAGTGCCTCTGAGCTGATAGACCTTGTGGGCAAGAATCCTTGCTGTCCCTGTGTAGGACACCAGGGGGTGTTCCAAAGCACTGCAAGGCCTTGCAAGCCCTTGCAAGCCCTCGACATCCTATCTCTTACGGCTCCTGAGCGTTGCTCTGTAGGAGATGAGGATGGTGAGCTGTGCAGTGCTCCTCAAGAGGGAATTGCCTTGGTCTTGCCACTGCTATCCAGTTGAAAAGGATGTGTATCCATGAGCCGAGCTTGGAAGGTGGCCCTGCCAGCACATTGTCTTGCAGCGGAGAACCTCCAGCAGCCTCATGCAAGGTTTTCTTCCCTCAGCCCCTGGCCTGTGATTCCAGCAGCTCCTCAAGTGCTTCCTGTCAGATGTGCTGGGGCTGCCCCCGGGCCAGCTCTGGCAGTGGACACGGGAGGCTGCTCCTCTGGATCCTGCGTGGGGCCTGGTGACCACTGCGTTGCCGGGTGCTGGCATTGTGACGTGGGGGTGACACAGCCGCATATGTGCAGCCCTTTGGAGGAAGCCTTTGGGGTGCTGGCTCCAAATCAGTCCCTGTACCTACAAAATAGGGGAGTAAGCAACCTAATAGAGTCCCTTTTTTGCAAAAAGACAGTGTGGATTTGTTGCCAGTGCAGCCTTACTTCCAGTAGCAATACTGCCTGTAGTATCATGTATGGAGGCCTCAGGGCTCGCTCAGGGCTTGTCACGCAGAACTGCAGGCCTGACAGAGCAGAACTGCTCTCCTCTCCTCTCCTCTCCTCTCCTCTCCTCTCCTCTCCTCTTCTCTCCTGTCCGCCAGTCCAATATCTAAGAGACTGTTTGCCTGAAAGGACAGAGGGTTTTCAGTTCCAAAATCAATGTCAAGGACACAGAACACAATGAATTGTATTTTATTTTGTTGTTAATTTATTAATTTTCTTGATTTTATGTTAATTCATGTTATGTTTCTTCGTGTCATTTTTTTTCCCTTTGTGACTCTGTTTCAGAACCCAGGCTCACAAGCATTAGCTCAAGCCCAAGTGTAGCCAGGAGTAGGCTGAGGCATTCTTCAGTTTAGCCTGAGAAAAGATCCCTTGCAGGCTGGCAAAGGCAAGACCCAGAGCTGCAGAGAGCAGCAGCAGGAATAGAGGCCAAGCTGTGCGCGGTTCCTGCAGAGGGAGAACCTTGACAAGGACTTGTGGGACTGACCATGCACAAAAGAGGAGGAAGAAGAAGAAGAAGAAGAAGAAGAAGAAGAAGAAGAGGTAGAAGAGGAAGAAGAGGAAGAAGGGGTGAGTGGTACCGTGGCATCTCTTCCAAAGCGTGACATGTAGAGATGACGAGCAGACTTTTTGCCTTCCACAACTTGTTTGGCTGCTGTGCTTCTTGGGCAGGGATGCATGAGAAGCGCTCTGGTCCCTGCCAGGCGCTTGTGTTAGCTGCAGGGAGAGCTGAGAAGTGGCAGCTGAGGCTGCCAGCATGGTGGAGCATGAGCAGCCGGCTCCCAGGCCAAATGGCCCAAAGAAATGGTGGCAAGGGGTGGTGCTGAGAACTGCAGAGGAAGGCAAAAAACCGTCGGGGACCAGTGCCAATGTGCCCCGGGGGAAAAAGTGCCTTGCTGAGCCCAGTGCTGGCCATGGGCTGTTCCCTGAGCATGAGAGCCAGACCTGGCTCCTTGTCCCACAGGCTGCTCATGCTTCCCAGGAGCTGCCCAAGCCCTATCCTCCCTTGAGCTGGAGCTATGTCGCAGACTTGCCAGAGTGCCCAAGTGCCTCTGAGCTGATAGACCTTGTGGGCAAGAATCCTTGCTGTCCCTGTGTAGGACACCAGTGGGTGTTCCAAAGCACTGCAAGCCCTTGCAAGCCCTTGCAAGCCCTCGACATCCTATCTCTTACGGCTCCTGAGCGTTGCTCTGTAGGAGATGAGGATGGTGAGCTGTGCAGTGCTCCTCAAGAAGGAATTGTCTTGGTCTTGCCACTGCTATCCAGTTGAAAAGGATGTGTATCCATGAGCCGAGCTTGGAAGGTGGCCCTGCCAGCAGATTGTCTTGCAGCGGAGAACCTCCAGCAGCCTCATGCAAGGTTTTCTTCCCTCAGCCCCTGGCCTGTGATTCCAGCAGCTCCTCAAGTGCTTCCTGTCAGATGTGCTGGGGCTGCCCCCGGGCCAGCTCTGGCAGTGGACACGGGAGGCTGCTCCTCTGGATGCTGCGTGGGGCCTGGTGACCACTGCGTTGCCGGGTGCTGGCATTGTGACATGGGGGTGACACAGCCGCATATGTGCAGCCCTTTGGAGGAAGCCTTTGGGGTGCTGGCTCCAAATCAGTCCCTGTACCTACAAAATAGGGGAGGAAGCAACCTAATAGAGTCCCTTTTTTGCAAAAAGACAGTGTGGATTTGTTGCCAGTGCAGCCTTATTTCCAGTAGCAATACTGCCTGTAGTATCATGTATGGAGGCCTCAGGGCTCGCTCAGGGCTTGTCACGCAGAACTGCAGGCCTGACAGAGCAGAACTGCTCTCCTCTCCTCTCCTCTCCTCTCCTCTCCTCTTCTCTCCTGTCCGCCAGTCCAATATCTAAGAGACTGTTTGCCTGAAAGGACAGAGGGTTTTCAGTTCCAAAATCAATGTCAAGGACACAGAACACAATGAATTGTATTTTATTTTGTTGTTAATTTATTAATTTTCTTGATTTTATGTTAATTCATGTTATGTTTCTTCGTGTCATTTTTTTTCCCTTTGTGACTCTGTTTCAGAACCCAGGCTCACAAGCATTAGCTCAAGCCCAAGTGTAGCCAGGAGTAGGCTGAGGCATTCTTCAGTTTAGCCTGAGAAAAGATCCCTTGCAGGCTGGCAAAGGCAAGTCCCAGAGCTGCAGAGAGCAGCAGCAGGAATAGAGGCCAAGCTGTGCGCGGTTCCTGCAGAGGGAGAACCTTGACAAGGACTTGTGGGACTGACCATGCACAAAAGAGGAGGAAGAAGAAGAAGAAGAAGAAGAAGAAGAAGAAGAAGAGGTAGAAGAGGAAGAAGAGGAAGAAGGGGTGAGTGGTACCGTGGCATCTCTTCCAAAGCGTGACATGTAGAGATGACGAGCAGACTTTTTGCCTTCCACAACTTGTTTGGCTGCTGTGCTTCTTGGGCAGGGATGCATGAGAAGCGCTCTGGTCCCTGCCAGGCGCTTGCGTTACCTGCAGGAAGAGCTGAGAAGTGGCAGCTGAGGCTGCCAGCATGGTGGAGCATGAGCAGCCGGCTCCCAGGCCAAATGGCCCAAAGAAATGGTGGCAAGGGGCGGTGCTGAGAACTGCAGAGGAAGGCAAAAAACCGTCGGGGACCAGTGCCAATGTGCCCCGGGGGAAAAAGTGCCTTGCTGAGCCCAGTGCTGGCCATGGGCTGTTCCCTGAGCATGTGAGCCAGACCTGGCTCCTTGTCCCACAGGCTGCTCATGCTTCCCAGGAGCTGCCCAAGCCCTATCCTCCCTTGAGCTGGAGCTATGTCGCGGACTTGCCAGAGTGCCCAAGTGCCTCTGAGCTGATAGACCTTGTGGGCAAGAATCCTTGCTGTCCCTGTGTAGGACACCAGTGGGTGTTCCAAAGCACTGCAAGCCCTTGCAAGCCCTTGCAAGCCCTCGACATCCTATCTCTTACGGCTCCTGAGCGTTGCTCTGTAGGAGATGAGGATGGTGAGCTGTGCAGTGCTCCTCAAGAGGGAATTGCCTTGGTCTTGCCACTGCTATCCAGTTGAAAAGGATGTGTATCCATGAGCCGAGCTTGGAAGGTGGCCCTGCCAGCACATTGTCTTGCAGCGGAGAACCTCCAGCAGCCTCATGCAAGGTTTTCTTCCCTCAGCCCCTGGCCTGTGATTCCAGCAGCTCCTCAAGTGCTTCCTGTCAGATGTGCTGGGGCTGCCCCCGGGCCAGCTCTGGCAGTGGACACGGGAGGCTGCTCCTCTGGATCCTGCGTGGGGCCTGGTGACCACTGCGTTGCCGGGTGCTGGCATTGTGACATGGGGGTGACACAGCCGCATATGTGCAGCCCTTTGGAGGAAGCCTTTGGGGTGCTGGCTCCAAATCAGTCCCTGTACCTACAAAATAGGGGAGGAAGCAACCTAATAGAGTCCCTTTTTTGCAAAAAGACAGTGTGGATTTGTTGCCAGTGCAGCCTTCCTTCCAGTAGCAATACTGCCTGTAGTCTCATGTATGGAGGCCTCAGGGCTCGCTCAGGGCTTGTCACGCAGAACTGCAGGCCTGACAGAGCAGAACTGCTCTCCTCTCCTCTCCTCTCCTCTCCTCTCCTCTCCTCTCCTCTCCTCTCCTCTCCTCTCCTCTTCTCTCCTGTCCGCCAGTCCAATATCTAAGAGACTGTTTGCCTGAAAGGACAGAGGGTTTTCAGTTCCAAAATCAATGTCAAGGACACAGAACACAATGAATTGTATTTTATTTTGTTGTTAATTTATTAATTTTCTTGATTTTATGTTAATTCATGTTATGTTTCTTCGTGTCATTTTTTTTCCCTTTGTGACTCTGTTTCAGAACCCAGGCTCACAAGCATTAGCTCAAGCCCAAGTGTAGCCAGGAGTAGGCTGAGGCATTCTTCAGTTTAGCCTGAGAAAAGATCCCTTGCAGGCTGGCAAAGGCAAGTCCCAGAGCTGCAGAGAGCAGCAGCAGGAATAGAGGCCAAGCTGTGCGCGGTTCCTGCAGAGGGAGAACCTTGACAAGGACTTGTGGGACTGACCATGCACAAAAGAGGAGGAAGAAGAAGAAGAAGAAGAAGAAGAAGAAGAAGAAGAGGTAGAAGAGGAAGAAGAGGAAGAAGGGGTGAGTGGTACCGTGGCATCTCTTCCAAAGCGTGACATGTAGAGATGACGAGCAGACTTTTTGCCTTCCACAACTTGTTTGGCTGCTGTGCTTCTTGGGCAGGGATGCATGAGAAGCGCTCTGGTCCCTGCCAGGCACTTGTGTTACCTGCAGGGAGAGCTGAGAAGTGGCAGCTGAGGCTGCCAGCATGGTGGAGCATGAGCAGCCGGCTCCCAGGCCAAATGGCCCAAAGAAATGGTGGCAAGGGGCGGTGCTGAGAACTGCAGAGGAAGGCAAAAAACCGTCGGGGACCAGTGCCAATGTGCCCCGGGGGAAAAAGTGCCTTGCTGAGCCCAGTGCTGGCCATGGGCTGTTCCCTGAGCATGTGAGCCAGACCTGGCTCCTTGTCCCACAGGCTGCTCATGCTTCCCAGGAGCTGCCCAAGCCCTATCCTCCCTTGAGCTGGAGCTATGTCGCGGACTTGCCAGAGTGCCCAAGTGCCTCTGAGCTGATAGACCTTGTGGGCAAGAATCCTTGCTGTCCCTGTGGAGGACACCAGGGGGTGTTCCAAAGCACTGCAAGGCCTTGCAAGCCCTTGCAAGCCCTCGACATCCTATCTCTTACGGCTCCTGAGCGTTGCTCTGTAGGAGATGAGGATGGTGAGCTGTGCAGTGCTCCTCAAGAAGGAATTGTCTTGGTCTTGCCACTGCTATCCAGTTGAAAAGGATTTGTATCCATGAGCCGAGCTTGGAAGGTGGCCCTGCCAGCAGATTGTCTTGCAGCGGAGAACCTCCAGCAGCCTCATGCAAGGTTTTCTTCCCTCAGCCCCTGGCCTGTGATTCCAGCAGCTCCTCAAGTGCTTCCTGTCAGATGTGCTGGGGCTGCCCCCGGGCCAGCTCTGGCAGTGGACATGGGAGGCTGCTCCTCTGGATCCTGCGTGGGGCCTGGTGACCACTGCGTTGCCGGGTGCTGGCATTGTGACATGGGGGTGACACAGCCGCATATGTGCAGCCCTTTGGAGGAAGCCTTTGGGGTGCTGGCTCCAAATCAGTCCCTGTACCTACAAAATAGGGGAG
The DNA here is from genome assembly GCF_036013445.1 of Caloenas nicobarica. NCBI lineage: Eukaryota > Metazoa > Chordata > Aves > Columbiformes > Columbidae > Caloenas > Caloenas nicobarica. Next base: position 593,463 of record NW_027017727.1, on the reverse strand, counting down.
GAAGCAACCTAATAGAGTCCCTTTTTTGCAAAAAGACAGTGTGGATTTGTTGCCAGTGCAGCCTTATTTCCAGTAGCAATACTGCCTGTAGTATCATGTATGGAGGCCTCAGGGCTCGCTCAGGGCTTGTCACGCAGAACTGCAGGCCTGACAGAGCAGAACTGCTCTCCTCTCCTCTCCTCTCCTCTCCTCTTCTCTCCTCTCCTCTCCTCTCCTCTCCTCTTCTCTCCTGTCCGCCAGTGCAATATCTAAGAGACTGTTTGCCTGAAAGGACAGAGGGTTTTCAGTTCCAAAATCAATGTCAAGGACACAGAACACAATGAATTTTATTTTATTTTGTTGTTAATTTATTAATTTTCTTGATTTTATGTTAATTCATGTTATGTTTCTTCGTGTCATTTTTTTTCCCTTTGTGACTCTGTTTCAGAACCCAGGCTCACAAGCATTAGCTCAAGCCCAAGTGTAGCCAGGAGTAGGCTGAGGCATTCTTCAGTTTAGCCTGAGAAAAGATCCCTTGCAGGCTGGCAAAGGCAAGTCCCAGAGCTGCAGAGAGCAGCAGCAGGAATAGAGGCCAAGCTGTGCGCGGTTCCTGCAGAGGGAGAACCTTGACAAGGACTTGTGGGACTGACCATGCACAAAAGAGGAGGAAGAAGAAGAAGAAGAAGAAGAAGAAGAAGAAGAAGAAGAGGTAGAAGAGGAAGAAGAGGAAGAAGGGGTGAGTGGTACCGTGGCATCTCTTCCAAAGCGTGACATGTAGCGATGACGAGCAGACTTTTTGCCTTCCACAACTTGTTTGGCTGCTGTGCTTCTTGGGCAGGGATGCATGAGAAGCGCTCTGGTCCCTGCCAGGCGCTTGTGTTACCTGCAGGGAGAGCTGAGAAGTGGCAGCTGAGGCTGCCAGCATGGTGGAGCATGAGCAGCCGGCTCCCAGGCCAAATGGCCCAAAGAAATGGTGGCAAGGGGCGGTGCTGAGAACTGCAGAGGAAGGCAAAAAACCGTCGGGGACCAGTGCCAATGTGCCCCGGGGGAAAAAGTGCCTTGCTGAGCCCAGTGCTGGCCATGGGCTGTTCCCTGAGCATGTGAGCCAGACCTGGCTCCTTGTCCCACAGGCTGCTCATGCTTCCCAGGAGCTGCCCAAGCCCTATCCTCCCTTGAGCTGGAGCTATGTCGCGGACTTGCCAGAGTGCCCAAGTGCCTCTGAGCTGATAGACCTTGTGGGCAAGTATCCTTGCTGTCCCTGTGTAGGACACCAGTGGGTGTTCCAAAGCACTGCAAGCCCTTGCAAGCCCTTGCAAGCCCTCGACATCCTATCTCTTACGGCTCCTGAGCGTTGCTCTGTAGGAGATGAGGATGGTGAGCTGTGCAGTGCTCCTCAAGAAGGAATTGCCTTGGTCTTGCCACTGCTATCCAGTTGAAAAGGATTTGTATCCATGAGCCGAGCTTGGAAGGTGGCCCTGCCAGCACATTGTCTTGCAGCGGAGAACCTCCAGCAGCCTCATGCAAGGTTTTCTTCCCTCAGCCCCTGGCCTGTGATTCCAGCAGCTCCTCAAGTGCTTCCTGTCAGATGTGCTGGGGCTGCCCCCGGGCCAGCTCTGGCAGTGGACACGGGAGGCTGCTCCTCTGGATCCTGCGTGGGGCCTGGTGCCCACTGCGTTGCCGGGTGCTGGCATTGTGACACGGGGGTGACACAGCCGCATATGTGCAGCCCTTTGGAGGAAGCCTTTGGGGTGCTGGCTCCAAATCAGTCCCTGTACCTACAAAATAGGGGAGTAAGCAACCTAATAGAGTCCCTTTTTTGCAAAAAGACAGTGTGGATTTGTTGCCAGTGCAGCCTTACTTCCAGTAGCAATACTGCCTGTAGTATCATGTATGGAGGCCTCAGGGCTCGCTCAGGGCTTGTCACGCAGAACTGCAGGCCTGACAGAGCAGAACTGCTCTCCTCTCCTCTCCTCTCCTCTCCTCTCCTCTCCTCTCCTCTTCTCTCCTGTCCGCCAGTCCAATATCTAAGAGACTGTTTGCCTGAAAGGACAGAGGGTTTTCAGTTCCAAAATCAATGTCAAGGACACAGAACACAATGAATTGTATTTTATTTTGTTGTTAATTTATTAATTTTCTTGATTTTATGTTAATTCATGTGATGTTTCTTCGTGTCATTTTTTTTCCCTTTGTGACTCTGTTTCAGAACCCAGGCTCACAAGCATTAGCTCAAGCCCAAGTGTAGCCAGGAGTAGGCTGAGGCATTCTTCAGTTTAGCCTGAGAAAAGATCCCTTGCAGGCTGGCAAAGGCAAGTCCCAGAGCTGCAGAGAGCAGCAGCAGGAATAGAGGCCAAGCTGTGCGCGGTTCCTGCAGAGGGAGAACCTTGACAAGGACTTGTGGGACTGACCATGCACAAAAGAGGAGGAAGAAGAAGAAGAAGAAGAAGAAGAAGAAGAAGAAGAGGTAGAAGAGGAAGAAGAGGAAGAAGGGGTGAGTGGTACCGTGGCATCTCTTCCAAAGCGTGACATGTAGAGATGACGAGCAGACTTTTTGCCTTCCACAACTTGTTTGGCTGCTGTGCTTCTTGGGCAGGGATGCATGAGAAGCGCTCTGGTCCCTGCCAGGCGCTTGTGTTAGCTGCAGGGAGAGCTGAGAAGTGGCAGCTGAGGCTGCCAGCATGGTGGAGCATGAGCAGCCGGCTCCCAGGCCAAATGGCCCAAAGAAATGGTGGCAAGGGGCGGTGCTGAGAACTGCAGAGGAAGGCAAAAAACCGTCGGGGACCAGTGCCAATGTGCCCCGGGGGAAAAAGTGCCTTGCTGAGCCCAGTGCTGGCCATGGGCTGTTCCCTGAGCATGAGAGCCAGACCTGGCTCCTTGTCCCACAGGCTGCTCATGCTTCCCAGGAGCTGCCCAAGCCCTATCCTCCCTTGAGCTGGAGCTATGTCGCAGACTTGCCAGAGTGCCCAAGTGCCTCTGAGCTGATAGACCTTGTGGGCAAGAATCCTTGCTGTCCCTGTGTAGGACACCAGTGGGTGTTCCAAAGCACTGCAAGCCCTTGCAAGCCCTTGCAAGCCCTCGACATCCTATCTCTTACGGCTCCTGAGCGTTGCTGTGTAGGAGATGAGGATGGTGAGCTGTGCAGTGCTCCTCAAGAAGGAATTGTCTTGGTCTTGCCACTGCTATCCAGTTGAAAAGGATGTGTATCCATGAGCCGAGCTTGGAAGGTGGCCCTGCCAGCACATTGTCTTGCAGCGGAGAACCTCCAGCAGCCTCATGCAAGGTTTTCTTCCCTCAGCCCCTGGCCTGTGATTCCAGCAGCTCCTCAAGTGCTTCCTGTCAGATGTGCTGGGGCTGCCCCCGGGCCAGCTCTGGCAGTGGACACGGGAGGCTGCTCCTCTGGATCCTGCGTGGGGCCTGGTGACCACTGCGTTGCCGGGTGCTGGCATTGTGACATGGGGGTGACACAGCCGCATATGTGCAGCCCTTTGGAGGAAGCCTTTGGGGTGCTGGCTCCAAATCAGTCCCTGTACCTACAAAATAGGGGAGTAAGCAACCTAATAGAGTCCCTTTTTTGCAAAAAGACAGTGTGGATTTGTTGCCAGTGCAGCCTTATTTCCAGTAGCAATACTGCCTGTAGTATCATGTATGGAGGCCTCAGGGCTCGCTCAGGGCTTGTCACGCAGAACTGCAGGCCTGACAGAGCAGAACTGCTCTCCTCTCCTCTCCTCTCCTCTCCTCTCCTCTCCTCTTCTCTCCTGTCCGCCAGTCCAATATCTAAGAGACTGTTTGCCTGAAAGGACAGAGGGTTTTCAGTTCCAAAATCAATGTCAAGGACACAGAACACAATGAATTTTATTTTATTTTGTTGTTAATTTATTAATTTTCTTGATTTTATGTTAATTCATGTGATGTTTCTTCGTGTCATTTTTTTTCCCTTTGTGACTCTGTTTCAGAACCCAGGCTCACAAGCATTAGCTCAAGCCCAAGTGTAGCCAGGAGTAGGCTGAGGCATTCTTCAGTTTAGCCTGAGAAAAGATCCCTTGCAGGCTGGCAAAGGCAAGACCCAGAGCTGCAGAGAGCAGCAGCAGGAATAGAGGCCAAGCTGTGCGCGGTTCCTGCAGAGGGAGAACCTTGACAAGGACTTGTGGGACTGACCATGCACAAAAGAGGAGGAAGAAGAAGAAGAAGAAGAAGAAGAAGAAGAAGAAGAGGTAGAAGAGGAAGAAGAGGAAGAAGGGGTGAGTGGTACCGTGGCATCTCTTCCAAAGCGTGACATGTAGAGATGACGAGCAGACTTTTTGCCTTCCACAACTTGTTTGGCTGCTGTGCTTCTTGGGCAGGGATGCATGAGAAGCGCTCTGGTCCCTGCCAGGCGCTTGTGTTAGCTGCAGGGAGAGCTGAGAAGTGGCAGCTGAGGCTGCCAGCATGGTGGAGCATGAGCAGCCGGCTCCCAGGCCAAATGGCCCAAAGAAATGGTGGCAAGGGGCGGTGCTGAGAACTGCAGAGGAAGGCAAAAAACCGTCGGGGACCAGTGCCAATGTGCCCCGGGGGAAAAAGTGCCTTGCTGAGCCCAGTGCTGGCCATGGGCTGTTCCCTGAGCATGAGAGCCAGACCTGGCTCCTTGTCCCACAGGCTGCTCATGCTTCCCAGGAGCTGCCCAAGCCCTATCCTCCCTTGAGCTGGAGCTATGTCGCAGACTTGCCAGAGTGCCCAAGTGCCTCTGAGCTGATAGACCTTGTGGGCAAGAATCCTTGCTGTCCCTGTGTAGGACACCAGTGGGTGTTCCAAAGCACTGCAAGCCCTTGCAAGCCCTTGCAAGCCCTCGACATCCTATCTCTTACGGCTCCTGAGCGTTGCTCTGTAGGAGATGAGGATGGTGAGCTGTGCAGTGCTCCTCAAGAAGGAATTGTCTTGGTCTTGCCACTGCTATCCAGTTGAAAAGGATGTGTATCCATGAGCCGAGCTTGGAAGGTGGCCCTGCCAGCACATTGTCTTGCAGCGGAGAACCTCCAGCAGCCTCATGCAAGGTTTTCTTCCCTCAGCCCCTGGCCTGTGATTCCAGCAGCTCCTCAAGTGCTTCCTGTCAGATGTGCTGGGGCTGCCCCCGGGCCAGCTCTGGCAGTGGACACGGGAGGCTGCTCCTCTGGATCCTGCGTGGGGCCTGGTGACCACTGCGTTGCCGGGTGCTGGCATTGTGACATGGGGGTGACACAGCCGCATATGTGCAGCCCTTAGGAGGAAGCCTTTGGGGTGCTGGCTCCAAATCAGTCCCTGTACCTACAAAATAGGGGAGGAAGCAACCTAATAGAGTCCCTTTTTTGCAAAAAGACAGTGTGGATTTGTTGCCAGTGCAGCCTTATTTCCAGTAGCAATACTGCCTGTAGTATCATGTATGGAGGCCTCAGGGCTCGCTCAGGGCTTGTCACGCAGAACTGCAGGCCTGACAGAGCAGAACTGCTCTCCTCTCCTCTCCTCTCCTCTCCTCTCCTCTCCTCTCCTCTCCTCTTCTCTCCTGTCCGCCAGTCCAATATCTAAGAGACTGTTTGCCTGAAAGGACAGAGGGTTTTCAGTTCCAAAATCAATGTCAAGGACACAGAACACAATGAATTGTATTTTATTTTGTTGTTAATTTATTAATTTTCTTGATTTTATGTTAATTCATGTTATGTTTCTTCGTGTCATTTTTTTTCCCTTTGTGACTCTGTTTCAGAACCCAGGCTCACAAGCATTAGCTCAAGCCCAAGTGTAGCCAGGAGTAGGCTGAGGCATTCTTCAGTTTAGCCTGAGAAAAGATCCCTTGCAGGCTGGCAAAGGCAAGTCCCAGAGCTGCAGAGAGCAGCAGCAGGAATAGAGGCCAAGCTGTGCGCGGTTCCTGCAGAGGGAGAACCTTGACAAGGACTTGTGGGACTGACCATGCACAAAAGAGGAGGAAGAAGAAGAAGAAGAAGAAGAAGAAGAAGAAGAAGAGGTAGAAGAGGAAGAAGAGGAAGAAGGGGTGAGTGGTACCGTGGCATCTCTTCCAAAGCGTGACATGTAGAGATGACGAGCAGACTTTTTGCCTTCCACAACTTGTTTGGCTGCTGTGCTTCTTGGGCAGGGATGCATGAGAAGCGCTCTGGTCCCTGCCAGGCGCTTGTGTTACCTGCAGGGAGAGCTGAGAAGTGGCAGCTGAGGCTGCCAGCATGGTGGAGCATGAGCAGCCGGCTCCCAGGCCAAATGGCCCAAAGAAATGGTGGCAAGGGGCGGTGCTGAGAACTGCAGAGGAAGGCAAAAACCGTCGGGGACCAGTGCCAATGTGCCCCGGGGGAAAAAGTGCCTTGCTGAGCCCAGTGCTGGCCATGGGCTGTTCCCTGAGCATGTGAGCCAGACCTGGCTCCTTGTCCCACAGGCTGCTCATGCTTCCCAGGAGCTGCCCAAGCCCTATCCTCCCTTGAGCTGGAGCTATGTCGCGGACTTGCCAGAGTGCCCAAGTGCCTCTGAGCTGATAGACCTTGTGGGCAAGAATCCTTGCTGTCCCTGTGTAGGACACCAGTGGGTGTTCCAAAGCACTGCAAGCCCTTGCAAGCCCTTGCAAGCCCTCGACATCCTATCTCTTACGGCTCCTGAGCGTTGCTCTGTAGGAGATGAGGATGGTGAGCTGTGCAGTGCTCCTCAAGAAGGAATTGCCTTGGTCTTGCCACTGCTATCCAGTTGAAAAGGATTTGTATCCATGAGCCGAGCTTGGAAGGTGGCCCTGCCAGCACATTGTCTTGCAGCGGAGAACCTCCAGCAGCCTCATGCAAGGTTTTCTTCCCTCAGCCCCTGGCCTGTGATTCCAGCAGCTCCTCAAGTGCTTCCTGTCAGATGTGCTGGGGCTGCCCCCGGGCCAGCTCTGGCAGTGGACACGGGAGGCTGCTCCTCTGGATCCTGCGTGGGGCCTGGTGCCCACTGCGTTGCCGGGTGCTGGCATTGTGACACGGGGGTGACACAGCCGCATATGTGCAGCCCTTTGGAGGAAGCCTTTGGGGTGCTGGCTCCAAATCAGTCCCTGTACCTACAAAATAGGGGAGTAAGCAACCTAATAGAGTCCCTTTTTTGCAAAAAGACAGTGTGGATTTGTTGCCAGTGCAGCCTTACTTCCAGTAGCAATACTGCCTGTAGTATCATGTATGGAGGCCTCAGGGCTCGCTCAGGGCTTGTCACGCAGAACTGCAGGCCTGACAGAGCAGAACTGCTCTCCTCTCCTCTCCTCTCCTCTCCTCTCCTCTTCTCTCCTCTTCTCTCCTGTCCGCCAGTCCAATATCTAAGAGACTGTTTGCCTGAAAGGACAGAGGGTTTTCAGTTCCAAAATCAATGTCAAGGACACAGAACACAATGAATTGTATTTTATTTTGTTGTTAATTTATTAATTTTCTTGATTTTATGTTAATTCATGTGATGTTTCTTCGTGTCATTTTTTTTCCCTTTGTGACTCTGTTTCAGAACCCAGGCTCACAAGCATTAGCTCAAGCCCAAGTGTAGCCAGGAGTAGGCTGAGGCATTCTTCAGTTTAGCCTGAGAAAAGATCCCTTGCAGGCTGGCAAAGGCAAGTCCCAGAGCTGCAGAGAGCAGCAGCAGGAATAGAGGCCAAGCTGTGCGCGGTTCCTGCAGAGGGCGAACCTTGACAAGGACTTGTGGGACTGACCATGCACAAAAGAGGAGGAAGAAGAAGAAGAAGAAGAAGAAGAAGAAGAAGAAGAAGAGGTAGAAGAGGAAGAAGAGGAAGAAGGGGTGAGTGGTACCGTGGCATCTCTTCCAAAGCGTGACATGTAGAGATGACGAGCAGACTTTTTGCCTTCCACAACTTGTTTGGCTGCTGTGCTTCTTGGGCAGGGATGCATGAGAAGCACTCTGGTCCCTGCCAGGCGCTTGTGTTAGCTGCAGGGAGAGCTGAGAAGTGGCAGCTGAGGCTGCCAGCATGGTGGAGCATGAGCAGCCGGCTCCCAGGCCAAATGGCCCAAAGAAATGGTGGCAAGGGACGGTGCTGAGAACTGCAGAGGAAGGCAAAAAACCGTCGGGGACCAGTGCCAATGTGCCCCGGGGGAAAAAGTGCCTTGCTGAGCCCAGTGCTGGCCATGGGCTGTTCCCTGAGCATGAGAGCCAGACCTGGCTCCTTGTCCCACAGGCTGCTCATGCTTCCCAGGAGCTGCCCAAGCCCTATCCTCCCTTGAGCTGGAGCTATGTCACAGACTTGCCAGAGTGCCCAAGTGCCTCTGAGCTGATAGACCTTGTGGGCAAGAATCCTTGCTGTCCCTGTGTAGGACACCAGGGGGTGTTCCAAAGCACTGCAAGGCCTTGCAAGCCCTTGCAAGCCCTCGACATCCTATCTCTTACGGCTCCTGAGCGTTGCTCTGTAGGAGATGAGGATGGTGAGCTGTGCAGTGCTCCTCAAGAAGGAATTGCCTTGGTCTTGCCACTGCTATCCAGTTGAAAAGGATGTGTATCCATGAGCCGAGCTTGGAAGGTGGCCCTGCCAGCACATTGTCTTGCAGCGGAGAACCTCCAGCAGCCTCATGCAAGGTTTTCTTCCCTCAGCCCCTGGCCTGTGATTCCAGCAGCTCCTCAAGTGCTTCCTGTCAGATGTGCTGGGGCTGCCCCCGGGCCAGCTCTGGCAGTGGACACGGGAGGCTGCTCCTCTGGATCCTGCGTGGGGCCTGGTGACCACTGCGTTGCCGGGTGCTGGCATTGTGACGTGGGGGTGACACAGCCGCATATGTGCAGCCCTTTGGAGGAAGCCTTTGGGGTGCTGGCTCCAAATCAGTCCCTGTACCTACAAAATAGGGGAGTAAGCAACCTAATAGAGTCCCTTTTTTGCAAAAAGACAGTGTGGATTTGTTGCCAGTGCAGCCTTATTTCCAGTAGCAATACTGCCTGTAGTATCATGTATGGAGGCCTCAGGGCTCGCTCAGGGCTTGTCACGCAGAACTGCAGGCCTGACAGAGCAGAACTGCTCTCCTCTCCTCTCCTCTCCTCTCCTCTCCTCTCCTCTCCTCTCCTCTCCTCTCCTCTCCTCTCCTCTTCTCTCCTGTCCGCCAGTCCAATATCTAAGAGACTGTTTGCCTGAAAGGACAGAGGGTTTTCAGTTCCAAAATCAATGTCAAGGACACAGAACACAATGAATTGTATTTTATTTTGTTGTTAATTTATTAATTTTCTTGATTTTATGTTAATTCATGTTATGTTTCTTCGTGTCATTTTTTTTCCCTTTGTGACTCTGTTTCAGAACCCAGGCTCACAAGCATTAGCTCAAGCCCAAGTGTAGCCAGGAGTAGGCTGAGGCATTCTTCAGTTTAGCCTGAGAAAAGATCCCTTGCAGGCTGGCAAAGGCAAGTCCCAGAGCTGCAGAGAGCAGCAGCAGGAATAGAGGCCAAGCTGTGCGCGGTTCCTGCAGAGGGCGAACCTTGACAAGGACTTGTGGGACTGACCATGCACAAAAGAGGAGGAAGAAGAAGAAGAAGAAGAAGAAGAAGAAGAAGAAGAGGTAGAAGAGGAAGAAGAGGAAGAAGGGGTGAGTGGTACCGTGGCATCTCTTCCAAAGCGTGACATGTAGAGATGACGAGCAGACTTTTTGCCTTCCACAACTTGTTTGGCTGCTGTGCTTCTTGGGCAGGGATGCATGAGAAGCACTCTGGTCCCTGCCAGGCGCTTGTGTTAGCTGCAGGGAGAGCTGAGAAGTGGCAGCTGAGGCTGCCAGCATGGTGGAGCATGAGCAGCCGGCTCCCAGGCCAAATGGCCCAAAGAAATGGTGGCAAGGGACGGTGCTGAGAACTGCAGAGGAAGGCAAAAAACCGTCGGGGACCAGTGCCAATGTGCCCCGGGGGAAAAAGTGCCTTGCTGAGCCCAGTGCTGGCCATGGGCTGTTCCCTGAGCATGAGAGCCAGACCTGGCTCCTTGTCCCACAGGCTGCTCATGCTTCCCAGGAGCTGCCCAAGCCCTATCCTCCCTTGAGCTGGAGCTATGTCGCAGACTTGCCAGAGTGCCCAAGTGCCTCTGAGCTGATAGACCTTGTGGGCAAGAATCCTTGCTGTCCCTGTGTAGGACACCAGGGGGTGTTCCAAAGCACTGCAAGGCCTTGCAAGCCCTTGCAAGCCCTCGACATCCTATCTCTTACGGCTCCTGAGCGTTGCTCTGTAGGAGATGAGGATGGTGAGCTGTGCAGTGCTCCTCAAGAAGGAATTGCCTTGGTCTTGCCACTGCTATCCAGTTGAAAAGGATGTGTATCCATGAGCCGAGCTTGGAAGGTGGCCCTGCCAGCACATTGTCTTGCAGCGGAGAACCTCCAGCAGCCTCATGCAAGGTTTTCTTCCCTCAGCCCCTGGCCTGTGATTCCAGCAGCTCCTCAAGTGCTTCCTGTCAGATGTGCTGGGGCTGCCCCCGGGCCAGCTCTGGCAGTGGACACGGGAGGCTGCTCCTCTGGATCCTGCGTGGGGCCTGGTGACCACTGCGTTGCCGGGTGCTGGCATTGTGACGTGGGGGTGACACAGCCGCATATGTGCAGCCCTTTGGAGGAAGCCTTTGGGGTGCTGGCTCCAAATCAGTCCCTGTACCTACAAAATAGGGGAGTAAGCAACCGAATAGAGTCCCTTTTTTGCAAAAAGACAGTGTGGATTTGTTGCCAGTGCAGCCTTACTTCCAGTAGGAATACTGCCTGTAGTCTCATGTATGGAGGCCTCAGGGCTCGCTCAGGGCTTGTCACGCAGAACTGCAGGCCTGACAGAGCAGAACTGCTCTCCTCTCCTCTCCTCTCCTCTCCTCTCCTCTCCTCTTCTCTCCTGTCCGCCAGTCCAATATCTAAGAGACTGTTTGCCTGAAAGGACAGAGGGTTTTCAGTTCCAAAATCAATGTCAAGGACACAGAACACAATGAATTGTATTTTATTTTGTTGTTAATTTATTAATTTTCTTGATTTTATGTTAATTCATGTTATGTTTCTTCGTGTCATTTTTTTTCCCTTTGTGACTCTGTTTCAGAACCCAGGCTCACAAGCATTAGCTCAAGCCCAAGTGTAGCCAGGAGTAGGCTGAGGCATTCTTCAGTTTAGCCTGAGAAAAGATCCCTTGCAGGCTGGCAAAGGCAAGTCCCAGAGCTGCAGAGAGCAGCAGCAGGAATAGAGGCCAAGCTGTGCGCGGTTCCTGCAGAGGGCGAACCTTGACAAGGACTTGTGGGACTGACCATGCACAAAAGAGGAGGAAGAAGAAGAAGAAGAAGAAGAAGAAGAAGAAGAAGAGGTAGAAGAGGAAGAAGAGGAAGAAGGGGTGAGTGGTACCGTGGCATCTCTTCCAAAGCGTGACATGTAGAGATGACGAGCAGACTTTTTGCCTTCCACAACTTGTTTGGCTGCTGTGCTTCTTGGGCAGGGATGCATGAGAAGCACTCTGGTCCCTGCCAGGTGCTTGTGTTAGCTGCAGGGAGAGCTGAGAAGTGGCAGCTGAGGCTGCCAGCATGGTGGAGCATGAGCAGCCGGCTCCCAGGCCAAATGGCCCAAAGAAATGGTGGCAAGGGGCGGTGCTGAGAACTGCAGAGGAAGGCAAAAAACCGTCGGGGACCAGTGCCAATGTGCCCCGGGGGAAAAAGTGCCTTGCTGAGCCCAGTGCTGGCCATGGGCTGTTCCCTGAGCATGAGAGCCAGACCTGGCTCCTTGTCCCACAGGCTGCTCATGCTTCCCAGGAGCTGCCCAAGCCCTATCCTCCCTTGAGCTGGAGCTATGTCACAGACTTGCCAGAGTGCCCAAGTGCCTCTGAGCTGATAGACCTTGTGGGCAAGAATCCTTGCTGTCCCTGTGTAGGACACCAGGGGGTGTTCCAAAGCACTGCAAGGCCTTGCAAGCCCTTGCAAGCCCTCGACATCCTATCTCTTACGGCTCCTGAGCGTTGCTCTGTAGGAGATGAGGATGGTGAGCTGTGCAGTGCTCCTCAAGAAGGAATTGCCTTGGTCTTGCCACTGCTATCCAGTTGAAAAGGATGTGTATCCATGAGCCGAGCTTGGAAGGTGGCCCTGCCAGCACATTGTCTTGCAGCGGAGAACCTCCAGCAGCCTCATGCAAGGTTTTCTTCCCTCAGCCCCTGGCCTGTGATTCCAGCAGCTCCTCAAGTGCTTCCTGTCAGATGTGCTGGGGCTGCCCCCGGGCCAGCTCTGGCAGTGGACACGGGAGGCTGCTCCTCTGGATCCTGCGTGGGGCCTGGTGACCACTGCGTTGCCGGGTGCTGGCATTGTGACGTGGGGGTGACACAGCCGCATATGTGCAGCCCTTTGGAGGAAGCCTTTGGGGTGCTGGCTCCAAATCAGTCCCTGTACCTACAAAATAGGGGAGTAAGCAACCTAATAGAGTCCCTTTTTTGCAAAAAGACAGTGTGGATTTGTTGCCAGTGCAGCCTTACTTCCAGTAGCAATACTGCCTGTAGTATCATGTATGGAGGCCTCAGGGCTCGCTCAGGGCTTGTCACGCAGAACTGCAGGCCTGACAGAGCAGAACTGCTCTCCTCTCCTCTCCTCTCCTCTCCTCTCCTCTCCTCTCCTCTCCTCTTCTCTCCTGTCCGCCAGTCCAATATCTAAGAGACTGTTTGCCTGAAAGGACAGAGGGTTTTCAGTTCCAAAATCAATGTCAAGGACACAGAACACAATGAATTGTATTTTATTTTGTTGTTAATTTATTAATTTTCTTGATTTTATGTTAATTCATGTGATGTTTCTTCGTGTCATTTTTTTTCCCTTTGTGACTCTGTTTCAGAACCCAGGCTCACAAGCATTAGCTCAAGCCCAAGTGTAGCCAGGAGTAGGCTGAGGCATTCTTCAGTTTAGCCTGAGAAAAGATCCCTTGCAGGCTGGCAAAGGCAAGTCCCAGAGCTGCAGAGAGCAGCAGCAGGAATAGAGGCCAAGCTGTGCGCGGTTCCTGCAGAGGGAGAACCTTGACAAGGACTTGTGGGACTGACCATGCACAAAAGAGGAGGAAGAAGAAGAAGAAGAAGAAGAAGAAGAAGAAGAAGAGGTAGAAGAGGAAGAAGAGGAAGAAGGGGTGAGTGGTACCGTGGCATCTCTTCCAAAGCGTGACATGTAGAGATGACGAGCAGACTTTTTGCCTTCCACAACTTGTTTGGCTGCTGTGCTTCTTGGGCAGGGATGCATGAGAAGCGCTCTGGTCCCTGCCAGGCGCTTGTGTTAGCTGCAGGGAGAGCTGAGAAGTGGCAGCTGAGGCTGCCAGCATGGTGGAGCATGAGCAGCCGGCTCCCAGGCCAAATGGCCCAAAGAAATGGTGGCAAGGGGCGGTGCTGAGAACTGCAGAGGAAGGCAAAAAACCGTCGGGGACCAGTGCCAATGTGCCCCGGGGGAAAAAGTGCCTTGCTGAGCCCAGTGCTGGCCATGGGCTGTTCCCTGAGCATGAGAGCCAGACCTGGCTCCTTGTCCCACAGGCTGCTCATGCTTCCCAGGAGCTGCCCAAGCCCTATCCTCCCTTGAGCTGGAGCTATGTCGCAGACTTGCCAGAGTGCCCAAGTGCCTCTGAGCTGATAGACCTTGTGGGCAAGAATCCTTGCTGTCCCTGTGTAGGACACCAGTGGGTGTTCCAAAGCACTGCAAGCCCTTGCAAGCCCTTGCAAGCCCTCGACATCCTATCTCTTACGGCTCCTGAGCGTTGCTCTGTAGGAGATGAGGATGGTGAGCTGTGCAGTGCTCCTCAAGAAGGAATTGTCTTGGTCTTGCCACTGCTATCCAGTTGAAAAGGATGTGTATCCATGAGCCGAGCTTGGAAGGTGGCCCTGCCAGCACATTGTCTTGCAGCGGAGAACCTCCAGCAGCCTCATGCAAGGTTTTCTTCCCTCAGCCCCTGGCCTGTGATTCCAGCAGCTCCTCAAGTGCTTCCTGTCAGATGTGCTGGGGCTGCCCCCGGGCCAGCTCTGGCAGTGGACACGGGAGGCTGCTCCTCTGGATCCTGCGTGGGGCCTGGTGACCACTGCGTTGCCGGGTGCTGGCATTGTGACATGGGGGTGACACAGCCGCATATGTGCAGCCCTTTGGAGGAAGCCTTTGGGGTGCTGGCTCCAAATCAGTCCCTGTACCTACAAAATAGGGGAGTAAGCAACCTAATAGAGTCCCTTTTTTGCAAAAAGACAGTGTGGATTTGTTGCCAGTGCAGCCTTATTTCCAGTAGCAATACTGCCTGTAGTATCATGTATGGAGGCCTCAGGGCTCGCTCAGGGCTTGTCACGCAGAACTGCAGGCCTGACAGAGCAGAACTGCTCTCCTCTCCTCTCCTCTCCTCTCCTCTCCTCTTCTCTCCTGTCCGCCAGTCCAATATCTAAGAGACTGTTTGCCTGAAAGGACAGAGGGTTTTCAGTTCCAAAATCAATGTCAAGGACACAGAACACAATGAATTGTATTTTATTTTGTTGTTAATTTATTAATTTTCTTGATTTTATGTTAATTCATGTTATGTTTCTTCGTGTCATTTTTTTTCCCTTTGTGACTCTGTTTCAGAACCCAGGCTCACAAGCATTAGCTCAAGCCCAAGTGTAGCCAGGAGTAGGCTGAGGCATTCTTCAGTTTAGCCTGAGAAAAGATCCCTTGCAGGCTGGCAAAGGCAAGTCCCAGAGCTGCAGAGAGCAGCAGCAGGAATAGAGGCCAAGCTGTGCGCGGTTCCTGCAGAGGGAGAACCTTGACAAGGACTTGTGGGACTGACCATGCACAAAAGAGGAGGAAGAAGAAGAAGAAGAAGAAGAAGAAGAAGAAGAAGAGGTAGAAGAGGAAGAAGAGGAAGAAGGGGTGAGTGGTACCGTGGCATCTCTTCCAAAGCGTGACATGTAGAGATGACGAGCAGACTTTTTGCCTTCCACAACTTGTTTGGCTGCTGTGCTTCTTGGGCAGGGATGCATGAGAAGCGCTCTGGTCCCTGCCAGGCGCTTGTGTTACCTGCAGGGAGAGCTGAGAAGTGGCAGCTGAGGCTGCCAGCATGGTGGAGCATGAGCAGCCGGATCCCAGGCCAAATGGCCCAAAGAAATGGTGGCAAGGGGCGGTGCTGAGAACTGCAGAGGAAGGCAAAAAACCGTCGGGGACCAGTGCCAATGTGCCCCGGGGGAAAAAGTGCCTTGCTGAGCCCAGTGCTGGCCATGGGCTGTTCCCTGAGCATGTGAGCCAGACCTGGCTCCTTGTCCCACAGGCTGCTCATGCTTCCCAGGAGCTGCCCAAGCCCTATCCTCCCTTGAGCTGGAGCTATGTCGCGGACTTGCCAGAGTGCCCAAGTGCCTCTGAGCTGATAGACCTTGTGGGCAAGAATCCTTGCTGTCCCTGTGTAGGACACCAGTGGGTGTTCCAAAGCACTGCAAGCCCTTGCAAGCCCTTGCAAGCCCTCGACATCCTATCTCTTACGGCTCCTGAGCGTTGCTCTGTAGGAGATGAGGATGGTGAGCTGTGCAGTGCTCCTCAAGAAGGAATTGCCTTGGTCTTGCCACTGCTATCCAGTTGAAAAGGATGTGTATCCATGAGCCGAGCTTGGAAGGTGGCCCTGCCAGCACATTGTCTTGCAGCGGAGAACCTCCAGCAGCCTCATGCAAGGTTTTCTTCCCTCAGCCCCTGGCCTGTGATTCCAGCAGCTCCTCAAGTGCTTCCTGTCAGATGTGCTGGGGCTGCCCCCGGGCCAGCTCTGGCAGTGGACACGGGAGGCTGCTCCTCTGGATCCTGCGTGGGGCCTGGTGACCACTGCGTTGCCGGGTGCTGGCATTGTGACATGGGGGTGACACAGCCGCATATGTGCAGCCCTTTGGAGGAAGCCTTTGGGGTGCTGGCTCCAAATCAGTCCCTGTACCTACAAAATAGGGGAGGAAGCAACCTAATAGAGTCCCTTTTTTGCAAAAAGACAGTGTGGATTTGTTGCCAGTGCAGCCTTCCTTCCAGTAGCAATACTGCCTGTAGTCTCATGTATGGAGGCCTCAGGGCTCGCTCAGGGCTTGTCACGCAGAACTGCAGGCCTGACAGAGCAGAACTGCTCTCCTCTCCTCTCCTCTCCTCTCCTCTCCTCTCCTCTCCTCTCCTCTTCTCTCCTGTCCGCCAGTCCAATATCTAAGAGACTGTTTGCCTGAAAGGACAGAGGGTTTTCAGTTCCAAAATCAATGTCAAGGACACAGAACACAATGAATTGTATTTTATTTTGTTGTTAATTTATTAATTTTCTTGATTTTATGTTAATTCATGTTATGTTTCTTCGTGTCATTTTTTTTCCCTTTGTGACTCTGTTTCAGAACCCAGGCTCACAAGCATTAGCTCAAGCCCAAGTGTAGCCAGGAGTAGGCTGAGGCATTCTTCAGTTTAGCCTGAGAAAAGATCCCTTGCAGGCTGGCAAAGGCAAGTCCCAGAGCTGCAGAGAGCAGCAGCAGGAATAGAGGCCAAGCTGTGCGCGGTTCCTGCAGAGGGAGAACCTTGACAAGGACTTGTGGGACTGACCATGCACAAAAGAGGAGGAAGAAGAAGAAGAAGAAGAAGAAGAAGAAGAAGAAGAGGTAGAAGAGGAAGAAGAGGAAGAAGGGGTGAGTGGTACCGTGGCATCTCTTCCAAAGCGTGACATGTAGAGATGACGAGCAGACTTTTTGCCTTCCACAACTTGTTTGGCTGCTGTGCTTCTTGGGCAGGGATGCATGAGAAGCGCTCTGGTCCCTGCCAGGCACTTGTGTTACCTGCAGGGAGAGCTGAGAAGTGGCAGCTGAGGCTGCCAGCATGGTGGAGCATGAGCAGCCGGCTCCCAGGCCAAATGGCCCAAAGAAATGGTGGCAAGGGGCGGTGCTGAGAACTGCAGAGGAAGGCAAAAAACCGTCGGGGACCAGTGCCAATGTGCCCCGGGGGAAAAAGTGCCTTGCTGAGCCCAGTGCTGGCCATGGGCTGTTCCCTGAGCATGTGAGCCAGACCTGGCTCCTTGTCCCACAGGCTGCTCATGCTTCCCAGGAGCTGCCCAAGCCCTATCCTCCCTTGAGCTGGAGCTATGTCGCGGACTTGCCAGAGTGCCCAAGTGCCTCTGAGCTGATAGACCTTGTGGGCAAGAATCCTTGCTGTCCCTGTGTAGGACACCAGTGGGTGTTCCAAAGCACTGCAAGGCCTTGCAAGCCCTTGCAAGCCCTCGACATCCTATCTCTTACGGCTCCTGAGCGTTGCTCTGTAGGAGATGAGGATGGTGAGCTGTGCAGTGCTCCTCAAGAAGGAATTGTCTTGGTCTTGCCACTGCTATCCAGTTGAAAAGGATGTGTATCCATGAGCCGAGCTTGGAAAGTGGCCCTGCCAGCACATTGTCTTGCAGCGGAGAACCTCCAGCAGCCTCATGCAAGGTTTTCTTCCCTCAGCCCCTGGCCTGTGATTCCAGCAGCTCCTCAAGTGCTTCCTGTCAGATGTGCTGGGGCTGCCCCCGGGCCAGCTCTGGCAGTGGACATGGGAGGCTGCTCCTCTGGATCCTGCGTGGGGCCTGGTGACCACTGCGTTGCCGGGTGCTGGCATTGTGACATGGGGGTGACACAGCCGCATATGTGCAGCCCTTTGGAGGAAGCCTTTGGGGTGCTGGCTCCAAATCAGTCCCTGTACCTACAAAATAGGGGAGGAAGCAACCTAATAGAGTCCCTTTTTTGCAAAAAGACAGTGTGGATTTGTTGCCAGTGCAGCCTTACTTCCAGTAGCAATACTGCCTGTAGTATCATGTATGGAGGCCTCAGGGCTCGCTCAGGGCTTGTCACGCAGAACTGCAGGCCTGACAGAGCAGAACTGCTCTCCTCTCCTCTCCTCTCCTCTCCTCTTCTCTCCTCTTCTCTCCTGTCCGCCAGTCCAATATCTAAGAGACTGTTTGCCTGAAAGGACAGAGGGTTTTCAGTTCCAAAATCAATGTCAAGGACACAGAACACAATGAATTTTATTTTATTTTGTTGTTAATTTATTAGTTTTCTTGATTTTATGTTAATTCATGTGATGTTTCTTCGTGTCATTTTTTTTCCCTTTGTGACTCTGTTTCAGAACCCAGGCTCACAAGCATTAGCTCAAGCCCAAGTGTAGCCAGGAGTAGGCTGAGGCATTCTTCAGTTTAGCCTGAGAAAAGATCCCTTGCAGGCTGGCAAAGGCAAGTCCCAGAGCTGCAGAGAGCAGCAGCAGGAATAGAGGCCAAGCTGTGCGCGGTTCCTGCAGAGGGAGAACCTTGACAAGGACTTGTGGGACTGACCATGCACAAAAGAGGAGGAAGAAGAAGAAGAAGAAGAAGAAGAAGAAGAAGAAGAGGTAGAAGAGGAAGAAGAGGAAGAAGGGGTGAGTGGTACCGTGGCATCTCTTCCAAAGCGTGACATGTAGAGATGACGAGCAGACTTTTTGCCTTCCACAACTTGTTTGGCTGCTGTGCTTCTTGGGCAGGGATGCATGAGAAGCGCTCTGGTCCCTGCCAGGCGCTTGTGTTACCTGCAGGGAGAGCTGAGAAGTGGCAGCTGAGGCTGCCAGCATGGTGGAGCATGAGCAGCCGGCTCCCAGGCCAAATGGCCCAAAGAAATGGTGGCAAGGGGCGGTGCTGAGAACTGCAGAGGAAGGCAAAAAACCGTCGGGGACCAGTGCCAATGTGCCCCGGGGGAAAAAGTGCCTTGCTGAGCCCAGTGCTGGCCATGGGCTGTTCCCTGAGCATGTGAGCCAGACCTGGCTCCTTGTCCCACAGGCTGCTCATGCTTCCCAGGAGCTGCCCAAGCCCTATCCTCCCTTGAGCTGGAGCTATGTCGCGGACTTGCCAGAGTGCCCAAGTGCCTCTGAGCTGATAGACCTTGTGGGCAAGAATCCTTGCTGTCCCTGTGTAGGACACCAGTGGGTGTTCCAAAGCACTGCAAGGCCTTGCAAGCCCTTGCAAGCCCTCGACATCCTATCTCTTACGGCTCCTGAGCGTTGCTCTGTAGGAGATGAGGATGGTGAGCTGTGCAGTGCTCCTCAAGAAGGAATTGCCTTGGTCTTGCCACTGCTATCCAGTTGAAAAGGATTTGTATCCATGAGCCGAGCTTGGAAGGTGGCCCTGCCAGCACATTGTCTTGCAGCGGAGAACCTCCAGCAGCCTCATGCAAGGTTTTCTTCCCTCAGCCCCTGGCCTGTGATTCCAGCAGCTCCTCAAGTGCTTCCTGTCAGATGTGCTGGGGCTGCCCCCAGGCCAGCTCTGGCAGTGGACACGGGAGGCTGCTCCTCTGGATCCTGCGTGGGGCCTGGTGACCACTGCGTTGCCGGGTGCTGGCATTGTGACATGGGGGTGACACAGCCGCATATGTGCAGCCCTTTGGAGGAAGCCTTTGGGGTGCTGGCTCCAAATCAGTCCCTGTACCTACAAAATAGGGGAGGAAGCAACCTAATAGAGTCCCTTTTTTGCAAAAAGACAGTGTGGATTTGTTGCCAGTGCAGCCTTACTTCCAGTAGCAATACTGCCTGTAGTCTCATGTATGGAGGCCTCAGGGCTCGCTCAGGGCTTGTCACGCAGAACTGCAGGCCTGACAGAGCAGAACTGCTCTCCTCTCCTCTCCTCTCCTCTCCTCTTCTCTCCTCTCCTCTCCTCTCCTCTCCTCTTCTCTCCTGTCCGCCAGTGCAATATCTAAGAGACTGTTTGCCTGAAAGGACAGAGGGTTTTCAGTTCCAAAATCAATGTCAAGGACACATAACACAATGAATTTTATTTTATTTTGTTGTTAATTTATTAATTTTCTTGATTTTATGTTAATTCATGTGATGTTTCTTCGTGTCATTTTTTTTCCCTTTGTGACTCTGTTTCAGAACCCAGGCTCACAAGCATTAGCTCAAGCCCAAGTGTAGCCAGGAGTAGGCTGAGGCATTCTTCAGTTTAGCCTGAGAAAAGATCCCTTGCAGGCTGGCAAAGGCAAGTCCCAGAGCTGCAGAGAGCAGCAGCAGGAATAGAGGCCAAGCTGTGCGCGGTTCCTGCAGAGGGAGAACCTTGACAAGGACTTGTGGGACTGACCATGCACAAAAGAGGAGGAAGAAGAAGAAGAAGAAGAAGAAGAAGAAGAAGAGGTAGAAGAGGAAGAAGAGGAAGAAGGGGTGAGTGGTACCGTGGCATCTCTTCCAAAGCGTGACATGTAGCGATGACGAGCAGACTTTTTGCCTTCCACAACTTGTTTGGCTGCTGTGCTTCTTGGGCAGGGATGCATGAGAAGCGCTCTGGTCCCTGCCAGGCGCTTGTGTTACCTGCAGGGAGAGCTGAGAAGTGGCAGCTGAGGCTGCCAGCATGGTGGAGCATGAGCAGCCGGCTCCCAGGCCAAATGGCCCAAAGAAATGGTGGCAAGGGGCGGTGCTGAGAACTGCAGAGGAAGGCAAAAAACCGTCGGGGACCAGTGCCAATGTGCCCCGGGGGAAAAAGTGCCTTGCTGAGCCCAGTGCTGGCCATGGGCTGTTCCCTGAGCATGTGAGCCAGACCTGGCTCCTTGTCCCACAGGCTGCTCATGCTTCCCAGGAGCTGCCCAAGCCCTATCCTCCCTTGAGCTGGAGCTATGTCGCGGACTTGCCAGAGTGCCCAAGTGCCTCTGAGCTGATAGACCTTGTGGGCAAGAATCCTTGCTGTCCCTGTGTAGGACACCAGTGGGTGTTCCAAAGCACTGCAAGCCCTTGCAAGCCCTTGCAAGCCCTCGACATCCTATCTCTTACGGCTCCTGAGCGTTGCTCTGTAGGAGATGAGGATGGTGAGCTGTGCAGTGCTCCTCAAGAAGGAATTGCCTTGGTCTTGCCACTGCTATCCAGTTGAAAAGGATTTGTATCCATGAGCCGAGCTTGGAAGGTGGCCCTGCCAGCACATTGTCTTGCAGCGGAGAACCTCCAGCAGCCTCATGCAAGGTTTTCTTCCCTCAGCCCCTGGCCTGTGATTCCAGCAGCTCCTCAAGTGCTTCCTGTCAGATGTGCTGGGGCTGCCCCCGGGCCAGCTCTGGCAGTGGACACGGGAGGCTGCTCCTCTGGATCCTGCGTGGGGCCTGGTGACCACTGCGTTGCCGGGTGCTGGCATTGTGACACGGGGGTGACACAGCCGCATATGTGCAGCCCTTTGGAGGAAGCCTTTGGGGTGCTGGCTCCAAATCAGTCCCTGTACCTACAAAATAGGGGAGTAAGCAACCTAATAGAGTCCCTTTTTTGCAAAAAGACAGTGTGGATTTGTTGCCAGTGCAGCCTTACTTCCAGTAGCAATACTGCCTGTAGTCTCATGTATGGAGGCCTCAGGGCTCGCTCAGGGCTTGTCACGCAGAACTGCAGGCCTGACAGAGCAGAACTGCTCTCCTCTCCTCTCCTCTCCTCTCCTCTCCTCTCCTCTCCTCTTCTCTCCTCTTCTCTCCTGTCCGCCAGTCCAATATCTAAGAGACTGTTTGCCTGAAAGGACAGAGGGTTTTCAGTTCCAAAATCAATGTCAAGGACACAGAACACAATGAATTTTATTTTATTTTGTTGTTAATTTATTAATTTTCTTGATTTTATGTTAATTCATGTGATGTTTCTTCGTGTCATTTTTTTTCCCTTTGTGACTCTGTTTCAGAACCCAGGCTCACAAGCATTAGCTCAAGCCCAAGTGTAGCCAGGAGTAGGCTGAGGCATTCTTCAGTTTAGCCTGAGAAAAGATCCCTTGCAGGCTGGCAAAGGCAAGTCCCAGAGCTGCAGAGAGCAGCAGCAGGAATAGAGGCCAAGCTGTGCGCGGTTCCTGCAGAGGGAGAACCTTGACAAGGACTTGTGGGACTGACCATGCACAAAAGAGGAGGAAGAAGAAGAAGAAGAAGAAGAAGAAGAAGAAGAAGAGGTAGAAGAGGAAGAAGAGGAAGAAGGGGTGAGTGGTACCGTGGCATCTCTTCCAAAGCGTGACATGTAGAGATGACGAGCAGACTTTTTGCCTTCCACAACTTGTTTGGCTGCTGTGCTTCTTGGGCAGGGATGCATGAGAAGCGCTCTGGTCCCTGCCAGGCGCTTGTGTTACCTGCAGGGAGAGCTGAGAAGTGGCAGCTGAGGCTGCCAGCATGGTGGAGCATGAGCAGCCGGCTCCCAGGCCAAATGGCCCAAAGAAATGGTGGCAAGGGGCGGTGCTGAGAACTGCAGAGGAAGGCAAAAAACCGTCGGGGACCAGTGCCAATGTGCCCCGGGGGAAAAAGTGCCTTGCTGAGCCCAGTGCTGGCCATGGGCTGTTCCCTGAGCATGTGAGCCAGACCTGGCTCCTTGTCCCACAGGCTGCTCATGCTTCCCAGGAGCTGCCCAAGCCCTATCCTCCCTTGAGCTGGAGCTATGTCGCGGACTTGCCAGAGTGCCCAAGTGCCTCTGAGCTGATAGACCTTGTGGGCAAGAATCCTTGCTGTCCCTGTGTAGGACACCAGTGGGTGTTCCAAAGCACTGCAAGCCCTTGCAAGCCCTTGCAAGCCCTCGACATCCTATCTCTTACGGCTCCTGAGCGTTGCTCTGTAGGAGATGAGGATGGTGAGCTGTGCAGTGCTCCTCAAGAAGGAATTGCCTTGGTCTTGCCACTGCTATCCAGTTGAAAAGGATGTGTATCCATGAGCCGAGCTTGGAAGGTGGCCCTGCCAGCACATTGTCTTGCAGCGGAGAACCTCCAGCAGCCTCATGCAAGGTTTTCTTCCCTCAGCCCCTGGCCTGTGATTCCAGCAGCTCCTCAAGTGCTTCCTGTCAGATGTGCTGGGGCTGCCCCCGGGCCAGCTCTGGCAGTGGACACGGGAGGCTGCTCCTCTGGATCCTGCGTGGGGCCTGGTGACCACTGCGTTGCCGGGTGCTGGCATTGTGACATGGGGGTGACACAGCCGCATATGTGCAGCCCTTTGGAGGAAGCCTTTGGGGTGCTGGCTCCAAATCAGTCCCTGTACCTACAAAATAGGGGAGGAAGCAACCTAATAGAGTCCCTTTTTTGCAAAAAGACAGTGTGGATTTTTTGCCAGTGCAGCCTTCCTTCCAGTAGCAATACTGCCTGTAGTCTCATGTATGGAGGCCTCAGGGCTCGCTCAGGGCTTGTCACGCAGAACTGCAGGCCTGACAGAGCAGAACTGCTCTCCTCTCCTCTCCTCTCCTCTCCTCTCCTCTCCTCTCCTCTCCTCTTCTCTCCTGTCCGCCAGTCCAATATCTAAGAGACTGTTTGCCTGAAAGGACAGAGGGTTTTCAGTTCCAAAATCAATGTCAAGGACACAGAACACAATGAATTGTATTTTATTTTGTTGTTAATTTATTAATTTTCTTGATTTTATGTTAATTCATGTTATGTTTCTTCGTGTCATTTTTTTTCCCTTTGTGACTCTGTTTCAGAACCCAGGCTCACAAGCATTAGCTCAAGCCCAAGTGTAGCCAGGAGTAGGCTGAGGCATTCTTCAGTTTAGCCTGAGAAAAGATCCCTTGCAGGCTGGCAAAGGCAAGTCCCAGAGCTGCAGAGAGCAGCAGCAGGAATAGAGGCCAAGCTGTGCGCGGTTCCTGCAGAGGGAGAACCTTGACAAGGACTTGTGGGACTGACCATGCACAAAAGAGGAGGAAGAAGAAGAAGAAGAAGAAGAAGAAGAAGAAGAAGAGGTAGAAGAGGAAGAAGAGGAAGAAGGGGTGAGTGGTACCGTGGCATCTCTTCCAAAGCGTGACATGTAGAGATGACGAGCAGACTTTTTGCCTTCCACAACTTGTTTGGCTGCTGTGCTTCTTGGGCAGGGATGCATGAGAAGCGCTCTGGTCCCTGCCAGGCACTTGTGTTAGCTGCAGGGAGAGCTGAGAAGTGGCAGCTGAGGCTGCCAGCATGGTGGAGCATGAGCAGCCGGCTCCCAGGCCAAATGGCCCAAAGAAATGGTGGCAAGGGGCGGTGCTGAGAACTGCAGAGGAAGGCAAAAAACCGTCGGGGACCAGTGCCAATGTGGCCCGGGGGAAAAAGTGCCTTGCTGAGCCCAGTGCTGGCCATGGGCTGTTCCCTGAGCATGTGAGCCAGACCTGGCTCCTTGTCCCACAGGCTGCTCATGCTTCCCAGGAGCTGCCCAAGCCCTATCCTCCCTTGAGCTGGAGCTATGTCGCGGACTTGCCAGAGTGCCCAAGTGCCTCTGAGCTGATAGACCTTGTGGGCAAGAATCCTTGCTGTCCCTGTGTAGGACACCAGTGGGTGTTCCAAAGCACTGCAAGGCCTTGCAAGCCCTTGCAAGCCCTCGACATCCTATCTCTTACGGCTCCTGAGCGTTGCTCTGTAGGAGATGAGGATGGTGAGCTGTGCAGTGCTCCTCAAGAAGGAATTGTCTTGGTCTTGCCACTGCTATCCAGTTGAAAAGGATGTGTATCCATGAGCCGAGCTTGGAAGGTGGCCCTGCCAGCACATTGTCTTGCAGCGGAGAACCTCCAGCAGCCTCATGCAAGGTTTTCTTCCCTCAGCCCCTGGCCTGTGATTCCAGCAGCTCCTCAAGTGCTTCCTGTCAGATGTGCTGGGGCTGCCCCCGGGCCAGCTCTGGCAGTGGACATGGGAGGCTGCTCCTCTGGATCCTGCGTGGGGCCTGGTGACCACTGCGTTGCCGGGTGCTGGCATTGTGACATGGGGGTGACACAGCCGCATATGTGCAGCCCTTTGGAGGAAGCCTTTGGGGTGCTGGCTCCAAATCAGTCCCTGTACCTACAAAATAGGGGAGGAAGCAACCTAATAGAGTCCCTTTTTTGCAAAAAGACAGTGTGGATTTGTTGCCAGTGCAGCCTTACTTCCAGTAGCAATACTGCCTGTAGTATCATGTATGGAGGCCTCAGGGCTCGCTCAGGGCTTGTCACGCAGAACTGCAGGCCTGACAGAGCAGAACTGCTCTCCTCTCCTCTCCTCTCCTCTCCTCTTCTCTCCTCTTCTCTCCTGTCCGCCAGTCCAATATCTAAGAGACTGTTTGCCTGAAAGGACAGAGGGTTTTCAGTTCCAAAATCAATGTCAAGGACACAGAACACAATGAATTTTATTTTATTTTGTTGTTAATTTATTAGTTTTCTTGATTTTATGTTAATTCATGTGATGTTTCTTCGTGTCATTTTTTTTCCCTTTGTGACTCTGTTTCAGAACCCAGGCTCACAAGCATTAGCTCAAGCCCAAGTGTAGCCAGGAGTAGGCTGAGGCATTCTTCAGTTTAGCCTGAGAAAAGATCCCTTGCAGGCTGGCAAAGGCAAGTCCCAGAGCTGCAGAGAGCAGCAGCAGGAATAGAGGCCAAGCTGTGCGCGGTTCCTGCAGAGGGAGAACCTTGACAAGGACTTGTGGGACTGACCATGCACAAAAGAGGAGGAAGAAGAAGAAGAAGAAGAAGAAGAAGAAGAAGAAGAGGTAGAAGAGGAAGAAGAGGAAGAAGGGGTGAGTGGTACCGTGGCATCTCTTCCAAAGCGTGACATGTAGAGATGACGAGCAGACTTTTTGCCTTCCACAACTTGTTTGGCTGCTGTGCTTCTTGGGCAGGGATGCATGAGAAGCGCTCTGGTCCCTGCCAGGCGCTTGTGTTACCTGCAGGGAAAGCTGAGAAGTGGCAGCTGAGGCTGCCAGCATGGTGGAGCATGAGCAGCCGGCTCCCAGGCCAAATGGCCCAAAGAAATGGTGGCAAGGGGCGGTGCTGAGAACTGCAGAGGAAGGCAAAAAACCGTCGGGGACCAGTGCCAATGTGCCCCGGGGGAAAAAGTGCCTTGCTGAGCCCAGTGCTGGCCATGGGCTGTTCCCTGAGCATGTGAGCCAGACCTGGCTCCTTGTCCCACAGGCTGCTCATGCTTCCCAGGATCTGCCCAAGCCCTATCCTCCCTTGAGCTGGAGCTATGTCGCGGACTTGCCAGAGTGCCCAAGTGCCTCTGAGCTGATAGACCTTGTGGGCAAGAATCCTTGCTGTCCCTGTGTAGGACACCAGTGGGTGTTCCAAAGCACTGCAAGGCCTTGCAAGCCCTTGCAAGCCCTCGACATCCTATCTCTTACGGCTCCTGAGCGTTGCTCTGTAGGAGATGAGGATGGTGAGCTGTGCAGTGCTCCTCAAGAAGGAATTGCCTTGGTCTTGCCACTGCTCTCCAGTTGAAAAGGATTTGTATCCATGAGCCGAGCTTGGAAGGTGGCCCTGCCAGCACATTGTCTTGCAGCGGAGAACCTCCAGCAGCCTCATGCAAGGTTTTCTTCCCTCAGCCCCTGGCCTGTGATTCCAGCAGCTCCTCAAGTGCTTCCTGTCAGATGTGCTGGGGCTGCCCCCAGGCCAGCTCTGGCAGTGGACACGGGAGGCTGCTCCTCTGGATCCTGCGTGGGGCCTGGTGACCACTGCGTTGCCGGGTGCTGGCATTGTGACATGGGGGTGACACAGCCGCATATGTGCAGCCCTTTGGAGGAAGCCTTTGGGGTGCTGGCTCCAAATCAGTCCCTGTACCTACAAAATAGGGGAGGAAGCAACCTAATAGAGTCCCTTTTTTGCAAAAAGACAGTGTGGATTTGTTGCCAGTGCAGCCTTACTTCCAGTAGCAATACTGCCTGTAGTCTCATGTATGGAGGCCTCAGGGCTCGCTCAGGGCTTGTCACGCAGAACTGCAGGCCTGACAGAGCAGAACTGCTCTCCTCTCCTCTCCTCTCCTCTCCTCTCCTCTTCTCTCCTCTTCTCTCCTGTCCGCCAGTCCAATATCTAAGAGACTGTTTGCCTGAAAGGACAGAGGGTTTTCAGTTCCAAAATCAATGTCAAGGACACAGAACACAATGAATTTTATTTTATTTTGTTGTTAATTTATTAATTTTCTTGATTTTATGTTAATTCATGTGATGTTTCTTCGTGTCATTTTTTTTCCCTTTGTGACTCTGTTTCAGAACCCAGGCTCACAAGCATTAGCTCAAGCCCAAGTGTAGCCAGGAGTAGGCTGAGGCATTCTTCAGTTTAGCCTGAGAAAAGATCCCTTGCAGGCTGGCAAAGGCAAGTCCCAGAGCTGCAGAGAGCAGCAGCAGGAATAGAGGCCAAGCTGTGCGCGGTTCCTGCAGAGGGAGAACCTTGACAAGGACTTGTGGGACTGACCATGCACAAAAGAGGAGGAAGAAGAAGAAGAAGAAGAAGAAGAAGAAGAAGAAGAGGTAGAAGAGGAAGAAGAGGAAGAAGGGGTGAGTGGTACCGTGGCATCTCTTCCAAAGCGTGACATGTAGAGATGACGAGCAGACTTTTTGCCTTCCACAACTTGTTTGGCTGCTGTGCTTCTTGGGCAGGGATGCATGAGAAGCGCTCTGGTCCCTGCCAGGCGCTTGTGTTACCTGCAGGGAGAGCTGAGAAGTGGCAGCTGAGGCTGCCAGCATGGTGGAGCATGAGCAGCCGGCTCCCAGGCCAAATGGCCCAAAGAAATGGTGGCAAGGGGCGGTGCTGAGAACTGCAGAGGAAGGCAAAAAACCGTCGGGGACCAGTGCCAATGTGCCCCGGGGGAAAAAGTGCCTTGCTGAGCCCACTGCTGGCCATGGGCTGTTCCCTGAGCATGTGAGCCAGACCTGGCTCCTTGTCCCACAGGCTGCTCATGCTTCCCAGGAGCTGCCCAAGCCCTATCCTCCCTTGAGCTGGAGCTATGTCGCGGACTTGCCAGAGTGCCCAAGTGCCTCTGAGCTGATAGACCTTGTGGGCAAGAATCCTTGCTGTCCCTGTGTAGGACACCAGTGGGTGTTCCAAAGCACTGCAAGGCCTTGCAAGCCCTTGCAAGCCCTCGACATCCTATCTCTTACGGCTCCTGAGCGTTGCTCTGTAGGAGATGATGATGGTGAGCTGTGCAGTGCTCCTCAAGAAGGAATTGCCTTGGTCTTGCCACTGCTATCCAGTTGAAAAGGATGTGTATCCATGAGCCGAGCTTGGAAGGTGGCCCTGCCAGCACATTGTCTTGCAGCGGAGAACCTCCAGCAGCCTCATGCAAGGTTTTCTTCCCTCAGCCCCTGGCCTGTGATTCCAGCAGCTCCTCAAGTGCTTCCTGTCAGATGTGCTGGGGCTGCCCCCGGGCCAGCTCTGGCAGTGGACACGGGAGGCTGCTCCTCTGGATCCTGCGTGGGGCCTGGTGACCACTGCGTTGCCGGGTGCTGGCATTGTGACATGGGGGTGACACAGCCGCATATGTGCAGCCCTTTGGAGGAAGCCTTTGGGGTGCTGGCTCCAAATCAGTCCCTGTAGCTACAAAATAGGGGAGTAAGCAACCTAATAGAGTCCCTTTTTTGCAAAAAGACAGTGTGGATTTGTTGCCAGTGCAGCCTTACTTCCAGTAGCAATACTGCCTGTAGTCTCATGTATGGAGGCCTCAGGGCTCGCTCAGGGCTTGTCACGCAGAACTGCAGGCCTGACAGAGCAGAACTGCTCTCCTCTCCTCTCCTCTCCTCTCCTCTTCTCTCCTGTCCGCCAGTCCAATATCTAAGAGACTGTTTGCCTGAAAGGACAGAGGGTTTTCAGTTCCAAAATCAATGTCAAGGACACAGAACACAATGAATTTTATTTTATTTTGTTGTTAATTTATTAATTTTCTTGATTTTATGTTAATTCATGTGATGTTTCTTCGTGTCATTTTTTTTCCCTTTGTGACTCTGTTTCAGAACCCAGGCTCACAAGCATTAGCTCAAGCCCAAGTGTAGCCAGGAGTAGGCTGAGGCATTCTTCAGTTTAGCCTGAGAAAAGATCCCTTGCAGGCTGGCAAAGGCAAGTCCCAGAGCTGCAGAGAGCAGCAGCAGGAATAGAGGCCAAGCTGTGCGCGGTTCCTGCAGAGGGAGAACCTTGACAAGGACTTGTGGGACTGACCATGCACAAAAGAGGAGGAAGAAGAAGAAGAAGAAGAAGAAGAAGAAGAAGAAGAAGAGGTAGAAGAGGAAGAAGAGGAAGAAGGGGTGAGTGGTACCGTGGCATCTCTTCCAAAGCGTGACATGTAGAGATGACGAGCAGACTTTTTGCCTTCCACAACTTGTTTGGCTGCTGTGCTTCTTGGGCAGGGATGCATGAGAAGCGCTCTGGTCCCTGCCAGGCGCTTGTGTTAGCTGCAGGGAGAGCTGAGAAGTGGCAGCTGAGGCTGCCAGCATGGTGGAGCATGAGCAGCCGGCTCCCAGGCCAAATGGCCCAAAGAAATGGTGGCAAGGGGCGGTGCTGAGAACTGCAGAGGAAGGCAAAAAACCGTCGGGGACCAGTGCCAATGTGCCCCGGGGGAAAAAGTGCCTTGCTGAGCCCAGTGCTGGCCATGGGCTGTTCCCTGAGCATGTGAGCCAGACCTGGCTCCTTGTCCCACAGGCTGCTCATGCTTCCCAGGAGCTGCCCAAGCCCTATCCTCCCTTGAGCTGGAGCTATGTCGCGGACTTGCCAGAGTGCCCAAGTGCCTCTGAGCTGATAGACCTTGTGGGCAAGAATCCTTGCTGTCCCTGTGTAGGACACCAGTGGGTGTTCCAAAGCACTGCAAGCCCTTGCAAGCCCTTGCAAGCCCTCGACATCCTATCTCTTACGGCTCCTGAGCGTTGCTCTGTAGGAGATGAGGATGGTGAGCTGTGCAGTGCTCCTCAAGAAGGAATTGCCTTGGTCTTGCCACTGCTATCCAGTTGAAAAGGATGTGTATCCATGAGCCGAGCTTGGAAGGTGGCCCTGCCAGCAGATTGTCTTGCAGCGGAGAACCTCCAGCAGCCTCATGCAAGGTTTTCTTCCCTCAGCCCCTGGCCTGTGATTCCAGCAGCTCCTCAAGTGCTTCCTGTCAGATGTGCTGGGGCTGCCCCCGGGCCAGCTCTGGCAGTGGACACGGGAGGCTGCTCCTCTGGATCCTGCGTGGGGCCTGGTGACCACTGCGTTGCCGGGTGCTGGCATTGTGACATGGGGGTGACACAGCCGCATATGTGCAGCCCTTTGGAGGAAGCCTTTGGGGTGCTGGCTCCAAATCAGTCCCTGTAGCTACAAAATAGGGGAGTAAGCAACCTAATAGAGTCCCTTTTTTGCAAAAAGACCGTGTGGATTTGTTGCCAGTGCAGCCTTACTTCCAGTAGCAATACTGCCTGTAGTCTCATGTATGGAGGCCTCAGGGCTCGCTCAGGGCTTGTCACGCAGAACTGCAGGCCTGACAGAGCAGAACTGCTCTCCTCTCCTCTCCTCTCCTCTACTCTTCTCTCCTGTCCGCCAGTCCAATATCTAAGAGACTGTTTGCCTGAAAGGACAGAGGGTTTTCAGTTCCAAAATCAATGTCAAGGACACAGAACACAATGAATTTTATTTTATTTTGTTGTTAATTTATTAATTTTCTTGATTTTATGTTAATTCATGTTATGTTTCTTCGTGTCATTTTTTTTCCCTTTGTGACTCTGTTTCAGAACCCAGGCTCACAAGCATTAGCTCAAGCCCAAGTGTAGCCAGGAGTAGGCTGAGGCATTCTTCAGTTTAGCCTGAGAAAAGATCCCTTGCAGGCTGGCAAAGGCAAGTCCCAGAGCTGCAGAGAGCAGCAGCAGGAATAGAGGCCAAGCTGTGCGCGGTTCCTGCAGAGGGAGAACCTTGACAAGGACTTGTGGGACTGACCATGCACAAAAGAGGAGGAAGAAGAAGAAGAAGAAGAAGAAGAAGAAGAAGAAGAAGAGGTAGAAGAGGAAGAAGAGGAAGAAGGGGTGAGTGGTACCGTGGCATCTCTTCCAAAGCGTGACATGTAGAGATGACGAGCAGACTTTTTGCCTTCCACAACTTGTTTGGCTGCTGTGCTTCTTGGGCAGGGATGCATGAGAAGCGCTCTGGTCCCTGCCAGGCGCTTGTGTTACCTGCAGGGAGAGCTGAGAAGTGGCAGCTGAGGCTGCCAGCATGGTGGAGCATGAGCAGCCGGCTCCCAGGCCAAATGGCCCAAAGAAATGGTGGCAAGGGGCGGTGCTGAGAACTGCAGAGGAAGGCAAAAAACCGTCGGGGACCAGTGCCAATGTGCCCCGGGGGAAAAAGTGCCTTGCTGAGCCCAGTGCTGGCCATGGGCTGTTCCCTGAGCATGTGAGCCAGACCTGGCTCCTTGTCCCACAGGCTGCTCATGCTTCCCAGGAGCTGCCCAAGCCCTATCCTCCCTTGAGCTGGAGCTATGTCGCGGACTTGCCAGAGTGCCCAAGTGCCTCTGAGCTGATAGACCTTGTGGGCAAGAATCCTTGCTGTCCCTGTGTAGGACACCAGTGGGTGTTCCAAAGCACTGCAAGGCCTTGCAAGCCCTTGCAAGCCCTCGACATCCTATCTCTTACGGCTCCTGAGCGTTGCTCTGTAGGAGATGAGGATGGTGAGCTGTGCAGTGCTCCTCAAGAAGGAATTGCCTTGGTCTTGCCACTGCTATCCAGTTGAAAAGGATGTGTATCCATGAGCCGAGCTTGGAAGGTGGCCCTGCCAGCACATTGTCTTGCAGCGGAGAACCTCCAGCAGCCTCATGCAAGGTTTTCTTCCCTCAGCCCCTGGCCTGTGATTCCAGCAGCTCCTCAAGTGCTTCCTGTCAGATGTGCTGGGGCTGCCCCCGGGCCAGCTCTGGCAGTGGACACGGGAGGCTGCTCCTCTGGATCCTGCGTGGGGCCTGGTGACCACTGCGTTGCCGGGTGCTGGCATTGTGACATGGGGGTGACACAGCCGCATATGTGCAGCCCTTTGGAGGAAGCCTTTGGGGTGCTGGCTCCAAATCAGTCCCTGTAGCTACAAAATAGGGGAGTAAGCAACCTAATAGAGTCCCTTTTTTGCAAAAAGACCGTGTGGATTTGTTGCCAGTGCAGCCTTACTTCCAGTAGCAATACTGCCTGTAGTCTCATGTATGGAGGCCTCAGGGCTCGCTCAGGGCTTGTCACGCAGAACTGCAGGCCTGACAGAGCAGAACTGCTCTCCTCTCCTCTCCTCTCCTCTCCTCTCCTCTTCTCTCCTGTCCGCCAGTCCAATATCTAAGAGACTGTTTGCCTGAAAGGACAGAGGGTTTTCAGTTCCAAAATCAATGTCAAGGACACAGAACACAATGAATTTTATTTTATTTTGTTGTTAATTTATTAATTTTCTTGATTTTATGTTAATTCATGTTATGTTTCTTCGTGTCATTTTTTTTCCCTTTGTGACTCTGTTTCAGAACCCAAGCTCACAAGCATTAGCTCAAGCCCAAGTGTAGCCAGGAGTAGGCTGAGGCATTCTTCAGTTTAGCCTGAGAAAAGATCCCTTGCAGGCTGGCAAAGGCAAGTCCCAGAGCTGCAGAGAGCAGCAGCAGGAATAGAGGCCAAGCTGTGCGCGGTTCCTGCAGAGGGAGAACCTTGACAAGGACTTGTGGGACTGACCATGCACAAAAGAGGAGGAAGAAGAAGAAGAAGAAGAAGAAGAAGAAGAAGAAGAGGTAGAAGAGGAAGAAGAGGAAGAAGGGGTGAGTGGTACCGTGGCATCTCTTCCAAAGCGTGACATGTAGAGATGACGAGCAGACTTTTTGCCTTCCACAACTTGTTTGGCTGCTGTGCTTCTTGGGCAGGGATGCATGAGAAGCGCTCTGGTCCCTGCCAGGCGCTTGTGTTACCTGCAGGGAGAGCTGAGAAGTGGCAGCTGAGGCTGCCAGCATGGTGGAGCATGAGCAGACGGCTCCCAGGCCAAATGGCCCAAAGAAATGGTGGCAAGGGGAGGTGCTGGGAACTGCAGAGGAAGGCAAAAAACCGCCGGGGACCAGTGCCAATGTGCCCCGGGGGAAAAAGTGCCTTGCTGAGCCCAGTGCTGGCCATGGGCTGTTCCCTGAGCATGTGAGCCAGACCTGGCTCCTTGTCCCACAGGCTGCTCATGCTTCCCAGGAGCTGCCCAAGCCCTATCCTCCCTTGAGCTGGAGCTATGTCGCGGACTTGCCAGAGTGCCCAAGTGCCTCTGAGCTGATAGACCTTGTGGGCAAGAATCCTTGCTGTCCCTGTGTAGGACACCAGGGGGTGTTCCAAAGCACTGCAAGCCCTTGCAAGCCCTTGCAAGCCCTCGACATCCTATCTCTTACGGCTCCTGAGCGTTGCTCTGTAGGAGATGAGGATGGTGAGCTGTGCAGTGCTCCTCAAGAAGGAATTGCCTTGGTCTTGCCACTGCTATCCAGTTGAAAAGGATGTGTATCCATGAGCCGAGCTTGGAAGGTGGCCCTGCCAGCACATTGTCTTGCAGCGGAGAACCTCCAGCAGCCTCATGCAAGGTTTTCTTCCCTCAGCCCCTGGCCTGTGATTCCAGCAGCTCCTCAAGTGCTTCCTGTCAGATGTGCTGGGGCTGCCCCCGGGCCAGCTCTGGCAGTGGACACGGGAGGCTGCTCCTCTGGATCCTGCGTGGGGCCTGGTGCCCACTGCGTTGCCGGGTGCTGGCATTGTGACATGGGGGTGACACAGCCGCATATGTGCAGCCCTTTGGAGGAAGCCTTTGGGGTGCTGGCTGCAAATCAGTCCCTGTAGCTACAAAATAGGGGAGTAAGCAACCTAATAGAGTCCCTTTTTTGCAAAAAGACAGTGTGGATTTGTTGCCAGTGCAGCCTTACTTCCAGTAGCAATACTGCCTGTAGTCTCATGTATGGAGGCCTCAGGGCTCGCTCAGGGCTTGTCACGCAGAACTGCAGGCCTGACAGAGCAGAACTGCTCTCCTCTCCTCTCCTCTCCTCTCCTCTTCTCTCCTCTCCTCTTCTCTCCTGTCCGCCAGTCCAATATCTAAGAGACTGTTTGCCTGAAAGGACAGAGGGTTTTCAGTTCCAAAATCAATGTCAAGGACACAGAACACAATGAATTTTATTTTATTTTGTTGTTAATTTATTAATTTTCTTGATTTTATGTTAATTCATGTTATGTTTCTTCGTGTCATTTTTTTTCCCTTTGTGACTCTGTTTCAGAACCCAGGCTCAGAAGCATTAGCTCAAGCCCAAGTGTAGCCAGGAGTAGGCTGAGGCATTCTTCAGTTTAGCCTGAGAAAAGATCCCTTGCAGGCTGGCAAAGGCAAGTCCCAGAGCTGCAGAGAGCAGCAGCAGGAATAGAGGCCAAGCTGTGCGCGGTTCCTGCAGAGGGAGAACCTTGACAAGGACTTGTGGGACTGACCATGCACAAAAGAGGAGGAAGAAGAAGAAGAAGAAGAAGAAGAAGAAGAAGAAGAAGAGGTAGAAGAGGAAGAAGAGGAAGAAGGGGTGAGTGGTACCGTGGCATCTCTTCCAAAGCGTGACATGTAGAGATGACGAGCAGACTTTTTGCCTTCCACAACTTGTTTGGCTGCTGTGCTTCTTGGGCAGGGATGCATGAGAAGCGCTCTGGTCCCTGCCAGGCGCTTGTGTTACCTGCAGGGAGAGCTGAGAAGTGGCAGCTGAGGCTGCCAGCATGGTGGAGCATGAGCAGCCGGCTCCCAGGCCAAATGGCCCAAAGAAATGGTGGCAAGGGGCGGTGCTGAGAACTGCAGAGGAAGGCAAAAAACCGTCGGGGACCAGTGCCAATGTGCCCCGGGGGAAAAAGTGCCTTGCTGAGCCCAGTGCTGGCCATGGGCTGTTCCCTGAGCATGTGAGCCAGACCTGGCTCCTTGTCCCACAGGCTGCTCATGCTTCCCAGGAGCTGCCCAAGCCCTATCCTCCCTTGAGCTGGAGCTATGTCGCGGACTTGCCAGAGTGCCCAAGTGCCTCTGAGCTGATAGACCTTGTGGGCAAGAATCCTTGCTGTCCCTGTGTAGGACACCAGTGGGTGTTCCAAAGCACTGCAAGGCCTTGCAAGCCCTTGCAAGCCCTCGACATCCTATCTCTTACGGCTCCTGAGCGTTGCTCTGTAGGAGATGAGGATGGTGAGCTGTGCAGTGCTCCTCAAGAAGGAATTGCCTTGGTCTTGCCACTGCTATCCAGTTGAAAAGGATGTGTATCCATGAGCCGAGCTTGGAAGGTGGCCCTGCCAGCACATTGTCTTGCAGCGGAGAACCTCCAGCAGCCTCATGCAAGGTTTTCTTCCCTCAGCCCCTGGCCTGTGATTCCAGCAGCTCCTCAAGTGCTTCCTGTCAGATGTGCTGGGGCTGCCCCCGGGCCAGCTCTGGCAGTGGACACGGGAGGCTGCTCCTCTGGATCCTGCGTGGGGCCTGGTGACCACTGCGTTGCCGGGTGCTGGCATTGTGACATGGGGGTGACACAGCCGCATATGTGCAGCCCTTTGGAGGAAGCCTTTGGGGTGCTGGCTCCAAA
Organism: Caloenas nicobarica; assembly: GCF_036013445.1. NCBI lineage: Eukaryota > Metazoa > Chordata > Aves > Columbiformes > Columbidae > Caloenas > Caloenas nicobarica. The sequence continues at coordinate 558,426 of NW_027017727.1, read as the reverse complement.
TCAGTCCCTGTAGCTACAAAATAGGGGAGTAAGCAACCTAATAGAGTCCCTTTTTTGCAAAAAGACCGTGTGGATTTGTTGCCAGTGCAGCCTTACTTCCAGTAGCAATACTGCCTGTAGTCTCATGTATGGAGGCCTCAGGGCTCGCTCAGGGCTTGTCACGCAGAACTGCAGGCCTGACAGAGCAGAACTGCTCTCCTCTCCTCTCCTCTCCTCTCCTCTCCTCTTCTCTCCTGTCCGCCAGTCCAATATCTAAGAGACTGTTTGCCTGAAAGGACAGAGGGTTTTCAGTTCCAAAATCAATGTCAAGGACACAGAACACAATGAATTTTATTTTATTTTGTTGTTAATTTATTAATTTTCTTGATTTTATGTTAATTCATGTTATGTTTCTTCGTGTCATTTTTTTTCCCTTTGTGACTCTGTTTCAGAACCCAAGCTCACAAGCATTAGCTCAAGCCCAAGTGTAGCCAGGAGTAGGCTGAGGCATTCTTCAGTTTAGCCTGAGAAAAGATCCCTTGCAGGCTGGCAAAGGCAAGTCCCAGAGCTGCAGAGAGCAGCAGCAGGAATAGAGGCCAAGCTGTGCGCGGTTCCTGCAGAGGGAGAACCTTGACAAGGACTTGTGGGACTGACCATGCACAAAAGAGGAGGAAGAAGAAGAAGAAGAAGAAGAAGAAGAAGAAGAAGAGGTAGAAGAGGAAGAAGAGGAAGAAGGGGTGAGTGGTACCGTGGCATCTCTTCCAAAGCGTGACATGTAGAGATGACGAGCAGACTTTTTGCCTTCCACAACTTGTTTGGCTGCTGTGCTTCTTGGGCAGGGATGCATGAGAAGCGCTCTGGTCCCTGCCAGGCGCTTGTGTTACCTGCAGGGAGAGCTGAGAAGTGGCAGCTGAGGCTGCCAGCATGGTGGAGCATGAGCAGACGGCTCCCAGGCCAAATGGCCCAAAGAAATGGTGGCAAGGGGAGGTGCTGGGAACTGCAGAGGAAGGCAAAAAACCGCCGGGGACCAGTGCCAATGTGCCCCGGGGGAAAAAGTGCCTTGCTGAGCCCAGTGCTGGCCATGGGCTGTTCCCTGAGCATGTGAGCCAGACCTGGCTCCTTGTCCCACAGGCTGCTCATGCTTCCCAGGAGCTGCCCAAGCCCTATCCTCCCTTGAGCTGGAGCTATGTCGCGGACTTGCCAGAGTGCCCAAGTGCCTCTGAGCTGATAGACCTTGTGGGCAAGAATCCTTGCTGTCCCTGTGTAGGACACCAGGGGGTGTTCCAAAGCACTGCAAGCCCTTGCAAGCCCTTGCAAGCCCTCGACATCCTATCTCTTACGGCTCCTGAGCGTTGCTCTGTAGGAGATGAGGATGGTGAGCTGTGCAGTGCTCCTCAAGAAGGAATTGCCTTGGTCTTGCCACTGCTATCCAGTTGAAAAGGATGTGTATCCATGAGCCGAGCTTGGAAGGTGGCCCTGCCAGCACATTGTCTTGCAGCGGAGAACCTCCAGCAGCCTCATGCAAGGTTTTCTTCCCTCAGCCCCTGGCCTGTGATTCCAGCAGCTCCTCAAGTGCTTCCTGTCAGATGTGCTGGGGCTGCCCCCGGGCCAGCTCTGGCAGTGGACACGGGAGGCTGCTCCTCTGGATCCTGCGTGGGGCCTGGTGCCCACTGCGTTGCCGGGTGCTGGCATTGTGACATGGGGGTGACACAGCCGCATATGTGCAGCCCTTTGGAGGAAGCCTTTGGGGTGCTGGCTGCAAATCAGTCCCTGTAGCTACAAAATAGGGGAGTAAGCAACCTAATAGAGTCCCTTTTTTGCAAAAAGACAGTGTGGATTTGTTGCCAGTGCAGCCTTACTTCCAGTAGCAATACTGCCTGTAGTCTCATGTATGGAGGCCTCAGGGCTCGCTCAGGGCTTGTCACGCAGAACTGCAGGCCTGACAGAGCAGAACTGCTCTCCTCTCCTCTCCTCTCCTCTCCTCTTCTCTCCTCTCCTCTTCTCTCCTGTCCGCCAGTCCAATATCTAAGAGACTGTTTGCCTGAAAGGACAGAGGGTTTTCAGTTCCAAAATCAATGTCAAGGACACAGAACACAATGAATTTTATTTTATTTTGTTGTTAATTTATTAATTTTCTTGATTTTATGTTAATTCATGTTATGTTTCTTCGTGTCATTTTTTTTCCCTTTGTGACTCTGTTTCAGAACCCAGGCTCAGAAGCATTAGCTCAAGCCCAAGTGTAGCCAGGAGTAGGCTGAGGCATTCTTCAGTTTAGCCTGAGAAAAGATCCCTTGCAGGCTGGCAAAGGCAAGTCCCAGAGCTGCAGAGAGCAGCAGCAGGAATAGAGGCCAAGCTGTGCGCGGTTCCTGCAGAGGGAGAACCTTGACAAGGACTTGTGGGACTGACCATGCACAAAAGAGGAGGAAGAAGAAGAAGAAGAAGAAGAAGAAGAAGAAGAAGAGGTAGAAGAGGAAGAAGAGGAAGAAGGGGTGAGTGGTACCGTGGCATCTCTTCCAAAGCGTGACATGTAGCGATGACGAGCAGACTTTTTGCCTTGCACAACTTGTTTGGCTGCTGTGCTTCTTGGGCAGGGATGCATGAGAAGCGCTCTGGTCCCTGCCAGGCGCTTGTGTTAGCTGCAGGGAGAGCTGAGAAGTGGCAGCTGAGGCTGCCAGCATGGTGGAGCATGAGCAGCCGGCTCCCAGGCCAAATGGCCCAAAGAAATGGTGGCAAGGGGCGGTGCTGAGAACTGCAGAGGAAGGCAAAAAACCGTCGGGGACCAGTGCCAATGTGCCCCGGGGGAAAAAGTGCCTTGCTGAGCCCAGTGCTGGCCATGGGTTGTTCCCTGAGCATGTGAGCCAGACCTGGCTCCTTGTCCCACAGGCTGCTCATGCTTCCCAGGAGCTGCCCAAGCCCTATCCTCCCTTGAGCTGGAGCTATGTCGCGGACTTGCCAGAGTGCCCAAGTGCCTCTGAGCTGATAGACCTTGTGGGCAAGAATCCTTGCTGTCCCTGTGTAGGACACCAGTGGGTGTTCCAAAGCACTGCAAGCCCTTGCAAGCCCTTGCAAGCCCTCGACATCCTATCTCTTACGGCTCCTGAGCGTTGCTCTGTAGGAGATGAGGATGGTGAGCTGTGCAGTGCTCCTCAAGAAGGAATTGCCTTGGTCTTGCCACTGCTATCCAGTTGAAAAGGATTTGTATCCATGAGCCGAGCTTGGAAGGTGGCCCTGCCAGCACATTGTCTTGCAGCGGAGAACCTCCAGCAGCCTCATGCAAGGTTTTCTTCCCTCAGCCCCTGGCCTGTGATTCCAGCAGCTCCTCAAGTGCTTCCTGTCAGATGTGCTGGGGCTGCCCCCGGGCCAGCTCTGGCAGTGGACACGGGAGGCTGCTCCTCTGGATCCTGCGTGGGGCCTGGTGACCACTGCGTTGCCGGGTGCTGGCATTGTGACATGGGGGTGACACAGCCGCATATGTGCAGCCCTTTGGAGGAAGCCTTTGGGGTGCTGGCTCCAAATCAGTCCCTGTACCTACAAAATAGGGGAGGAAGCAACCTAATAGAGTCCCTTTTTTGCAAAAAGACAGTGTGGATTTGTTGCCAGTGCAGCCTTACTTCCAGTAGCAATACTGCCTGTAGTTTCATGTATGGAGGCCTCAGGGCTCACTCAGGGCTTGTCACGCAGAACTGCAGGCCTGAAAGAGCAGAACTGCTCTCCTCTCCTCTCCTCTCCTCTCCTCTCCTCTCCTCTCCTCTCCTCTCCTCTCCTCTCCTCTCCTCTCCTCTCCTCTCCTCTCCTCTCCTCTCCTCTTCTCTCCTGTCCGCCAGTCCAATATCTAAGAGACTGTTTGCCTGAAAGGACAGAGGGTTTTCAGTTCCAAAATCAATGTCAAGGACACAGAACACAATGAATTTTATTTTATTTTGTTGTTAATTTATTAATTTTCTTGATTTTATGTTAATTCATGTTATGTTTCTTCGTGTCATTTTTTTTCCCTTTGTGACTCTGTTTCAGAACCCAGGCTCACAAGCATTAGCTCAAGCCCAAGTGTAGCCAGGAGTAGGCTGAGGCATTCTTCAGTTTAGCATGAGAAAAGATCCCTTGCAGGCTGGCAAAGGCAAGTCCCAGAGCTGCAGAGAGCAGCAGCAGGAATAGAGGCCAAGCTGTGCGCGGTTCCTGCAGAGGGAGAACCTTGACAAGGACTTGTGGGACTGACCATGCACAAAAGAGGAGGAAGAAGAAGAAGAAGAAGAAGAAGAAGAAGAAGAAGAAGAAGAAGAAGAGGTAGAAGAGGAAGAAGAGGAAGAAGGGGTGAGTGGTACCGTGGCATCTCTTCCAAAGCGTGACATGTAGCGATGACGAGCAGACTTTTTGCCTTGCACAACTTGTTTGGCTGCTGTGCTTCTTGGGCAGGGATGCATGAGAAGCGCTCTGGTCCCTGCCAGGCGCTTGTGTTAGCTGCAGGGAGAGCTGAGAAGTGGCAGCTGAGGCTGCCAGCATGGTGGAGCATGAGCAGCCGGCTCCCAGGCCAAATGGCCCAAAGAAATGGTGGCAAGGGGCGGTGCTGAGAACTGCAGAGGAAGGCAAAAAACCGTCGGGGACCAGTGCCAATGTGCCCCGGGGGAAAAAGTGCCTTGCTGAGCCCAGTGCTGGCCATGGGCTGTTCCCTGAGCATGTGAGCCAGACCTGGCTCCTTGTCCCACAGGCTGCTCATGCTTCCCAGGAGCTGCCCAAGCCCTATCCTCCCTTGAGCTGGAGCTATGTCGCGGACTTGCCAGAGTGTCCAAGTGCCTCTGAGCTGATAGACCTTGTGGGCAAGAATCCTTGCTGTCCCTGTGTAGGACACCAGTGGGTGTTCCAAAGCACTGCAAGCCCTTGCAAGCCCTTGCAAGCCCTCGACATCCTATCTCTTACGGCTCCTGAGCGTTGCTCTGTAGGAGATGAGGATGGTGAGCTGTGCAGTGCTCCTCAAGAAGGAATTGCCTTGGTCTTGCCACTGCTATCCAGTTGAAAAGGATTTGTATCCATGAGCCGAGCTTGGAAGGTGGCCCTGCCAGCAGATTGTCTTGCAGCGGAGAACCTCCAGCAGCCTCATGCAAGGTTTTCTTCCCTCAGCCCCTGGCCTGTGATTCCAGCAGCTCCTCAAGTGCTTCCTGTCAGATGTGCTGGGGCTGCCCCCGGGCCAGCTCTGGCAGTGGACACGGGAGGCTGCTCCTCTGGATCCTGCGTGGGGCCTGGTGACCACTGCGTTGCCGGGTGCTGGCATTGTGACATGGGGGTGACACAGCCGCATATGTGCAGCCCTTTGGAGGAAGCCTTTGGGGTGCTGGCTCCAAATCAGTCCCTGTACCTACAAAATAGGGGAGGAAGCAACCTAATAGAGTCCCTTTTTTGCAAAAAGACAGTGTGGATTTGTTGCCAGTGCAGCCTTACTTCCAGTAGCAATACTGCCTGTAGTCTCATGTATGGAGGCCTCAGGGCTCGCTCAGGGCTTGTCACGCAGAACTGCAGGCCTGACAGAGCAGAACTGCTCTCCTCTCCTCTCCTCTCCTCTCCTCTCCTCTCCTCTCCTCTCCTCTCCTCTCCTCTTCTCTCCTGTCCGCCAGTCCAATATCTAAGAGACTGTTTGCCTGAAAGGACAGAGGGTTTTCAGTTCCAAAATCAATGTCAAGGACACAGAACACAATGAATTTTATTTTATTTTGTTGTTAATTTATTAATTTTCTTGATTTTATGTTAATTCATGTGATGTTTCTTCGTGTCATTTTTTTTCCCTTTGTGACTCTGTTTCAGAACCCAGGCTCACAAGCATTAGCTCAAGCCCAAGTGTAGCCAGGAGTAGGCTGAGGCATTCTTCAGTTTAGCCTGAGAAAAGATCCCTTGCAGGCTGGCAAAGGCAAGTCCCAGAGCTGCAGAGAGCAGCAGCAGGAATAGAGGCCAAGCTGTGCGCGGTTCCTGCAGAGGGAGAACCTTGACAAGGACTTGTGGGACTGACCATGCACAAAAGAGGAGGAAGAAGAAGAAGAAGAAGAAGAAGAAGAAGAAGAAGAGGTAGAAGAGGAAGAAGAGGAAGAAGGGGTGAGTGGTACCGTGGCATCTCTTCCAAAGCGTGACATGTAGAGATGACGAGCAGACTTTTTGCCTTCCACAACTTGTTTGGCTGCTGTGCTTCTTGGGCAGGGATGCATGAGAAGCGCTCTGGTCCCTGCCAGGCGCTTGTGTTAGCTGCAGGGAGAGCTGAGAAGTGGCAGCTGAGGCTGCCAGCATGGTGGAGCATGAGCAGCCGGCTCCCAGGCCAAATGGCCCAAAGAAATGGTGGCAAGGGGCCGTGCTGAGAACTGCAGAGGAAGGCAAAAAACCGTCGGGGACCAGTGCCAATGTGCCCCGGGGGAAAAAGTGCCTTGCTGAGCCCAGTGCTGGCCATGGGCTGTTCCCTGAGCATGAGAGCCAGACCTGGCTCCTTGTCCCACAGGCTGCTCATGCTTCCCAGGAGCTGCCCAAGCCCTATCCTCCCTTGAGCTGGAGCTATGTCGCGGACTTGCCAGAGTGCCCAAGTGCCTCTGAGCTGATAGACCTTGTGGGCAAGAATCCTTGCTGTCCCTGTGTAGGACACCAGTGGGTGTTCCAAAGCACTGCAAGGCCTTGCAAGCCCTTGCAAGCCCTCGACATCCTATCTCTTACGGCTCCTGAGCGTTGCTCTGTAGGAGATGAGGATGGTGAGCTGTGCAGTGCTCCTCAAGAAGGAATTGCCTTGGTCTTGCCACTGCTATCCAGTTGAAAAGGATTTGTATCCATGAGCCGAGCTTGGAAGGTGGCCCTGCCAGCACATTGTCTTGCAGCGGAGAACCTCCAGCAGCCTCATGCAAGGTTTTCTTCCCTCAGCCCCTGGCCTGTGATTCCAGCAGCTCCTCAAGTGCTTCCTGTCAGATGTGCTGGGGCTGCCCCCGGGCCAGCTCTGGCAGTGGACACGGGAGGCTGCTCCTCTGGATCGTGCGTGGGGCCTGGTGACCACTGCGTTGCCGGGTGCTGGCATTGTGACATGGGGGTGACACAGCCGCATATGTGCAGCCCTTTGGAGGAAGCCTTTGGGGTGCTGGCTCCAAATCAGTCCCTGTAGCTACAAAATAGGGGAGGAAGCAACCTAATAGAGTCCCTTTTTTGCAAAAAGACAGTGTGGATTTGTTGCCAGTGCAGCCTTACTTCCAGTAGCAATACTGCCTGTAGTATCATGTATGGAGGCCTCAGGGCTCGCTCAGGGCTTGTCACGCAGAACTGCAGGCCTGACAGAGCAGAACTGCTCTCCTCTCCTCTCCTCTCCTCTCCTCTCCTCTCCTCTCCTCTCCTCTCCTCTCCTGTCCTCTCCTCTCCTCTCCTCTCCTCTCCTCTCCTCTTCTCTCCTGTCCGCCAGTCCAATATCTAAGAGACTGTTTGCCTGAAAGGACAGAGGGTTTTCAGTTCCAAAATCAATGTCAAGGACACAGAACACAATGAATTTTATTTTATTTTGTTGTTAATTTATTAATTTTCTTGATTTTATGTTAATTCATGTTATGTTTCTTCGTGTCATTTTTTTTCCCTTTGTGACTCTGTTTCAGAACCCAGGCTCACAAGCATTAGCTCAAGCCCAAGTGTAGCCAGGAGTAGGCTGAGGCATTCTTCAGTTTAGCATGAGAAAAGATCCCTTGCAGGCTGGCAAAGGCAAGTCCCAGAGCTGCAGAGAGCAGCAGCAGGAATAGAGGCCAAGCTGTGCGCGGTTCCTGCAGAGGGAGAACCTTGACAAGGACTTGTGGGACTGACCATGCACAAAAGAGGAGGAAGAAGAAGAAGAAGAAGAAGAAGAAGAAGAAGAAGAAGAAGAAGAAGAGGTAGAAGAGGAAGAAGAGGAAGAAGGGGTGAGTGGTACCGTGGCATCTCTTCCAAAGCGTGACATGTAGAGATGACGAGCAGACTTTTTGCCTTCCACAACTTGTTTGGCTGCTGTGCTTCTTGGGCAGGGATGCATGAGAAGCGCTCTGGTCCCTGCCAGGCGCTTGTGTTAGCTGCAGGGAGAGCTGAGAAGTGGCAGCTGAGGCTGCCAGCATGGTGGAGCATGAGCAGCCGGCTCCCAGGCCAAATGGCCCAAAGAAATGGTGGCAAGGGGCGGTGCTGAGAACTGCAGAGGAAGGCAAAAAACCGTCGGGGACCAGTGCCAATGTGCCCCGGGGGAAAAAGTGCCTTGCTGAGCCCAGTGCTGGCCATGGGCTGTTCCCTGAGCATGTGAGCCAGACCTGGCTCCTTGTCCCACAGGCTGCTCATGCTTCCCAGGAGCTGCCCAAGCCCTATCCTCCCTTGAGCTGGAGCTATGTCGCGGACTTGCCAGAGTGCCCAAGTGCCTCTGAGCTGATAGACCTTGTGGGCAAGAATCCTTGCTGTCCCTGTGTAGGACACCAGTGGGTGTTCCAAAGCACTGCAAGCCCTTGCAAGCCCTTGCAAGCCCTCGACATCCTATCTCGTACGGCTCCTGAGCGTTGCTCTGTAGGAGATGAGGATGGTGAGCTGTGCAGTGCTCCTCAAGAAGGAATTGCCTTGGTCTTGCCACTGCTATCCAGTTGAAAAGGATTTGTATCCATGAGCCGAGCTTGGAAGGTGGCCCTGCCAGCACATTGTCTTGCAGCGGAGAACCTCCAGCAGCCTCATGCAAGGTTTTCTTCCCTCAGCCCCTGGCCTGTGATTCCAGCAGCTCCTCAAGTGCTTCCTGTCAGATGTGCTGGGGCTGCCCCCGGGCCAGCTCTGGCAGTGGACACGGGAGGCTGCTCCTCTGGATCCTGCGTGGGGCCTGGTGACCACTGCGTTGCCGGGTGCTGGCATTGTGACATGGGGGTGACACAGCCGCATATGTGCAGCCCTTTGGAGGAAGCCTTTGGGGTGCTGGCTCCAAATCAGTCCCTGTACCTACAAAATAGGGGAGGAAGCAACCTAATAGAGTCCCTTTTTTGCAAAAAGACAGTGTGGATTTGTTGCCAGTGCAGCCTTACTTCCAGTAGCAATACTGCCTGTAGTATCATGTATGGAGGCCTCAGGGCTCGCTCAGGGCTTGTCACGCAGAACTGCAGGCCTGACAGAGCAGAACTGCTCTCCTCTCCTCTCCTCTCCTGTCCTCTTCTCTCCTGTCCGCCAGTCCAATATCTAAGAGACTGTTTGCCTGAAAGGACAGAGGGTTTTCAGTTCCAAAATCAATGTCAAGGACACAGAACACAATGAATTTTATTTTATTTTGTTGTTAATTTATTAATTTTCTTGATTTTATGTTAATTCATGTTATGTTTCTTCGTGTCATTTTTTTTCCCTTTGTGACTCTGTTTCAGAACCCAGGCTCACAAGCATTAGCTCAAGCCCAAGTGTAGCCAGGAGTAGGCTGAGGCATTCTTCAGTTTAGCCTGAGAAAAGATCCCTTGCAGGCTGGCAAAGGCAAGTCCCAGAGCTGCAGAGAGCAGCAGCAGGAATAGAGGCCAAGCTGTGCGCGGTTCCTGCAGAGGGCGAACCTTGACAAGGACTTGTGGGACTGACCATGCACAAAAGAGGAGGAAGAAGAAGAAGAAGAAGAAGAAGAAGAAGAAGAAGAGGTAGAAGAGGAAGAAGAGGAAGAAGGGGTGAGTGGTACCGTGGCATCTCTTCCAAAGCGTGACATGTAGAGATGACGAGCAGACTTTTTGCCTTCCACAACTTGTTTGGCTGCTGTGCTTCTTGGGCAGGGATGCATGAGAAGCGCTCTGGTCCCTGCCAGGCGCTTGTGTTACCTGCAGGGAGAGCTGAGAAGTGGCAGCTGAGGCTGCCAGCATGGTGGAGCATGAGCAGCCGGCTCCCAGGCCAAATGGCCCAAAGAAATGGTGGCAAGGGGTGGTGCTGAGAACTGCAGAGGAAGGCAAAAAACCGTCGGGGACCAGTGCCAATGTGCCCCGGGGGAAAAAGTGCCTTGCTGAGCCCAGTGCTGGCCATGGGCTGTTCCCTGAGCATGAGAGCCAGACCTGGCTCCTTGTCCCACAGGCTGCTCATGCTTCCCAGGATCTGCCCAAGCCCTATCCTCCCTTGAGCTGGAGCTATGTCGCGGACTTGCCAGAGTGCCCAAGTGCCTCTGAGCTGATAGACCTTGTGGGCAAGAATCCTTGCTGTCCCTGTGTAGGACACCAGTGGGTGTTCCAAAGCACTGCAAGCCCTTGCAAGCCCTTGCAAGCCCTCGACATCCTATCTCTTACGGCTCCTGAGCGTTGCTGTGTAGGAGATGAGGATGGTGAGCTGTGCAGTGCTCCTCAAGAAGGAATTGCCTTGGTCTTGCCACTGCTATCCAGTTGAAAAGGATTTGTATCCATGAGCCGAGCTTGGAAGGTGGCCCTGCCAGCACATTGTCTTGCAGCGGAGAACCTCCAGCAGCCTCATGCAAGGTTTTCTTCCCTCAGCCCCTGGCCTGTGATTCCAGCAGCTCCTCAAGTGCTTCCTGTCAGATGTGCTGGGGCTGCCCCCGGGCCAGCTCTGGCAGTGGACACGGGAGGCTGCTCCTCTGGATCCTGCGTGGGGCCTGGTGACCACTGCGTTGCCGGGTGCTGGCATTGTGACATGGGGGTGACACAGCCGCATATGTGCAGCCCTTTGGAGGAAGCCTTTGGGGTGCTGGCTCCAAATCAGTCCCTGTAGCTACAAAATAGGGGAGGAAGCAACCTAATAGAGTCCCTTTTTTGCAAAAAGACAGTGTGGATTTGTTGCCAGTGCAGCCTTCCTTCCAGTAGCAATACTGCCTGTAGTCTCATGTATGGAGGCCTCAGGGCTCGCTCAGGGCTTGTCACGCAGAACTGCAGGCCTGACAGAGCAGAACTGCTCTCCTCTCCTCTCCTCTCCTCTTCTCTCCTGTCCGCCCGTCCAATATCTAAGAGACTGTTTGCCTGAAAGGACAGAGGGTTTTCAGTTCCAAAATCAATGTCAAGGACACAGAACACAATGAATTGTATTTTATTTTGTTGTTAATTTATTAATTTTCTTGATTTTATGTTAATTCATGTTATGTTTCTTCGTGTCATTTTTTTTCCCTTTGTGACTCTGTTTCAGAACCCAGGCTCACAAGCATTAGCTCAAGCCCAAGTGTAGCCAGGAGTAGGCTGAGGCATTCTTCAGTTTAGCCTGAGAAAAGATCCCTTGCAGGCTGGCAAAGGCAAGTCCCAGAGCTGCAGAGAGCAGCAGCAGGAATAGAGGCCAAGCTGTGCGCGGTTCCTGCAGAGGGAGAACCTTGACAAGGACTTGCGGGACTGACCATGCACAAAAGAGGAGGAAGAAGAAGAAGAAGAAGAAGAAGAAGAAGAAGAAGAGGTAGAAGAGGAAGAAGAGGAAGAAGGGGTGAGTGGTACCGTGGCATCTCTTCCAAAGCGTGACATGTAGCGATGACGAGCAGACTTTTTGCCTTCCACAACTTGTTTGGCTGCTGTGCTTCTTGGGCAGGGATGCATGAGAAGCGCTCTGGTCCCTGCCAGGCGCTTGTGTTACCTGCAGGGAGAGCTGAGAAGTGGCAGCTGCGGCTGCCAGCATGGTGGAGCATGAGCAGCCGGCTCCCAGGCCAAATGGCCCAAAGAAATGGTGGCAAGGGGCGGTGCTGAGAACTGCAGAGGAAGGCAAAAAACCGTCGGGGACCAGTGCCAATGTGCCCCGGTGGAAAAAGTGCCTTGCTGAGCCCAGTGCTGGCCATGGGCTGTTCCCTGAGCATGTGAGCCAGACCTGGCTCCTTGTCCCACAGGCTGCTCATGCTTCCCAGGAGCTGCCCAAGCCCTATCCTCCCTTGAGCTGGAGCTATGTCGCGGACTTGCCAGAGTGCCCAAGTGCCTCTGAGCTGATAGACCTTGTGGGCAAGAATCCTTGCTGTCCCTGTGTAGGACACCAGTGGGTGTTCCAAAGCACTGCAAGCCCTTGCAAGCCCTTGCAAGCCCTCGACATCCTATCTCTTACGGCTCCTGAGCGTTGCTCTGTAGGAGATGAGGATGGTGAGCTGTGCAGTGCTCCTCAAGAAGGAATTGCCTTGGTCTTGCCACTGCTATCCAGTTGAAAAGGATTTGTATCCATGAGCCGAGCTTGGAAGGTGGCCCTGCCAGCACATTGTCTTGCAGCGGAGAACCTCCAGCAGCCTCATGCAAGGTTTTCTTCCCTCAGCCCCTGGCCTGTGATTCCAGCAGCTCCTCAAGTGCTTCCTGTCAGATGTGCTGGGGCTGCCCCCGGGCCAGCTCTGGCAGTGGACACGGGAGGCTGCTCCTCTGGATCCTGCGTGGGGCCTGGTGACCACTGCGTTGCCGGGTGCTGGCATTGTGACATGGGGGTGACACAGCCGCATATGTGCAGCCCTTTGGAGGAAGCCTTTGGGGTGCTGGCTCCAAATCAGTCCCTGTAGCTACAAAATAGGGGAGGAAGCAACCTAATAGAGTCCCTTTTTTGCAAAAAGACAGTGTGGATTTGTTGCCAGTGCAGCCTTACTTCCAGTAGCAATACTGCCTGTAGTCTCATGTATGGAGGCCTCAGGGCTCGCTCAGGGCTTGTCACGCAGAACTGCAGGCCTGACAGAGCAGAACTGCTCTCCTCTCCTCTCCACTCCTCTCCTCTCCTCTCCTCTCCTCTTCTCTCCTGTCCGCCCGTCCAATATCTAAGAGACTGTTTGCCTGAAAGGACAGAGGGTTTTCAGTTCCAAAATCAATGTCAAGGACACAGAACACAATGAATTTTATTTTATTTTGTTGTTAATTTATTAATTTTCTTGATTTTATGTTAATTCATGTTATGTTTCTTCGTGTCATTTTTTTTCCCTTTGTGACTCTGTTTCAGAACCCAGGCTCACAAGCATTAGCTCAAGCCCAAGTGTAGCCAGGAGTAGGCTGAGGCATTCTTCAGTTTAGCCTGAGAAAAGATCCCTTGCAGGCTGGCAAAGGCAAGTCCCAGAGCTGCAGAGAGCAGCAGCAGGAATAGAGGCCAAGCTGTGCGCGGTTCCTGCAGAGGGAGAACCTTGACAAGGACTTGTGGGACTGACCATGCACAAAAGAGGAGGAAGAAGAAGAAGAAGAAGAAGAAGAAGAAGAAGAAGAGGTAGAAGAGGAAGAAGAGGAAGAAGGGGTGAGTGGTACCGTGGCATCTCTTCCAAAGCGTGACATGTAGCGATGACGAGCAGACTTTTTGCCTTCCACAACTTGTTTGGCTGCTGTGCTTCTTGGGCAGGGATGCATGAGAAGCGCTCTGGTCCCTGCCAGGCGCTTGTGTTACCTGCAGGGAGAGCTGAGAAGTGGCAGCTGCGGCTGCCGGCATGGTGCAGCATGAGCAGCCGGCTCCCAGGCCAAATGGCCCAAAGAAATGGTGGCAAGGGGCCGTGCTGAGAACTGCAGAGGAAGGCAAAAAACTGCCGGGGACCAGTGCCAATGTGCCCCGGGGGAAAAAGTGCCTTGCTGAGCCCAGTGCTGGCCATGGGCTGTTCCCTGAGCATGTGAGCCAGACCTGGCTCCTTGTCCCACAGGCTGCTCATGCTTCCCAGGAGCTGCCCAAGCCCTATCCTCCCTTGAGCTGGAGCTATGTCGCGGACTTGCCAGAGTGCCCAAGTGCCTCTGAGCTGATAGACCTTGTGGGCAAGAATCCTTGCTGTCCCTGTGTAGGACACCAGTGGGTGTTCCAAAGCACTGCAAGCCCTTGCAAGCCCTTGCAAGCCCTCGACATCCTATCTCTTACGGCTCCTGAGCGTTGCTCTGTAGGAGATGAGGATGGTGAGCTGTGCAGTGCTCCTCAAGAAGGAATTGCCTTGGTCTTGCCACTGCTATCCAGTTGAAAAGGATTTGTATCCATGAGCCGAGCTTGGAAGGTGGCCCTGCCAGCACATTGTCTTGCAGCGGAGAACCTCCAGCAGCCTCATGCAAGGTTTTCTTCCCTCAGCCCCTGGCCTGTGATTCCAGCAGCTCCTCAAGTGCTTCCTGTCAGATGTGCTGGGGCTGCCCCCGGGCCAGCTCTGGCAGTGGACACGGGAGGCTGCTCCTCTGGATCCTGCGTGGGGCCTGGTGACCACTGCGTTGCCGGGTGCTGGCATTGTGACATGGGGGTGACACAGCCGCATATGTGCAGCCCTTTGGAGGAAGCCTTTGGGGTGCTGGCTCCAAATCAGTCCCTGTACCTACAAAATAGGGGAGGAAGCAACCGAATAGAGTCCCTTTTTTGCAAAAAGACAGTGTGGATTTGTTGCCAGTGCAGCCTTCCTTCCAGTAGCAATACTGCCTGTAGTATCATGTATGGAGGCCTCAGGGCTCGCTCAGGGCTTGTCACGCAGAACTGCAGGCCTGACAGAGCAGAACTGCTCTCCTCTCCTCTCCTCTCCTCTCCTCTTCTCTCCTGTCCGCCAGTCCAATATCTAAGAGACTGTTTGCCTGAAAGGACAGAGGGTTTTCAGTTCCAAAATCAATGTCAAGGACACATAACACAATGAATTTTATTTTATTTTGTTGTTAATTTATTAATTTTCTTGATTTTATGTTAATTCATGTTATGTTTCTTCGTGTCATTTTTTTTCCCTTTGTGACTCTGTTTCAGAACCCAGGCTCACAAGCATTAGCTCAAGCCCAAGTGTAGCCAGGAGTAGGCTGAGGCATTCTTCAGTTTAGCCTGAGAAAAGATCCCTTGCAGGCTGGCAAAGGCAAGTCCCAGAGCTGCAGAGAGCAGCAGCAGGAATAGAAGCCAAGCTGTGCGCGGTTCCTGCAGAGGGCGAACCTTGACAAGGACTTGTGGGACTGACCATGCACAAAAGAGGAGGAAGAAGAAGAAGAAGAAGAAGAAGAAGAAGAAGAAGAGGTAGAAGAGGAAGAAGAGGAAGAAGGGGTGAGTGGTACCGTGGCATCTCTTCCAAAGCGTGACATGTAGAGATGACGAGCAGACTTTTTGCCTTCCACAACTTGTTTGGCTGCTGTGCTTCTTGGGCAGGGATGCATGAGAAGCGCTCTGGTCCCTGCCAGGCGCTTGTGTTACCTGCAGGGAGAGCTGAGAAGTGGCAGCTGAGGCTGCCAGCATGGTGGAGCATGAGCAGCCGGCTCCCAGGCCAAATGGCCCAAAGAAATGGTGGCAAGGGGTGGTGCTGAGAACTGCAGAGGAAGGCAAAAAACCGTCGGGGACCAGTGCCAATGTGCCCCGGGGGAAAAAGTGCCTTGCTGAGCCCAGTGCTGGCCATGGGCTGTTCCCTGAGCATGAGAGCCAGACCTGGCTCCTTGTCCCACAGGCTGCTCATGCTTCCCAGGATCTGCCCAAGCGCTATCCTCCCTTGAGCTGGAGCTATGTCGCGGACTTGCCAGAGTGCCCAAGTGCCTCTGAGCTGATAGACCTTGTGGGCAAGAATCCTTGCTGTCCCTGTGTAGGACACCAGTGGGTGTTCCAAAGCACTGCAAGCCCTTGCAAGCCCTTGCAAGCCCTCGACATCCTATCTCTTACGGCTCCTGAGCGTTGCTCTGTAGGAGATGAGGATGGTGAGCTGTGCAGTGCTCCTCAAGAAGGAATTGCCTTGGTCTTGCCACTGCTATCCAGTTGAAAAGGATTTGTATCCATGAGCCGAGCTTGGAAGGTGGCCCTGCCAGCACATTGTCTTGCAGCGGAGAACCTCCAGCAGCCTCATGCAAGGTTTTCTTCCCTCAGCCCCTGGCCTGTGATTCCAGCAGCTCCTCAAGTGCTTCCTGTCAGATGTGCTGGGGCTGCCCCCGGGCCAGCTCTGGCAGTGGACATGGGAGGCTGCTCCTCTGGATCCTGCGTGGGGCCTGGTGACCACTGCGTTGCCGGGTGCTGGCATTGTGACATGGGGGTGACACAGCCGCATATGTGCAGCCCTTTGGAGGAAGCCTTTGGGGTGCTGGCTCCAAATCAGTCCCTGTAGCTACAAAATAGGGGAGGAAGCAACCTAATAGAGTCCCTTTTTTGCAAAAAGACAGTGTGGATTTGTTGCCAGTGCAGCCTTACTTCCAGTAGCAATACTGCCTGTAGTCTCATGTATGGAGGCCTCAGGGCTCGCTCAGGGCTTGTCACGCAGAACTGCAGGCCTGACAGAGCACAACTGCTCTCCTCTCCTCTCCTCTCCTCTCCTCTTCTCTCCTGTCCGCCAGTCCAATATCTAAGAGACTGTTTGCCTGAAAGGACAGAGGGTTTTCAGTTCCAAAATCAATGTCAAGGACACAGAACACAATGAATTTTATTTTATTTTGTTGTTAATTTATTAATTTTCTTGATTTTATGTTAATTCATGTGATGTTTCTTCGTGTCATTTTTTTTCCCTTTGTGACTCTGTTTCAGAACCCAGGCTCACAAGCATTAGCTCAAGCCCAAGTGTAGCCAGGAGTAGGCTGAGGCATTCTTCAGTTTAGCCTGAGAAAAGATCCCTTGCAGGCTGGCAAAGGCAAGTCCCAGAGCTGCAGAGAGCAGCAGCAGGAATAGAGGCCAAGCTGTGCGCGGTTCCTGCAGAGGGAGAACCTTGACAAGGACTTGTGGGACTGACCATGCACAAAAGAGGAGGAAGAAGAAGAAGAAGAAGAAGAAGAAGAAGAAGAAGAAGAGGTAGAAGAGGAAGAAGAGGAAGAAGGGGTGAGTGGTACCGTGGCATCTCTTCCAAAGCGTGACATGTAGCGATGACGAGCAGACTTTTTGCCTTCCACAACTTGTTTGGCTGCTGTGCTTCTTGGGCAGGGATGCATGAGAAGCGCTCTGGTCCCTGCCAGGCGCTTGTGTTACCTGCAGGGAGAGCTGAGAAGTGGCAGCTGCGGCTGCCAGCATGGTGGAGCATGAGCAGCCGGCTCCCAGGCCAAATGGCCCAAAGAAATGGTGGCAAGGGGCCGTGCTGAGAACTGCAGAGGAAGGCAAAAAACCGTCGGGGACCAGTGCCAATGTGCCCCGGGGGAAAAAGTGCCTTGCTGAGCCCAGTGCTGGCCATGGGCTGTTCCCTGAGCATGTGAGCCAGACCTGGCTCCTTGTCCCACAGGCTGCTCATGCTTCCCAGGATCTGCCCAAGCCCTATCCTCCCTTGAGCTGGAGCTATGTCGCGGACTTGCCAGAGTGCCCAAGTGCCTCTGAGCTGATAGACCTTGTGGGCAAGAATCCTTGCTGTCCCTGTGTAGGACACCAGTGGGTGTTCCAAAGCACTGCAAGCCCTTGCAAGCCCTTGCAAGCCCTCGACATCCTATCTCTTACGGCTCCTGAGCGTTGCTGTGTAGGAGATGAGGATGGTGAGCTGTGCAGTGCTCCTCAAGAAGGAATTGCCTTGGTCTTGCCACTGCTATCCAGTTGAAAAGGATTTGTATCCATGAGCCGAGCTTGGAAGGTGGCCCTGCCAGCACATTGTCTTGCAGCGGAGAACCTCCAGCAGCCTCATGCAAGGTTTTCTTCCCTCAGCCCCTGGCCTGTGATTCCAGCAGCTCCTCAAGTGCTTCCTGTCAGATGTGCTGGGGCTGCCCCCGGGCCAGCTCTGGCAGTGGACACGGGAGGCTGCTCCTCTGGATCCTGCGTGGGGCCTGGTGACCACTGCGTTGCCGGGTGCTGGCATTGTGACATGGGGGTGACACAGCCGCATATGTGCAGCCCTTTGGAGGAAGCCTTTGGGGTGCTGGCTCCAAATCAGTCCCTGTAGCTACAAAATAGGGGAGGAAGCAACCTAATAGAGTCCCTTTTTTGCAAAAAGACAGTGTGGATTTGTTGCCAGTGCAGCCTTACTTCCAGTAGCAATACTGCCTGTAGTCTCATGTATGGAGGCCTCAGGGCTCGCTCAGGGCTTGTCACGCAGAACTGCAGGCCTGACAGAGCAGAACTGCTCTCCTCTCCTCTCCTCTCCTCTCCTCTCCTCTCCTCTCCTCTCCTCTTCTCTCCTGTCCGCCAGTCCAATATCTAAGAGACTGTTTGCCTGAAAGGACAGAGGGTTTTCAGTTCCAAAATCAATGTCAAGGACACAGAACACAATGAATTTTATTTTATTTTGTTGTTAATTTATTAATTTTCTTGATTTTATGTTAATTCATGTGATGTTTCTTCGTGTCATTTTTTTTCCCTTTGTGACTCTGTTTCAGAACCCAGGCTCACAAGCATTAGCTCAAGCCCAAGTGTAGCCAGGAGTAGGCTGAGGCATTCTTCAGTTTAGCCTGAGAAAAGATCCCTTGCAGGCTGGCAAAGGCAAGTCCCAGAGCTGCAGAGAGCAGCAGCAGGAATAGAGGCCAAGCTGTGCGCGGTTCCTGCAGAGGGAGAACCTTGACAAGGACTTGTGGGACTGACCATGCACAAAAGAGGAGGAAGAAGAAGAAGAAGAAGAAGAAGAAGAAGAGGTAGAAGAGGAAGAAGAGGAAGAAGGGGTGAGTGGTACCGTGGCATCTCTTCCAAAGCGTGACATGTAGCGATGACGAGCAGACTTTTTGCCTTCCACAACTTGTTTGGCTGCTGTGCTTCTTGGGCAGGGATGCATGAGAAGCGCTCTGGTCCCTGCCAGGCGCTTGTGTTACCTGCAGGGAGAGCTGAGAAGTGGCAGCTGCGGCTACCGGCATGGTGCAGCATGAGCAGCCGGCTCCCAGGCCAAATGGCCCAAAGAAATGGTGGCAAGGGGCCGTGCTGAGAACTGCAGAGGAAGGCAAAAAACCGCCGGGGACCAGTGCCAATGTGCCCCGGGGGAAAAAGTGCCTTGCTGAGCCCAGTGCTGGCCATGGGCTGTTCCCTGAGCATGTGAGCCAGACCTGGCTCCTTGTCCCACAGGCTGCTCATGCTTCCCAGGAGCTGCCCAAGCCCTATCCTCCCTTGAGCTGGAGCTATGTCGCGGACTTGCCAGAGTGCCCAAGTGCCTCTGAGCTGATAGACCTTGTGGGCAAGAATCCTTGCTGTCCCTGTGTAGGACACCAGTGGGTGTTCCAAAGCACTGCAAGCCCTTGCAAGCCCTTGCAAGCCCTCGACATCCTATCTCTTACGGCTCCTGAGCGTTGCTCTGTAGGAGATGAGGATGGTGAGCTGTGCAGTGCTCCTCAAGAAGGAATTGCCTTGGTCTTGCCACTGCTATCCAGTTGAAAAGGATTTGTATCCATGAGCCGAGCTTGGAAGGTGGCCCTGCCAGCACATTGTCTTGCAGCGGAGAACCTCCAGCAGCCTCATGCAAGGTTTTCTTCCCTCAGCCCCTGGCCTGTGATTCCAGCAGCTCCTCAAGTGCTTCCTGTCAGATGTGCTGGGGCTGCCCCCGGGCCAGCTCTGGCAGTGGACACGGGAGGCTGCTCCTCTGGATCCTGCGTGGGGCCTGGTGACCACTGCGTTGCCGGGTGCTGGCATTGTGACATGGGGGCGACACAGCCGCATATGTGCAGCCCTTTGGAGGAAGCCTTTGGGGTGCTGGCTCCAAATCAGTCCCTGTACCTACAAAATAGGGGAGTAAGCAACCTAACAGAGTCCCTTTTTTGCAAAAAGACAGTGTGGATTTGTTGCCAGTGCAGCCTTCCTTCCAGTAGCAATACTGCCTGTAGTATCATGTATGGAGGCCTCAGGGCTCGCTCAGGGCTTGTCACGCAGAACTGCAGGCCTGACAGAGCAGAACTGCTCTCCTCTCCTCTCCTCTCCTCTCCTCTCCTCTCCTGTCCTCTCCTCTCCTCTCCTGTCCTCTCCTCTCCTCTCCTCTCCTCTTCTCTCCTGTCCGCCAGTCCAATATCTAAGAGACTGTTTGCCTGAAAGGACAGAGGGTTTTCAGTTCCAAAATCAATGTCAAGGACACAGAACACAATGAATTTTATTTTATTTTGTTGTTAATTTATTAATTTTCTTGATTTTATGTTAATTCATGTTATGTTATTTCATGTCATTTTTTTTCCCTTTGTGACTCTGTTTCAGAACCCAGGCTCACAAGCATTAGCTCAAGCCCAAGTGTAGCCAGGAGTAGGCTGAGGCATTCTTCAGTTTAGCATGAGAAAAGATCCCTTGCAGGCTGGCAAAGGCAAGTCCCAGAGCTGCAGAGAGCAGCAGCAGGAACAGAGGCCAAGCTGTGCGCGGTTCCTGCAGAGGGAGAACCTTGACAAGGAGTTGTGGGACTGACCATGCACAAAAGAGGAAGAAGAAGAAGAAGAAGAAGAAGAAGAAGAGGAAGAAGAGGAAGAAGAGGAAGAAGAGGTGAGTGGTACCGTGGCATCTCTTCCAAAGCGTGACATGTAGCGATGACGAGCAGACTTTTTGCCTTCCACAACTTGTTTGGCTGCTGTGCTTCTTGGCCAGGGATGCATGAGAAGCGCTCTGGTCCCTGCCAGGCGCTTGTGTTAGCTGCAGGGAGAGCTGAGAAGTGGCAGCTGCGGCTGCCAGCATGGTGGAGCATGAGCAGCCGGCTCCCAGGCCAAATGGCCCAAAGAAATGGTGGCAAGGGGCCATGCTGAGAACTGCAGAGGAAGGCAAAAAACCGCCGGGGACCAGTGCCAATGTGCCCCAGGGGAAAAAGTTCCTTGCTGAGCCCAGTGCTGGCCATGGGCTGTTCCCTGAGCATGTGAGCCAGACCTGGCTCCTTGTCCCGCAGGCTGCTCATGCTTCCCAGGAGCTGCCCAAGCCCTATCCTCCCTTGAGCTGGAGCTATCTGGCGGACTTGCCAGAGTGCCCAACTGCCTCTGAGCTGATAGACCTTGTGGGCAAGAATCCATGCTGTCCCTGTGTAGGACACCAGTGGGTGTTCCAAAGCACTGCAAGCCCTTGCAAGCCCTTGCAAGCCCTCGACATCCTATCTCTTACGGCTCCTGAGCGTTGCTCTGTAGGAGATGAGGATGGTGAGCTGTGCAGTGCTCCTCAAGAAGGAATTGCCTTGGTCTTGCCACTGCTATCCAGTTGAAAAGGATTTGCATCCATGAGCCGAGCTTGGAAGGTGTCCCTGCCAGCAGATTGTCTTGCAGCGGAGAACCTCCAGCAGCCTCATGCAAGGTTTTCTTCCCTCAGCCCCTGGCCTGTGATTCCAGCAGCTCCTCAAGTGCTTCCTGTCAGATGTGCTGGGGCTGCCCCCGGGCCAGCTCTGGCAGTGGACACGGGAGGCTGCTCCTCTGGATCCTGCGTGGGGCCTGGTGACCACTGCATTGCCGGGTGCTGGCATTGTTACATGGGGGCGACACAGCCGCATATGTGCAGCCCTTTGGAGGAAGCCTTTGGGGTGCTGGCTCCAAATCAGTCCCTGTACCTACAAAATAGGGGAGTAAGCAACCTAACAGAGTCCCTTTTTTGCAAAAAGACAGTGTGGATTTGTTGCCAGTGCAGCCTTCCTTCCAGTAGCAATACTGCCTGTAGTATCATGTATGGAGGCCTCAGGGCTCGCTCAGGGCTTGTCACGCAGAACTGCAGGCCTGACAGAGCAGAACTGCTCTCCTCTCCTCTCCTCTCCTCTCCTCTCCTCTCCTGTCCTCTCCTCTCCTCTCCTCTCCTGTCCTCTCCTCTCCTCTCCTCTCCTCTCCTCTCCTCTCCTCTGCTGTCCTCTCCTGTCCTCTCCTCTCCTCTCCTCTTCTCTCCTGTCCGCCAGTCCAATATCTAAGAGACTGTTTGCCTGAAAGGACAGAGGGTTTTCAGTTCCAAAATCAATGTCAAGGACACAGAACACAATGAATTTTATTTTGTTTTGTTGTTAATTTATTAATTTTCTTGATTTTATGTTAATTCATGTTATGTTATTTCATGTCATTTTTTTTCCCTTTTTGACTCTGTTTCAGAACGCAGGCTCACAAGCATTAGCTCAAGCCCAAGTGTAGCCAGGAGTAGGCTGAGGCATTCTTCAGTTTAGCATGAGAAAAGATCCCTTGCAGGCTGGCAAAGGCAAGTCCCAGAGCTGCAGAGAGCAGCAGCAGGAATAGAGGCCAAGCTGTCCGCGGTTCCTGCAGAGGGAGAACCTTGACAAGGAGTTGTGGGACTGACCATGCACAAAAGAGGAAGAAGAAGAAGAAGAAGAAGAAGAAGAAGAGGAAGAAGAGGAAGAAGAGGAAGAAGAGGTGAGTGGTACCGTGGCATCTCTTCCAAAGCGTGACATGTAGCGATGACGAGCAGACTTTTTGCCTTCCACAACTTGTTTGGCTGCTGTGCTTCTTGGGCAGGGATGCATGAGAAGCGCTCTGGTCCCTGCCAGGCGCTTGTGTTAGCTGCAGGGAGAGCTGAGAAGTGGCAGCTGCGGCTGCCAGCATGGTGGAGCATGAGCAGCCGGCTCCCAGGCCAAATGGCCCAAAGAAATGGTGGCAAGGGGCCGTGCTGAGAACTGCAGAGGAAGGCAAAAAACCGCCGGGGACCAGTGCCAATGTGCCCCAGGGGAAAAAGTTCCTTGCTGAGCCCAGTGCTGGCCATGGGCTGTTCCCTGAGCATGTGAGCCAGACCTGGCTCCTTGTCCCACAGGCTGCTCATGCTTCCCAGGAGCTGCCCAAGCCCTATCCTCCCTTGAGCTGGAGCTATCTGGCAGACTTGCCAGAGTGCCCAACTGCCTCTGAGCTGATAGACCTTGTGGGCAAGAATCCTTGCTGTCCCTGTGTAGGACACCAGTGGGTGTTCCAAAGCACTGCAAGCCCTTGCAAGCCCTTGCAAGCCCTCGACATCCTATCTCTTACGGCTCCTGAGCGTTGCTGTGTAGGAGATGAGGATGGTGAGCTGTGCAGTGCTCCTCAAGAAGGAATTGCCTTGGTCTTGCCACTGCTATCCAGTTGAAAAGGATTTGCATCCATGAGCCGAGCTTGGAAGGTGGCCCTGCCAGCAGATTGTCTTGCAGCGGAGAACCTCCAGCAGCCTCATGCAAGGTTTTCTTCCCTCAGCCCCTGGCCTGTGATTCCAGCAGCTCCTCAAGTGCTTCCTGTCAGATGTGCTGGGGCTGCCCCCGGGCCAGCTCTGGCAGTGGACACGGGAGGCTGCTCCTCTGGATCCTGCGTGGGGCCTGGTGACCACTGCGTTGCCGGGTGCTGGCATTGTGACATGGGGGCGACACAGCCGCATATGTGCAGCCCTTTGGAGGAAGCCTTTGGGGTGCTGGCTCCAAATCAGTCCCTGTACCTACAAAATAGGGGAGTAAGCAACCTAACAGAGTCCCTTTTTTGCAAAAAGACAGTGTGGATTTGTTGCCAGTGCAGCCTTCCTTCCAGTAGCAATACTGCCTGTAGTATCATGTATGGAGGCCTCAGGGCTCGCTCAGGGCTTGTCACGCAGAACTGCAGGCCTGACAGAGCAGAACTGCTCTCCTCTACCCTCCTCTCCTCTCCTCTCCTCTCCTCTCCTCTCCTCTCCTCTCCTCTCCTCTCCTCTCCTCTCCTCTCCTCTCCTCTCCTGTCCTCTCCTCTCCTGTCCTCTCCTCTCCTCTCCTCTTCTCTCCTGTCCGCCAGTCCAATATCTAAGAGACTGTTTGCCTGAAAGGACAGAGGGTTTTCAGTTCCAAAATCAATGTCAAGGACACAGAACACAATGAATTTTATTTTATTTTGTTGTTAATTTATTAATTTTCTTGATTTTATGTTAATTCATGTTATGTTATTTCATGTCATTTTTTTTCCCTTTGTGACTCTGTTTCAGAACGCAGGCTCACAAGCATTAGCTCAAGCCCAAGTGTAGCCAGGAGTAGGCTGAGGCATTCTTCAGTTTAGCATGAGAAAAGATCCCTTGCAGGCTGGCAAAGGCAAGTCCGAGAGCTGCAGAGAGCAGCAGCAGGAACAGAGGCCAAGCTGTCCGTGGTTCCTGCAGAGGGAGAACCTTGACAAGGAGTTGTGGGACTGACCATGCACAAAAGAGGAAGAAGAAGAAGAAGAAGAAGAAGAAGAAGAAGAAGAAGAAGAAGAAGAGGTAGAAGAGGAAGAAGAGGTGAGTGGTACCGTGGCATCTCTTCCAAAGCGTGACATGTAACGATGACGAGCAGACTTTTTGCCTTCCACAACTTGTTTGGCTGCTGTGCTTCTTGGCCAGGGATGCATGAGAAGCGCTCTGGTCCCTGCCAGGCGCTTGTGTTAGCTGCAGGGAGAGCTGAGAAGTGGCAGCTGCGGCTGCCAGCATGGTGGAGCATGAGCAGCCGGCTCCCAGGCCAAATGGCCCAAAGAAATGGTGGCAAGGGGCCGTGCTGAGAAGTGCAGAGGAAGGCAAAAAACCGCCGGGGACCAGTGCCAATGTGCCCCAGGGGAAAAAGTTCCTTGCTGAGCCCAGTGATGGCCATGGGCTGTTCCCTGAGCATGTGAGCCAGACCTGGCTCCTTGTCCCACAGGCTGCTCATGCTTCCCAGGAGCTGCCCAAGCCCTATCCTCCCTTGAGCTGGTGCTATGTCGCAAACTTGCCAGAGTGCCCAAGTGCCTCTGAGCTGATAGACCTTGTGGGCAAGAATCCTTGCTGTCCCTGTGTGGGACACCAGTGGGTGTTCCAATGCTCTGGAAGCCCTTGCAAGCCCTTGCAAGCCCTCGACATCCTATCTCTTACGGCTCCTGAGCATTGCTCTGTAGGAGATGAGGATGGTGAGCTGTGCAGTGCTCCTCAAGAAGGAATTGCCTTGGTCTTGCCACTGCTATCCA
The DNA here is from genome assembly GCF_036013445.1 of Caloenas nicobarica. NCBI lineage: Eukaryota > Metazoa > Chordata > Aves > Columbiformes > Columbidae > Caloenas > Caloenas nicobarica. The sequence goes on along the minus strand of NW_027017727.1, from coordinate 533,956 downwards.
GTTGAAAAGGATTTGCCTCCATGAGCCGAGCTTGGAAGGTGGCCCAGCCAGCAGATTGTCTTGCAGCGGAGAACCTCCAGCAGCCTCATGCAAGGTTTTCTTCCCTCAGCCCCTGGCCTGTGATTCCAGCAGCTCCTCAAGTGCTTCCTGTCAGATGTGCTGGGGCTGCCCCCGGGCCAGCTCTGGCAGTGGACACGGGAGGCTGCTCCTCTGGATCCTGCGTGGGGCCTGGTGACCACTGCGTTGCCGGGTGCTGGCATTGTGACATGGGGGCGACACAGCCACATATGTGCAGCCCTTTGGAGGAAGCCTTTGGGGTGCTGGCTCCAAATCAGTCCCTGTACCTACAAAATAGGGGAGTAAGCAACCTAACAGAGTCCCTTTTTTGCAAAAAGACAGTGTGGATTTGTTGCCAGTGCAGCCTTCCTTCCAGTAGCAATACTGCCTGTAGTATCATGTATGGAGGCCTCAGGGCTCGCTCAGGGCTTGTCACGCAGAACTGCAGGCCTGACAGAGCACAACTGCTCTCCTCTCCTCTCCTCTGCTCTCCTGTCCTCTCCTCTCCTCTCCTGTCCTCTCCTCTCCTCTCCTCTTCTCTCCTGTCCGCCAGTCCAATATCTAAGAGACTGTTTGCCTGAAAGGTCAGAGGGTTTTCAGTTCCAAAATCAATGTCAAGGACACATAACACAATGAATTTTATTTTATTTTGTTGTTAATTTATTAATTTTCTTGATTTTATGTTAATTCATGTTATGTTATTTCATGTCATTTTTTTTCCCTTTGTGACTCTGTTTCAGAACGCAGGCTCACAAGCATTAGCTCAAGCCCAAGTGTAGCCAGGAGTAGGCTGAGGCATTCTTCAGTTTAGCATGAGAAAAGATCCCTTGCAGGCTGGCAAAGGCAAGTCCCAGAGCTGCAGAGAGCAGCAGCAGGAACAGAGGCCAAGCTGTCCGCGGTTCCTGCAGAGGGAGAACCTTGACAAGGAGTTGTGGGACTGACCATGCACAAAAGAGGAAGAAGAAGAAGAAGAAGAAGAAGAAGAAGAGGAAGAAGAGGAAGAAGAGGAAGAAGAGGTGAGTGGTACCGTGGCATCTCTTCCAAAACGTGACATGTAGCGATGATGAGCAGACTTTTTGCCTTCCACAACTTGTTTGGCTGCTGTGCTTCTTGGCCAGGGATGCATGAGAAGCGCTCTGGTCCCTGCCAGGCGCTTGTGTTAGCTGCAGGGAGAGCTGAGAAGTGGCAGCTGCGGCTGCCAGCATGGTGGAGCATGAGCAGCCGGCTCCCAGGCCAAATGGCCCAAAGAAATGATGGCAAGGGGCCGTGCTGAGAAGTGCAGAGGAAGGGAAAAAACCGCCAGGGACCAGTGCCAATGTGCCCCAGGGGAAAAAGTTCCTTGCTGAGCCCAGTGCTGGCCATGGGCTGTTCCCTGAGCATGTGAGCCAGACCTGGCTCCTTGTCCCGCAGGCTGCTCATGCTTCCCAGGAGCTGCCCAAGCCCTATCCTCCCTTGAGCTGGAGCTATCTGGCGGACTTGCCAGAGTGCCCAAGTGCCTCTGAGCTGATAGACCTTGTGGGCAAGAATCCTTGCTGTCCCTGTGGAGGACACCAGTGGGTGTTCCAAAGCACTGCAAGCACTTGCAAGCCCTTGCAAGCCCTCGACATCCTATCTCTTACGGCTCCTGAGCGTTGCTCTGTAGGAGATGAGGATGGTGAGCTGTGCAGTGCTCCTCAAGAAGGAATTGCCTTGGTCTTGCCACTGCTATCCAGTTGAAAAGGATTTGCATCCATGAGCCGAGCTTGGAAGGTGGCCCTGCCAGCAGATTGTCTTGCAGCGGAGAACCTCCAGCAGCCTCATGCAAGGTTTTCTTCCCTCAGCCCCTGGCCTGTGATTCCAGCAGCTCCTCAAGTGCTTCCTGTCAGATGTGCTGGGGCTGCCCCCGGGCCAGCTCTGGCAGTGGACACGGGAGGCTGCTCCTCTGGATCCTGCGTGGGGCCTGGTGACCACTGCGTTGCCGGGTGCTGGCATTGTGACATGGGGGCGACACAGCCGCATATGTGCAGCCCTTTGGAGGAAGCCTTTGGGGTGCTGGCTCCAAATCAGTCCCTGTACCTACAAAATAGGGGAGTAAGCAACCTAACAGAGTCCCTTTTTTGCAAAAAGACAGTGTGGATTTGTTGCCAGTGCAGCCTTCCTTCCAGTAGCAATACTGCCTGTAGTATCATGGATGGAGGCCTCAGGGCTCGCTCAGGGCTTGTCACGCAGAACTGCAGGCCTGACAGAGCAGAACTGCTCTCCTCTACCCTCCTCTCCTCTCCTCTCCTCTCCTCTCCTCTCCTCTCCTCTCCTCTCCTCTCCTCTCCTCTCCTCTCCTGTCCTCTCCTCTCCTCTCCTCTTCTCTCCTGTCCGCCAGTCCAATATCTAAGAGACTGTTTGCCTGAAAGGACAGAGGGTTTTCAGTTCCAAAATCAATGTCAAGGACACAGAACACAATGAATTTTATTTTATTTTTTTGTTAATTTATTAATTTTCTTGATTTTATGTTAATTCATGTTATGTTATTTCATGTCATTTTTTTTCCCTTTGTGACTCTGTTTCAGAACGCAGGCTCACAAGCATTAGCTCAAGCCCAAGTGTAGCCAGGAGTAGGCTGAGGCATTCTTCAGTTTAGCATGAGAAAAGATCCCTTGCAGGCTGGCAAAGGCAAGTCCCAGAGCTGCAGAGAGCAGCAGCAGGAACAGAGGCCAAGCTGTCCGTGGTTCCTGCAGAGGGAGAACCTTGACAAGGAGTTGTGGGACTGACCATGCACAAAAGAGGAAGAAGAAGAAGAAGAAGAAGAAGAAGAAGAAGAAGAAGAAGAAGAAGAGGTAGAAGAGGAAGAAGAGGTGAGTGGTACCGTGGCATCTCTTCCAAAGCGTGACATGTAACGATGACGAGCAGACTTTTTGCCTTCCACAACTTGTTTGGCTGCTGTGCTTCTTGGCCAGGGATGCATGAGAAGCGCTCTGGTCCCTGCCAGGCGCTTGTGTTAGCTGCAGGGAGAGCTGAGAAGTGGCAGCTGCGGCTGCCAGCATGGTGGAGCATGAGCAGCCGGCTCCCAGGCCAAATGGCCCAAAGAAATGGTGGCAAGGCGCCGTGCTGAGAACTGCAGAGGAAGGCAAAAAACCGCCGGGGACCAGTGCCAATGTGCCCCAGGGGAAAAAGTTCCTTGCTGAGCCCAGTGCTGGCCATGGGCTGTTCCCTGAGCATGTGAGCCAGACCTGGCTCCTTGTCCCGCAGGCTGCTCATGCTTCCCAGGAGCTGCCCAAGCCCTATCCTCCCTTGAGCTGGAGCTATCTGGTGGACTTGGCAGAGTGCCCAAGTGCCTCTGAGCTGATAGACCTTGTGGGCAAGAATCCTTGCTGTCCCTGTGGAGGACACCAGTGGGTGTTCCAAAGCACTGCAAGCCCTTGCAAGCCCTTGCAAGCCCTCGACATCCTATCTCTTACGGCTCCTGAGCGTTGCTCTGTAGGAGATGAGGATGGTGAGCTGTGCAGTGCTCCTCAAGAAGGAATTGCCTTGGTCTTGCCACTGCTATCCAGTTGAAAAGGATTTGCATCCATGAGCCGAGCTTGGAAGGTGGCCCTGCCAGCAGACTGCCTTGCAGCGGAGAACCTCCAGCAGACTCATGCAAGGTTTTCTTCCCTCAGCCCCTGGCCTGTGATTCCAGCAGCTCCTCAAGTGCTTCCTGTCAGATGTGCTGGGGCTGCCCCCGGGCCAGCTCTGGCAGTGGACACGGGAGGCTGCTCCTCTGGATCCTGCGTGGGGCCTGGTGACCACTGCGTTGCCGGGTGCTGGCATTGTGACATGGGGCTGACACAGCCGCATATGTGCAGCCCTTTGGAGGAAGCCTTTGGGGTGCTGGCTCCAAATCAGTCCCTGTACCTACAAAATAGGGGAGTAAGCAACCTAATAGAGTCCCTTTTTTGCAAAAAGACAGTGTGGATTTGTTGCCAGTGCAGCCTTACTTCCAGAAGCAATACTGCCTGTAGTATCATGTATGGAGGCCTCAGGGCTCGCTCAGGGCTTGTCACGCAGAACTGCAGGCCTGACAGAGCAGAACTGCTCTCCTCTCCTCTCCTCTCCTGTCCTCTCCTCTCCTCTCCTCTCCTCTTCTCTTCTCTCCTGTCCGCCAGTCCAATATCTAAGAGACTGTTTGCCTGAAAGGACAGAGGGTTTTCAGTTCCAAAATCAATGTCAAGGACACATAACACAATGAATTTTATTTTATTTTGTTGTGTAATTTATTAATTTTCTTGATTTTATGTTAATTCATGTTATGTTATTTCATGTCATTTTTTTTCCCTTTGTGACTCTGTTTCAGAACGCAGGCTCACAAGCATTAGCTCAAGCCCAAGTGTAGCCAGGAGTAGGCTGAGGCATTCTTCAGTTTAGCATGAGAAAAGATCCCTTGCAGGCTGGCAAAGGCAAGTCCCAGAGCTGCAGAGAGCAGCAGCAGGAACAGAGGCCAAGCTGTGCGCGGTTCCTGCAGAGGGAGAACCTTGACAAGGAGTTGTGGGACTGAGCATGCACAAAAGAGGAGGAAGAAGAAGAAGAAGAAGAAGAAGAAGAAGAAGAGGAAGAAGAGGAAGAAGAGGAAGAAGAGGTGAGTGGTACCGTGGCATCTCTTCCAAAGCGTGACATGTAGCGATGACGAGCAGACTTTTTGCCTTCCACAACTTGTTTGGCTGCTGTGCTTCTTGGCCAGGGATGCATGAGAAGCGCTCTGGTCCCTGCCAGGCGCTTGTGTTAGCTGCAGGGAGAGCTGAGAAGTGGCAGCTGCGGCTGCCAGCATGGTGGAGCATGAGCAGCCGGCTCCCAGGCCAAATGGCCCAAAGAAATGGTGGCAAGGGGCCGTGCTGAGAAGTGCAGAGGAAGGCAAAAAACCGCCGGGGACCAGTGCCAATGTGCCCCAGGGGAAAAAGTTCCTTGCTGAGCCCAGTGCTGGCCATGGGCTGTTCCCTGAGCATGTGAGCCAGACCTGGCTCCTTGTCCCGCAGGCTGCTCATGCTTCCCAGGAGCTGCCCAAGCCCTATCCTCCCTTGAGCTGGAGCTATCTGGCGGACTTGGCAGAGTGCCCAAGTGCCTCTGAGCTGATAGACCTTGTGGGCAAGAATCCATGCTGTCCCTGTGTAGGACACCAGTGGGTGTTCCAAAGCACTGCAAGCCCTTGCAAGCCCTTGCAAGCCCTCGACATCCTATCTCTTACGGCTCCTGAGCGTTGCTGTGTAGGAGATGAGGATGGTGAGCTGTGCAGTGCTCCTCAAGAAGGAATTGCCTTGGTCTTGCCACTGCTATCCAGTTGAAAAGGATTTGCATCCATGAGCCGAGCTTGGAAGGTGGCCCTGCCAGCAGATTGTCTTGCAGCGGAGAACCTCCAGCAGCCTCATGCAAGGTTTTCTTCCCTCAGCCCCTGGCCTGTGATTCCAGCAGCTCCTCAAGTGCTTCCTGTCAGATGTGCTGGGGCTGCCCCCGGGCCAGCTCTGGCAGTGGACACGGGAGGCTGCTCCTCTGGATCCTGCGTGGGGCCTGGTGACCACTGCGTTGCCGGGTGCTGGCATTGTGACATGGGGGTGACACAGCCGCATATGTGCAGCCCTTTGGAGGAAGCCTTTGGGGTGCTGGCTCCAAATCAGTCCCTGTACCTACAAAATAGGGGAGTAAGCAACCTAACAGAGTCCCTTTTTTGCAAAAAGACAGTGTGGATTTGTTGCCAGTGCAGCCTTCCTTCCAGTAGCAATACTGCCTGTAGTATCATGTATGGAGGCCTCAGGGCTCGCTCAGGGCTTGTCACGCAGAACTGCAGGCCTGACAGAGCAGAACTGCTCTCCTCTCCTCTCCTCTCCTCTCCTCTCCTCTCCTCTCCTCTCCTCTCCTCTCCTGTCCTCTCCTCTCCTGTCCTCTCCTCTCCTCTCCTCTCCTCTCCTCTCCTCTTCTCTCCTGTCCGCCAGTCCAATATCTAAGAGACTGTTTGCCTGAAAGGACAGAGGGTTTTCAGTTCCAAAATCAATGTCAAGGACACATAACACAATGAATTTTATTTTATTTTGTTGTTAATTTATTAATTTTCTTGATTTTATGTTAATTCATGTTATGTTATTTCATGTCATTTTTTTTCCCTTTGTGACTCTGTTTCAGAACCCAGGCTCACAAGCATTAGCTCAAGCCCAAGTGTAGCCAGGAGTAGGCTGAGGCATTCTTCAGTTTAGCATGAGAAAAGATCCCTTGCAGGCTGGCAAAGGCAAGTCCCAGAGCTGCAGAGAGCAGCAGCAGGAACAGAGGCCAAGCTGTGCGCGGTTCCTGCAGAGGGAGCACCTTGACAAGGAGTTGTGGGACTGACCATGCACAAAAGAGGAAGAAGAAGAAGAAGAAGAAGAAGAAGAAGAGGAAGAAGAGGAAGAAGAGGTGAGTGGTACCGTGGCATCTCTTCCAAAGCGTGACATGTAGCGATGACGAGCAGACTTTTTGCCTTCCACAACTTGTTTGGCTGCTGTGCTTCTTGGCCAGGGATGCATGAGAAGCGCTCTGGTCCCTGCCAGGCGCTTGTGTTAGCTGCAGGGAGAGCTGAGAAGTGGCAGCTGCGGCTGCCAGCATGGTGGAGCATGAGCAGCCGGCTCCCAGGCCAAATGGCCCAAAGAAATGGTGGCAAGGCGCCGTGCTGAGAAGTGCAGAGGAAGGCAAAAAACCGCCGGGGACCAGTGCCAATGTGCCCCAGGGGAAAAAGTTCCTTGCTGAGCCCAGTGCTGGCCATGGGCTGTTCCCTGAGCATGTGAGCCAGACCTGGCTCCTTGTCCCGCAGGCTGCTCATGCTTCCCAGGAGCTGCCCAAGCCCTATCCTCCCTTGAGCTGGAGCTATCTGGCGGACTTGCCAGAGTGCCCAACTGCCTCTGAGCTGATAGACCTTGTGGGCAAGAATCCATGCTGTCCCTGTGTAGGACACCAGTGGGTGTTCCAAAGCACTGCAAGGCCTTGCAAGCCCTTGCAAGCCCTCGACATCCTATCTCTTACGGCTCCTGAGCGTTGCTCTGTAGGAGATGAGGATGGTGAGCTGTGCAGTGCTCCTCAAGAAGGAATTGCCTTGGTCTTGCCACTGCTATCCAGTTGAAAAGGATTTGCATCCATGAGCCGAGCTTGGAAGGTGGCCCTGCCAGCAGATTGTCTTGCAGCGGAGAACCTCCAGCAGCCTCATGCAAGGTTTTCTTCCCTCAGCCCCTGGCCTGTGATTCCAGCAGCTCCTCAAGTGCTTCCTGTCAGATGTGCTGGGGCTGCCCCCGGGCCAGCTCTGGCAGTGGACACGGGAGGCTGCTCCTCTGGATCCTGCGTGGGGCCTGGTGACCACTGCGTTGCCGGGTGCTGGCATTGTGACATGGGGGCGACACAGCCGCATATGTGCAGCCCTTTGGAGGAAGCCTTTGGGGTGCTGGCTCCAAATCAGTCCCTGTACCTACAAAATAGGGGAGTAAGCAACCTAACAGAGTCCCTTTTTTGCAAAAAGACAGTGTGGATTTGTTGCCAGTGCAGCCTTCCTTCCAGTAGCAATACTGCCTGTAGTATCATGTATGGAGGCCTCAGGGCTCGCTCAGGGCTTGTCACGCAGAACTGCAGGCCTGACAGAGCAGAACTGCTCTCCTCTCCTCTCCTCTCCTCTCCTCTCCTCTCCTCTCCTGTCCTCTCCTCTCCTCTCCTGTCCTCTCCTCTCCTCTCCTCTCCTCTTCTCTCCTGTCCGCCAGTCCAATATCTAAGAGACTGTTTGCCTGAAAGGACAGAGGGTTTTCAGTTCCAAAATCAATGTCAAGGACACATAACACAATGAATTTTATTTTATTTTGTTGTTAATTTATTAATTTTCTTGATTTTATGTTAATTCATGTTATGTTATTTCATGTCATTTTTTTTCCCTTTGTGACTCTGTTTCAGAACCCAGGCTCACAAGCATTAGCTCAAGCCCAAGTGTAGCCAGGAGTAGGCTGAGGCATTCTTCAGTTTAGCATGAGAAAAGATCCCTTGCAGGCTGGCAAAGGCAAGTCCCAGAGCTGCAGAGAGCAGCAGCAGGAACAGAGGCCAAGCTGTCCGCGGTTCCTGCAGAGGGAGAACCTTGACAAGGAGTTGTGGGACTGACCATGCACAAAAGAGGAAGAAGAAGAAGAAGAAGAAGAGGAAGAAGAGGAAGAAGAGGAAGAAGAGGAAGAAGAGGTGAGTGGTACCGTGGCATCTCTTCCAAAGCGTGACATGTAGCGATGACGAGCAGACTTTTTGCCTTCCACAACTTGTTTGGCTGCTGTGCTTCTTGGCCAGGGATGCATGAGAAGCGCTCTGGTCCCTGCCAGGCGCTTGTGTTAGCTGCAGGGAGAGCTGAGAAGTGGCAGCTGCGGCTGCCAGCATGGTGGAGCATGAGCAGCCGGCTCCCAGGCCAAATGGCCCAAAGAAATGATGGCAAGGCGCCGTGCTGAGAAGTGCAAAGGAAGGCAAAAAACCGCCGGGGACCAGTGGCAATGTGCCCCAGGGGAAAAAGTTCCTTGCTGAGCCCAGTGCTGGCCATGGGCTGTTCCCTGAGCATGTGAGCCAGACCTGGCTCCTTGTCCCACAGGCTGCTCATGCTTCCCAGGAGCTGCCCAAGCCCTATCCTCCCTTGAGCTGGAGCTATCTGGTGGACTTGGCAGAGTGCCCAAGTGCCTCTGAGCTGATAGACCTTGTGGGCAAGAATCCTTGCTGTCCCTGTGGAGGACACCAGTGGGTGTTCCAAAGCACTGCAAGCCCTTGCAAGCCCTTGCAAGCCCTCGACATCCTATCTCTTACGGCTCCTGAGCGTTGCTCTGTAGGAGATGAGGATGGTGAGCTGTGCAGTGCTCCTCAAGAAGGAATTGCCTTGGTCTTGCCACTGCTATCCAGTTGAAAAGGATTTGCATCCATGAGCCGAGCTTGGAAGGTGGCCCTGCCAGCAGACTGTCTTGCAGCGGAGAACCTCCAGCAGCCTCATGCAAGGTTTTCTTCCCTCAGCCCCTGGCCTGTGATTCCAGCAGCTCCTCAAGTGCTTCCTGTCAGATGTGCTGGGGCTGCCCCCGGGCCAGCTCTGGCAGTGGACACGGGAGGCTGCTCCTCTGGATCCTGCGTGGGGCCTGGTGACCACTGCGTTGCCGGGTGCTGGCATTGTGACATGGGGCTGACACAGCCGCATATGTGCAGCCCTTTGGAGGAAGCCTTTGGGGTGCTGGCTCCAAATCAGTCCCTGTACCTACAAAATAGGGGAGTAAGCAACCTAACAGAGTCCCTTTTTTGCAAAAAGACAGTGTGGATTTGTTGCCAGTGCAGCCTTCCTTCCAGTAGCAATACTGCCTGTAGTATCATGTATGGAGGCCTCAGGGCTCGCTCAGGGCTTGTCACGCAGAACTGCAGGCCTGACAGAGCAGAACTGCTCTCCTCTCCTCTCCTCTCCTCTCCTCTCCTCTCCTGTCCTCTCCTCTCCTCTCCTGTCCTCTCCTCTCCTCTCCTCTCCTCTTCTCTCCTGTCCGCCAGTCCAATATCTAAGAGACTGTTTGCCTGAAAGGACAGAGGGTTTTCAGTTCCAAAATCAATGTCAAGGACACATAACACAATGAATTTTATTTTATTTTGTTGTTAATTTATTAATTTTCTTGATTTTATGTTAATTCATGTTATGTTATTTCATGTCATTTTTTTTCCCTTTGTGACTCTGTTTCAGAACCCAGGCTCACAAGCATTAGCTCAAGCCCAAGTGTAGCCAGGAGTAGGCTGAGGCATTCTTCAGTTTAGCATGAGAAAAGATCCCTTGCAGGCTGGCAAAGGCAAGTCCCAGAGCTGCAGAGAGCAGCAGCAGGAACAGAGGCCAAGCTGTCCGCGGTTCCTGCAGAGGGAGAACCTTGACAAGGAGTTGTGGGACTGACCATGCACAAAAGAGGAAGAAGAAGAAGAAGAAGAAGAGGAAGAAGAGGAAGAAGAGGAAGAAGAGGAAGAAGAGGTGAGTGGTACCGTGGCATCTCTTCCAAAGCGTGACATGTAGCGATGACGAGCAGACTTTTTGCCTTCCACAACTTGTTTGGCTGCTGTGCTTCTTGGGCAGGGATGCATGAGAAGCGCTCTGGTCCCTGCCAGGCGCTTGTGTTAGCTGCAGGGAGAGCTGAGAAGTGGCAGCTGCGGCTGCCAGCATGGTGGAGCATGAGCAGCCGGCTCCCAGGCCAAATGGCCCAAAGAAATGATGGCAAGGCGCCGTGCTGAGAAGTGCAAAGGAAGGCAAAAAACCGCCGGGGACCAGTGCCAATGTGCCCCAGGGGAAAAAGTTCCTTGCTGAGCCCAGTGCTGGCCATGGGCTGTTCCCTGAGCATGTGAGCCAGACCTGGCTCCTTGTCCCACAGGCTGCTCATGCTTCCCAGGAGCTGCCCAAGCCCTATCCTCCCTTGAGCTGGAGCTATCTGGTGGACTTGGCAGAGTGCCCAAGTGCCTCTGAGCTGATAGACCTTGTGGGCAAGAATCCTTGCTGTCCCTGTGGAGGACACCAGTGGGTGTTCCAAAGCACTGCAAGCCCTTGCAAGCCCTTGCAAGCCCTCGACATCCTATCTCTTAGGGCTCCTGAGCGTTGCTCTGTAGGAGATGAGGATGGTGAGCTGTGCAGTGCTCCTCAAGAAGGAATTGCCTTGGTCTTGCCACTGCTATCCAGTTGAAAAGGATTTGCATCCATGAGCCGAGCTTGGAAGGTGGCCCTGCCAGCAGACTGTCTTGCAGCGGAGAACCTCCAGCAGCCTCATGCAAGGTTTTCTTCCCTCAGCCCCTGGCCTGTGATTCCAGCAGCTCCTCAAGTGCTTCCTGTCAGATGTGCTGGGGCTGCCCCCGGGCCAGCTCTGGCAGTGGACACGGGAGGCTGCTCCTCTGGATCCTGCGTGGGGCCTGGTGACCACTGCGTTGCCGGGTGCTGGCATTGTGACATGGGGCTGACACAGCCGCATATGTGCAGCCCTTTGGAGGAAGCCTTTGGGGTGCTGGCTCCAAATCAGTCCCTGTACCTACAAAATAGGGGAGTAAGCAACCTAACAGAGTCCCTTTTTTGCAAAAAGACAGTGTGGATTTGTTGCCAGTGCAGCCTTCCTTCCAGTAGCAATACTGCCTGTAGTATCATGTATGGAGGCCTCAGGGCTCGCTCAGGGCTTGTCACGCAGAACTGCAGGCCTGACAGAGCAGAACTGCTCTCCTCTCCTCTCCTCTCCTCTCCTCTCCTCTCCTCTCCTGTCCTCTCCTCTCCTGTCCTCTCCTCTCCTCTCCTCTCCTGTCCTCTCCTCTCCTCTCCTCTCCTCTTCTCTCCTGTCCGCCAGTCCAATATCTAAGAGACTGTTTGCCTGAAAGGACAGAGGGTTTTCAGTTCCAAAATCAATGTCAAGGACACATAACACAATGAATTTTATTTTATTTTGTTGTTAATTTATTAATTTTCTTGATTTTATGTTAATTCATGTTATGTTATTTCATGTCATTTTTTTTCCCTTTGTGACTCTGTTTCAGAACCCAGGCTCACAAGCATTAGCTCAAGCCCAAGTGTAGCCAGGAGTAGGCTGAGGCATTCTTCAGTTTAGCATGAGAAAAGATCCCTTGCAGGCTGGCAAAGGCAAGTCCCAGAGCTGCAGAGAGCAGCAGCAGGAACAGAGGCCAAGCTGTCCGCGGTTCCTGCAGAGGGAGAACCTTGACAAGGAGTTGTGGGACTGACCATGCACAAAAGAGGAAGAAGAAGAAGAAGAAGAAGAAGAAGAAGAGGAAGAAGAGGAAGAAGAGGAAGAAGAGGTGAGTGGTACCGTGGCATCTCTTCCAAAGCGTGACATGTAGCGACGACGAGCAGACTTTTTGCCTTCCACAACTTGTTTGGCTGCTGTGCTTCTTGGCCAGGGATGCATGAGAAGCGCTCTGGTCCCTGCCAGGCGCTTGTGTTAGCTGCAGGGAGAGCTGAGAAGTGGCAGCTGCGGCTGCCAGCATGGTGGAGCATGAGCAGCCGGCTCCCAGGCCAAATGGCCCAAAGAAATGGTGGCAAGGGGCCATGCTGAGAACTGCAGAGGAAGGCAAAAAACCGCCGGGGACCAGTGGCAATGTGCCCCAGGGGAAAAAGTTCCTTGCTGAGCCCAGTGCTGGCCATGGGCTGTTCCCTGAGCATGTGAGCCAGACCTGGCTCCTTGTCCCGCAGGCTGCTCATGCTTCCCAGGAGCTGCCCAAGCCCTATCCTCCCTTGAGCTGGAGCTATCTGGCGGACTTGCCAGAATGCCCAACTGCCTCTGAGCTGATAGACCTTGTGGGCAAGAATCCATGCTGTCCCTGTGTAGGACACCAGTGGGTGTTCCAAAGCACTGCAAGCCCTTGCAAGCCCTTGCAAGCCCTCGACATCCTATCTCTTACGGCTCCTGAGCGTTGCTCTGTAGGAGATGAGGATGGTGAGCTGTGCAGTGCTCCTCAAGAAGGAATTGCCTTGGTCTTGCCACTGCTATCCAGTTGAAAAGGATTTGCATCCATGAGCCGAGCTTGGAAGGTGGCCCTGCCAGCAGATTGTCTTGCAGCGGAGAACCTCCAGCAGCCTCATGCAAGGTTTTCTTCCCTCAGCCCCTGGCCTGTGATTCCAGCAGCTGCTCAAGTGCTTCCTGTCAGATGTGCTGGGGCTGCCCCCGGGCCAGCTCTGGCAGTGGACACGGGAGGCTGCTCCTCTGGATCCTGCGTGGGGTCTGGTGACTACTGCATTGCCGGGTGCTGGCATTGTTACATGGGGGCGACACAGCCGCATATGTGCAGCCCTTTGGAGGAAGCCTTTGGGGTGCTGGCTCCAAATCAGTCCCTGTACCTACAAAATAGGGGAGTAAGCAACCTAACAGAGTCCCTTTTTTGCAAAAAGACAGTGTGGATTTGTTGCCAGTGCAGCCTTCCTTCCAGTAGCAATACTGCCTGTAGTATCATGTATGGAGGCCTCAGGGCTCGCTCAGGGCTTGTCACGCAGAACTGCAGGCCTGACAGAGCAGAACTGCTCTCCTCTCCTCTCCTCTCTTCTCCTGTCCTCTCCTCTCCTCTCCTCTCCTCTCCTCTCCTGTCCTCTCCTCTCCTCTCCTCTCCTCTTCTCTCCTGTCCGCCAGTCCAATATCTAAGAGACTGTTTGCCTGAAAGGACAGAGGGTTTTCAGTTCCAAAATCAATGTCAAGGACACATAACACAATGAATTTTATTTTATTTTGTTGTTAATTTATTAATTTTCTTGATTTTATGTTAATTCATGTTATGTTATTTCATGTCATTTTTTTTCCCTTTGTGACTCTGTTTCAGAACGCAGGCTCACAAGCATTAGCTCAAGCCCAAGTGTAGCCAGGAGTAGGCTGAGGCATTCTTCAGTTTAGCCTGAGAAAAGATCCCTTGCAGGCTGGCAAAGGCAAGTCCCAGAGCTGCAGAGAGCAGCAGCAGGAACAGAGGCCAAGCTGTCCGCGGTTCCTGCAGAGGGAGAACCTTGACAAGGAGTTGTGGGACTGACCATGCACAAAAGAGGAAGAAGAAGAAGAAGAAGAAATAGAAGAAGAGGAAGAAGAGGAAGAAGAGGAAGAAGAGGTGAGTGGTACCGTGGCATCTCTTCCAAAGCGTGACATGTAGCGATGACGAGCAGACTTTTTGCCTTCCACAACTTGTTTGGCTGCTGTGCTTCTTGGCCAGGGATGCATGAGAAGCGCTCTGGTCCCTGCCAGGCGCTTGTGTTAGCTGCAGGGAGAGCTGAGAAGTGGCAGCTGCGGCTGCCAGCATGGTGGAGCATGAGCAGCCGGCTCCCAGGCCAAATGGCCCAAAGAAATGGTGGCAAGGGGCCATGCTGAGAACTGCAGAGGAAGGCAAAAAACCGCCGGGGACCAGTGCCAATGTGCCCCAGGGGAAAAAGTTCCTTGCTGAGCCCAGTGCTGGCCATGGGCTGTTCCCTGAGCATGTGAGCCAGACCTGGCTCCTTGTCCTGCAGGCTGCTCATGCTTCCCAGGAGCTGCCCAAGCCCTATCCTCCCTTGAGCTGGAGCTATCTGGCGGACTTGGCAGAGTGCCCAAGTGCCTCTGAGCTGATAGACCTTGTGGGCAAGAATCCTTGCTGTCCCTGTGGAGGACACCAGTGGGTGTTCCAAAGCACTGCAAGCCCTTGCAAGCCCTTGCAAGCCCTCGACATCCTATCTCTTACGGCTCCTGAGCGTTGCTGTGTAGGAGATGAGGATGGTGAGCTGTGCAGTGCTCCTCAAGAAGGAATTGCCTTGGTCTTGCCACTGCTATCCAGTTGAAAAGGATTTGCATCCATGAGCCGAGCTTGGAAGGTGGCCCTGCCAGCAGATTGTCTTGCAGCGGAGAACCTCCAGCAGCCTCATGCAAGGTTTTCTTCCCTCAGCCCCTGGCCTGTGATTCCAGCAGCTCCTCAAGTGCTTCCTGTCAGATGTGCTGGGGCTGCCCCCGGGCCAGCTCTGGCAGTGGACACGGGAGGCTGCTCCTCTGGATCCTGCGTGGGGCCTGGTGACCACTGCGTTGCCGGGTGCTGGCATTGTGACATGGGGGCGACACAGCCGCATATGTGCAGCCCTTTGGAGGAAGCCTTTGGGGTGCTGGCTCCAAATCAGTCCCTGTACCTACAAAACAGGGGAGTAAGCAACCTAACAGAGTCCCTTTTTTGCAAAAAGACAGTGTGGATTTGTTGCCAGTGCAGCCTTCCTTCCAGTAGCAATACTGCCTGTAGTATCATGTATGGAGGCCTCAGGGCTCGCTCAGGGCTTGTCACGCAGAACTGCAGGCCTGACAGAGCACAACTGCTCTCCTCTCCTCTCCTGTCCTCTCCTCTCCTCTCCTGTCCTCTCCTCTCCTCTCCTCTCCTCTTCTCTCCTGTCCGCCAGTCCAATATCTAAGAGACTGTTTGCCTGAAAGGACAGAGGGTTTTCAGTTCCAAAATCAATGTCAAGGACACAGAACACAATGAATTTTATTTTATTTTGTTGTTAATTTATTAATTTTCTTGATTTTATGTTAATTCATGTTATGTTATTTCATGTCATTTTTTTTCCCTTTGTGACTCTGTTTCAGAACCCAGGCTCACAAGCATTAGCTCAAGCCCAAGTGTAGCCAGGAGTAGGCTGAGGCATTCTTCAGTTTAGCATGAGAAAAGATCCCTTGCAGGCTGGCAAAGGCAAGTCCCAGAGCTGCAGAGAGCAGCAGCAGGAACAGAGGCCAAGCTGTCCGCGGTTCCTGCAGAGGGAGAACCTTGACAAGGAGTTGTGGGACTGACCATGCACAAAAGAGGAAGAAGAAGAAGAAGAAGAAGAGGAAGAAGAGGAAGAAGAGGAAGAAGAGGTGAGTGGTACCGTGGCATCTCTTCCAAAGCGTGACATGTAGCGATGACGAGCAGACTTTTTGCCTTCCACAACTTGTTTGGCTGCTGTGCTTCTTGGCCAGGGATGCATGAGAAGCGCTCTGGTCCCTGCCAGGCGCTTGTGTTAGCTGCAGGGAGAGCTGAGAAGTGGCAGCTGCGGCTGCCAGCATGGTGGAGCACGAGCAGCCGGCTCCCAGGCCAAATGGCCCAAAGAAATGGTGGCAAGGGGCCATGCTGAGAACTGCAGAGGAAGGCAAAAAACCGCCGGGGACCAGTGCCAATGTGCCCCAGGGGAAAAAGTTCCTTGCTGAGCCCAGTGCTGGCCATGGGCTGTTCCCTGAGCATGTGAGCCAGACCTGGCTCCTTGTCCCGCAGGCTGCTCATGCTTCCCAGGAGCTGCCCAAGCCCTATCCTCCCTTGAGCTGGAGCTATCTGGCGGACTTGGCAGAGTGCCCAAGTGCCTCTGAGCTGATAGACCTTGTGGGCAAGAATCCTTGCTGTCCCTGTGGAGGACACCAGTGGGTGTTCCAAAGCACTGCAAGCCCTTGCAAGCCCTTGCAAGCCCTCGACATCCTATCTCTTACGGCTCCTGAGCGTTGCTGTGTAGGAGATGAGGATGGTGAGCTCTGCAGTGCTCCTCAAGAAGGAATTGCCTTGGTCTTGCCACTGCTATCCAGTTGAAAAGGATTTGCATCCATGAGCCGAGCTTGGAAGGTGGCCCTGCCAGCAGATTGTCTTGCAGCGGAGAACCTCCAGCAGCCTCATGCAAGGTTTTCTTCCCTCAGCCCCTGGCCTGTGATTCCAGCAGCTCCTCAAGTGCTTCCTGTCAGATGTGCTGGGGCTGCCCCCGGGCCAGCTCTGGCAGTGGACACGGGAGGCTGCTCCTCTGGATCCTGCGTGGGGCCTGGTGACCACTGCGTTGCCGGGTGCTGGCATTGTGACATGGGGGTGACACAGCCGCATATGTGCAGCCCTTTGGAGTAAGCCTTTGGGGTGCTGGCTCCAAATCAGTCCCTGTAGCTACAAAATAGGGGAGTAAGCAACCTAATAGAGTCCCTTTTTTGCAAAAAGACAGTGTGGATTTGTTGCCAGTGCAGCCTTCCTTCCAGTAGCAATACTGCCTGTAGTATCATGTATGGAGGCCTCAGGGCTCGCTCAGGGCTTGTCACGCAGAACTGCAGGCCTGACAGAGCACAACTGCTTTCCTCTCCTGTCCTCTCCTCTCCTCTCCTGTCCTCTCCTCTCCTCTCCTGTCCTCTCCTCTCCTCTCCTGTCCTCTCCTCTCCTCTCCTCTCCTCTCCTCTTCTCTCCTGTCCGCCAGTCCAATATCTAAGAGACTGTTTGCCTGAAAGGACAGAGGGTTTTCAGTTCCAAAATCAATGTCAAGGACACATAACACAATGAATTTTATTTTATTTTGTTGTTAATTTATTAATTTTCTTGATTTTATGTTAATTCATGTTATGTTATTTCATGTCATTTTTTTTCCCTTTGTGACTCTGTTTCAGAACCCAGGCTCACAAGCATTAGCTCAAGCCCAAGTGTAGCCAGGAGTAGGCTGAGGCATTCTTCAGTTTAGCATGAGAAAAGATCCCTTGCAGGCTGGCAAAGGCAAGTCCCAGAGCTGCAGAGAGCAGCAGCAGGAACAGAGGCCAAGCTGTCCGCGGTTCCTGCAGAGGGAGAACCTTGACAAGGAGTTGTGGGACTGACCATGCACAAAAGAGGAAGAAGAAGAAGAAGAAGAAGAGGAAGAAGAGGAAGAAGAGGAAGAAGAGGTGAGTGGTACCGTGGCATCTCTTCCAAAGCGTGACATGTAGTGATGACGAGCAGACTTTTTGCCTTCCACAACTTGTTTGGCTGCTGTGCTTCTTGGCCAGGGATGCATGAGAAGCGCTCTGGTCCCTGCCAGGCGCTTGTGTTAGCTGCAGGGAGAGCTGAGAAGTGGCAGCTGCGGCTGCCAGCATGGTGGAGCATGAGCAGCCGGCTCCCAGGCCAAATGGCCCAAAGAAATGGTGGCAAGGGGCCATGCTGAGAACTGCAGAGGAAGGCAAAAAACCGCCGGGGACCAGTGCCAATGTGCCCCAGGGGAAAAAGTTCCTTGCTGAGCCCAGTGCTGGCCATGGGCTGTTCCCTGAGCATGTGAGCCAGACCTGGCTCCTTGTCCCGCAGGCTGCTCATGCTTCCCAGGAGCTGCCCAAGCCCTATCCTCCCTTGAGCTGGAGCTATCTGGCGGACTTGCCAGAGTGCCCAACTGCCTCTGAGCTGATAGACCTTGTGGGCAAGAATCCATGCTGTCCCTGTGTAGGACACCAGTGGGTGTTCCAAAGCACTGCAAGCCCTTGCAAGCCCTTGCAAGCCCTCGACATCCTATCTCTTACGGCTCCTGAGCGTTGCTCTGTAGGAGATGAGGATGGTGAGCTGTGCAGTGCTCCTCAAGAAGGAATTGCCTTGGTCTTGCCACTGCTATCCAGTTGAAAAAGATTTGCATCCATGAGCCGAGCTTGGAAGGTGGCCCTGCCAGCAGATTGTCTTGCAGCGGAGAACCTCCAGCAGCCTCATGCAAGGTTTTCTTCCCTCAGCCCCTGGCCTGTGATTCCAGCAGCTCCTCAAGTGCTTCCTGTCAGATGTGCTGGGGCTGCCCCCGGGCCAGCTCTGGCAGTGGACACGGGAGGCTGCTCCTCTGGATCCTGCGTGGGGCCTGGTGACCACTGCGTTGCCGGGTGCTGGCATTGTGACATGGGGGCGACACAGCCGCATATGTGCAGCCCTTTGGAGGAAGCCTTTGGGGTGCTGGCTCCAAATCAGTCCCTGTACCTACAAAATAGGGGAGTAAGCAACCTAACAGAGTCCCTTTTTTGCAAAAAGACAGTGTGGATTTGTTGCCAGTGCAGCCTTCCTTCCAGTAGCAATACTGCCTGTAGTATCATGTATGGAGGCCTCAGGGCTCGCTCAGGGCTTGTCACGCAGAACTGCAGGCCTGACAGAGCACAACTGCTCTCCTCTCCTCTCCTCTCCTCTCCTCTCCTCTCCTCTCCTCTCCTCTCCTCTCCTCTCCTCTCCTCTCCTGTCCTCTCCTCTCCTCTCCTCTCCTCTTCTCTCCTGTCCGCCAGTCCAATATCTAAGAGACTGTTTGCCTGAAAGGACAGAGGGTTTTCAGTTCCAAAATCAATGTCAAGGACACATAACACAATGAATTTTATTTTATTTTGTTTTTAATTTATTAATTTTCTTGATTTTATGTTAATTCATGTTATGTTATTTCATGTCATTTTTTTTCCCTTTGTGACTCTGTTTCAGAACCCAGGCTCACAAGCATTAGCTCAAGCCCAAGTGTAGCCAGGAGTAGGCTGAGGCATTCTTCAGTTTAGCATGAGAAAAGATCCCTTGCAGGCTGGCAAAGGCAAGTCCCAGAGCTGCAGAGAGCAGCAGCAGGAACAGAGGCCAAGCTGTCCGCGGTTCCTGCAGAGGGAGAACCTTGACAAGGAGTTGTGGGACTGACCATGCACAAAAGAGGAAGAAGAAGAAGAAGAAGAAGAGGAAGAAGAGGAAGAAGAGGTGAGTGGTACCGTGGCATCTCTTCCAAAGCGTGACATGTAGCGATGACGAGCAGACTTTTTGCCTTCCACAACTTGTTTGGCTGCTGTGCTTCTTGGCCAGGGATGCATGAGAAGCGCTCTGGTCCCTGCCAGGCGCTTGTGTTAGCTGCAGGGAGAGCTGAGAAGTGGCAGCTGCGGCTGCCAGCATGGTGGAGCATGAGCAGCCGGCTCCCAGGCCAAATGGCCCAAAGAAATGGTGGCAAGGGGCCATGCTGAGAACTGCAGAGGAAGGCAAAAAACCGCCGGGGACCAGTGCCAATGTGCCCCAGGGGAAAAAGTTCCTTGCTGAGCCCAGTGCTGGCCATGGGCTGTTCCCTGAGCATGTGAGCCAGACCTGGCTCCTTGTCCCGCAGGCTGCTCATGCTTCCCAGGAGCTGCCCAAGCCCTATCCTCCCTTGAGCTGGAGCTATCTGGCGGACTTGCCAGAGTGCCCAACTGCCTCTGAGCTGATAGACCTTGTGGGCAAGAATCCATGCTGTCCCTGTGTAGGACACCAGTGGGTGTTCCAAAGCACTGCAAGCCCTTGCAAGCCCTTGCAAGCCCTCGACATCCTATCTCTTACGGCTCCTGAGCGTTGCTCTGTAGGAGATGAGGATGGTGAGCTGTGCAGTGCTCCTCAAGAAGGAATTGCCTTGGTCTTGCCACTGCTATCCAGTTGAAAAGGATTTGCATCCATGAGCCGAGCTTGGAAGGTGGCCCTGCCAGCAGATTGTCTTGCAGCGGAGAACCTCCAGCAGCCTCATGCAAGGTTTTCTTCCCTCAGCCCCTGGCCTGTGATTCCAGCAGCTCCTCAAGTGCTTCCTGTCAGATGTGCTGGGGCTGCCCCCGGGCCAGCTCTGGCAGTGGACACGGGAGGCTGCTCCTCTGGATCCTGCGTGGGGCCTGGTGACCACTGCGTTGCCGGGTGCTGGCATTGTGACATGGGGGCGACACAGCCGCATATGTGCAGCCCTTTGGAGGAAGCCTTTGGGGTGCTGGCTCCAAATCAGTCCCTGTAGCTACAAAATAGGGGAGTAAGCAACCTAACAGAGTCCCTTTTTTGCAAAAAGACAGTGTGGATTTGTTGCCAGTGCAGCCTTCCTTCCAGTAGCAATACTGCCTGTAGTATCATGTATGGAGGCCTCAGGGCTCGCTCAGGGCTTGTCACGCAGAACTGCAGGCCTGACAGAGCACAACTGCTCTCCTCTCCTCTCCTCTCCTCTCCTCTCCTCTCCTCTCCTCTCCTCTCCTCTCCTGTCCTCTCCTCTCCTCTCCTCTCCTCTTCTCTCCTGTCCGCCAGTCCAATATCTAAGAGACTGTTTGCCTGAAAGGACAGAGGGTTTTCAGTTCCAAAATCAATGTCAAGGACACATAACACAATGAATTTTATTTTATTTTGTTTTTAATTTATTAATTTTCTTGATTTTATGTTAATTCATGTTATGTTATTTCATGTCATTTTTTTTCCCTTTGTGACTCTGTTTCAGAACCCAGGCTCACAAGCATTAGCTCAAGCCCAAGTGTAGCCAGGAGTAGGCTGAGGCATTCTTCAGTTTAGCATGAGAAAAGATCCCTTGCAGGCTGGCAAAGGCAAGTCCCAGAGCTGCAGAGAGCAGCAGCAGGAACAGAGGCCAAGCTGTCCGCGGTTCCTGCAGAGGGAGAACCTTGACAAGGAGTTGTGGGACTGACCATGCACAAAAGAGGAAGAAGAAGAAGAAGAAGAAGAGGAAGAAGAGGAAGAAGAGGAAGAAGAGGTGAGTGGTACCGTGGCATCTCTTCCAAAGCGTGACATGTAGCGATGACGAGCAGACTTTTTGCCTTCCACAACTTGTTTGGCTGCAGTGCTTCTTGGGCAGGGATGCATGAGAAGCGCTCTGGTCCCTGCCAGGCACTTGTGTTAGCTGCAGGGAGAGCTGAGAAGTGGCAGCTGCGGCTGCCAGCATGGTGGAGCATGAGCAGCCGGCTCCCAGGCCAAATGGCCCAAAGAAATGGTGGCAAGGGGCCGTGCTGAGAACTGCAGAGGAAGGCAAAAAACCGCCGGGGACCAGTGCCAATGTGCCCCAGGGGAAAAAGTTCCTTGCTGAGCCCAGTGCTGGCCATGGGCTGTTCCCTGAGCATGTGAGCCAGACCTGGCTCCTTGTCCCGCAGGCTGCTCATGCTTCCCAGGAGCTGCCCAAGCCCTATCCTCGCTTGAGCTGGAGCTATCTGGCGGACTTGCCAGAGTGCCCAACTGCCTCTGAGCTGATAGACCTTGTGGGCAAGAATCCTTGCTGTCCCTGTGGAGGACACCAGTGGGTGTTCCAAAGCACTGCAAGCCCTTGCAAGCCCTTGCAAGCCCTCGACATCCTATCTCTTACGGCTCCTGAGCGTTGCTGTGTAGGAGATGAGGATGGTGAGCTGTGCAGTGCTCCTCAAGAAGGAATTGCCTTGGTCTTGCCACTGCTATCCAGTTGAAAAGGATTTGCATCCATGAGCCGAGCTTGGAAGGTGGCCCTGCCAGCAGATTGTCTTGCAGCGGAGAACCTCCAGCAGCCTCATGCAAGGTTTTCTTCCCTCAGCCCCTGGCCTGTGATTCCAGCAGCTCCTCAAGTGCTTCCTGTCAGATGTGCTGGGGCTGCCCCCGGGCCAGCTCTGGCAGTGGACACGGGAGGCTGCTCCTCTGGATCCTGCGTGGGGCCTGGTGACCACTGCGTTGCCGGGTGCTGGCATTGTGACATGGGGGCGACACAGCCGCATATGTGCAGCCCTTTGGAGGAAGCCTTTGGGGTGCTGGCTCCAAATCAGTCCCTGTACCTACAAAACAGGGGAGTAAGCAACCTAACAGAGTCCCTTTTTTGCAAAAAGACAGTGTGGATTTGTTGCCAGTGCAGCCTTCCTTCCAGTAGCAATACTGCCTGTAGTATCATGTATGGAGGCCTCAGGGCTCGCTCAGGGCTTGTCACGCAGAACTGCAGGCCTGACAGAGCACAACTGCTCTCCTCTCCTCTCCTCTCCTCTCCTCTCCTCTCCTCTCCTCTCCTGTCCTCTTCTCTCCTGTCCGCCAGTCCAATATCTAAGAGACTGTTTGCCTGAAAGGACAGAGGGTTTTCAGTTCCAAAATCAATGTCAAGGACACAGAACACAATGAATTTTATTTTATTTTGTTGTTAATTTATTAATTTTCTTGATTTTATGTTAATTCATGTTATGTTATTTCATGTCATTTTTTTTCCCTTTGTGACTCTGTTTCAGAACGCAGGCTCACAAGCATTAGCTCAAGACCAAGTGTAGCCAGGAGTAGGCTGAGGCATTCTTCAGTTTAGCATGAGAAAAGATCCCTTGCAGGCTGGCAAAGGCAAGTCCCAGAGCTGCAGAGAGCAGCAGCAGGAACAGAGGCCAAGCTGTGCGCGGTTCCTGCAGAGGGAGAACCTTGACAAGGAGTTGTGGGACTGACCATGCACAAAAGAGGAAGAAGAAGAAGAAGAAGAAGAGGAAGAAGAGGAAGAAGAGGAAGAAGAGGTGAGTGGTACCGTGGCATCTCTTCCAAAGCGTGACATGTAGCGATGACGAGCAGACTTTTTGCCTTCCACAACTTGTTTGGCTGCTGTGCTTCTTGGGCAGGGATGCATGAGAAGCGCTCTGGTCCCTGCCAGGCGCTTGTGTTAGCTGCAGGGAGAGCTGAGAAGTGGCAGCTGCGGCTGCCAGCATGGTGGAGCATGAGCAGCCGGCTCCCAGGCCAAATGGCCCAAAGAAATGGTGGCAAGGGGCCGTGCTGAGAACTGCAGAGGAAGGCAAAAAACCGCCGGGGACCAGTGCCAATGTGCCCCAGGGGAAAAAGTTCCTTGCTGAGCCCAGTGCTGGCCATGGGCTGTTCCCTGAGCATGTGAGCCAGACCTGGCTCCTTGTCCCACAGGCTGCTCATGCTTGCCAGGAGCTGCCCAAGCCCTATCCTCCCTTGAGCTGGAGCTATCTGGCGGACTTGCCAGAGTGCCCAAGTGCCTCTGAGCTGATAGACCTTGTGGGCAAGAATCCATGCTGTCCCTGTGTAGGACACCAGTGGGTGTTCCAAAGCACTGCAAGCCCTTGCAAGCCCTTGCAAGCCCTCGACATCCTATCTCTTACGGCTCCTGAGCGTTGCTGTGTAGGAGATGAGGATGGTGAGCTGTGCAGTGCTCCTCAAGAAGGAATTGCCTTGGTCTTGCCACTGCTATCCAGTTGAAAAGGATTTGCATCCATGAGCCGAGCTTGGAAGGTGGCCCTGCCAGCAGATTGTCTTGCAGCGGAGAACCTCCAGCAGCCTCATGCAAGGTTTTCTTCCCTCAGCCCCTGGCCTGTGATTCCAGCAGCTCCTCAAGTGCTTCCTGTCAGATGTGCTGGGGCTGCCCCCGGGCCAGCTCTGGCAGTGGACACGGGAGGCTGCTCCTCTGGATCCTGCGTGGGGCCTGGTGACCACTGCGTTGCCGGGTGCTGGCATTCTGACATGGGGGCGACACAGCCGCATATGTGCAGCCCTTTGGAGGAAGCCTTTGGGGTGCTGGCTCCAAATCAGTCCCTGTACCTACAAAATAGGGGAGTAAGCAACCTAATAGAGTCCCTTTTTTGCAAAAAGACAGTGTGGATTTGTTGCCAGTGCAGCCTTCCTTCCAGTAGCAATACTGCCTGTAGTATCATGTATGGAGGCCTCAGGGCTCGCTCAGGGCTTGTCACGCAGAACTGCAGGCCTGACAGAGCACAACTGCTCTCCTCTCCTCTCCTCTCCTCTCCTCTCCTCTCCTCTCCTCTCCTCTCCTGTCCTCTCCTCTCCTCTCCTCTTCTCTCCTGTCCGCCAGTCCAATATCTAAGAGACTGTTTGCCTGAAAGGACAGAGGGTTTTCAGTTCCAAAATCAATGTCAAGGACACATAACACAATGAATTTTATTTTATTTTGTTGTTAATTTATTAATTTTCTTGATTTTATGTTAATTCATGTTATGTTATTTCATGTCATTTTTTTTCCCTTTGTGACTCTGTTTCAGAACCCAGGCTCACAAGCATTAGCTCAAGCCCAAGTGTAGCCAGGAGTAGGCTGAGGCATTCTTCAGTTTAGCATGAGAAAAGATCCCTTGCAGGCTGGCAAAGGCAAGTCCCAGTGCTGCAGAGAGCAGCAGCAGGAAGAGAGACCAAGCTGTCCGCGGTTCCTGCAGAGGGAGAACCTTGACAAGGAGTTGTGGGACTGACCATGCCCAAAAGAGGAAGAAGAAGAAGAAGAAGAAGAGGAAGAAGAGGAAGAAGAGGAAGAAGAGGTGAGTGGTACCGTGGCATCTCTTCCAAAGCGTGACATGTAGCGATGACGAGCAGACTTTTTGCCTTCCACAACTTGTTTGGCTGCTGTGCTTCTTGGGCAGGGATGCATGAGAAGCGCTCTGGTCCCTGCCACGCGCTTGTGTTAGCTGCAGGGAGAGCTGAGAAGTGGCAGCTGTGGCTGCCAGCATGGTGGAGCATGAGCAGCCGGCTCCCAGGCCAAATGGCCCAAAGAAATGGTGGCAAGGGGCCATGCTGAGAACTGCAGAGGAAGGCAAAAAACCGCCGGGGACCAGTGCCAATGTGCCCCAGGGGAAAAAGTTCCTTGCTGAGCCCAGTGCTGGCCATGGGCTGTTCCCTGAGCATGTGAGCCAGACCTGGCTCCTTGTCCCGCAGGCTGCTCATGCTTCCCAGGAGCTGCCCAAGCCCTATCCTCCCTTGAGCTGGAGCTATCTGGCGGACTTGCCAGAGTGCCCAAGTGCCTCTGAGCTGATAGACCTTGTGGGCAAGAATCCATGCTGTCCCTGTGTAGGACACCAGTGGGTGTTCCAAAGCACTGCAAGCCCTTGCAAGCCCTTGCAAGCCCTCGACATCCTATCTCTTACGTCTCCTGAGCGTTGCTCTGTAGGAGATGAGGATGGTGAGCTGTGCAGTGCTCCTCAAGAAGGAATTGCCTTGGTCTTGCCACTGCTATCCAGTTGAAAAGGATTTGCATCCATGAGCCGAGCTTGGAAGGTGGCCCTGCCAGCAGATTGTCTTGCAGCGGAGAACCTCCAGCAGCCTCATGCAAGGTTTTCTTCCCTCAGCCCCTGGCCTGTGATTCCAGCAGCTCCTCAAGTGCTTCCTGTCAGATGTGCTGGGGCTGCCCCCGGGCCAGCTCTGGCAGTGGACACGGGAGGCTGCTCCTCTGGATCCTGCGTGGGGCCTGGTGACCACTGCGTTGCCGGGTGCTGGCATTGTGACATGGGGGCGACACAGCCGCATATGTGCAGCCCTTTGGAGGAAGCCTTTGGGGTGCTGGCTCCAAATCAGTCCCTGTACCTACAAAACAGGGGAGTAAGCAACCTAACAGAGTCCCTTTTTTGCAAAAAGACAGTGTGGATTTGTTGCCAGTGCAGCCTTCCTTCCAGTAGCAATACTGCCTGTAGTATCATGTATGGAGGCCTCAGGGCTCGCTCAGGGCTTGTCACGCAGAACTGCAGGCCTGACAGAGCACAACTGCTCTCCTCTCCTCTCCTCTCCTCTCCTCTCCTCTCCTCTCCTCTCCTCTCCTCTCCTCTCCTCTCCTGTCCTCTCCTCTCCTCTCCTCTCCTCTCCTCTTCTCTCCTGTCCGCCAGTCCAATATCTAAGAGACTGTTTGCCTGAAAGGACAGAGGGTTTTCAGTTCCAAAATCAATGTCAAGGACACATAACACAATGAATTTTATTTTATTTTGTTGTTAATTTATTAATTTTCTTGATTTTATGTTAATTCATGTTATGTTATTTCATGTCATTTTTTTTCCCTTTGTGACTCTGTTTCAGAACCCAGGCTCACAAGCATTAGCTCAAGCCCAAGTGTAGCCAGGAGTAGGCTGAGGCATTCTTCAGTTTAGCATGAGAAAAGATCCCTTGCAGGCTGGCAAAGGCAAGTCCCAGAGCTGCAGAGAGCAGCAGCAGGAACAGAGGCCAAGCTGTCCGCGGTTCCTGCAGAGGGAGAACCTTGACAAGGAGTTGTGGGACTGACCATGCACAAAAGAGGAAGAAGAAGAAGAAGAAGAAGAGGAAGAAGAGGAAGAAGAGGAAGAAGAGGTGAGTGGTACCGTGGCATCTCTTCCAAAGCGTGACATGTAGCGATGACGAGCAGACTTTTTGCCTTCCACAACTTGTTTGGCTGCAGTGCTTCTTGGGCAGGGATGCATGAGAAGCGCTCTGGTCCCTGCCAGGCGCTTGTGTTAGCTGCAGGGAGAGCTGAGAAGTGGCAGCTGCGGCTGCCAGCATGGTGGAGCATGAGCAGCCGGCTCCCAGGCCAAATGGCCCAAAGAAATGGTGGCAAGGGGCCATGCTGAGAACTGCAGAGGAAGGCAAAAAACCGCCGGGGACCAGTGCCAATGTGCCCCAGGGGAAAAAGTTCCTTGCTGAGCCCAGTGCTGGCCATGGGCTGTTCCCTGAGCATGTGAGCCAGACCTGGCTCCTTGTCCCGCAGGCTGCTCATGCTTCCCAGGAGCTGCCCAAGCCCTATCCTCCCTTGAGCTGGAGCTATCTGGCGGACTTGCCAGAGTGCCCAAGTGCCTCTGAGCTGATAGACCTTGTGGGCAAGAATCCATGCTGTCCCTGTGTAGGACACCAGTGGGTGTTCCAAAGCACTGCAAGCCCTTGCAAGCCCTTGCAAGCCCTCGACATCCTATCTCTTACGTCTCCTGAGCGTTGCTCTGTAGGAGATGAGGATGGTGAGCTGTGCAGTGCTCCTCAAGAAGGAATTGCCTTGGTCTTGCCACTGCTATCCAGTTGAAAAGGATTTGCATCCATGAGCCGAGCTTGGAAGGTGGCCCTGCCAGCAGATTGTCTTGCAGCGGAGAACCTCCAGCAGCCTCATGCAAGGTTTTCTTCCCTCAGCCCCTGGCCTGTGATTCCAGCAGCTCCTCAAGTGCTTCCTGTCAGATGTGCTGGGGCTGCCCCCGGGCCAGCTCTGGCAGTGGACACGGGAGGCTGCTCCTCTGGATCCTGCGTGGGGCCTGGTGACCACTGCGTTGCCGGGTGCTGGCATTGTGACATGGGGGCGACACAGCCGCATATGTGCAGCCCTTTGGAGGAAGCCTTTGGGGTGCTGGCTCCAAATCAGTCCCTGTACCTACAAAATAGGGGAGTAAGCAACCTAACAGAGTCCCTTTTTTGCAAAAAGACAGTGTGGATTTGTTGCCAGTGCAGCCTTCCTTCCAGTAGCAATACTGCCTGTAGTATCATGTATGGAGGCCTCAGGGCTCGCTCAGGGCTTGTCACGCAGAACTGCAGGCCTGACAGAGCACAACTGCTCTCCTCTCCTCTCCTCTCCTCTCCTCTCCTCTCCTCTCCTCTCCTCTCCTCTCCTCTCCTGTCCTCTCCTCTCCTCTCCTCTCCTCTTCTCTCCTGTCCGCCAGTCCAATATCTAAGAGACTGTTTGCCTGAAAGGACAGAGGGTTTTCAGTTCCAAAATCAATGTCAAGGACACATAACACAATGAATTTTATTTTATTTTGTTGTTAATTTATTAATTTTCTTGATTTTATGTTAATTCATGTTATGTTATTTCATGTCATTTTTTTTCCCTTTGTGACTCTGTTTCAGAACGCAGGCTCACAAGCATTAGCTCAAGACCAAGTGTAGCCAGGAGTAGGCTGAGGCATTCTTCAGTTTAGCATGAGAAAAGATCCCTTGCAGGCTGGCAAAGGCAAGTCCCAGAGCTGCAGAGAGCAGCAGCAGGAACAGAGGCCAAGCTGTGCGCGGTTCCTGCAGAGGGAGAACCTTGACAAGGAGTTGTGGGACTGACCATGCACAAAAGAGGAAGAAGAAGAAGAAGAAGAAGAGGAAGAAGAGGAAGAAGAGGAAGAAGAGGTGAGTGGTACCGTGGCATCTCTTCCAAAGCGTGACATGTAGCGATGACGAGCAGACTTTTTGCCTTCCACAACTTGTTTGGCTGCTGTGCTTCTTGGGCAGGGATGCATGAGAAGCGCTCTGGTCCCTGCCAGGCGCTTGTGTTAGCTGCAGGGAGAGCTGAGAAGTGGCAGCTGCGGCTGCCAGCATGGTGGAGCATGAGCAGCCGGCTCCCAGGCCAAATGGCCCAAAGAAATGGTGGCAAGGGGCCGTGCTGAGAACTGCAGAGGAAGGCAAAAAACCGCCGGGGACCAGTGCCAATGTGCCCCAGGGGAAAAAGTTCCTTGCTGAGCCCAGTGCTGGCCATGGGCTGTTCCCTGAGCATGTGAGCCAGACCTGGCTCCTTGTCCCACAGGCTGCTCATGCTTGCCAGGAGCTGCCCAAGCCCTATCCTCCCTTGAGCTGGAGCTATCTGGCGGACTTGCCAGAGTGCCCAAGTGCCTCTGAGCTGATAGACCTTGTGGGCAAGAATCCATGCTGTCCCTGTGTAGGACACCAGTGGGTGTTCCAAAGCACTGCAAGCCCTTGCAAGCCCTTGCAAGCCCTCGACATCCTATCTCTTACGGCTCCTGAGCGTTGCTGTGTAGGAGATGAGGATGGTGAGCTGTGCAGTGCTCCTCAAGAAGGAATTGCCTTGGTCTTGCCACTGCTATCCAGTTGAAAAGGATTTGCATCCATGAGCCGAGCTTGGAAGGTGGCCCTGCCAGCAGATTGTCTTGCAGCGGAGAACCTCCAGCAGCCTCATGCAAGGTTTTCTTCCCTCAGCCCCTGGCCTGTGATTCCAGCAGCTCCTCAAGTGCTTCCTGTCAGATGTGCTGGGGCTGCCCCCGGGCCAGCTCTGGCAGTGGACACGGGAGGCTGCTCCTCTGGATCCTGCGTGGGGCCTGGTGACCACTGCGTTGCCGGGTGCTGGCATTCTGACATGGGGGCGACACAGCCGCATATGTGCAGCCCTTTGGAGGAAGCCTTTGGGGTGCTGGCTCCAAATCAGTCCCTGTACCTACAAAATAGGGGAGTAAGCAACCTAATAGAGTCCCTTTTTTGCAAAAAGACAGTGTGGATTTGTTGCCAGTGCAGCCTTCCTTCCAGTAGCAATACTGCCTGTAGTATCATGTATGGAGGCCTCAGGGCTCGCTCAGGGCTTGTCACGCAGAACTGCAGGCCTGACAGAGCACAACTGCTCTCCTCTCCTCTCCTCTCCTCTCCTCTCCTCTCCTCTCCTCTCCTCTCCTCTCCTGTCCTCTCCTCTCCTCTCCTCTTCTCTCCTGTCCGCCAGTCCAATATCTAAGAGACTGTTTGCCTGAAAGGACAGAGGGTTTTCAGTTCCAAAATCAATGTCAAGGACACATAACACAATGAATTTTATTTTATTTTGTTGTTAATTTATTAATTTTCTTGATTTTATGTTAATTCATGTTATGTTATTTCATGTCATTTTTTTTCCCTTTGTGACTCTGTTTCAGAACCCAGGCTCACAAGCATTAGCTCAAGCCCAAGTGTAGCCAGGAGTAGGCTGAGGCATTCTTCAGTTTAGCATGAGAAAAGATCCCTTGCAGGCTGGCAAAGGCAAGTCCCAGTGCTGCAGAGAGCAGCAGCAGGAAGAGAGACCAAGCTGTCCGCGGTTCCTGCAGAGGGAGAACCTTGACAAGGAGTTGTGGGACTGACCATGCCCAAAAGAGGAAGAAGAAGAAGAAGAAGAAGAGGAAGAAGAGGAAGAAGAGGAAGAAGAGGTGAGTGGTACCGTGGCATCTCTTCCAAAGCGTGACATGTAGCGATGACGAGCAGACTTTTTGCCTTCCACAACTTGTTTGGCTGCTGTGCTTCTTGGGCAGGGATGCATGAGAAGCGCTCTGGTCCCTGCCACGCGCTTGTGTTAGCTGCAGGGAGAGCTGAGAAGTGGCAGCTGCGGCTGCCAGCATGGTGGAGCATGAGCAGCCGGCTCCCAGGCCAAATGGCCCAAAGAAATGGTGGCAAGGGGCCGTGCTGAGAACTGCAGAGGAAGGCAAAAAACCGCCGGGGACCAGTGCCAATGTGCCCCGGGGGAAAAAGTTCCTTGCTGAGCCCAGTGCTGGCCATGGGCTGTTCCCTGAGCATGTGAGCCAGACCTGGCTCCTTGTCCCACAGGCTGCTCATGCTTCCCAGGAGCTGCCCAAGCCCTATCCTCCCTTGAGCTGGAGCTATCTGGCGGACTTGCCAGAGTGCCCAAGTGCCTCTGAGCTGATAGACCTTGTGGGCAAGAATCCTTGCTGTCCCTGTGTAGGACACCAGTGGGTGTTCCAAAGCACTGCAAGCCCTTGCAAGCCCTTGCAAGCCCTCGACATCCTATCTCTTACGGCTCCTGAGCGTTGCTGTGTAGGAGATGAGGATGGTGAGCTGTGCAGTGCTCCTCAAGAAGGAATTGCCTTGGTCTTGCCACTGCTATCCAGTTGAAAAGGATTTGCATCCATGAGCCGAGCTTGGAAGGTGGCCCTGCCAGCAGATTGTCTTGCAGCGGAGAACCTCCAGCAGCCTCATGCAAGGTTTTCTTCCCTCAGCCCCTGGCCTGTGATTCCAGCAGCTCCTCAAGTGCTTCCTGTCAGATGTGCTGGGGCTGCCCCCGGGCCAGCTCTGGCAGTGGACACGGGAGGCTGCTCCTCTGGATCCTGCGTGGGGCCTGGTGACCACTGCGTTGCCGGGTGCTGGCATTGTGACATGGGGCTGACACAGCCGCATACGTGCAGCCCTTTGGAGGAAGCCTTTGGGGTGCTGGCTCCAAATCAGTCCCTGTACCTACAAAATAGGGGAGTAAGCAACCTAATAGAGTCCCTTTTTTGCAAAAAGACAGTGCGGATTTGTTGCCAGTGCAGCCTTCCTTCCAGTAGCAATACTGCCTGTAGTATCATGTATGGAGGCCTCAGGGCTCGCTCAGGGCTTGTCACGCAGAACTGCAGGCCTGACAGAGCAGAACTGCTCTCCTCTCCTCTCCTCTCCTCTCCTCTCCTCTCATCTCCTCTCCTCTTCTCTTCTCTCCTGTCCGCCAGTCCAATATCTAAGAGACAGTTTGCCTGAAAGGACAGAGGGTTTTCAGTGCCAAAATCAATTTCAAGGACACATAACACAATGAATTTTATTTTATTTTGTTGTTAATTTATTAATTTTCTTGATTTTATGTTAATTCATGTTATGTTATTTCATGTCATTTTTTTTCCCTTTGTGACTCTGTTTCAGAACCCAGGCTTACAAGCATTAGCTCAAGCCCAAGTGTAGCCAGGAGTAGGCTGAGGCATTCTTCAGTTTAGCATGAGAAAAGATCCCTTGCAGGCTGGCAAAGGCAAGTCCCAGAGCTGCAGAGAGCAGCAGCAGGAATAGAGGCCAAGCTGTCCGCGGTTCCTGCAGAGGGAGAACCTTGACAAGGAGTTGTGGGACTGACCATGCACAAAAGAGGAAGAAGAAGAAGAAGAAGAAGAAGAAGAAGAAGAGGAAGAAGAGGAAGAAGAGGTGAGTGGTACCGTGGCATCTCTTCCAAAGCGTGACATGTAGCGATGACGAGCAGACTTTTTCCTTCCACAACTTGTTTGGCTGCTGTGCTTCTTGGCCAGGGATGCATGAGAAGCGCTCTGGTCCCTGCCAGGCGCTTGTGTTAGCTGCAGGGAGAGCTGAGAAGTGGCAGCTGCGGCTGCCAGCATGGCGGAGCATGAGCAGCCGGCTCCCAGGCCAAATGGCCCAAAGAAATGGTGGCAAGGGGCTGTGCTGAGAAGTGCAGAGGAAGGCAAAAAACCGCCGGGGACCAGTGGCAATGTGCCCCAGGGGAAAAAGTTCCTTGCTGAGCGCAGTGCTGGCCATGGGCTGTTCCCTGAGCATGTGAGCCAGACCTGGCTCCTTGTCCCACAGGCTGCTCATGCTTCCCAGGAGCTGCCCAAGCCCTATCCTCCCTTGAGCTGGAGCTATCTGGCGGACTTGCCAGAGTGCCCAAGTGCCTCTGAGCTGATAGACCTTGTGGGCAAGAATCCTTGCTGTCCCTGTGTAGGACACCAGTGGGTGTTCCAAAGCACTGCAAGCCCTTGCAAGCCCTTGCAAGCCCTCGACATCCTATCTCTTACGTCTCCTGAGCGTTGCTCTGTAGGAGATGAGGATGGTGAGCTGTGCAGTGCTCCTCAAGAAGGAATTGCCTTGGTCTTGCCACTGCTATCCAGTTGAAAAGGATTTGCATCCATGAGCCGAGCTTGGAAGGTGGCCCTGCCAGCAGATTGTCTTGCAGCGGAGAACCTCCAGCAGCCTCATGCAAGGTTTTCTTCCCTCAGCCCCTGGCCTGTGATTCCAGCAGCTCCTCAAGTGCTTCCTGTCAGATGTGCTGGGGCTGCCCCCGGGCCAGCTCTGGCAGTGGACACGGGAGGCTGCTCCTCTGGATCCTGCGTGGGGCCTGGTGACCACTGCGTTGCCGGGTGCTGGCATTGTGACATGGGGCTGACACAGCCGCATACGTGCAGCCCTTTGGAGGAAGCCTTTGGGGTGCTGGCTCCAAATCAGTCCCTGTACCTACAAAATAGGGGAGTAAGCAACCTAATAGAGTCCCTTTTTTGCAAAAAGACAGTGTGGATTTGTTGCCAGTGCAGCCTTCCTTCCAGTAGCAATACTGCCTGTAATATCATGTATGGAGGCCTCAGGGCTCGCTCAGGGCTTGTCACGCAGAACTGCAGGCCTGACAGAGCAGAACTGCTCTCCTCTCCTCTCCTCTCCTCTCCTCTCCTGTCCTCTCCTCTCCTCTCCTCTCCTGTCCGCCAGTCCAATATCTAAGAGACTGTTTGCCTGAAAGGACAGAGGGTTTTCAGTTCCAAAATCAATGTCAAGGACACAGAACACAATGAATTTTATTTTATTTTGTTGTTAATTTATTAATTTTCTTGATTTTATGTTAATTCATGTTATGTTATTTCATGTCATTATTTTTTCCCTTTGTGACTCTGTTTCAGAACCCAGGCTCACAAGCATTAGCTCAAGCCCAAGTGTAGCCAGGAGTAGGCTGAGGCATTCTTCAGTTTAGCATGAGAAAAGATCCCTTGCAGGCTGGCAAAGGCAAGTCCCAGAGCTGCAGAGAGCAGCAGCAGGAATAGAGGCCAAGCTGTCCGCGGTTCCTGCAGAGGGAGAACCTTGACAAGGAGTTGTGGGACTGACCATGCACAAAAGAGGAAGAAGAAGAAGAAGAAGAGGAAGAAGAGGAAGAAGAGGTGAGTGGTACCGTGGCATCTCTTCCAACGCGTGACATGTAGCGATGACGAGCAGACTTTTTGCCTTCCACAACTTGTTTGGCTGCTGTGCTTCTTGGGCAGGGATGCATGAGAAGCGCTCTGGTCCCTGCCAGGCGCTTGTGTTACCTGCAGGGAGAACTGAGAAGTGGCAGCTGCGGCTGCCAGCATGGTGGAGCATGAGCAGCCGGCTCCCAGGCCAAATGGCCCAAAGAAATGGTGGCAAGGGGCCGTTCTGAGAAGTGCAGAGGAAGGCAAAAAACCGCCGGGGACCAGTGCCAACGTGCCCCAGGGGAAAAAGTTCCTTGCTGAGCCCAGTGCTGGCCATGGGCTGTTCCCTGAGCATGTGAGCCAGACCTGGCTCCTTGTCCCACAGGCTGCTCATGCTTCCCAGGAGCTGCCCAAGCCCTATCCTCCCTTGAGCTGGAGCTATGTCGCGGACTTGCCAGAGTGCCCAAGTGCCTCTGAGCTGATAGACCTTGTGGGCAAGAATCCTTGCTGTCCCTGTGTAGGACACCAGTGGGTGTTCCAAAGCACTGCAAGCCCTTGCAAGCCCTTGCAAGCCCTCGATATCCTATCTCTTAGGGCTCCTGAGCATTGCTCTATAGGAGATGAGGATGGTGAGCTGTGCAGTGGTCCTCAAGAAGGAATTGCCTTGGTCTTGCCACTGCTATCCAGTTGAAAAGGATTTGCATCCATGAGCCGAGCTTGGAAGGTGGCCCTGCCAGCAGATTGTCTTGCAGCGGAGAACCTCCAGCAGCCTCATGCAAGGTTTTCTTCCCTCAGCCCCTGGCCTGTGATTCCAGCAGCTCCTCAAGTGCTTCCTGTCAGATGTGCTGGGGCTGCCCCCAGGCCAGCTCTGGCAGTGGACACGGGAGGCTGCTCCTCTGGATCCTGCGTGGGGCCTGGTGACCACTGCGTTGCCGGGTGCTGGCATTGTGACATGGGGGTGACACAACCGCATATGTGCAGCCCTTTGGAGGAAGCCTTTGGGGTGCTGGCTCCAAATCAGTCCCTGTAGCTACAAAATAGGGGAGTAAGCAACCTAATAGAGTCCCTTTTTTGCAAAAAGACAGTGTGGATTTGTTGCCAGTGCAGCCTTCCTTCCAGTAGCAATACTGCCTGTAGTATCATGTATGGAGGCCTCAGGGCTCGCTCAGGGCTTGTCACGCAGAACTGCAGGCCTGACAGAGCAGAACTGCTCTCCTCTCCTCTCCTCTCCTCTCCTCCCCTCTCCTCTCCTCTCCTCTCCTTTCCTCTCCTCTCCTCTCCTCTCCTCTCCTCTGCTCTCCTCTCCTCTCCTCTGCTCTCCTCTCCTGTCCGCCAGTCCAATATCTAAGAGACTGTTTGCCTGAAAGGACAGAGGGTTTTCAGTTCCAAAATCAATTTAAAGGACACACAACACAATGAATTGTATTTTATTTTGTTGTTAATTTATTAATTTTCTTGATTTTATGTTAATTCATGTGATGTTTCTTCGTGTCATTTTTTTTCCCCTTGTGACTCTGTTTCAGAACCCAGGCTCACAAGCATTAGCTCAAGCCCAAGTGTAGCCAGGAGTAGGCTGAGGCATTCTTCAGTTTAGCCTGAGAAAAGATCCCATGCAGGCTGGTAAAGGCAAGTCCCAGAGCTGCAGAGAGCAGCAGCAGGAATAGAGGCCAAGCTGTCCGCGGTTCCTGCAGAGGGAGAAACTTGACAAGGAGTTGTGGGACTGACCATGCACAAAAGAGGAGGAAGAAGAAGAAGAAGAAGAAGAAGAAGAAGAAGAAGAAGAAGAAGGAGAAGAGGAAGAAGAGGAAGAAGAGGAAGAAGAGGTGAGTGGTACCGTGGCATCTCTTCCAAAGCGTGACATGTAGCGATGACGAGCAGACTTTTTGCCTTCCACAACTTGTTTGGCTGCTGTGCTTCTTGGGCAGGGATGCATGAGAAGCGCTCTGGTCCCTGCCAGGCGCTTGTGTTAGCTGCAGGGAGAGCTGAGAAGTGGCAGCTGCGGCTGCCAGCATGGTGGAGCATGAGCAGCAGGCTCCCAGGCCAAATGGCCCAAAGAAATGGTGGCAAGGGGCGGTGCTGAGAACTGCAGAGGAAGGCAAAAAACCGCCGGGGACCAGTGCCAATGTGCCCCGGGGGAAAAAGTTCCTTGCTGAGCCCAGTGCTGGCCATGGGCTGTTCCCTGAGCATGTGAGCCAGACCTGGCTCCTTGTCCCACAGGCTGCTCATGCTTCCCAGGAGCTGCCCAAACCCTATCCTCCCTTGAGCTGGAGCTATCTGGCGGACTTGCCAGAGTGCCCAAGTGCCTCTGAGCTGATAGACCTTGTGGGCAAGAATCCTTGCTGTCCCTGTGTAGGACACCAGCGGGTGTTCCAAAGCACTGCAAGCCCTTGCAAGCCCTCGACATCCTATCTCTTACGGCTCCTGAGCGTTGCTCTGTAGGAGATGAGGATGGTGAGCTGTGCAGTGCTCCTCAAGAAGGAATTGCCTTGGTCTTGCCACTGCTATCCAGTTGAAAAGGATTTGCATCCATGAGCCGAGCTTGGAAGGTGGCCCTGCCAGCAGATTGTCTTGCAGCGGAGAACCTCCAGCAGCCTCATGCAAGGTTTTCTTCCCTCAGCCCCTGGCCTGTGATTCCAGCAGCTCCTCAAGTGCTTCCTGTCAGATGTGCTGAGGCTGCCCCCGGGCCAGCTCTGGCAGTGGACACGGGAGGCTGCTCCTCTGGATCCTGCGTGGGGCCTCGTGACCACTGCGTTGCCGGGTGCTGGCATTGTGACATGGGGGTGACACAGCCGCATATGTGCAGCCCTTTGGAGGAAGCCTTTGGGGTGCTGGCTCCAAATCAGTCCCTGTAGCTACAAAATAGGGGAGTAAGCAACCTAATAGAGTCCCTTTTTTGCAAAAAGACAGTGTGGATTTGTTGCCAGTGCAGCCTTCCTTCCAGTAGCAATACTGCCTGTAGTATCATGTATGGAGGCCTCAGGGCTCGCTCAGGGCTTGTCACGCAGAACTGCAGGCCTGACAGAGCAGAACTGCTCTCCTCTCCTCTCCTCTCCTCTCCTCTTCTCTTCTGTCCTGTCTGCCAGTCCAATATCTAAGAGACTGTTTGCCTGAAAGGACAGAGGGGTTTCAGTTCCAAAATCAATTTCAAGGACACATAACACAATGAATTTTATTTTATTTTGTTGTTAATTTATTAATTTTCTTGATTTTATGTTAATTCATGTGATGTTTCTTCGTGTCATTTTTTTTCCCCTTGTGACTCTGTTTCAGAACCCAGGCTCACAAGCATTAGCTCAAGCCCAAGTGTAGCCAGGAGTAGGCTGAGGCATTCTTCAGTTTAGCCTGAGAAAAGATCCCATGCAGGCTGGCAAAGGCAAGTCCCAGAGCTGCAGAGAGCAGCAGCAGGAATAGAGGCCAAGCTGTCCGCGGTTCCTGCAGAGGGAGAAACTTGACAAGGAGTTGTGGGACTGACCATGCACAAAAGAGGAGGAAGAAGAAGAAGAAGAAGAAGAAGAAGAAGAAGAAGAAGAAGAAGGAGAAGAGGAAGAAGAGGAAGAACAGGTGAGTGGTACCGTGGCATCTCTTCCAAAGCGTGACATGTAGCGATGACGAGCAGACTTTTTCCTTCCACAACTTGTTTGGCTGCTGTCCTTCTTGGGCAGGGATGCATGAGAAGCGCTCTGGTCCCTGCCAGGCGCTTGTGTTACCTGCAAGGAGAGCTGAGAAGTGGCAGCTGCGGCTGCCAGCATGGTGGAGCATGAGCAGCCGGCTCACAGGCCAAATGGCCCAAAGAAATGGTGGCAAGGGGCCGTGCTGAGAAGTGCAGAGGAAGGCAAAAAACCGCCGGGGACCAGTGCCAATGTGCCCCGGGGGAAGAAGTTCCTTGCTGAGCCCAGTGCTGGCCATGGGCTGTTCCCTGAGCATGTGAGCCAGACCTGGCTCCTTGTCCCACAGGCTGCTCATGCTTCCCAGGAGCTGCCCAAGCCCTATCCTCCGCTGAGCTGGAGCTATGTCACGGACTTGCCAGAGTGCCCAGCTGCCTCTGAGCTGATAGACCTTGTGGGCAAGAATCCTTGCTGTCCCTGTGTAGGACACCAGTGGGTGTTCCAAAGCACTGCAAGCCCTTGCAAGCCCTTGCAAGCCCTTGACATCCTATCTCTTACGGCTCCTGAGCGTTGCTGTGTAGGAGATGAGGATGGTGAGCTGTGCAGTGCTCCTCAAGAAGGAATTGCCTTGGTCTTGCCACTGCTATCCAGTTGAAAAGGATTTGCATCCATGAGCCAAGCTTGGAAGGTGGCCCTGCCAGCAGATTGTCTTGCAGCGGAGAACCTCCAGCAGCCTGATGCAAGGTTTTCTTCCCTCAGCCCCTGGCCTGTGATTCCAGCAGCTCCTCAAGTGCTTCCTGTCAGATGTGCTGGGGCTGCCCCCGGGCCAGCTCTGGCAGTGGACACGGGAGGCTGCTCCTCTGGATCCTGCGTGGGGCCTGGTGACCACTGCGTTGCCGGGTGCTGGCATTGTGACATGGGGCTGACACAGCCGCATATGTGCAGCCCTTTGGAGGAAGCCTTTGGGGTGCTGGCTCCAAATCAGTCCCTGTACCTACAAAATAGGGGAGTAAGCAACCTAATAGAGTCCCTTTTTTGCAAAAAGACAGTGTGGATTTGTTGCCAGTGCAGCCTTCCTTCCAGTAGCAATACTGCCTGTAGTATCATGTATGGAGGCCTCAGGGCTCGCTCAGGGCTTGTCACGCAGAACTGCAGGCCTGACAGAGCAGAACTGCTCTCCTCTCCTCTCCTCTGCTCTCCTGTCCTCTCCTCTCCTCTCCTCTCCTTTCCTCTCCTCTCCTCTCCTCTCCTCTCCTCTCCTCTCCTCTCTTCTCCTCTCCTCTGCTCTCCTCTCCTGTCCGCCAGTCCAATATCTAAGAGACTGTTTGCCTGAAAGGACAGAGGGTTTTCAGTTCCAAAATCAATTTCAAGGACACATAACACAATGAATTGTATTTTATTTTGTTGTTAATTTATTAATTTTCTTGATTTTATGTTAATTCATGTGATGTTTCTTCGTGTCATTTTTTTCCCCTTTGTGACTCTGTTTCAGAACCCAGGCTGACAAGCATTAGCTCAAGCCCAAGTGTAGCCAGGAGTAGGCTGAGGCATTCTTCAGTTTAGCCTAAGAAAAGATCCCTTGCAGGCTGGCAAAGGCAAGTCCCAGAGCTGCAGAGAGCAGCAGCAGGAATAGAGGCCAAGCTGTCCGCGGTTCCTGCAGAGGGAGAACCTTGACAAGGAGTTGTGGGACTGACCATGCACAAAAGAGGAAGAAGAAGAAGAAGAAGAAGAAGAAGAAGAAGAGGAAGAAGAGGAAGAAGAGGTGAGTGGTACCGTGGCATCTCTTCCAAAGCATGACAGGTAGCGATGACGAGCAGACTTTTTGCCTTCCACAACTTGTTTGGCTGCTGTGCTTCTTGGGCAGGGATGCATGAGAAGCGCTCTGGTCCCTGCCAGGCGCTTGTGTTAGCTGCAGGGAGAGCTGAGAAGTGGCAGCTGTGGCTGCCAGCATGGTGGAGCATGAGCAGCAGGCTCCCAGGCCAAATGGCCCAAAGAAATGGTGGCAAGGGGCGGTGCTGAGAACTGCAGAGGAAGGCAAAAAACCGCCGGGGACCAGTGCCAATGTGCCCCGGGGGAAAAAGTTCCTTGCTGAGCCCAGTGCTGGCCATGGGCTGTTCCCTGAGCATGTGAGCCAGACCTGGCTCCTTGTCCCACAGGCTGCTCATGCTTCCCAGGAGCTGCCCAAGCCCTATCCTCCCTTGAGCTGGAGCTATGTCACGGACTTGCCAGAGTGCCCAGCTGCCTCTGAGCTGATAGACCTTGTGGGCAAGAATCCTTGCTGTCCCTGTGTAGGACACCAGTGGGTGTTCCAAAGCACTGCAAGCCCTTGCAAGCCCTTGCAAGCCCTTGACATCCTATCTCTTACGGCTCCTGAGCGTTGCTCTGTAGGAGATGAGGATGGTGAGCTGTGCAGTGCTCCTCAAGAAGGAATTGCCTTGGTCTTGCCACTGCTATCCAGTTGAAAAGGATTTGCATCCATGAGCCGAGCTTGGAAGGTGGCCCTGCCAGCAGATTGTCTTGCAGCGGAGAACCTCCAGCAGCCTCATGCAAGGTTTTCTTCCCTCAGCCCCTGGCCTGTGATTCCAGCAGCTCCTCAAGTGCTTCCTGTCAGATGTGCTGGGGCTGCCCCCGGGCCAGCTCTGGCAGTGGACACGGGAGGCTGCTCCTCTGGATCCTGCGTGGGGCCTCGTGACCACTGCGTTGCCGGGTGCTGGCATTGTGACATGGGGGTGACACAGCTGCATATGTGCAGCCCTTTGGAGGAAGCCTTTGGGGTGCTGGCTCCAAATCAGTCCCTGTACCTACAAAATAGGGGAGTAAGCAACCTAATAGAGTCCCTTTTTTGCAAAAAGACAGTGTGGATTTGTTGCCAGTGCAGCCTTCCTTCCAGTAGCAATACTGCCTGTAGTATCATGTATGGAGGCCTCAGGGCTCGCTCAGGGCTTGTCACGCAGAACTGCAGGCCTGACAGAGCAGAACTGCTCTCCTCGCCTCTCCTCTCCTCTCCTCTCCTCTCCTCTCCTCTCCTCTCCTCTCCTCTCCTCTCCTCTCCTCTCCTCTCCTCTCCTCTCCTCTCCTCTCCTCTCCTCTCCTCTCCTCTCCTCTCCTCTCCTCTCCTGTCCGCCAGTCCAATATCTAAGAGACTGTTTGCCTGAAAGGACAGAGGGTTTTCAGTTCCAAAATCAATGTCAAGGACACATAACACAATGAATTTTATTTTATTTTGTTGTTAATTTATTAATTTTCTTGATTTGATGTTAATTCATGTGATGTTTCTTCGTGTCATTTTTTTTCCCTTTGTGACTCTGTTTCAGAACCCAGGCTCACAAGCATTAGCTCAAGCCCAAGTGTAGCCAGGAGTAGGCTGAGGCATTCTTCAGTTTAGCCTGAGAAAAGATCCCTTGCAGGCTGGCAAAGGCAAGTCCCAGAGCTGCAGAGAGCAGCAGCAGGAATAGAGGCCAAGCTGTCCGCGGTTCCTGCAGAGGGAGAACCTTGACAAGGAGTTGTGGGACTGACCATGCACAAAAGAGGAGGAAGAAGAAGAAGAAGGAGAAGAAGAAGAAGAGGAAGAAGAGGAAGAAGAGGAAGAAGAGGAAGAAGAGGTGAGTGGTACCGTGGCATCTCTTCCAAAGCATGACAGGTAGCGATGACGAGCAGACTTTTTGCCTTCCACAACTTGTTTGGCTGCTGTGCTTCTTGGGCAGGGATGCATGAGAAGCGCTCTGGTCCCTGCCAGGCGCTTGTGTTAGCTGCAGGGAGAGCTGAGAAGTGGCAGCTGTGGCTGCCAGCATGGTGGAGCATGAGCAGCAGGCTCCCAGGCCAAATGGCCCAAAGAAATGGTGGCAAGGGGCGGTGCTGAGAACTGCAGAGGAAGGCAAAAAACCGCCGGGGACCAGTGCCAATGTGCCCCGGGGGAAAAAGTTCCTTGCAGAGCCCAGTGCTGGCCATGGGCTGTTCCCTGAGCATGTGAGCCAGACCTGGCTCCTTGTCCCACAGGCTGCTCATGCTTCCCAGGAGCTGCCCAAGCCCTATCCTCCCTTGAGCTGGAGCTATGTCACGGACTTGCCAGAGTGCCCAGCTGCCTCTGAGCTGATAGACCTTGTGGGCAAGAATCCTTGCTGTCCCTGTGTAGGACACCAGTGGGTGTTCCAAAGCACTGCAAGCCCTTGCAAGCCCTTGCAAGCCCTTGACATCCTATCTCTTACGGCTCCTGAGCGTTGCTCTGTAGGAGATGAGGATGGTGAGCTGTGCAGTGCTCCTCAAGAAGGAATTGCCTTGGTCTTGCCACTGCTATCC
Organism: Caloenas nicobarica; assembly: GCF_036013445.1. NCBI lineage: Eukaryota > Metazoa > Chordata > Aves > Columbiformes > Columbidae > Caloenas > Caloenas nicobarica. Next base: position 493,014 of record NW_027017727.1, on the reverse strand, counting down.
AGTTGAAAAGGATTTGCATCCATGAGCCGAGCTTGGAAGGTGGCCCTGCCAGCAGATTGTCTTGCAGCGGAGAACCTCCAGCAGCCTCATGCAAGGTTTTCTTCCCTCAGCCCCTGGCCTGTGATTCCAGCAGCTCCTCAAGTGCTTCCTGTCAGATGTGCTGGGGCTGCCCCCGGGCCAGCTCTGGCAGTGGACACGGGAGGCTGCTCCTCTGGATCCTGCGTGGGGCCTGGTGACCACTGCGTTGCCGGGTGCTGGCATTGTGACATGGGGCTGACACAGCCGCATATGTGCAGCCCTTTGGAGGAAGCCTTTGGGGTGCTGGCTCCAAATCAGTCCCTGTAGCTACAAAATAGGGGAGTAAGCAACCTAATAGAGTCCCTTTTTTGCAAAAAGACAGTGTGGATTTGTTGCCAGTGCAGCCTTACTTCCAGTAGCAATACTGCCTGTAGTATCATGTATGGAGTCCTCAGGGCTCGCTCAGGGCTTGTCACGCAGAACTGCAGGCCTGACAGAGCAGAACTGCTCTCCTCGCCTCTCCTCTCCTCTCCTCTCCTCTCCTCTCCTCTCCTCTCCTCTCCTCTCCTCTCCTCTCCTCTCCTCTCCTCTCCTCTCCTCTCCTGTCCGCCAGTCCAATATCTAAGAGACTGTTTGCCTGAAAGGACAGAGGGTTTTCAGTTCCAAAATCAATTTCAAGGACACATAACACAATGAATTGTATTTTATTTTGTTGTTAATTTATTAATTTTCTTGATTTTATGTTAATTCATGTGATGTTTCTTCGTGTCATTTTTTTTCCCTTTGTGACTCTGTTTGAGAACCCAGGCTCACAAGCATTAGCTCAAGCCCAAGTGTAGCCAGGAGTAGGCTGAGGCATTCTTCAGTTTAGCCTGAGAAAAGATCCCTTGCAGGCTGGCAAAGGCAAGTCCCAGAGCTGCAGAGAGCAGCAGCAGGAATAGAGGCCAAGCTGTGCGCGGTTCCTGCAGAGGGAGAACCTTGACAAGGACTTGTGGGACTGACCATGCACAAAAGAGGAGGAAGAAGAAGAAGAAGAAGAAGAAGAAGAAGAAGAGGAAGAAGAGGAAGAAGAGGTGAGTGGTACCGTGGCATCTCATCCAAAGCGTGACAGGTAGCGATGACGAGCAGACTTTTTGCCTTCCACAACTTGTTTGGCTGCTGTGCTTCTTGGGCAGGGATGCATGAGAAGCGCTCTGGTCCCTGCCAGGTGCTTGTGTTACCTGCAGGGAGAGCTGAGAAGTGGCAGCTGTGGCTGCCAGCATGGTGGAGCATGAGCAGCCGGCTCCCAGGCCAAATGGCCCAAAGAAATGGTGGCAAGGGGCCGTGCTGAGAACGGCACAGGAAGGCAAAAAACCGCCGGGGACAAGTGCCAATGTGCCCCGGGGGAAAAAGTTCCTTGCTGAGCCCAGTGCTGGCCATGGGCTGTTCCCTGAGCATGTGAGCCAGACCTGGCTCCTTGTCCCACAGGCTGCTCATGCTTCCCAGGAGCTGACCAAGCCCTATCCTCCCTTGAGCTGGAGCTATGTCGCGGACTTGCCAGAGTGCCCAGCTGCCTCTGAGCTGATAGACCTTGTGGGCAAGAATCCTTGCTGTCCCTGTGTAGGACACCAGTGGGTGTTCCAAAGCACTGCAAGCCCTTGCAAGCCCTTGCAAGCCCTTGACATCCTATCTCTTACGGCTCCTGAGCGTTGCTGTGTAGGAGATGAGGATGGTGAGCTGTGCAGTGCTCCTCAAGAAGGAATTGCCTTGGTCTTGCCACTGCTATCCAGTTGAAAAGGATTTGCATCCATGAGCCAAGCTTGGAAGGTGGCCCTGCCAGCAGATTGTCTTGCAGCGGAGAACCTCCAGCAGCCTGATGCAAGGTTTTCTTCCCTCAGCCCCTGGCCTGTGATTCCAGCAGCTCCTCAAGTGCTTCCTGTCAGATGTGCTGGGGCTGCCCCCGGGCCAGCTCTGGCAGTGGACACGGGAGGCTGCTCCTCTGGATCCTGCGTGGGGCCTGGTGACCACTGCGTTGCCGGGTGCTGGCATTGTGACATGGGGCTGACACAGCCGCATATGTGCAGCCCTTTGGAGGAAGCCTTTGGGGTGCTGGCTCCAAATCAGTCCCTGTACCTACAAAATAGGGGAGTAAGCAACCTAATAGAGTCCCTTTTTTGCAAAAAGACAGTGTGGATTTGTTGCCAGTGCAGCCTTCCTTCCAGTAGCAATACTGCCTGTAGTATCATGTATGGAGGCCTCAGGGCTCGCTCAGGGCTTGTCACGCAGAACTGCAGGCCTGACAGAGCAGAACTGCTCTCCTCTCCTCTCCTCTGCTCTCCTGTCCTCTCCTCTCCTCTCCTCTCCTTTCCTCTCCTCTCCTCTCCTCTCCTCTCCTCTCCTCTCCTCTCTTCTCCTCTCCTCTGCTCTCCTCTCCTGTCCGCCAGTCCAATATCTAAGAGACTGTTTGCCTGAAAGGACAGAGGGTTTTCAGTTCCAAAATCAATTTCAAGGACACATAACACAATGAATTGTATTTTATTTTGTTGTTAATTTATTAATTTTCTTGATTTTATGTTAATTCATGTGATGTTTCTTCGTGTCATTTTTTTCCCCTTTGTGACTCTGTTTCAGAACCCAGGCTGACAAGCATTAGCTCAAGCCCAAGTGTAGCCAGGAGTAGGCTGAGGCATTCTTCAGTTTAGCCTAAGAAAAGATCCCTTGCAGGCTGGCAAAGGCAAGTCCCAGAGCTGCAGAGAGCAGCAGCAGGAATAGAGGCCAAGCTGTCCGCGGTTCCTGCAGAGGGAGAACCTTGACAAGGAGTTGTGGGACTGACCATGCACAAAAGAGGAAGAAGAAGAAGAAGAAGAAGAAGAAGAAGAAGAGGAAGAAGAGGAAGAAGAGGTGAGTGGTACCGTGGCATCTCTTCCAAAGCATGACAGGTAGCGATGACGAGCAGACTTTTTGCCTTCCACAACTTGTTTGGCTGCTGTGCTTCTTGGGCAGGGATGCATGAGAAGCGCTCTGGTCCCTGCCAGGCGCTTGTGTTAGCTGCAGGGAGAGCTGAGAAGTGGCAGCTGTGGCTGCCAGCATGGTGGAGCATGAGCAGCAGGCTCCCAGGCCAAATGGCCCAAAGAAATGGTGGCAAGGGGCGGTGCTGAGAACTGCAGAGGAAGGCAAAAAACCGCCGGGGACCAGTGCCAATGTGCCCCGGGGGAAAAAGTTCCTTGCTGAGCCCAGTGCTGGCCATGGGCTGTTCCCTGAGCATGTGAGCCAGACCTGGCTCCTTGTCCCACAGGCTGCTCATGCTTCCCAGGAGCTGCCCAAGCCCTATCCTCCCTTGAGCTGGAGCTATGTCACGGACTTGCCAGAGTGCCCAGCTGCCTCTGAGCTGATAGACCTTGTGGGCAAGAATCCTTGCTGTCCCTGTGTAGGACACCAGTGGGTGTTCCAAAGCACTGCAAGCCCTTGCAAGCCCTTGCAAGCCCTTGACATCCTATCTCTTACGGCTCCTGAGCGTTGCTCTGTAGGAGATGAGGATGGTGAGCTGTGCAGTGCTCCTCAAGAAGGAATTGCCTTGGTCTTGCCACTGCTATCCAGTTGAAAAGGATTTGCATCCATGAGCCGAGCTTGGAAGGTGGCCCTGCCAGCAGATTGTCTTGCAGCGGAGAACCTCCAGCAGCCTCATGCAAGGTTTTCTTCCCTCAGCCCCTGGCCTGTGATTCCAGCAGCTCCTCAAGTGCTTCCTGTCAGATGTGCTGGGGCTGCCCCCGGGCCAGCTCTGGCAGTGGACACGGGAGGCTGCTCCTCTGGATCCTGCGTGGGGCCTCGTGACCACTGCGTTGCCGGGTGCTGGCATTGTGACATGGGGGTGACACAGCTGCATATGTGCAGCCCTTTGGAGGAAGCCTTTGGGGTGCTGGCTCCAAATCAGTCCCTGTACCTACAAAATAGGGGAGTAAGCAACCTAATAGAGTCCCTTTTTTGCAAAAAGACAGTGTGGATTTGTTGCCAGTGCAGCCTTCCTTCCAGTAGCAATACTGCCTGTAGTATCATGTATGGAGGCCTCAGGGCTCGCTCAGGGCTTGTCACGCAGAACTGCAGGCCTGACAGAGCAGAACTGCTCTCCTCGCCTCTCCTCTCCTCTCCTCTCCTCTCCTCTCCTCTCCTCTCCTCTCCTCTCCTCTCCTCTCCTCTCCTCTCCTCTCCTCTCCTCTCCTCTCCTCTCCTCTCCTCTCCTCTCCTCTCCTCTCCTCTCCTCTCCTCTCCTGTCCGCCAGTCCAATATCTAAGAGACTGTTTGCCTGAAAGGACAGAGGGTTTTCAGTTCCAAAATCAATGTCAAGGACACATAACACAATGAATTTTATTTTATTTTGTTGTTAATTTATTAATTTTCTTGATTTGATGTTAATTCATGTGATGTTTCTTCGTGTCATTTTTTTTCCCTTTGTGACTCTGTTTCAGAACCCAGGCTCACAAGCATTAGCTCAAGCCCAAGTGTAGCCAGGAGTAGGCTGAGGCATTCTTCAGTTTAGCCTGAGAAAAGATCCCTTGCAGGCTGGCAAAGGCAAGTCCCAGAGCTGCAGAGAGCAGCAGCAGGAATAGAGGCCAAGCTGTCCGCGGTTCCTGCAGAGGGAGAACCTTGACAAGGAGTTGTGGGACTGACCATGCACAAAAGAGGAGGAAGAAGAAGAAGAAGGAGAAGAAGAAGAAGAGGAAGAAGAGGAAGAAGAGGAAGAAGAGGAAGAAGAGGTGAGTGGTACCGTGGCATCTCTTCCAAAGCATGACAGGTAGCGATGACGAGCAGACTTTTTGCCTTCCACAACTTGTTTGGCTGCTGTGCTTCTTGGGCAGGGATGCATGAGAAGCGCTCTGGTCCCTGCCAGGCGCTTGTGTTAGCTGCAGGGAGAGCTGAGAAGTGGCAGCTGTGGCTGCCAGCATGGTGGAGCATGAGCAGCAGGCTCCCAGGCCAAATGGCCCAAAGAAATGGTGGCAAGGGGCGGTGCTGAGAACTGCAGAGGAAGGCAAAAAACCGCCGGGGACCAGTGCCAATGTGCCCCGGGGGAAAAAGTTCCTTGCAGAGCCCAGTGCTGGCCATGGGCTGTTCCCTGAGCATGTGAGCCAGACCTGGCTCCTTGTCCCACAGGCTGCTCATGCTTCCCAGGAGCTGCCCAAGCCCTATCCTCCCTTGAGCTGGAGCTATGTCACGGACTTGCCAGAGTGCCCAGCTGCCTCTGAGCTGATAGACCTTGTGGGCAAGAATCCTTGCTGTCCCTGTGTAGGACACCAGTGGGTGTTCCAAAGCACTGCAAGCCCTTGCAAGCCCTTGCAAGCCCTTGACATCCTATCTCTTACGGCTCCTGAGCGTTGCTCTGTAGGAGATGAGGATGGTGAGCTGTGCAGTGCTCCTCAAGAAGGAATTGCCTTGGTCTTGCCACTGCTATCCAGTTGAAAAGGATTTGCATCCATGAGCCGAGCTTGGAAGGTGGCCCTGCCAGCAGATTGTCTTGCAGCGGAGAACCTCCAGCAGCCTCATGCAAGGTTTTCTTCCCTCAGCCCCTGGCCTGTGATTCCAGCAGCTCCTCAAGTGCTTCCTGTCAGATGTGCTGGGGCTGCCCCCGGGCCAGCTCTGGCAGTGGACACGGGAGGCTGCTCCTCTGGATCCTGCGTGGGGCCTGGTGACCACTGCGTTGCCGGGTGCTGGCATTGTGACATGGGGCTGACACAGCCGCATATGTGCAGCCCTTTGGAGGAAGCCTTTGGGGTGCTGGCTCCAAATCAGTCCCTGTAGCTACAAAATAGGGGAGTAAGCAACCTAATAGAGTCCCTTTTTTGCAAAAAGACAGTGTGGATTTGTTGCCAGTGCAGCCTTACTTCCAGTAGCAATACTGCCTGTAGTATCATGTATGGAGTCCTCAGGGCTCGCTCAGGGCTTGTCACGCAGAACTGCAGGCCTGACAGAGCAGAACTGCTCTCCTCGCCTCTCCTCTCCTCTCCTCTCCTCTCCTCTCCTCTCCTCTCCTCTCCTCTCCTCTCCTCTCCTCTCCTCTCCTCTCCTCTCCTCTCCTGTCCGCCAGTCCAATATCTAAGAGACTGTTTGCCTGAAAGGACAGAGGGTTTTCAGTTCCAAAATCAATTTCAAGGACACATAACACAATGAATTGTATTTTATTTTGTTGTTAATTTATTAATTTTCTTGATTTTATGTTAATTCATGTGATGTTTCTTCGTGTCATTTTTTTTCCCTTTGTGACTCTGTTTGAGAACCCAGGCTCACAAGCATTAGCTCAAGCCCAAGTGTAGCCAGGAGTAGGCTGAGGCATTCTTCAGTTTAGCCTGAGAAAAGATCCCTTGCAGGCTGGCAAAGGCAAGTCCCAGAGCTGCAGAGAGCAGCAGCAGGAATAGAGGCCAAGCTGTGCGCGGTTCCTGCAGAGGGAGAACCTTGACAAGGACTTGTGGGACTGACCATGCACAAAAGAGGAGGAAGAAGAAGAAGAAGAAGAAGAAGAAGAAGAAGAGGAAGAAGAGGAAGAAGAGGTGAGTGGTACCGTGGCATCTCATCCAAAGCGTGACAGGTAGCGATGACGAGCAGACTTTTTGCCTTCCACAACTTGTTTGGCTGCTGTGCTTCTTGGGCAGGGATGCATGAGAAGCGCTCTGGTCCCTGCCAGGTGCTTGTGTTACCTGCAGGGAGAGCTGAGAAGTGGCAGCTGTGGCTGCCAGCATGGTGGAGCATGAGCAGCCGGCTCCCAGGCCAAATGGCCCAAAGAAATGGTGGCAAGGGGCCGTGCTGAGAACGGCACAGGAAGGCAAAAAACCGCCGGGGACAAGTGCCAATGTGCCCCGGGGGAAAAAGTTCCTTGCTGAGCCCAGTGCTGGCCATGGGCTGTTCCCTGAGCATGTGAGCCAGACCTGGCTCCTTGTCCCACAGGCTGCTCATGCTTCCCAGGAGCTGACCAAGCCCTATCCTCCCTTGAGCTGGAGCTATGTCGCGGACTTGCCAGAGTGCCCAGCTGCCTCTGAGCTGATAGACCTTGTGGGCAAGAATCCTTGCTGTCCCTGTGTAGGACACCAGTGGGTGTTCCAAAGCACTGCAAGCCCTTGCAAGCCCTTGCAAGCCCTTGACATCCTATCTCTTACGGCTCCTGAGCGTTGCTCTGTAGGAGATGAGGATGGTGAGCTCTGCAGTGCTCCTCAAGAAGGAATTGCCTTGGTCTTGCCACTGCTATCCAGTTGAAAAGGATTTGCATCCATGAGCCGAGCTTGGAAGGTGGCCCTGCCAGCAGATTGTCTTGCAGCGGAGAACCTCCAGCAGCCTCATGCAAGGTTTTCTTCCCTCAGCCCCTGGCCTGTGATTCCAGCAGCTCCTCAAGTGCTTCCTGTCAGATGTGCTGGGGCTGCCCCCGGGCCAGCTCTGGCAGTGGACACGGGAGGCTGCTCCTCTGGATCCTGCGTGGGGCCTGGTGACCACTGCGTTGCCGGGTGCTGGCATTGTGACATGGGGGTGACACAGCCGCATATGTGCAGCCCTTTGGAGGAAGCCTTTGGGGTGCTGGCTCCAAATCAGTCCCTGTACCTACAAAATAGGGGAGTAAGCAACCTAATAGAGTCCCTTTTTTGCAAAAAGACAGTGTGGATTTGTTGCCAGAGCAGCCTTACTTCCAGTAGCAATAATGCCTGTAGTATCATGTATGGAGGCCTCAGGGCTCGCTCAGGGCTTGTCACGCAGAACTGCAGGCCTGACAGAGCAGAACTGCTCTCCTCTCCTCTCCTCTCCTCTCCTCCCCTCTCCTCTCCTCTCCTCTCCTCTCCTCTCCTCTCCTCTCCTCTCCTGTCCGCCAGTCCAATATCTAAGAGACTGTTTGCCTGAAAGGACAGAGGGTTTTCAGTTCCAAAATCAATTTCAAGGACACAGAACACAATGAATTTTATTTTATTATGTTGTTAATTTATTAATTTTCTTGATTTTATGTTAATTCATGTGATGTTTCTTCGTGTCATTTTTTTTCCCTATGTGACTCTGTTTCAGAACCCAGGCTCACAAGCATTAGCTCAAGCCCAAGTGTAGCCAGGAGTAGGCTGAGGCATTCTTCAGTTTAGCCTGAGAAAAGATCCCTTGCAGGCTGGCAAAGGCAAGTCCCAGAGCTGCAGAGAGCAGCAGCAGGAATAGAGGCCAAGCTGTCCGTGGTTCCTGCAGAGGGAGAACCTTGACAAGGACTTGTGGGACTGACCATGCACAAAAGAGGAGGAAGAAGAAGAAGAAGAAGAAGAAGAAGAAGAAGAAGAAGAAGAAGAAGAAGAAGAGGAAGAAGAGGAAGAAGAGGAAGAAGAGGTGAGTGGTACCGTGGCATCTCTTCCAAAGCGTGACATGTAGCGATGACGAGCAGTCTTTCAGCCTTCCACAACTTGTTTGGCTGCTGTGCTTCTTGGCCAGGGATGCATGAGAAGCGCTCTGGTCCCTGCCAGGCGCTTGTGTTACCTGCAAGGAGAGCTGAGAAGTAGCAGCTGCGGCTGCCAGCATGGTGGAGCATGAGCAGCCGGCTCCCAGGCCAAATGGCCCAAAGAAATGGTGGCAAGGGGCGGTGCTGAGAACTGCAGAGGAAGGCAAAAAACCGCCGGGGACCAGTGCCACTGTGCCCCGGGAGAAAAAGTTCCTTGCTGAGCCCAGTGCTGGCCATGGGCTGTTCCCTGAGCATGTGAGCCAGACCTGGCTCCTTGTCCCACAGGCTGCTCATGCTTCCCAGGAGCTGCCCAAGCCCTATCCTCCCTTGAGCTGGAGCTATGTCGCGGACTTGCCAGAGTGCCCAAGTGCCTCTGAGCTGATAGACCTTTTGGGCAAGAATCCTTGCTGTCCCTGTGTAGGACACCAGTGGGTGTTCCAAAGCACTGCAAGCCCTTGCAAGCCCTTGCAAGCCCTCGACATCCTCTCTCTTACGGCTCCTGAGCGTTGCTCTGTAGGAGATGAGGATGGTGAGCTGTGCAGTGCTCCTCAAGAAGGAATTGCCTTGGTCTTGCCACTGCTATCCAGTTGAAAAGGATTTGCATCCATGAGCCGAGCTTGGAAGGTGGCCCTGCCAGCAGATTGTCTTGCAGCGGAGAACCTCCAGCAGCCTCATGCAAGGTTTTCTTCCCTCAGCCCCTGGCCTGTGATTCCAGCAGCTCCTCAAGTGCTTCCTGTGAGATGTGCTGGGGCTGCCCCCGGGCCAGCTCTGGCAGTGGACACGGGAGGCTGCTCCTCTGGATCCTGTGTGGGGCCTCGTGAACACTGCGTTGCCGGGTGCTGGCATTGTGACATGGGGCTGACACAGCCGCATATGTGCAGCCCTTTGGAGGAAGCCTTTGGGGTGCTGGCTCCAAATCAGTCCCTGTACCTACAAAATAGGGGAGTAAGCAACCTAACAGAGTCCCTTTTTTGCAAAATACAGTGTGGATTTGTTGCCAGTGCAGCCTTACTTCCAGTAGCAATACTGCCTGTAGTATCATATATGGAGGCCTCAGGGCTCGCTCAGGGCTTGTCACGCAGAACTGCAGGCCTGACAGAGCAGAACTGCTCTCCTCTCCTCTCCTCTCCTCTCCTCCCCTCTCCTCTCCTCTCCTCTCCTCTCCTCTCCTCTCCTCTCCTCTCCTCTCCTGTCCGCCAGTCCAATATCTAAGAGACTGTTTGCCTGAAAGGACAGAGGGTTTTCAGTTCCAAAATCAATTTCAAGGACACATAACACAATGAATTGTATTTGATTTTGTTGTTAATTTATTAATTTTCTTGATTTTATGTTAATTCATGTGATGTTTCTTCGTGTCATTTTTTTTCCCTATGTGACTCTGTTTCAGAACCCAGGCTCACAAGCATTAGCTCAAGCCCAAGTGTAGCCAGGAGTAGGCTGAGGCATTCTTCAGTTTAGCCTGAGAAAAGATCCCTTGCAGGCTGGCAAAGGCAAGTCCCAGAGCTGCAGAGAGCAGCAGCAGGAACAGAGGCCAAGCTGTCCGTGGTTCCTGCAGAGGGAGAACCTTGACAAGGACTTGTGGGACTGACCATGCACAAAAGAGGAGGAAGAAGAAGAAGAAGAAGAAGAAGAAGAAGAAGAAGAAGAAGAAGAAGAAGAAGAAGAAGAGGAAGAAGAGGAAGAAGAGGTGAGTGGTACCGTGGCATCTCTTCCAAAGCGTGACATGTAGCGATGACGAGCAGTCTTTCAGCCTTCCACAACTTGTTTGGCTGCTGTGCTTCTTGGCCAGGGATGCATGAGAAGCGCTCTGGTCCCTGCCAGGCGCTTGTGTTACCTGCAAGGAGAGCTGAGAAGTAGCAGCTGCGGCTGCCAGCATGGTGGAGCATGAGCAGCCGGCTCCCAGGCCAAATGGCCCAAAGAAATGGTGGCAAGGGGCCGTGCTGAGAACTGCAGAGGAAGGCAAAAAACCGCCGGGGACCAGTGCCACTGTGCCCCGGGAGAAAAAGTTCCTTGCTGAGCCCAGTGCTGGCCATGGGCTGTTCCCTGAGCATGTGAGCCAGACCTGGCTCCTTGTCCCACAGGCTGCTCATGCTTCCCAGGAGCTGCCCAAGCCCTATCCTCCCTTGAGCTGGAGCTATGTCGCGGACTTGCCAGAGTGCCCAAGTGCCTCTGAGCTGATAGACCTGATAGCCCTGAGGCCTCCATACATGATACTACAGGCAGTATTGCTACTGGAAGGAAGGCTGCACTGGCAACAAATCCACACTGTCTTTTTGCAAAAAAGGGACTCTATTAGGTTGCTTACTCCCCTATTTTGTAGGTACAGGGACTGATTTGGAGCCAGCACCCCAAAGGCTTCCTCCAAAGGGCTGCACATATGCGGCTGTGTCAGCCCCATGTCACAATGCCAGCACCCGGCAACGCAGTGGTCACCAGGCCCCACGCAGGATCCAGAGGAGCAGCCTCCCGTGTCCACTGCCAGAGCTGGCCCGGGGGCAGCCCCAGCACATCTGACAGGAAGCACTTGAGGAGCTGCTGGAATCACAGGCCAGGGGCTGAGGGAAGAAAACCTTGCATGAGGCTGCTGGAGGTTCTCTGCTGCAAGACAATCTGCTGGCAGGGCCACCTTGCAAGCTCGGCTCATGGATGCAAATCCTTTTCAACTGGATAGCAGTGGCAAGACCAAGGCAATTCCTTCTTGAGGAGCACTGCAGAGCTCACCATCCTCATCTCCTACACAGCAATGCTCAGGAGCCGTAAGAGATAGGATGTCGAGGGCTTGCAAGGGCTTGCAAGGGCTTGCAAGGGCTTGCAGTGCTTTGGAACACCCGCTGGTGTCCTACACAGGGACAGCAAGGATTCTTGCCCACAAGGTCTATCAGCTCAGAGGCACTTGGGCACTCTGGCAAGTCCGCCAGATAGCTCCAGCTCAAGGGAGGATAGGCCTTGGGCAGCTCCTGGGAAGCATGAGCAGCCCGTGGGACAAGGAGCCAGGTCTGGCTCACATGCTCAGGGAACAGCCCATGGCCAGCACGAGGCTCAGCAAGGAACTTTTTCCCCCGGGGCACATTGGCACTGGTCCCCGGCGGTTTTTTGCCTTCCTCTGCAGTTCTCAGCACCGCCCCTTGCCACCATTTCTTTGGGCCATTTGGCCTGGGAGCCGGCTGCTCATGCTCCACCATGCTGGCAGCCGCAGCTGCCACTTCTCAGCTCTCCCTGCAGCTAACACAAGCGCCTGGCAGGGACCAGAGCGCTTCTCATGCATCCCTGGCCAAGAAGCACAGCAGCCAAACAAGTTGTGGAAGGCAAAAAGTCTGCTCGTCATCGCTACATGTCACGCTTTGGAAGAGATGCCACGGTACCACTCACCTCTTCTTCATCTTCTTCCTCTTCTTCTTCTTCTTCTTCTTCTTCTTCTTCTTCTTCTTCTTCCTCCTCTTTTGTGCATGGTCAGTCCCACAACTCCTTGTCAAGGTTCTCCCTCTGCAGGAACCACAGACAGCTTGGCCTCTATTCCTGCTGCTGCTCTCTGCAGCTCTGGGACTTGCCTTTGCCAGCCTGCAAGGGATCTTTTCTCAGGCTAAACTGAAGAATGCCTCAGCCTACTCCTGGCTACACTTGGGCTTGAGCTAATGCTTGTGAGCCTGGGTTCTGAAACAGAGTCACAAAGGGAAAAAAAATGACATGAAATAACATCACATGAATTAACATAAAATCAAGAAAATTAATAAATTAACAACAAAATAAAATAAAATTCATTGTGTTATGTGTCCTTGAAATTGATTTTGGAACTGAAAACCCTCTGTCCTTCCAGGCAAACAGTCTCTTTGACATTGGAATGGCGGACAGGAGAGAAGAGGAGAGGACAGGAGAGGAGAGGAGAGGAGAGGAGAGGAGAGGAGAGGAGAGGAGAGGAGAGGAGAGGAGAGGAGAGGAGAGCAGTTCTGCTCTGTCAGGCCTGCAGTTCTGCGTGACAAGCCCTGAGCGAGCCCTGAGGCCTCCATACATGATACTACAGGCAGTATTGCTACTGGAAGGAAGGCTGCACTGGCAACAAATCCACACTGTCTTTTTGCAAAAAAGGGACTCTATTAGGTTGCTTACTCCCCTATTTTGTAGCTACAGGGACTGATTTGGAGCCAGCACCCCAAAGGCTTCCTCCAAAGGGCTGCACATATGCGGCTGTGTCAGCCCCATGTCACAATGCCAGCACCCGGCAACGCAGTGGTCACGAGGCCCCACGCAGGATCCAGAGGAGCAGCCTCCCGTGTCCACTGCCAGAGCTGGCCCGGGGGCAGCCCCAGCACATCTGACAGGAAGCACTTGAGGAGCTGCTGGAATCACAGGCCAGGGGCTGAGGGAAGAAAACCTTGCATGAGGCTGCTGGAGGTTCTCTGCTGCAAGACAATCTGCTGGCAGGGCCACCTTGCAAGCTCGGCTCATGGATGCAAATCCTTTTCAACTGGATAGCAGTGGCAAGACCAAGGCAATTCCTTCTTGAGGAGCACTGCAGAGCTCACCATCCTCATCTCCTACACAGCAATGCTCAGGAGCCGTAAGAGATAGGATGTCGAGGGCTTGCAAGGGCTTGCAAGGGCTTGCAAGGGCTTGCAGTGCTTTGGAACACCCGCTGGTGTCCTACACAGGGACAGCAAGGATTCTTGCCCACAAGGTCTATCAGCTCAGAGGCACTTGGGCACTCTGGCAAGTCCGCCAGATAGCTCCAGCTCAAGGGAGGATAGGCCTTGGGCAGCTCCTGGGAAGCATGAGCAGCCCGTGGGACAAGGAGCCAGGTCTGGCTCACATGCTCAGGGAACAGCCCATGGCCAGCACGAGGCTCAGCAAGGAACTTTTTCCCCCGGGGCACATTGGCACTGGTCCCCGGCGGTTTTTTGCCTTCCTCTGCAGTTCTCAGCACCGCCCCTTGCCACCATTTCTTTGGGCCATTTGGCCTGGGAGCCGGCTGCTCATGCTCCACCATGCTGGCAGCCGCAGCTGCCACTTCTCAGCTCTCCCTGCAGGTAACACAAGCGCCTGGCAGGGACCAGAGCGCTTCTCATGCATCCCTGGCCAAGAAGCACAGCAGCCAAACAAGTTGTGGAAGGCAAAAAGTCTGCTCGTCATCGCTACATGTCACGCTTTGGAAGAGATGCCACGGTACCACTCACCTCTTCTTCATCTTCTTCCTCTTCTTCTTCTTCCTCTTCTTCTTCTTCTTCTTCTTCTTCTTCCTCCTCTTTTGTGCATGGTCAGTCCCACAACTCCTTGTCAAGGTTCTCCCTCTGCAGGAACCACAGACAGCTTGGCCTCTATTCCTGCTGCTGCTCTCTGCAGCTCTGGGACTTGCCTTTGCCAGCCTGCAAGGGATCTTTTCTCAGGCTAAACTGAAGAATGCCTCAGCCTACTCCTGGCTACACTTGGGCTTGAGCTAATGCTTGTGAGCCTGGGTTCTGAAACAGAGTCACAAAGGGAAAAAAAATGACATGAAATAACATCACATGAATTAACATAAAATCAAGAAAATTAATAAATTAACAACAAAATAAAATAAAATTCATTGTGTTATGTGTCCTTGAAATTGATTTTGGAACTGAAAACCCTCTGTCCTTCCAGGCAAACAGTCTCTTTGACATTGGAATGGCGGACAGGAGAGAAGAGGAGAGGAGAGGAGAGGAGAGGAGAGGAGAGGAGAGGAGAGGAGAGGAGAGGAGAGGAGAGGAGAGGAGAGGAGAGCAGTTCTGCTCTGTCAGGCCTGCAGTTCTGCGTGACAAGCCCTGAGCGAGCCCTGAGGCCTCCATACATGATACTACAGGCAGTATTGCTACTGGAAGGAAGGCTGCACTGGCAACAAATCCACACTGTCTTTTTGCAAAAAAGGGACTCTATTAGGTTGCTTACTCCCCTATTTTGTAGCTACAGGGACTGATTTGGAGCCAGCACCCCAAAGGCTTCCTCCAAAGGGCTGCACATATGCGGCTGTGTCAGCCCCATGTCACAATGCCAGCACCCGGCAACGCAGTGGTCACCAGGCCACTGCGCAGGATCCAGAGGAGCAGCCTCCCGTGTCCACTGCCAGAGCTGGCCCGGGGGCAGCCCCAGCACATCTGACAGGAAGCACTTGAGGAGCTGCTGGAATCACAGGCCAGGGGCTGAGGGAAGAAAACCTTGCATGAGGCTGCTGGAGGTTCTCCGCTGCAAGACAATCTGCTGGCAGGGCCACCTTCCAAGCTCGGCTCATGGATGCAAATCCTTTTCAACTGGATAGCAGTGGCAAGACCAAGGCAATTCCTTCTTGAGGAGCACTGCACAGCTCACCATCCTCATCTCCTACAGAGCAACGCTCAGGAGCCGTAAGAGATAGGATGTCGAGGGCTTGCAAGGGCTTGCAAGGGCTTGCAGTGCTTTGGAACACCCGCTGGTGTCCTACACAGGGACAGCAAGGATTCTTGCCCACAAGGTCTATCAGCTCAGAGGCACTTGGGCACTCTGGCAAGTCCGCCAGATAGCTCCAGCTCAAGGGAGGATAGGGCTTGGGCAGCTCCTGAGAAGCATGAGCAGCCTGTGGGACAAGGAGCCAGGTCTGGCTCACATGCTCAGGGAACAGCCCATGGCCAGCACGAGGCTCAGCAAGGAACTTTTTCCCCCGGGGCACATTGGCACTGGTCCCCGGCGGTTTTTTGCCTTCCTCTGCAGTTCTCAGCACCGCCCCTTGCCACCATTTCTTTGGGCCATTTGGCCTGGGAGCCGGCTGCTCATGCTCCACCATGCTGGCAGCCGCAGCTGCCACTTCTCAGCTCTCCCTGCAGCTAACACAAGCGCCTGGCAGGGACCAGAGCGCTTCTCATGCATCCCTGCCCAAGAAGCACAGCAGCCAAACAAGTTGTGGAAGGCAAAAAGTCTGCTCGTCATCGCTACATGTCACGCTTTGGAAGAGATGTCACGGTACCACTCACCTCTTCTTCCTCTTCTTCCTCTTCTTCTTCTTCTTCTTCTTCTTCTTCTTCTTCCTCCTCTTTTGTGCATGGTCAGTCCCACAACTCCTTGTCAAGGTTCTCCCTCTGCAGGAACCGCGGACAGCTTGGCCTCTATTCCTGCTGCTGCTCTCTGCAGCTCTGGGACTTGCCTTTGCCAGCCTGCAAGGGATCTTTTCTCAGGCTAAACTGAAGAATGCCTCAGCCTACTCCTGGCTACACTTGGGCTTGAGCTAATGCTTGTGAGCCTGGGTTCTGAAACAGAGTCACAAAGGGAAAAAAAATGACATGAAATAACATCACATGAATTAACATAAAATCAAGAAAATTAATAAATTAACAACAAAATAAAATAAAATTCATTGTGTTATGTGTCCTTGAAATTGATTTTGGAACTGAAAACCCTCTGTCCTTCCAGGCAAACAGTCTCTTTGACATTGGAATGGCGGACAGGAGAGAAGAGGAGAGGAGAGGAGAGGAGAGGAGAGGAGAGGAGAGGAGAGGAGAGGAGAGGAGAGGAGAGGAGAGGAGAGGAGAGGAGAGGAGAGCAGTTCTGCTCTGTCAGGCCTGCAGTTCTGCGTGACAAGCCCTGAGCGAGCCCTGAGGCCTCCATACATGATACTACAGGCAGTATTGCTACTGGAAGGAAGGCTGCACTGGCAACAAATCCACACTGTCTTTTTGCAAAAAAGGGACTCTATTAGGTTGCTTACTCCCCTATTTTGTAGCTACAGGGACTGATTTGGAGCCAGCACCCCAAAGGCTTCCTCCAAAGGGCTGCACATATGCGGCTGTGTCAGCCCCATGTCACAATGCCAGCACCCGGCAACGCAGTGGTCACCAGGCCACTGCGCAGGATCCAGAGGAGCAGCCTCCCGTGTCCACTGCCAGAGCTGGCCCGGGGGCAGCCCCAGCACATCTGACAGGAAGCACTTGAGGAGCTGCTGGAATCACAGGCCAGGGGCTGAGGGAAGAAAACCTTGCATGAGGCTGCTGGAGGTTCTCCGCTGCAAGACAATCTGCTGGCAGGGCCACCTTCCAAGCTCGGCTCATGGATGCAAATCCTTTTCAACTGGATAGCAGTGGCAAGACCAAGGCAATTCCTTCTTGAGGAGCACTGCACAGCTCACCATCCTCATCTCCTACAGAGCAACGCTCAGGAGCCGTAAGAGATAGGATGTCGAGGGCTTGCAAGGGCTTGCAAGGGCTTGCAGTGCTTTGGAACACCCGCTGGTGTCCTACACAGGGACAGCAAGGATTCTTGCCCACAAGGTCTATCAGCTCAGAGGCACTTGGGCACTCTGGCAAGTCCGCCAGATAGCTCCAGCTCAAGGGAGGATAGGGCTTGGGCAGCTCCTGAGAAGCATGAGCAGCCTGTGGGACAAGGAGCCAGGTCTGGCTCACATGCTCAGGGAACAGCCCATGGCCAGCACGAGGCTCAGCAAGGAACTTTTTCCCCCGGGGCACATTGGCACTGGTCCCCGGCGGTTTTTTGCCTTCCTCTGCAGTTCTCAGCACCGCCCCTTGCCACCATTTCTTTGGGCCATTTGGCCTGGGAGCCGGCTGCTCATGCTCCACCATGCTGGCAGCCGCAGCTGCCACTTCTCAGCTCTCCCTGCAGCTAACACAAGCGCCTGGCAGGGACCAGAGCGCTTCTCATGCATCCCTGCCCAAGAAGCACAGCAGCCAAACAAGTTGTGGAAGGCAAAAAGTCTGCTCGTCATCGCTACATGTCACGCTTTGGAAGAGATGTCACGGTACCACTCACCTCTTCTTCCTCTTCTTCCTCTTCTTCTTCTTCTTCTTCTTCTTCTTCTTCTTCCTCCTCTTTTGTGCATGGTCAGTCCCACAACTCCTTGTCAAGGTTCTCCCTCTGCAGGAACCGCGGACAGCTTGGCCTCTATTCCTGCTGCTGCTCTCTGCAGCTCTGGGACTTGCCTTTGCCAGCCTGCAAGGGATCTTTTCTCAGGCTAAACTGAAGAATGCCTCAGCCTACTCCTGGCTACACTTGGGCTTGAGCTAATGCTTGTGAGCCTGGGTTCTGAAACAGAGTCACAAAGGGAAAAAAAATGACATGAAATAACATCACATGAATTAACATAAAATCAAGAAAATTAATAAATTAACAACAAAATCAAATACAATTCATTGTGTTATGTGTCCTTGAAATTGAGTTTGGAACTGAAAACCCTCTGTCCTTCCAGGCAAACAGTCTCTTTGACATTGGAATGGCGGACAGGAGAGAAGAGGAGAGGAGAGGAGAGGAGAGGAGAGGAGAGGAGAGGAGAGGAGAGGAGAGCAGTTCTGCTCTGTCAGGCCTGCAGTTCTGCGTGACAAGCCCTGAGCGAGCCCTGAGGCCTCCATACATGATACTACAGGCAGTATTGCTACTGGAGGGAAGGCTGCACTGGCAACAAATCCACACTGTCTTTTTGCAAAAAAGGGACTCTATTAGGTTGCTTACTCCCCTATTTTGTAGCTACAGGGACTGATTTGGAGCCAGCACCCCAAAGGCTTCCTCCAAAGGGCTGCACATATGCGGCTGTGTCAGCCCCATGTCACAATGCCAGCACCCGGCAACGCAGTGGTCACGAGGCCCCACGCAGGATCCAGAGGAGCAGCCTCCCGTGTCCACTGCCAGAGCTGGCCCGGGGGCAGCCCCAGCACATCTGACAGGAAGCACTTGAGGAGCTGCTGGAATCACAGGCCAGGGGCTGAGGGAAGAAAACCTTGCATGAGGCTGCTGGAGGTTCTCTGCTGCAAGACAATCTGCTGGCAGGGCCACCTTCCAAGCTCGGCTCATGGATGCAAATCCTTTTCAACTGGATAGCAGTGGCAAGACCAAGGCAATTCCTTCTTGAGGAGCACTGCAGAGCTCACCATCCTCATCTCCTACACAGCAATGCTCAGGAGCCGTAAGAGATAGGATGTCGAGGGCTTGCAAGGGCTTGCAAGGGCTTGCAAGGGCTTGCAGTGCTTTGGAACACCCGCTGGTGTCCTACACAGGGACAGCAAGGATTCTTGCCCACAAGGTCTATCAGCTCAGAGGCACTTGGGCACTCTGGCAAGTCCGCCAGATAGCTCCAGCTCAAGGGAGGATAGGCCTTGGGCAGCTCCTGGGAAGCATGAGCAGCCCGTGGGACAAGGAGCCAGGTCTGGCTCACATGCTCAGGGAACAGCCCATGGCCAGCACGAGGCTCAGCAAGGAACTTTTTCCCCCGGGGCACATTGGCACTGGTCCCCGGCGGTTTTTTGCCTTCCTCTGCAGTTCTCAGCACCGCCCCTTGCCACCATTTCTTTGGGCCATTTGGCCTGGGAGCCGGCTGCTCATGCTCCACCATGCTGGCAGCCGCAGCTGCCACTTCTCAGCTCTCCCTGCAGCTAACACAAGCGCCTGGCAGGGACCAGAGCGCTTCTCATGCATCCCTGCCCAAGAAGCACAGCAGCCAAACAAGTTGTGGAAGGCAAAAAGTCTGCTCGTCATCGCTACATGTCACGCTTTGGAAGAGATGCCACGGTACCACTCACCTCTTCTTCATCTTCTTCCTCTTCTTCTTCTTCCTCTTCTTCTTCTTCTTCTTCTTCTTCTTCCTCCTCTTTTGTGCATGGTCAGTCCCACAACTCCTTGTCAAGGTTCTCCCTCTGCAGGAACCACAGACAGCTTGGCCTCTATTCCTGCTGCTGCTCTCTGCAGCTCTGGGACTTGCCTTTGCCAGCCTGCAAGGGATCTTTTCTCAGGCTAAACTGAAGAATGCCTCAGCCTACTCCTGGCTACACTTGGGCTTGAGCTAATGCTTGTGAGCCTGGGTTCTGAAACAGAGTCACAAAGGGAAAAAAAATGACACGAAGAAACATCACATGAATTAACATAAAATCAAGAAAATTAATAAATTAACAACAAAATAAAATAAAATTCATTGTGTTATGTGTCCTTGAAATTGATTTTGGAACTGAAAACCCTCTGTCCTTCCAGGCAAACAGTCTCTTTGACATTGGAATGGCGGACAGGAGAGAAGAGGAGAGGAGAGGAGAGGAGAGGAGAGGAGAGGAGAGGAGAGGAGAGGAGAGGAGAGGAGAGGAGAGGAGAGGAGAGGAGAGGAGAGCAGTTCTGCTCTGTCAGGCCTGCAGTTCTGCGTGACAAGCCCTGAGCGAGCCCTGAGGCCTCCATACATGATACTACAGGCAGTATTGCTACTGGAAGGAAGGCTGCACTGGCAACAAATCCACACTGTCTTTTTGCAAAAAAGGGACTCTATTAGGTTGCTTACTCCCCTATTTTGTAGCTACAGGGACTGATTTGGAGCCAGCACCCCAAAGGCTTCCTCCAAAGGGCTGCACATATGCGGCTGTGTCACCCCCATGTCACAATGCCAGCACCCGGCAACGCAGTGGTCACCAGGCCACTGCGCAGGATCCAGAGGAGCAGCCTCCCGTGTCCACTGCCAGAGCTGGCCCGGGGGCAGCCCCAGCACATCTGACAGGAAGCACTTGAGGAGCTGCTGGAATCACAGGCCAGGGGCTGAGGGAAGAAAACCTTGCATGAGGCTGCTGGAGGTTCTCCGCTGCAAGACAATCTGCTGGCAGGGCCACCTTCCAAGCTCGGCTCATGGATGCAAATCCTTTTCAACTGGATAGCAGTGGCAAGACCAAGGCAATTCCTTCTTGAGGAGCACTGCACAGCTCACCATCCTCATCTCCTACAGAGCAACGCTCAGGAGCCGTAAGAGATAGGATGTCGAGGGCTTGCAAGGGCTTGCAAGGGCTTGCAGTGCTTTGGAACACCCGCTGGTGTCCTACACAGGGACAGCAAGGATTCTTGCCCACAAGGTCTATCAGCTCAGAGGCACTTGGGCACTCTGGCAAGTCCGCCAGATAGCTCCAGCTCAAGGGAGGATAGGGCTTGGGCAGCTCCTGAGAAGCATGAGCAGCCTGTGGGACAAGGAGCCAGGTCTGGCTCACATGCTCAGGGAACAGCCCATGGCCAGCACGAGGCTCAGCAAGGAACTTTTTCCCCCGGGGCACATTGGCACTGGTCCCCGGCGGTTTTTTGCCTTCCTCTGCAGTTCTCAGCACCGCCCCTTGCCACCATTTCTTTGGGCCATTTGGCCTGGGAGCCGGCTGCTCATGCTCCACCATGCTGGCAGCCGCAGCTGCCACTTCTCAGCTCTCCCTGCAGCTAACACAAGCGCCTGGCAGGGACCAGAGCGCTTCTCATGCATCCCTGCCCAAGAAGCACAGCAGCCAAACAAGTTGTGGAAGGCAAAAAGTCTGCTCGTCATCGCTACATGTCACGCTTTGGAAGAGATGTCACGGTACCACTCACCTCTTCTTCCTCTTCTTCCTCTTCTTCTTCTTCTTCTTCTTCTTCTTCTTCTTCCTCCTCTTTTGTGCATGGTCAGTCCCACAACTCCTTGTCAAGGTTCTCCCTCTGCAGGAACCGCGGACAGCTTGGCCTCTATTCCTGCTGCTGCTCTCTGCAGCTCTGGGACTTGCCTTTGCCAGCCTGCAAGGGATCTTTTCTCAGGCTAAACTGAAGAATGCCTCAGCCTACTCCTGGCTACACTTGGGCTTGAGCTAATGCTTGTGAGCCTGGGTTCTGAAACAGAGTCACAAAGGGAAAAAAAATGACATGAAATAACATCACATGAATTAACATAAAATCAAGAAAATTAATAAATTAACAACAAAATAAAATAAAATTCATTGTGTTATGTGTCCTTGAAATTGATTTTGGAACTGAAAACCCTCTGTCCTTCCAGGCAAACAGTCTCTTTGACATTGGAATGGCGGACAGGAGAGAAGAGGAGAGGAGAGGAGAGGAGAGGAGAGGAGAGGAGAGGAGAGGAGAGGAGAGGAGAGGAGAGGAGAGGAGAGGAGAGGAGAGCAGTTCTGCTCTGTCAGGCCTGCAGTTCTGCGTGACAAGCCCTGAGCGAGCCCTGAGGCCTCCATACATGATACTACAGGCAGTATTGCTACTGGAAGGAAGGCTGCACTGGCAACAAATCCACACTGTCTTTTTGCAAAAAAGGGACTCTATTAGGTTGCTTACTCCCCTATTTTGTAGCTACAGGGACTGATTTGGAGCCAGCACCCCAAAGGCTTCCTCCAAAGGGCTGCACATATGCGGCTGTGTCAGCCCCATGTCACAATGCCAGCACCCGGCAACGCAGTGGTCACCAGGCCACTGCGCAGGATCCAGAGGAGCAGCCTCCCGTGTCCACTGCCAGAGCTGGCCCGGGGGCAGCCCCAGCACATCTGACAGGAAGCACTTGAGGAGCTGCTGGAATCACAGGCCAGGGGCTGAGGGAAGAAAACCTTGCATGAGGCTGCTGGAGGTTCTCCGCTGCAAGACAATCTGCTGGCAGGGCCACCTTCCAAGCTCGGCTCATGGATGCAAATCCTTTTCAACTGGATAGCAGTGGCAAGACCAAGGCAATTCCTTCTTGAGGAGCACTGCACAGCTCACCATCCTCATCTCCTACAGAGCAACGCTCAGGAGCCGTAAGAGATAGGATGTCGAGGGCTTGCAAGGGCTTGCAAGGGCTTGCAGTGCTTTGGAACACCCACTGGTGTCCTACACAGGGACAGCAAGGATTCTTGCCCACAAGGTCTATCAGCTCAGAGGCACTTGGGCACTCTGGCAAGTCCGCCAGATAGCTCCAGCTCAAGGGAGGATAGGGCTTGGGCAGCTCCTGAGAAGCATGAGCAGCCTGTGGGACAAGGAGCCAGGTCTGGCTCACATGCTCAGGGAACAGCCCATGGCCAGCACGAGGCTCAGCAAGGAACTTTTTCCCCCGGGGCACATTGGCACTGGTCCCCGGCGGTTTTTTGCCTTCCTCTGCAGTTCTCAGCACCGCCCCTTGCCACCATTTCTTTGGGCCATTTGGCCTGGGAGCCGGCTGCTCATGCTCCACCATGCTGGCAGCCGCAGCTGCCACTTCTCAGCTCTCCCTGCAGCTAACACAAGCGCCTGGCAGGGACCAGAGCGCTTCTCATGCATCCCTGCCCAAGAAGCACAGCAGCCAAACAAGTTGTGGAAGGCAAAAAGTCTGCTCGTCATCGCTACATGTCACGCTTTGGAAGAGATGTCACGGTACCACTCACCTCTTCTTCCTCTTCTTCCTCTTCTTCTTCTTCTTCTTCTTCTTCTTCTTCTTCCTCCTCTTTTGTGCATGGTCAGTCCCACAACTCCTTGTCAAGGTTCTCCCTCTGCAGGAACCGCGGACAGCTTGGCCTCTATTCCTGCTGCTGCTCTCTGCAGCTCTGGGACTTGCCTTTGCCAGCCTGCAAGGGATCTTTTCTCAGGCTAAACTGAAGAATGCCTCAGCCTACTCCTGGCTACACTTGGGCTTGAGCTAATGCTTGTGAGCCTGGGTTCTGAAACAGAGTCACAAAGGGAAAAAAAATGACATGAAATAACATCACATGAATTAACATAAAATCAAGAAAATTAATAAATTAACAACAAAATCAAATACAATTCATTGTGTTATGTGTCCTTGAAATTGAGTTTGGAACTGAAAACCCTCTGTCCTTCCAGGCAAACAGTCTCTTTGACATTGGAATGGCGGACAGGAGAGGAGAGGAGAGGAGAGGAGAGGAGAGGAGAGGAGAGGAGAGGAGAGGAGAGGAGAGGAGAGGAGAGGAGAGGAGAGCAGTTCTGCTCTGTCAGGCCTGCAGTTCTGCGTGACAAGCCCTGAGCGAGCCCTGAGGCCTCCATACATGATACTACAGGCAGTATTGCTACTGGAAGGAAGGCTGCACTGGCAACAAATCCACACTGTCTTTTTGCAAAAAAGGGACTCTATTAGGTTGCTTACTCCCCTATTTTGTAGCTACAGGGACTGATTTGGAGCCAGCACCCCAAAGGCTTCCTCCAAAGGGCTGCACATATGCGGCTGTGTCAGCCCCATGTCACAATGCCAGCACCCGGCAACGCAGTGGTCACCAGGCCACTGCGCAGGATCCAGAGGAGCAGCCTCCCGTGTCCACTGCCAGAGCTGGCCCGGGGGCAGCCCCAGCACATCTGACAGGAAGCACTTGAGGAGCTGCTGGAATCACAGGCCAGGGGCTGAGGGAAGAAAACCTTGCATGAGGCTGCTGGAGGTTCTCCGCTGCAAGACAATCTGCTGGCAGGGCCACCTTCCAAGCCCGGCTCATGGATGCAAATCCTTTTCAACTGGATAGCAGTGGCAAGACCAAGGCAATTCCTTCTTGAGGAGCACTGCACAGCTCACCATCCTCATCTCCTACAGAGCAACGCTCAGGAGCCGTAAGAGATAGGATGTCGAGGGCTTGCAAGGGCTTGCAAGGGCTTGCAGTGCTTTGGAACACCCGCTGGTGTCCTACACAGGGACAGCAAGGATTCTTGCCCACAAGGTCTATCAGCTCAGAGGCACTTGGGCACTCTGGCAAGTCCGCCAGATAGCTCCAGCTCAAGGGAGGATAGGGCTTGGGCAGCTCCTGAGAAGCATGAGCAGCCTGTGGGACAAGGAGCCAGGTCTGGCTCACATGCTCAGGGAACAGCCCATGGCCAGCACGAGGCTCAGCAAGGAACTTTTTCCCCCGGGGCACATTGGCACTGGTCCCCGGCGGTTTTTTGCCTTCCTCTGCAGTTCTCAGCACCGCCCCTTGCCACCATTTCTTTGGGCCATTTGGCCTGGGAGCCGGCTGCTCATGCTCCACCATGCTGGCAGCCGCAGCTGCCACTTCTCAGCTCTCCCTGCAGCTAACACAAGCGCCTGGCAGGGACCAGAGCGCTTCTCATGCATCCCTGCCCAAGAAGCACAGCAGCCAAACAAGTTGTGGAAGGCAAAAAGTCTGCTCGTCATCGCTACATGTCACGCTTTGGAAGAGATGTCACGGTACCACTCACCTCTTCTTCCTCTTCTTCCTCTTCTTCTTCTTCTTCTTCTTCTTCTTCTTCTTCCTCCTCTTTTGTGCATGGTCAGTCCCACAACTCCTTGTCAAGGTTCTCCCTCTGCAGGAACCGCGGACAGCTTGGCCTCTATTCCTGCTGCTGCTCTCTGCAGCTCTGGGACTTGCCTTTGCCAGCCTGCAAGGGATCTTTTCTCAGGCTAAACTGAAGAATGCCTCAGCCTACTCCTGGCTGCACTTGGGCTTGAGCTAATGCTTGTGAGCCTGGGTTCTGAAACAGAGTCACAAAGGGAAAAAAAATGACATGAAATAACATCACATGAATTAACATAAAATCAAGAAAATTAATAAATTAACAACAAAATCAAATACAATTCATTGTGTTATGTGTCCTTGAAATTGAGTTTGGAACTGAAAACCCTCTGTCCTTCCAGGCAAACAGTCTCTTTGACATTGGAATGGCGGACAGGAGAGAAGAGGAGAGGAGAGGAGAGGAGAGGAGAGGAGAGGAGAGGAGAGGAGAGGAGAGGAGAGGAGAGGAGAGGAGAGGAGAGGAGAGGAGAGGAGAGCAGTTCTGCTCTGTCAGGCCTGCAGTTCTGCGTGACAAGCCCTGAGCGAGCCCTGAGGCCTCCATACATGATACTACAGGCAGTATTGCTACTGGAAGGAAGGCTGCACTGGCAACAAATCCACACTGTCTTTTTGCAAAAAAGGGACTCTATTAGGTTGCTTACTCCCCTATTTTGTAGCTACAGGGACTGATTTGGAGCCAGCACCCCAAAGGCTTCCTCCAAAGGGCTGCACATATGCGGCTGTGTCAGCCCCATGTCACAATGCCAGCACCCGGCAACGCAGTGGTCACGAGGCCCCACGCAGGATCCAGAGGAGCAGCCTCCCGTGTCCACTGCCAGAGCTGGCCCGGGGGCAGCCCCAGCACATCTGACAGGAAGCACTTGAGGAGCTGCTGGAATCACAGGCCAGGGGCTGAGGGAAGAAAACCTTGCATGAGGCTGCTGGAGGTTCTCTGCTGCAAGACAATCTGCTGGCAGGGCCACCTTGCAAGCTCGGCTCATGGATGCAAATCCTTTTCAACTGGATAGCAGTGGCAAGACCAAGGCAATTCCTTCTTGAGGAGCACTGCACAGCTCACCATCCTCATCTCCTACAGAGCAACGCTCAGGAGCCGTAAGAGATAGGATGTCGAGGGCTTGCAAGGGCTTGCAAGGGCTTGCAGTGCTTTGGAACACCCACTGGTGTCCTACACAGGGACAGCAAGGATTCTTGCCCACAAGGTCTATCAGCTCAGAGGCACTTGGGCACTCTGGCAAGTCCGCCAGATAGCTCCAGCTCAAGGGAGGATAGGGCTTGGGCAGCTCCTGGGAAGCATGAGCAGCCTGTGGGACAAGGAGCCAGGTCTGGCTCACATGCTCAGGGAACAGCCCATGGCCAGCACGGGGCTCAGCAAGGAACTTTTTCCCCCGGGGCACATTGGCACTGGTCCCCGGCGGTTTTTTGCCTTCCTCTGCAGTTCTCAGCACCGCCCCTTGCCACCATTTCTTTGGGCCATTTGGCCTGGGAGCCGGCTGCTCATGCTCCACCATGCTGGCAGCCGCAGCTGCCACTTCTCAGCTCTCCCTGCAGGTAACACAAGCGCCTGGCAGGGACCAGAGCGCTTCTCATGCATCCCTGGCCAAGGAGCACAGCAGCCAAACAAGTTGTGGAAGGCAAAAAGTCTGCTCGTCATCGCTACATGTCACGCTTTGGAAGAGATGCCACGGTACCACTCACCTCTTCTTCCTCTTCTTCTTCTTCTTCTTCTTCTTCTTCTTCCTCCTCTTTTGTGCATGGTCAGTCCCACAACTCCTTGTCAAGGTTCTCCCTCTGCAGGAACCGCGGACAGCTTGGCCTCTATTCCTGCTGCTGCTCTCTGCAGCTCTGGGACTTGCCTTTGCCAGCCTGCAAGGGATCTTTTCTCATGCTAAACTGAAGAATGCCTCAGCCTACTCCTGGCTACACTTGGGCTTGAGCTAATGCTTGTGAGCCTGGGTTCTGAAACAGAGTCACAAAGGGAAAAAAAATGACATGAAATAACATCACATGAATTAACATAAAATCAAGAAAATTAATAAATTAACAACAAAATCAAATACAATTCATTGTGTTATGTGTCCTTGAAATTGAGTTTGGAACTGAAAACCCTCTGTCCTTCCAGGCAAACAGTCTCTTTGACATTGGAATGGCGGACAGGAGAGAAGAGGAGAGGAGAGGAGAGGAGAGGAGAGGAGAGGAGAGGAGAGGAGAGGAGAGGAGAGGAGAGGAGAGCAGTTCTGCTCTGTCAGGCCTGCAGTTCTGCGTGACAAGCCCTGAGCGAGCCCTGAGGCCTCCATACATGATACTACAGGCAGTATTGCTACTGGAAGGAAGGCTGCACTGGCAACAAATCCACACTGTCTTTTTGCAAAAAAGGGACTCTATTAGGTTGCTTACTCCCCTATTTTGTAGCTACAGGGACTGATTTGGAGCCAGCACCCCAAAGGCTTCCTCCAAAGGGCTGCACATATGCGGCTGTGTCAGCCCCATGTCACAATGCCAGCACCCGGCAACGCAGTGGTCACGAGGCCCCACGCAGGATCCAGAGGAGCAGCCTCCCGTGTCCACTGCCAGAGCTGGCCCGGGGGCAGCCCCAGCACATCTGACAGGAAGCACTTGAGGAGCTGCTGGAATCACAGGCCAGGGGCTGAGGGAAGAAAACCTTGCATGAGGCTGCTGGAGGTTCTCTGCTGCAAGACAATCTGCTGGCAGGGCCACCTTGCAAGCTCGGCTCATGGATGCAAATCCTTTTCAACTGGATAGCAGTGGCAAGACCAAGGCAATTCCTTCTTGAGGAGCACTGCACAGCTCACCATCCTCATCTCCTACAGAGCAACGCTCAGGAGCCGTAAGAGATAGGATGTCGAGGGCTTGCAAGGGCTTGCAAGGGCTTGCAGTGCTTTGGAACACCCACTGGTGTCCTACACAGGGACAGCAAGGATTCTTGCCCACAAGGTCTATCAGCTCAGAGGCACTTGGGCACTCTGGCAAGTCCGCCAGATAGCTCCAGCTCAAGGGAGGATAGGGCTTGGGCAGCTCCTGGGAAGCATGAGCAGCCTGTGGGACAAGGAGCCAGGTCTGGCTCACATGCTCAGGGAACAGCCCATGGCCAGCACGGGGCTCAGCAAGGAACTTTTTCCCCCGGGGCACATTGGCACTGGTCCCCGGCGGTTTTTTGCCTTCCTCTGCAGTTCTCAGCACGGCCCCTTGCCACCATTTCTTTGGGCCATTTGGCCTGGGAGCCGGCTGCTCATGCTCCACCATGCTGGCAGCCGCAGCTGCCACTTCTCAGCTCTCCCTGCAGGTAACACAAGCGCCTGGCAGGGACCAGAGCGCTTCTCATGCATCCCTGGCCAAGGAGCACAGCAGCCAAACAAGTTGTGGAAGGCAAAAAGTCTGCTCGTCATCGCTACATGTCACGCTTTGGAAGAGATGCCACGGTACCACTCACCTCTTCTTCCTCTTCTTCTTCTTCTTCTTCTTCTTCTTCTTCTTCCTCCTCTTTTGTGCATGGTCAGTCCCACAACTCCTTGTCAAGGTTCTCCCTCTGCAGGAACCGCGGACAGCTTGGCATCTATTCCTGCTGCTGCTCTCTGCAGCTCTGGGACTTGCCTTTGCCAGCCTGCAAGGGATCTTTTCTCAGGCTAAACTGAAGAATGCCTCAGCCTACTCCTGGCTACACTTGGGCTTGAGCTAATGCTTGTGAGCCTGGGTTCTGAAACAGAGTCACAAAGGGAAAAAAAATGACACGAAGAAACATAACATGAATTAACATAAAATCAAGAAAATTAATAAATTAACAACAAAATAAAATAAAATTCATTGTGTTATGTGTCCTTGAAATTGATTTTGGAACTGAAAACCCTCTGTCCTTCCAGGCAAACAGTCTCTTTGACATTGGACTGGCGGACAGGAGAGAAGAGGAGAGGAGAGGAGAGGAGAGGAGAGGAGAGGAGAGGAGAGGAGAGGAGAGGAGAGCAGTTCTGCTCTGTCAGGCCTGCAGTTCTGCGTGACAAGCCCTGAGCGAGCCCTGAGGCCTCCATACATGATACTACAGGCAGTATTGCTACTGGAAGGAAGGCTGCACTGGCAACAAATCCACACTGTCTTTTTGCAAAAAAGGGACTCTATTAGGTTGCTTACTCCCCTATTTTGTAGGTACAGGGACTGATTTGGAGCCAGCACCCCAAAGGCTTCCTCCAAAGGGCTGCACATATGCGGCTGTGTCATCCCCATGTCACAATGCCAGCACCCGGCAACGCAGTGGTCACCAGGCCCCACGCAGGATCCAGAGGAGCAGCCTCCCGTGTCCACTGCCAGAGCTGGCCCGGAGGCAGCCCCAGCACATCTGACAGGAAGCACTTGAGGAGCTGCTGGAATCACAGGCCAGGGGCTGAGGGAAGAAAACCTTGCATGAGGCTGCTGGAGGTTCTCCGCTGCAAGACAATCTGCTGGCAGGGCCACCTTGCAAGCTCGGCTCATGGATGCAAATCCTTTTCAACTGGATAGCAGTGGCAAGACCAAGGCAATTCCTTCTTGAGGAGCACTGCACAGCTCACCATCCTCATCTCCTACAGAGCAACGCTCAGGAGCCGTAAGAGATAGGATGTCAAGGGCTTGCAAGGGCTTGCAAGGGCTTGCAGTGCTTTGGAACACCCACTGGTGTCCTACACAGGGACAGCAAGGATTCTTGCCCACAAGGTCTATCAGCTCAGAGGCACTTGGGCACTCTGGCAAGTCCGCCAGATAGCTCCAGCTCAAGGGAGGATAGGGCTTGGGCAGCTCCTGAGAAGCATGAGCAGCCTGTGGGACAAGGAGCCAGGTCTGGCTCACATGCTCAGGGAACAGCCCATGGCCAGCACGGGGCTCAGCAAGGAACTTTTTCCCCCGGGGCACATTGGCACTGGTCCCCGGCGGTTTTTTGCCTTCCTCTGCAGTTCTCAGCACCGCCCCTTGCCACCATTTCTTTGGGCCATTTGGCCTGGGAGCCGGCTGCTCATGCTCCAACATGCTGGCAGCCGCAGCTGCCACTTCTCAGTTCTCCCTGCAGGTAACACAAGCGCCTGGCAGGGACCAGTGTGCTTCTCATGCATCCCTGGCCAAGAAGCACAGCAGCCAAACAAGTTGTGGAAGGCAAAAAGTCTGCTCGTCATCGCTACATGTCACGCTTTGGAAGAGACGTCACGGTACCACTCACCTCTTCATCCTCTTCTTCCTCTTCTTCTTCTTCTTCTTCTTCTTCTTCTTCTTCTTCTTCCTCCTCTTTTGTGCATGGTCAGTCCCACAACTCCTTGTCAAGGTTCTCCCTCTGCAGGAACCGCGCACAGCTTGGCCTCTATTCCTGCTGCTGCTCTCTGCAGCTCTGGGACTTGCCTTTGCCAGCCTGCAAGGGATCTTTTCTCATGCTAAACTGAAGAATGCCTCAGCCTACTCCTGGCTACACTTGGGCTTGAGCTAATGCTTGTGAGCCTGGGTTCTGAAACAGAGTCACAAAGGGAAAAAAAATGACACGAAGAAACATAACATGAATTAACATCAAATCAAGAAAATTAATAAATTAACAACAAAATAAAATAAAATTCATTGTGTTCTGTGTCCTTGACATTGATTTTGGAACTGAAAACCCTCTGTCCTTCCAGGCAAACAGTCTGTTTGACATTGGACTGGCGGACAGGAGAGAACAGGGCAGGAGAGGAGAGGAGAGGAGAGGAGAGGAGAGGAGAGCAGTTCTGCTCTGTCAGGCCTGCAGTTCTGCGTGACAAGCCCTGAGCGAGCCCTGAGGCCTCCATACATGATACTACAGGCAGTATTGCTACTGGAAGGAAGGCTGCACTGGCAACAAATCCACACTGTCTTTTTGCAAAAAAGGGACTCTATTAGGTTGCTTACTCCCCTATTTTGTAGCTACAGGGACTGATTTGGAGCCAGCACCCCAAAGGCTTCCTCCAAAGGGCTGCACATATGCGGCTGTGTCAGCCCCATGTCACAATGCCAGCACCCGGCAACGCAGTGGTCACCAGGCCACTGCGCAGGATCCAGAGGAGCAGCCTCCCGTGTCCACTGCCAGAGCTGGCCCGGGGGCAGCCCCAGCACATCTGACAGGAAGCACTTGAGGAGCTGCTGGAATCACAGGCCAGGGGCTGAGGGAAGAAAACCTTGCATGAGGCTGCTGGAGGTTCTCCGCTGCAAGACAATCTGCTGGCAGGGCCACCTTCCAAGCTCGGCTCATGGATGCAAATCCTTTTCAACTGGATAGCAGTGGCAAGACCAAGGCAATTCCTTCTTGAGGAGCACTGCACAGCTCACCATCCTCATCTCCTACAGAGCAACGCTCAGGAGCCGTAAGAGATAGGATGTCGAGGGCTTGCAAGGGCTTGCAAGGGCTTGCAGTGCTTTGGAACACCCACTGGTGTCCTACACAGGGACAGCAAGGATTCTTGCCCACAAAGTCTATCAGCTCAGAGGCACTTGGGCACTCTGGCAAGTCCGCCAGATAGCTCCAGCTCAAGGGAGGATAGGGCTTGGGCAGCTCCTGAGAAGCATGAGCAGCCTGTGGGACAAGGAGCCAGGTCTGGCTCACATGCTCAGGGAACAGCCCATGGCCAGCACGAGGCTCAGCAAGGAACTTTTTCCCCCGGGGCACATTGGCACTGGTCCCCGGCGGTTTTTTGCCTTCCTCTGCAGTTCTCAGCACCGCCCCTTGCCACCATTTCTTTGGGCCATTTGGCCTGGGAGCCGGCTGCTCATGCTCCACCATGCTGGCAGCCGCAGCTGCCACTTCTCAGCTCTCCCTGCAGCTAACACAAGCGCCTGGCAGGGACCAGAGCGCTTCTCATGCATCCCTGCCCAAGAAGCACAGCAGCCAAACAAGTTGTGGAAGGCAAAAAGTCTGCTCGTCATCGCTACATGTCACGCTTTGGAAGAGATGCCACGGTACCACTCACCTCTTCTTCCTCTTCTTCCTCTTCTTCTTCTTCTTCTTCTTCTTCTTCTTCTTCCTCCTCTTTTGTGCATGGTCAGTCCCACAAGTCCTTGTCAAGGTTCTCCCTCTGCAGGAACCGCGGACAGCTTGGCCTCTATTCCTGCTGCTGCTCTCTGCAGCTCTGGGACTTGCCTTTGCCAGCCTGCAAGGGATCTTTTCTCAGGCTAAACTGAAGAATGCCTCAGCCTACTCCTGGCTACACTTGGGCTTGAGCTAATGCTTGTGAGCCTGGGTTCTGAAACAGAGTCACAAAGGGAAAAAAAATGACATGAAATAACATCACATGAATTAACATAAAATCAAGAAAATTAATAAATTAACAACAAAATCAAATACAATTCATTGTGTTATGTGTCCTTGAAATTGATTTTGGAACTGAAAACCCTCTGTCCTTCCAGGCAAACAGTCTCTTTGACATTGGACTGGCGGACAGGAGAGAAGAGGAGAGGAGAGGAGAGGAGAGGAGAGGAGAGGAGAGGAGAGGAGAGGAGAGGAGAGGAGAGGAGAGGAGAGGAGAGGAGAGGAGAGCAGTTCTGCTCTGTCAGGCCTGCAGTTCTGCGTGACAAGCCCTGAGCGAGCCCTGAGGCCTCCATACATGATACTACAGGCAGTATTGCTACTGGAAGGAAGGCTGCACTGGCAACAAATCCACACTGTCTTTTTGCAAAAAAGGGACTCTATTAGGTTGCTTACTCCCCTATTTTGTAGCTACAGGGACTGATTTGGAGCCAGCACCCCAAAGGCTTCCTCCAAAGGGCTGCACATATGCGGCTGTGTCAGCCCCATGTCACAATGCCAGCACCCGGCAACGCAGTGGTCACCAGGCCCCACGCAGGATCCAGAGGAGCAGCCTCCCGTGTCCACTGCCAGAGCTGGCCCGGGGGCAGCCCCAGCACATCTGACAGGAAGCACTTGAGGAGCTGCTGGAATCACAGGCCAGGGGCTGAGGGAAGAAAACCTTGCATGAGGCTGCTGGATGTTCTACACTGCAAGACAATCTGCTGGCAGGGCCACCTTCCAAGCTCTGCTCATGGATGCAAATCCTTTTCAACTGGATAGCAGTGGCAAGACCAAGGCAATTCCTTCTTGAGGAGCACTGCACAGCTCACCATCCTCATCTCCTACAGAGCAACGCTCAGGAGCCGTAAGAGATAGGATGTCGAGGGCTTGCAAGGGCTTGCAAGGGCTTGCAGTGCTTTGGAACACCCACTGGTGTCCTACACAGGGACAGCAAGGATTCTTGCCCACAAGGTCTAGCAGCTCAGAGGCACTTGGGCACTCTGGCAAGTCCGCGATATAGCTCCAGCTCAAGGGAGGATAGGGCTTGGGCAGCTCCTGGGAAGCATGAGCAGCCTGTGGGACAAGGAGCCAGGTCTGGCTCACATGCTCAGGGAACAGCCCATGGCCAGCACTGGGCTCAGCAAGGAACTTTTTCCCCCGGGGCACATTGGCACTGGTCCCCGGCGGTTTTTTGCCTTCCTCTGCAGTTCTCAGCACCGCCTCTTGCCACCATTTCTTTGGGCCATTTGGCCTGGGAGCCGGCTGCTCATGCTCCACCATGCTGGCAGCCGCAGCTGCCACTTCTCAGCTCTCCCTGCAGCTAACACAAGCGCCTGGCAGGGACCAGAGCGCTTCTCATGCATCCCTGGCCAAGGAGCACAGCAGCCAAACAAGTTGTGGAAGGCAAAAAGTCTGCTCGTCATCGCTACATGTCACGCTTTGGAAGAGATGTCACGGTACCACTCACCTCTTCTTCCTCTTCTTCCTCTTCTTCTTCTTCTTCTTCTTCTTCTTCTTCCTCCTCTTTTGTGCATGGTCAGTCCCACAACTCCTTGTCAAGGTTCTCCCTCTGCAGGAACCGCGCACAGCTTGGCCTCTATTCCTGCTGCTGCTCTCTGCAGCTCTGGGACTTGCCTTTGCCAGCCTGCAAGGGATCTTTTCTCAGGCTAAACTGAAGAATGCCTCAGCCTACTCCTGGCTACACTTGGGCTTGAGCTAATGCTTGTGAGCCTGGGTTCTGAAACAGAGTCACAAAGGGAAAAAAAATGACACGAAGAAACATCACATGAATTAACATAAAATCAAGAAAATTAATAAATTAACAACAAAATCAAATACAATTCATTGTGTTCTGTGTCCTTGAAATTGATTTCGGAACTGAAACCCCTCTGTCCTTTCAGGCAAACATTCTCTTTGACATTGGACTGGCGGACAGGAGAGGAGAGGAGAGGAGAGGAGAGGAGAGGAGAGGAGAGGAGAGGAGAGGAGAGGAGAGGAGAGCAGTTCTGCTCTGTCAGGCCTGCAGTTCTGCGTGACAAGCCCTGAGCGAGCCCTGAGGCCTCCATACATGATACTACAGGCAGTATTGCTACTGGAAGGAAGGCTGCACTGGCAACAAATCCACACTATCTTTTTGCAAAAAAGGGACTCTATTAGGTTGCTTACTCCCCTATTTTGTAGGTACAGGGACTGATTTGGAGCCAGCACCCCAAAGGCTTCCTCCAAAGGGCTGCACATATGCGGCTGTGTCACCCCCATGTCACAATGCCAGCACCCGGCAACACAGTGGTCACGAGGCCCCACGCAGGATCCAGAGGAGCAGCCTCCCGTGTCCACTGCCAGAGCTGGCCCGGGGGCAGCCCCAGCACATCTGACAGGAAGCACTTGAGGAGCTGCTGGAATCACAGGCCAGGGGCTGAGGGAAGAAAACCTTGCATGAGGCTGCTGGAGGTTCTCCGCTGCAAGACAATCTGCTGGCAGGGCCACCTTCCAAGCTCGGCTCATGGATGCAAATCCTTTTCAACTGGATAGCAGTGGCAAGACCAAGGCAATTCCTTCTTGAGGAGCACTGCACAGCTCACCATCCTCATCTCCTACACAGCAACGCTCAGGAGCCGTAAGAGATAGGATGTCGAGGGCTTGCAAGGGCTTGCAAGGGCTTGCAGTGCTTTGGAACACCCACTGGTGTCCTACACAGGGACAGCAAGGATTCTTGCCCACAAGGTCTATCAGCTCAGAGGCACTTGGGCACTCTGGCAAGTCCGCCAGATAGCTCCAGCTCAAGGGAGGATAGGGCTTGGGCAGCTCCTGGGAAGCATGAGCAGCCTGTGGGACAAGGAGCCAGGTCTGGCTCACATGCTCAGGGAACAGGCCATGGCCAGCACGGGGCTCAGCAAGGAACTTTTTCCCCCGGGGCACATTGGCACTGGTCCCCAGCGGTTTTTTGCCTTCCTCTGCAGTTCTCAGCACCGCCCCTTGCCACCATTTCTTTGGGCCATTTGGCCTGGGAGCCGGCTGCTCATGCTCCACCATGCTGGCGGCCGCAGCTGCCACTTCTCAGCTCTCCCTGCAGGTAACACAAGCGCCTGGCAGGGACCAGAGCGCTTCTCATGCATCCCTGCCCAAGAAGCACAGCAGCCAAACAAGTTGTGCAAGGCAAAAAGTCTGCTCGTCATCGCTACATGTCACGCTTTGGAAGAGATGCCACGGTACCAATCACCTCTTCTTCCTGTTCTTCCTCTTCTTCCTCTTCTTCCTCCTCTTTTGTGCATGGTCAGTCCCACAACTCCTTGTCAAGGTTCTCCCTCTGCAGGAACCGCGGACAGCTTGGCCTCTATTCCTGCTGCTGCTCTCTGCAGCTCTGGGACTTGCCTTTGCCAGCCTGCAAGGGATCTTTTCTCAGGCTAAACTGAAGAATGCCTCAGCCTACTCCTGGCTACACTTGGGCTTGAGCTAATGCTTGTGAGCCTGGGTTCTGAAACAGAGTCACAAAGGGAAAAAAAATGACACGAAGAAACATCACATGAATTAACATCAAATCAAGAAAATTAATAAATTAACAACAAAATAAAATAAAATTCATTGTGTTATGTGTCCTTGAAATTGATTTTGGAACTGAAAACCCACTGTCCTTTCAGGCAAACAGTCTCTTAGATATTGGACTGGCGGACAGGAGAGAAGAGAAGAGGAGAGGAGAGGAGAGGAGAGGAGAGGAGAGGAGAGGAGAGGAGAGGAGAGGAGAGGAGAGGAGAGGAGAGGAGAGGAGAGGAGAGCAGTTCTGCTCTGTCAGGCCTGCAGTTCTGCGTGACAAGCCCTGAGCGAGCCCTGAGGCCTCCATACATGATACTACAGGCAGTATTGCTACTGGAAGGAAGGCTGCACCGGCAACAAATCCACACTGTCTTTTTGCAAAAAAGGGGCTCTATTAGGTTGCTTACTCCCCTATTTTGTAGGTACAGGGACTGATTTGGAGCCAGCACCCCAAAGGCTTCCTCCAAAGGGCTGCACATATGCGGCTGTGTCACCCCCATGTCACAATGCTAGCACCCAGCAACGCAGTGGTCACCAGGCCCCATGCAGGATCCAGAGGAGCAGCCTCCCGTGTCCACTGCCAGAGCTGGCCCGGGGGCAGCCCCAGCACATCTGACAGGAAGCACTTGAGGAGCTGCTGGAATCACAGGCCAGGGGCTGAGGGAAGAAAACCTTGCATGAGGCTGCTGGAGGTTCTCCACTGCAAGACAATCTGCTGGCAGGGCCACCTTCCAAGCTCGGCTCATGGATGCAAATCCACAGTGTGGCAACAATCCACACAAGGTCTTGCAAGGGCTTGCAGTGCTTTGGAACACCCACTGGTGTCCTCCACAGGGACAGCAAGGATTCTTGCCCACAAGGTCTATCAGCTCAGAGGCACTTGGGCACTCTGGCAAGTCCGCCAGATAGCTCCAGCTCAAGGGAGGATAGGGCTTGGGCAGCTCCTGGGAAGCATGAGCAGCCTGTGGGACAAGGAGCCAGGTCTGGCTCACATGCTCATGGAACAGCCCATGGCCACCACGGGGCTCAGCAAGGAACTTTTTCCCCCGGGGCACATTGGCACTGGTCCCCAGCGGTTTTTTGCCTTCCTCTGCAGTTCTCAGCACCGCCCCTTGCCACCATTTCTTTGGGCCATTTGGCCTGGGAGCCGGCTGCTCATGCTCCACCATGCTGGCAGCCGCAGCTGCCACTTCTCAGCTCTCCCTGCAGCTAACACAAGCGCCTGGCAGGGACCAGAGCGCTTCTCATGCATCCCTGGACAAGGAGCACAGCAGCCAAACAAGTTGTGGAAGGCAAAAAGTCTGCTCGTCATCGCTACATGTCACGCTTTGGAAGAGATGTCACGGTACCACTCACCTCTTCTTCCTCTTCTTCCTCTTCTTCTTCTTCTTCTTCTTCTTCTTCTTCCTCCTCTTTTGTGCATGGTCAGTCCCACAACTCCTTGTCAAGGTTCTCCCTCTGCAGGAACCGCGCACAGCTTGGCCTCTATTCCTGCTGCTGCTCTCTGCAGCTCTGGGACTTGCCTTTGCCAGCCTGCAAGGGATCTTTTCTCAGGCTAAACTGAAGAATGCCTCAGCCTACTCCTGGCTACACTTGGGCTTGAGCTAATGCTTGTGAGCCTGGGTTCTGAAACAGAGTCACAAAGGGAAAAAAAATGACACGAAGAAACATCACATGAATTAACATAAAATCAAGAAAATTAATAAATTAACAACAAAATCAAATACAATTCATTGTGTTATGTGTCCTTGAAATTGATTTTGGAACTGAAACCCCTCTGTCCTTTCAGGCAAACATTCTCTTTGACATTGGACTGGCGGACAGGAGAGGAGAGGAGAGGAGAGGAGAGGAGAGGAGAGGAGAGGAGAGGAGAGCAGTTCTGCTCTGTCAGGCCTGCAGTTCTGCGTGACAAGCCCTGAGCGAGCCCTGAGGCCTCCATACATGATACTACAGGCAGTATTGCTACTGGAAGGAAGGCTGCACTGGCAACAAATCCACACTGTCTTTTTGCAAAAAAGGGACTCTATTAGGTTGCTTACTCCCCTATTTTGTAGCTACAGGGACTGATTTGGAGCCAGCACCCCAAAGGCTTCCTCCAAAGGGCTGCACATATGCGGCTGTGTCAGCCCCATGTCACAATGCCAGCACCCGGCAACGCAGTGGTCACGAGGCCCCACGCAGGATCCAGAGGAGCAGCCTCCCATGTCCACTGCCAGAGCTGGCCCGGGGGCAGCCCCAGCACATCTGACAGGAAGCACTTGAGGAGCTGCTGGAATCACAGGCCAGGGGCTGAGGGAAGAAAACCTTGCATGAGGCTGCTGGAGGTTCTCCGCTGCAAGACAATCTGCTGGCAGGGCCACCTTCCAAGCTCGGCTCATGGATGCAAATCCTTTTCAACTGGATAGCAGTGGCAAGACCAAGGCAATTCCTTCTTGAGGAGCACTGCACAGCTCACCATCCTCATCTCCTACAGAGCAACGCTCAGGAGCCGTAAGAGATAGGATGTCGAGGGCTTGCAAGGGCTTGCAAGGGCTTGCAGTGCTTTGGAACACCCACTGGTGTCCTCCACAGGGACAGCAAGGATTCTTGCCCACAAGGTCTATCAGCTCAGAGGCACTTGGGCACTCTGGCAAGTCCGCCAGATAGCTCCAGCTCAAGGGAGGATAGGGCTTGGGCAGCTCCTGGGAAGCATGAGCAGCCTGTGGGACAAGGAGCCAGGTCTGGCTCACATGCTCAGGGAACAGCCCATGGCCAGCACGGGGCTCAGCAAGGAACTTTTTCCTCCGGGGCACATTGGCACTGGTCCCCGGCGGTTTTTTGCCTTCCTCTGCAGTTCTCAGCACCGCCCCTTGCCACCATTTCTTTGGGCCATTTGGCCTGGGAGCCGGCTGCTCATGCTCCACCATGCTGGCGGCCGCAGCTGCCACTTCTCAGCTCTCCCTGCAGCTAACACAAGCGCCTGGCAGGGATCAGAGCGCTTCTCATGCATCCCTGCCCAAGAAGCACAACAGCCAAACAAGTTGTGGAAGGCAAAAAGTCTGCTCGTCATCGCTACATGTCACGCTTTGGAAGAGATGCCACGGTACCAATCACCTCTTCTTCCTGTTCTTCCTCTTCTTCCTCTTCTTCCTCCTCTTTTGTGCATGGTCAGTCCCACAACTCCTTGTCAAGGTTCTCCCTCTGCAGGAACCGCGCACAGCTTGGCCTCTATTCCTGCTGCTGCTCTCTGCAGCTCTGGGACTTGCCTTTGCCAGCCTGCAAGGGATCTTTTCTCAGGCTAAACTGAAGAATGCCTCAGCCTACTCCTGGCTACACTTGGGCTTGAGCTAATGCTTGTGAGCCTGGGTTCTGAAACAGAGTCACAAAGGGAAAAAAAATGACACGAAGAAACATCACATGAATTAACATAAAATCAAGAAAATTAATAAATTAACAACAAAATCAAATACAATTCATTGTGTTATGTGTCCTTGACATTGATTTTGGAACTGAAACCCCTCTGTCCTTTCAGGCAAACATTCTCTTTGACATTGGACTGGCGGACAGGAGAGGAGAGGAGAGGAGAGGAGAGGAGAGGAGAGGAGAGCAGTTCTGCTCTGTCAGGCCTGCAGTTCTGCGTGACAAGCCCTGAGCGAGCCCTGAGGCCTCCATACATGATACTACAGGCAGTATTGCTACTGGAAGGAAGGCTGCACTGGCAACAAATCCACACTGTCTTTTTGCAAAAAAGGGACTCTATTAGGTTGCTTACTCCCCTATTTTGTAGCTACAGGGACTGATTTGGAGCCAGCACCCCAAAGGCTTCCTCCAAAGGGCTGCACATATGCGGCTGTGTCAGCCCCATGTCACAATGCCAGCACCCGGCAACGCAGTGGTCACGAGGCCCCACGCAGGATCCAGAGGAGCAGCCTCCCATGTCCACTGCCAGAGCTGGCCCGGGGGCAGCCCCAGCACATCTGACAGGAAGCACTTGAGGAGCTGCTGGAATCACAGGCCAGGGGCTGAGGGAAGAAAACCTTGCATGAGGCTGCTGGAGGTTCTCCGCTGCAAGACAATCTGCTGGCAGGGCCACCTTCCAAGCTCGGCTCATGGATGCAAATCCTTTTCAACTGGATAGCAGTGGCAAGACCAAGGCAATTCCTTCTTGAGGAGCACTGCACAGCTCACCATCCTCATCTCCTACAGAGCAACGCTCAGGAGCCGTAAGAGATAGGATGTCGAGGGCTTGCAAGGGCTTGCAAGGGCTTGCAGTGCTTTGGAACACCCACTGGTGTCCTCCACAGGGACAGCAAGGATTCTTGCCCACAAGGTCTATCAGCTCAGAGGCACTTGGGCACTCTGGCAAGTCCGCCAGATAGCTCCAGCTCAAGGGAGGATAGGGCTTGGGCAGCTCCTGGGAAGCATGAGCAGCCTGTGGGACAAGGAGCCAGGTCTGGCTCACATGCTCAGGGAACAGCCCATGGCCAGCACGGGGCTCAGCAAGGAACTTTTTCCTCCGGGGCACATTGGCACTGGTCCCCGGCGGTTTTTTGCCTTCCTCTGCAGTTCTCAGCACCGCCCCTTGCCACCATTTCTTTGGGCCATTTGGCCTGGGAGCCGGCTGCTCATGCTCCACCATGCTGGCGGCCGCAGCTGCCACTTCTCAGCTCTCCCTGCAGCTAACACAAGCGCCTGGCAGGGATCAGAGCGCTTCTCATGCATCCCTGCCCAAGAAGCACAACAGCCAAACAAGTTGTGGAAGGCAAAAAGTCTGCTCGTCATCGCTACATGTCACGCTTTGGAAGAGATGCCACGGTACCAATCACCTCTTCTTCCTGTTCTTCCTCTTCTTCCTCTTCTTCCTCCTCTTTTGTGCATGGTCAGTCCCACAACTCCTTGTCAAGGTTCTCCCTCTGCAGGAACCGCGCACAGCTTGGCCTCTATTCCTGCTGCTGCTCTCTGCAGCTCTGGGACTTGCCTTTGCCAGCCTGCAAGGGATCTTTTCTCAGGCTAAACTGAAGAATGCCTCAGCCTACTCCTGGCTACACTTGGGCTTGAGCTAATGCTTGTGAGCCTGGGTTCTGAAACAGAGTCACAAAGGGAAAAAAAATGACACGAAGAAACATCACATGAATTAACATCAAATCAAGAAAATTAATAAATTAACAACAAAATAAAATAAAATTCATTGTGTTCTGTGTCCTTGAAATTGATTTTGGAACTGAAAACCCTCTGTCCTTTCAGGCAAACAGTCTCTTAGATATTGGACTGGCAGACAGGAGAGGAGAGGAGAGGAGAGGAGAGGAGAGGAGAGGAGAGGAGAGGAGAGGAGAGGAGAGGAGAGGAGAGGAGAGGAGAGGAGAGGAGAGGAGAGGAGAGCAGTTCTGCTCTGTTCAGGCCTGCAGTTCTGCGTGACAAGCCCTGAGCGAGCCCTGAGGCCTCCATACATGATACTACAGGCAGTATTGCTACTGGAAGTAAGGCTGCACCGGCAACAAATCCACACTGTCTTTTTGCAAAAAAGGGACTCTATTAGGTTGCTTACTCCCCTATTTTGTAGCTACAGGGACTGATTTGGAGCCAGCACCCCAAAGGCTTCCTCCAAAGGGCTGCACATATGCGGCTGTGTCACCCCCATGTCACAATGCTAGCACCCAGCAACGCAGTGGTCACCAGGCCCCATGCAGGATCCAGAGGAGCAGCCTCCCGTGTCCACTGCCAGAGCTGGCCCGGGGGCAGCCCCAGCACATCTGACAGGAAGCACTTGAGGAGCTGCTGGAATCACAGGCCAGGGGCTGAGGGAAGAAAACCTTGCATGAGGCTGCTGGAGGTTCTCCACTGCAAGACAATCTGCTGGCAGGGACACCTTCCAAGCTCGGCTCATGGATGCAAATCCTTTTCAACTGGATAGCAGTGGCAAGACCAAGGCAATTCCTTCTTGAGGAGCACTGCACAGCTCACCATCCTCATCTCCTACAGAGCAACGCTCAGGAGCCATAAGAGATAGGATGTCGAGGGCTTGCAAGGTCTTGCAAGGGCTTGCAGTGCTTTGGAACACCCACTGGTGTCCTACACAGGGACAGC
Organism: Caloenas nicobarica; assembly: GCF_036013445.1. Classification (NCBI taxonomy): domain Eukaryota; kingdom Metazoa; phylum Chordata; class Aves; order Columbiformes; family Columbidae; genus Caloenas; species Caloenas nicobarica. The sequence goes on along the minus strand of NW_027017727.1, from coordinate 451,784 downwards.
AAGGATTCTTGCCCACAAGCTCCATCAGCTCAGAGGCAGTTGGGCACTCTGGCAAGTCCGCGACATAGCTCCAGCTCAAGGGAGGATAGGGCTTGGGCAGCTCCTGGGAAGCATGAGCAGCCTGTGGGACAAGGAGCCAGGTCTGGCTCACATGCTCAGGGAACAGCCCATGGCCAGCACTGGGCTCAGCAAGGAACTTTTTCCCCCGAGGCACATTGGCACTGGTCCCCGGCGGTTTTTTGCCTTCCTCTGCAGTTCTCAGCACCGCCCCTTGCCACCATTTCTTTGGGCCATTTGGCCTGGGAGCCGGCTGCTCATGCTCCACCATGCTGGCAGCCGCAGCTGCCACTTCTCAGCTCTCGCTGCAGGTAACACAAGCGCCTGGCAGGGACCAGAGCGCTTCTCATGCATCCCTGCCCAAGAAGCACAGCAGCCAAACAAGTTGTGCAAGGCAAAAAGTCTGCTCGTCATCGCTACATGTCACGCTTTGGAAGAGATGCCACGGTACCACTCACCTCTTCTTCCTCTTCTTCCTCTTCTTCTTCTTCTTCCTCCTCTTTTGTGCATGGTCAGTCCCACAACTCCTTGTCAAGGTTCTCCCTCTGCAGGAACCGCGCACAGCTTGGCCTCTATTCCTGCTGCTGCTCTCTGCAGCTCTGGGACTTGCCTTTGCCAGCCTGCAAGGGATCTTTTCTCAGGCTAAACTGAAGAATGCCTCAGCCTACTCCTGGCTACACTTGGGCTTGAGCTAATGCTTGTGAGCCTGGCTTCTGAAACAGAGTCACAAAGGGGAAAAGAAAATGACACGAAGAAACATCACATGAATTAACATAAAATCAAGAAAATTAATAAATTAACAAGAAAATAAAATAAAATTCATTGTGTTCTGTGTCCTTGAAATTGATTTTGGAACTGAAAACCCTCTGTCCTTTCAGGCAAACAGTCTCTTAGATACTAGACTGGCGGACAGGAGATAAGAGAAGAGGAGAGGAGAGGAGAGGAGAGGAGAGGAGAGGAGAGGAGAGGAGAGGAGAGGAGAGGAGAGCAGTTCTGCTCTGTCAGGCCTGCAGTTCTGCGTGACAAGCCCTGAGCGAGCCCTGAGGCCTCCATACATGATACTACAGGCAGTATTGCTACTGGAAGGAAGGCTGCACTGGCAACAAATCCACACTGTCTTTTTGCAAAAAAGGGACTCTATTAGGTTGCTTACTCCCCTATTTTGTAGCTACAGGGACTGATTTGGAGCCAGCACCCCAAAGGCTTCCTCCAAAGGGCTGCACATATGCGGCTGTGTCACCCCCATGTCACAATGCCAGCACCCGGCAACACAGTGGTCACGAGGCCCCACGCAGGATCCAGAGGAGCAGCCTCCCGTGTCCACTGCCAGAGCTGGCCCGGGGGCAGCCCCAGCACATCTGACAGGAAGCACTTGAGGAGCTGCTGGAATCACAGGCCAGGGGCTGAGGGAAGAAAACCTTGCATGAGGCTGCTGGAGGTTCTCCGCTGCAAGACAATCTGCTGGCAGGGCCACCTTCCAAGCTCGGCTCATGGATGCAAATCCTTTTCAACTGGATAGCAGTGGCAAGACCAAGGCAATTCCTTCTTGAGGAGCACTGCACAGCTCACCATCCTCATCTCCTACACAGCAACGCTCAGGAGCCGTAAGAGATAGGATGTCGAGGGCTTGCAAGGGCTTGCAAGGGCTTGCAGTGCTTTGGAACACCCACTGGTGTCCTCCACAGGGACAGCAAGGATTCTTGCCCACAAGGTCTATCAGCTCAGAGGCACTTGGGCACTCTGGCAAGTCCGCCAGATAGCTCCAGCTCAAGGGAGGATAGGGCTTGGGCAGCTCCTGGGAAGCATGAGCAGCCTGTGGGACAAGGAGCCAGGTCTGGCTCACATGCTCAGGGAACAGCCCATGGCCACCACGGGGCTCAGCAAGGAACTTTTTCCCCCGGGGCACATTGGCACTGGTCCCCAGCGGTTTTTTGCCTTCCTCTGCAGTTCTCAGCACCGCCCCTTGCCACCATTTCTTTGGGCCATTTGGCCTGGGAGCCGGCTGCTCATGCTCCACCATGCTGGCGGCCGCAGCTGCCACTTCTCAGCTCTCCCTGCAGCTAACACAAGCGCCTGGCAGGGACCAGAGCGCTTCTCATGCATCCCTGCCCAAGAAGCACAGCAGCCAAACAAGTTGTGGAAGGCAAAAAGTCTGCTCGTCATCGCTACATGTCACACTTTGGAAGAGATGCCACGGTACCAATCACCTCTTCTTCCTGTTCTTCCTCTTCTTCCTCTTCTTCCTCCTCTTTTGTGCATGGTCAGTCCCACAACTCCTTGTCAAGGTTCTCCCTCTGCAGGAACCGCGGACAGCTTGGCCTCTATTCCTGCTGCTGCTCTCTGCAGCTCTGGGACTTGCCTTTGCCAGCCTGCAAGGGATCTTTTCTCAGGCTAAACTGAAGAATGCCTCAGCCTACTCCTGGCTACACTTGGGCTTGAGCTAATGCTTGTGAGCCTGGGTTCTGAAACAGAGTCACAAAGGGAAAAAAAATGACACGAAGAAACATCACATGAATTAACATCAAATCAAGAAAATTAATAAATTAACAACAAAATAAAATAAAATTCATTGTGTTATGTGTCCTTGAAATTGATTTTGGAACTGAAAACCCACTGTCCTTTCAGGCAAACAGTCTCTTAGATATTGGACTGGGGGACAGGAGAGAAGAGAAGAGGAGAGGAGAGGAGAGGAGAGGAGAGGAGAGCAGTTCTGCTCTGTCAGGCCTGCAGTTCTGCGTGACAAGCCCTGAGCGAGCCCTGAGGCCTCCATACATGATACTACAGGCAGTATTGCTACTGGAAGGAAGGCTGCACTGGCAACAAATCCACACTGTCTTTTTGCAAAAAAGGGACTCTATTAGGTTGCTTACTCCCCTATTTTGTAGCTACAGGGACTGATTTGGAGCCAGCACCCCAAAGGCTTCCTCCAAAGGGCTGCACATATGCGGCTGTGTCACCCCCATGTCACAATGCCAGCACCCGGCAACGCAGTGGTCACCAGGCCCCACGCAGGATCCAGAGGAGCAGCCTCCCGTGTCCACTGCCAGAGCTGGCCCGGGGGCAGCCCCAGCACATCTGACAGGAAGCACTTGAGGAGCTGCTGGAATCACAGGCCAGGGGCTGAGGGAAGAAAACCTTGCATGAGGCTGCTGGAGGTTCTCCGCTGCAAGACAATCTGCTGGCAGGGCCACCTTCCAAGCTCGGCTCATGGATGCAAATCCTTTTCAACTGGATAGCAGTGGCAAGACCAAGGCAATTCCTTCTTGAGGAGCACTGCACAGCTCACCATCCTCATCTCCTACAGAGCAACGCTCAGGAGCCGTAAGAGATAGGATGTTGAGGGCTTGCAAGGGCTTGCAAGGACTTGCAGTGCTTTGGAACACCCACTGGTGTCCTCCACAGGGACAGCAAGGATTCTTGCCCACAAGCTCCATCAGCTCAGAGGCAGTTGGGCACTCTGGCAAGTCCGCGACATAGCTCCAGCTCAAGGGAGGATAGGGCTTGGGCAGCTCCTGGGAAGCATGAGCAGCCTGTGGGACAAGGAGCCAGGTCTGGCTCACATGCTCAGGGAACAGCCCATGGCCAGCACTGGGCTCAGCAAGGAACTTTTTGCCCCGGGGCACATTGGCACTGATCCCCGGTGGTTCTTTGCCTTCCTCTGCAGTTCTCAGCACCGCCCCTTGCCACCATTTCTTTGGGCCATTTGGCCCGGGAGCCGGCTGCTCATGCTCCACCATGCTGGCAGCCGCAGCTGCCACTTCTCAGCTCTCCCTGCAGGTAACACAAGCGCCTGGCAGGGACCAGAGCGCTTCTCATGCATCCCTGCCCAAGAAGCACAGCAGCCAAACAAGTTGTGGAAGGCAAAAAGTCTGCTTGTCATCGCTACATGTCACGTATTGGAAGAGATGCCACGGTACCACTCACCTCTTCTTCCTCTTCTTCCTCTTCTTCCTCTTCTTCCTCTTCTTCTTCTTCTTCTTCTTCTTCTTCTTCTTCTTCTTCTTCCTCCTCTTTTGTGCATGGTCAGTCCCACAACTCCTTGTCAAGGTTCTCCCTCTGCAGGAACCGTGGACAGCTTGGCCTCTATTCCTGCTGCTGCTCTCTGCAGCTCTGGGACTTGCCTTTGCCAGCCTGCAAGGGATCTTTTCTCCTGCTAAACTGAAGAATGCCTCAGCCTACTCCTGGCTACACTTGGGCTTGAGCTAATGCTTGTGAGCCTGGCGTCTGAAACAGAGTCACAAAGGGGAAAAAAATGACACGAAGAAACATAACATGAATTAACATAAAATCAAGAAAATTAATAAATTAACAACAAAATAAAATAAAATTCATTGTGTTATGTGTCCTTGAAATTGATTTTGGAACTGAAAACCCTCTGTCCTTTCAGGCAAACAGTCTCTTAGATATTGGACTGGCAGACAGGAGAGAAGAGAAGAGGAGATGCGAGGAGAGGAGAGGAGAGGAGAGGAGTGGAGAGGAGAGGAGAGCAGTTCTGCTCTGTCAGGCCTGCAGTTCTGCGTGACAAGCCCTGAGCGAGCCCTGAGGCCTCCATACATGATACTACAGGCAGTATTGCTACTGGAAGGAAGGCTGCACTGGCAACAAATCCACACTGTCTTTTTGCAAAAAAGGGACTCTATTAGGTTGCTTGCTCCCCTATTTTGTAGCTACAGGGACTGATTTGGAGCCAGCACCCCAAAGGCTTCCTCCAAAGGGCTGCACATATGCGGCTGTGTCAGCCCCATGTCACAATGCCAGCACCCGGCAACGCAGTGGTCACCAGGCCCCACGCAGGATCCAGAGGAGCAGCCTCCCGTGTCCACTGCCAGAGCTGGCTCGGGGGCAGCCCCAGCACATCTGACAGGAAGCACTTGAGGAGCTGCTGGAATCACAGGCCAGGGGCTGAGGGAAGAAAACCTTGCATGAGGCTGCTGGAGGTTCTCCGCTGCAAGACAATCTGCTGGCAGGGACACCTTCCAAGCTCGGCTCATGGATGCAAATCCTTTTCAACTGGATAGCAGTGGCAAGACCAAGGCAATTCCTTCTTGAGGAGCACTGCACAGCTCACCATCCTCATCTCCTACAGAGCAACGCTCAAGAGCCCTAAGAGATAGGATGTTGAGGGCTTGCAAGGGCTTGCAAGGACTTGCAGTGCTTTGGAACACCCACTGGTGTCCTACACAGGGACAGCAAGGATTCTTGCCCACAAGCTCCATCAGCTCAGAGGCAGTTGGGCACTCTGGCAAGTCCGCGACATAGCTCCAGCTCAAGGGAGGATAGGGCTTGGGCAGCTCCTGGGAAGCATGAGCAGCCTGTGGGACAAGGAGCCAGGTCTGGCTCACATGCTCAGGGAACAGCCCATGGCCAGCACTGGGCTCAGCAAGGAACTTTTTCCCCTGGGGCACGTTGGCACTGGTCCCCGGCGGTTTTTTACCTTCCTCTGCAGTTCTCAGCACGGCCCCTTGCCACCATTTCTTTGGGCCATTTGGCCTGGGAGCCGGCTGCTCATGCTCCACCATGCTGGCAGCCGCAGCTGCCACTTCTCAGCTCTCCCTGCAGCTAACACAAGCGCCTGGCAGGGACCAGAGCGCTTCTCATGCATCCCTGCCCAAGAAGCACAGCAGCCAAACAAGTTGTGGAAGGCAAAAAGTCTGCTTGTCATCGCTACATGTCACGCTTTGGAAGAGATGCCACGGTACCACTCACCTCTTCTTCCTCTTCTTCCTCTTCTTCTTCTTCTTCTTCTTCTTCTTCTTCTTCTTCTTCCTCCTCTTTTGTGCATGGTCAGTCCCACAAGTCCTTGTCAAGGTTCTCCCTCTGCAGGAACCGCGGACAGCTTGGCCTCTCTTCCTGCTGCTGCTCTCTGCAGCTCTGGGACTTGCCTTTGCCAGCCTGCAAGGGATCTTTTCTCAGGCTAAACTGAAGAATGCCTCAGCCTACTCCTGGCTACACTTGGGCTTGAGCTAATGCTTGTGAGCCTGGGTTCTGAAACAGAGTCACAAAGGGGAAAAAAATGACACGAAGAAACATAACATGAATTAACATAAAATCAAGAAAATTAATAAATTAACAACAAAATAAAATAAAATTCATTGTGTTATGTGTCCTTGAAATTGATTTTGGAACTGAAAACCCTCTGTCCTTTCAGGCAAACAGTCTCTTAGATATTGGACTGGCAGACAGGAGAGAAGAGAAGAGGAGAGGTGAGGAGAGGAGAGGAGAGGAGAGGAGAGCAGTTCTGCTCTGTCAGGCCTGCAGTTCTGCGTGACAAGCCCTGAGCGAGCCCTGAGGCCTCCATACATGATACTACAGGCAGTATTGCTACTGGAAGGAAGGCTGCACTGGCAACAAATCCACACTGTCTTTTTGCAAAAAAGGGACTCTATTAGGTTGCTTACTCCCCTATTTTGTAGCTACAGGGACTGATTTGGAGCCAGCACCCCAAAGGCTTCCTCCAAAGGGCTGCACATATGCGGCTGTGTCAGCCCCATGTCACAATGCCAGCACCCGGCAACGCAGTGGTCACCAGGCCCCACGCAGGATCCAGAGGAGCAGCCTCCCGTGTCCACTGCCAGAGCTGGCTCGGGGGCAGCCCCAGCACATCTGACAGGAAGCACTTGAGGAGCTGCTGGAATCACAGGCCAGGGGCTGAGGGAAGAAAACCTTGCATGAGGCTGCTGGAGGTTCTCCGCTGCAAGACAATCTGCTGGCAGGGCCACCTTCCAAGCTCGGCTCATGGATGCAAATCCTTTTCAACTGGGTAGCAGTGGCAAGACCAAGGCAATTCCTTCTTGAGGAGCACTGCACAGCTCACCATCCTCATCTCCTACAGAGCAACGCTCAGGAGCCGTAAGAGATAGGATGTCGAAGGCTTGCAAGGGCTTGCAAGGGCTTGCAGTGCTTTGGAACACCCACTGGTGTCCTCCACAGGGACAGCAAGGATTCTTGCCCACAAGCTCCATCAGCTCAGAGGCACTTGGGCACTCTGGCAAGTCCGCCAGATAGCTCCAGCTCAAGGGAGGATAGGGCTTGGGCAGCTCCTGGGAAGCATGAGCAGCCTGTGGGACAAGGAGCCAGGTCTGGCTCACATGCTCAGGGAACAGCCCATGGCCAGCACTGGGCTCAGCAAGGAACTTTTTCCCCCGGGGCACATTGGCACTGGTCCCCGGCGGTTTTTTGCCTTCCTCTGCAGTTCTCAGCACCGTCCCTTGCCACCATTTCTTTGGGCCATTTGTCCTGGGAGCCAGCTGCTCATGCTCCACCATGCTGGCAGCCGCAGCTGCCACTTCTCAGCTCTCCCTGCAGCTAACACAAGCGCCTGGCAGGGACCAGAGCGCTTCTCATGCATCCCTGCCCAAGAAGCACAGCAGCCAAACAAGTTGTGGAAGGCAAAAAGTCTGCTTGTCATCGCTACATGTCACGTATTGGAAGAGATGCCACGGTACCACTCACCTCTTCTTCCTCTTCTTCCTCTTCTTCCTCTTCTTCCTCTTCTTCCTCTTCTTCCTCTTCTTCTTCTTCTTCTTCTTCTTCCTCCTCTTTTGTGCATGGTCAGTCCCACAAGTCCTTGTCAAGGTTCTCCCTCTGCAGGAACCGCGCACAGCTTGGCCTCTATTCCTGCTGCTGCTCTCTGCAGCTCTGGGACTTGCCTTTGCCAGCCTGCAAGGGATCTTTTCTCCTGCTAAACTGAAGAATGCCTCAGCCTACTCCTGGCTACACTTGGGCTTGAGCTAATGCTTGTGAGCCTGGGTTCTGAAACAGAGTCACAAAGGGGAAAAAAATGACACGAAGAAACATAACATGAATTAACATAAAATCAAGAAAATTAATAAATTAACAACAAAATAAAATAAAATTCATTGTGTTATGTGTCCTTGAAATTGATTTTGGAACTGAAAACCCTCTGTCCTTTCAGGCAAACAGTCTCTTAGATATTGGACTGGCAGACAGGAGAGAAGAGAAGAGGAGAGGCGAGGAGAGGAGAGGAGAGGAGAGGAGAGGAGAGGAGAGGAGAGGAGAGCAGTTCTGCTCTGTCAGGCCTGCAGTTCTGCGTGACAAGCCCTGAGCGAGCCCTGAGGCCTCCATACATGATACTACAGGCAGTATTGCTACTGGAAGGAAGGCTGCACTGGCAACAAATCCACACTGTCTTTTTGCAAAAAAGGGACTCTATTAGGTTGCTTACTCCCCTATTTTGTAGCTACAGGGACTGATTTGGAGCCAGCACCCCAAAGGCTTCCTCCAAAGGGCTGCACATATGCGGCTGTGTCACCCCCATGTCACAATGCCAGCACCCGGCAACGCAGTGGTCACCAGGCCCCACGCAGGATCCAGAGGAGCAGCCTCCCGTGTCCACTGCCAGAGCTGGCCCGGGGGCAGCCCCAGCACATCTGACAGGAAGCACTTGAGGAGCTGCTGGAATCACAGGCCAGGGGCTGAGGGAAGAAAACCTTGCATGAGGCTGCTGGAGGTTCTCCGCTGCAAGACAATCTGCTGGCAGGGCCACCTTCCAAGCTCGGCTCATGGATGCAAATCCTTTTCAACTGGATAGCAGTGGCAAGACCAAGGCAATTCCTTCTTGAGGAGCACTGCACAGCTCACCATCCTCATCTCCTACAGAGCAACGCTCAAGAGCCCTAAGAGATAGGATGTTGAGGGCTTGCAAGGGCTTGCAAGGACTTGCAGTGCTTTGGAACACCCACTGGTGTCCTACACAGGGACAGCAAGGATTCTTGCCCACAAGCTCCATCAGCTCAGAGGCAGTTGGGCACTCTGGCAAGTCCGCGACATAGCTCCAGCTCAAGGGAGGATAGGGCTTGGGCAGCTCCTGGGAAGCATGAGCAGCCTGTGGGACAAGGAGCCAGGTCTGGCTCACATGCTCAGGGAACAGCCCATGGCCAGCACTGGGCTCAGCAAGGAACTTTTTGCCCCGGGGCACATTGGCACTGGTCCCCGGTGGTTCTTTGCCTTCCTCTGCAGTTCTCAGCACCGCCCCTTGCCACCATTTCTTTGGGCCATTTGGCCCGGGAGCCGGCTGCTCATGCTCCACCATGCTGGCAGCCGCAGCTGCCACTTCTCAGCTCTCCCTGCAGGTAACACAAGCGCCTGGCAGGGACCAGAGCGCTTCTCATGCATCCCTGCCCAAGAAGCACAGCAGCCAAACAAGTTGTGGAAGGCAAAAAGTCTGCTTGTCATCGCTACATGTCACGTATTGGAAGAGATGCCACGGTACCACTCACCTCTTCTTCCTCTTCTTCCTCTTCTTCCTCTTCTTCCTCTTCTTCTTCTTCTTCTTCTTCTTCTTCTTCTTCTTCTTCTTCCTCCTCTTTTATGCATGGTCAGTCCCACAACTCCTTGTCAAGGTTCTCCCTCTGCAGGAACCGTGGACAGCTTGGCCTCTATTCCTGCTGCTGCTCTCTGCAGCTCTGGGACTTGCCTTTGCCAGCCTGCAAGGGATCTTTTCTCAGGCTAAACTGAAGAATGCCTCAGCCTACTCCTGGCTACACTTGGGCTTGAGCTAATGCTTGTGAGCCTGGCGTCTGAAACAGAGTCACAAAGGGGAAAAAAATGACACGAAGAAACATAACATGAATTAACATAAAATCAAGAAAATTAATAAATTAACAACAAAATAAAATAAAATTCATTGTGTTATGTGTCCTTGAAATTGATTTTGGAACTGAAAACCCTCTGTCCTTTCAGGCAAACAGTCTCTTAGATATTGGACTGGCGGACAGGAGAGAAGAGGAGAGGAGAGGAGAGGAGAGGAGAGGAGAGGAGAGGAGAGGAGAGGAGAGGAGAGGAGAGCAGTTCTGCTCTGTCAGGCCTGCAGTTCTGCGTGACAAGCCCTGAGCGAGCCCTGAGGCCTCCATACATGATACTACAGGCAGTATTGCTACTGGAAGGAAGGCTGCACTGGCAACAAATCCACACTGTCTTTTTGCAAAAAAGGGACTCTATTAGGTTGCTTACTCCCCTATTTTGTAGCTACAGGGACTGATTTGGAGCCAGCACCCCAAAGGCTTCCTCCAAAGGGCTGCACATATGCGGCTGTGTCACCCCCATGTCACAATGCCAGCACCCGGCAACGCAGTGGTCACCAGGCCCCACGCAGGATCCAGAGGAGCAGCCTCCCGTGTCCACTGCCAGAGCTGGCCCGGGGGCAGCCCCAGCACATCTGACAGGAAGCACTTGAGGAGCTGCTGGAATCACAGGCCAGGGGCTGAGGGAAGAAAACCTTGCATGAGGCTGCTGGAGGTTCTCCGCTGCAAGACAATCTGCTGGCAGGGCCACCTTCCAAGCTCGGCTCATGGATGCAAATCCTTTTCAACTGGATAGCAGTGGCAAGACCAAGGCAATTCCTTCTTGAGGAGCACTGCACAGCTCACCATCCTCATCTCCTACAGAGCAACGCTCAAGAGCCCTAAGAGATAGGATGTTGAGGGCTTGCAAGGGCTTGCAAGGACTTGCAGTGCTTTGGAACACCCACTGGTGTCCTCCACAGGGACAGCAAGGATTCTTGCCCACAAGCTCCATCAGCTCAGAGGCAGTTGGGCACTCTGGCAAGTCCGCGACATAGCTCCAGCTCAAGGGAGGATAGGGCTTGGGCAGCTCCTGGGAAGCATGAGCAGCCTGTGGGACAAGGAGCCAGGTCTGGCTCACATGCTCAGGGAACAGGCCATGGCCAGCACTGGGCTCAGCAAGGAACTTTTTCCCCTGGGGCACGTTGGCACTGGTCCCCGGCGGTTTTTTACCTTCCTCTGCAGTTCTCAGCACGGCCCCTTGCCACCATTTCTTTGGGCCATTTGGCCTGGGAGCCGGCTGCTCATGCTCCACCATGCTGGCAGCCGCAGCTGCCACTTCTCAGCTCTCCCTGCAGCTAACACAAGCGCCTGGCAGGGACCAGAGCGCTTCTCATGCATCCCTGCCCAAGAAGCACAGCAGCCAAACAAGTTGTGGAAGGCAAAAAGTCTGCTTGTCATCGCTACATGTCACGCTTTGGAAGAGATGCCACGGTACCACTCACCTCTTCTTCCTCTTCTTCCTCTTCTTCTTCTTCTTCTTCTTCTTCTTCTTCTTCTTCTTCCTCCTCTTTTGTGCATGGTCAGTCCCACAAGTCCTTGTCAAGGTTCTCCCTCTGCAGGAACCGCGGACAGCTTGGCCTCTATTCCTGCTGCTGCTCTCTGCAGCTCTGGGACTTGCCTTTGCCAGCCTGCAAGGGATCTTTTCTCAGGCTAAACTGAAGAATGCCTCAGCCTACTCCTGGCTACACTTGGGCTTGAGCTAATGCTTGTGAGCCTGGGTTCTGAAACAGAGTCACAAAGGGGAAAAAAATGACACGAAGAAACATAACATGAATTAACATAAAATCAAGAAAATTAATAAATTAACAACAAAATAAAATAAAATTCATTGTGTTATGTGTCCTTGAAATTGATTTTGGAACTGAAAACCCTCTGTCCTTTCAGGCAAACAGTCTCTTAGATATTGGACTGGCAGACAGGAGAGAAGAGAAGAGGAGAGGTGAGGAGAGGAGAGGAGAGGAGAGGAGAGCAGTTCTGCTCTGTCAGGCCTGCAGTTCTGCGTGACAAGCCCTGAGCGAGCCCTGAGGCCTCCATACATGATACTACAGGCAGTATTGCTACTGGAAGGAAGGCTGCACTGGCAACAAATCCACACTGTCTTTTTGCAAAAAAGGGACTCTATTAGGTTGCTTACTCCCCTATTTTGTAGCTACAGGGACTGATTTGGAGCCAGCACCCCAAAGGCTTCCTCCAAAGGGCTGCACATATGCGGCTGTGTCGCCCCCATGTCACAATGCCAGCACCCGACAACGCAGTGGTCACCAGGCCCCACGCAGGATCCAGAGGAGCAGCCTCCCGTGTCCACTGCCAGAGCTGGCCCGGGGGCAGCCCCAGCACATCTGACAGGAAGCACTTGAGGAGCTGCTGGAATCACAGGCCAGGGGCTGAGGGAAGAAAACCTTGCATGAGGCTGCTGGAGGTTCTCTGCTGCAAGACAATCTGCTGGCAGGGCCACCTTCCAAGCTCGGCTCATGGATGCAAATCCTTTTCAACTGGATAGCAGTGGCAAGACCAAGGCAATTCCTTCTTGAGGAGCACTGCACAGCTCACCATCCTCATCTCCTACAGAGCAACGCTCAGGAGCCGTAAGAGATAGGATGTTGAGGGCTTGCAAGGGCTTGCAAGGACTTGCAGTGCTTTGGAACACCCACTGGTGTCCTACACAGGGACAGCAAGGATTCTTGCCCACAAGCTCCATCAGCTCAGAGGCACTTGGGCACTCTGGCAAGTCCGCGACATAGCTCCAGCTCAAGGGAGGATAGGGCTTGGGCAGCTCCTGGGAAGCATGAGCAGCCTGTGGGACAAGGAGCCAGGTCTGGCTCACATGCTCAGGGAACAGGCCATGGCCAGCACTGGGCTCAGCAAGGAACTTTTTCCCCTGGGGCACGTTGGCACTGGTCCCCGGCGGTTTTTTGCCTTCCTCTGCAGTTCTCAGCACCGCCCCTTGCCACCATTTCTTTGGGCCATTTGGCCTGGGAGCCGGCTGCTCATGCTCCACCATGCTGGCAGCCGCAGCTGCCACTTCTCAGTTCTCCCTGCAGGTAACACAAGCGCCTGGCAGGGACCAGAGCGCTTCTCATGCATCCCTGCCCAAGAAGCACAGCAGCCAAACAAGTTGTGGAAGGCAAAAAGTCTGCTCGTCATCGCTACATGTCACGCTTTGGAAGAGATGCCACGGTACCACTCACCTCTTCTTCCTCTTCTTCCTCTTCTTCCTCTTCTTCCTCTTCTTCTTCTTCTTCTTCTTCTTCTTCTTCTTCTTCTTCTTCCTCCTCTTTTATGCATGGTCAGTCCCACAACTCCTTGTCAAGGTTCTCCCTCTGCAGGAACCGTGGACAGCTTGGCCTCTATTCCTGCTGCTGCTCTCTGCAGCTCTGGGACTTGCCTTTGCCAGCCTGCAAGGGATCTTTTCTCAGGCTAAACTGAAGAATGCCTCAGCCTACTCCTGGCTACACTTGGGCTTGAGCTAATGCTTGTGAGCCTGGCGTCTGAAACAGAGTCACAAAGGGGAAAAAAATGACACGAAGAAACATAACATGAATTAACATAAAATCAAGAAAATTAATAAATTAACAACAAAATAAAATAAAATTCATTGTGTTATGTGTCCTTGAAATTGATTTTGGAACTGAAAACCCTCTGTCCTTTCAGGCAAACAGTCTCTTAGATATTGGACTGGCGGACAGGAGAGAAGAGGAGAGGAGAGGAGAGGAGAGGAGAGGAGAGGAGAGGAGAGGAGAGGAGAGGAGAGCAGTTCTGCTCTGTCAGGCCTGCAGTTCTGCGTGACAAGCCCTGAGCGAGCCCTGAGGCCTCCATACATGATACTACAGGCAGTATTGCTACTGGAAGGAAGGCTGCACTGGCAACAAATCCACACTGTCTTTTTGCAAAAAAGGGACTCTATTAGGTTGCTTCCTCCCCTATTTTGTAGCTACAGGGACTGATTTGGAGCCAGCACCCCAAAGGCTTCCTCCAAAGGGCTGCACATATGCGGCTGTGTCACCCCCATGTCACAATGCCAGCACCCGGCAACGCAGTGGTCACCAGGCCCCACGCAGGATCCAGAGGAGCAGCCTCCCGTGTCCACTGCCAGAGCTGGCCCGGGGGCAGCCCCAGCACATCTGACAGGAAGCACTTGAGGAGCTGCTGGAATCACAGGCCAGGGGCTGAGGGAAGAAAACCTTGCATGAGGCTGCTGGAGGTTCTCCGCTGCAAGACAATCTGCTGGCAGGGCCACCTTCCAAGCTCGGCTCATGGATGCAAATCCTTTTCAACTGGATAGCAGTGGCAAGACCAAGGCAATTCCTTCTTGAGGAGCACTGCACAGCTCACCATCCTCATCTCCTACAGAGCAACGCTCAAGAGCCCTAAGAGATAGGATGTTGAGGGCTTGCAAGGGCTTGCAAGGACTTGCAGTGCTTTGGAACACCCACTGGTGTCCTACACAGGGACAGCAAGGATTCTTGCCCACAAGCTCCATCAGCTCAGAGGCAGTTGGGCACTCTGGCAAGTCCGCGACATAGCTCCAGCTCAAGGGAGGATAGGGCTTGGGCAGCTCCTGGGAAGCATGAGCAGCCTGTGGGACAAGGAGCCAGGTCTGGCTCACATGCTCAGGGAACAGCCCATGGCCAGCACTGGGCTCAGCAAGGAACTTTTTCCCCTGGGGCACGTTGGCACTGGTCCCCGGCGGTTTTTTACCTTCCTCTGCAGTTCTCAGCACGGCCCCTTGCCACCATTTCTTTGGGCCATTTGGCCTGGGAGCCGGCTGCTCATGCTCCACCATGCTGGCAGCCGCAGCTGCCACTTCTCAGCTCTCCCTGCAGCTAACACAAGCGCCTGGCAGGGACCAGAGCGCTTCTCATGCATCCCTGCCCAAGAAGCACAGCAGCCAAACAAGTTGTGGAAGGCAAAAAGTCTGCTTGTCATCGCTACATGTCACGCTTTGGAAGAGATGCCACGGTACCACTCACCTCTTCTTCCTCTTCTTCCTCTTCTTCTTCTTCTTCTTCTTCTTCTTCTTCTTCTTCTTCCTCCTCTTTTGTGCATGGTCAGTCCCACAAGTCCTTGTCAAGGTTCTCCCTCTGCAGGAACCGCGGACAGCTTGGCCTCTATTCCTGCTGCTGCTCTCTGCAGCTCTGGGACTTGCCTTTGCCAGCCTGCAAGGGATCTTTTCTCAGGCTAAACTGAAGAATGCCTCAGCCTACTCCTGGCTACACTTGGGCTTGAGCTAATGCTTGTGAGCCTGGGTTCTGAAACAGAGTCACAAAGGGGAAAAAAATGACACGAAGAAACATAACATGAATTAACATAAAATCAAGAAAATTAATAAATTAACAACAAAATAAAATAAAATTCATTGTGTTATGTGTCCTTGAAATTGATTTTGGAACTGAAAACCCTCTGTCCTTTCAGGCAAACAGTCTCTTAGATATTGGACTGGCAGACAGGAGAGAAGAGAAGAGGAGAGGTGAGGAGAGGAGAGGAGAGGAGAGGAGAGCAGTTCTGCTCTGTCAGGCCTGCAGTTCTGCGTGACAAGCCCTGAGCGAGCCCTGAGGCCTCCATACATGATACTACAGGCAGTATTGCTACTGGAAGGAAGGCTGCACTGGCAACAAATCCACACTGTCTTTTTGCAAAAAAGGGACTCTATTAGGTTGCTTACTCCCCTATTTTGTAGCTACAGGGACTGATTTGGAGCCAGCACCCCAAAGGCTTCCTCCAAAGGGCTGCACATATGCGGCTGTGTCAGCCCCATGTCACAATGCCAGCACCCGGCAACGCAGTGGTCACCAGGCCCCACGCAGGATCCAGAGGAGCAGCCTCCCGTGTCCACTGCCAGAGCTGGCCCGGGGGCAGCCCCAGCACATCTGACAGGAAGCACTTGAGGAGCTGCTGGAATCACAGGCCAGGGGCTGAGGGAAGAAAACCTTGCATGAGGCTGCTGGAGGTTCTCCGCTGCAAGACAATCTGCTGGCAGGGCCACCTTCCAAGCTCGGCTCATGGATGCAAATCCTTTTCAACTGGATAGCAGTGGCAAGACCAAGGCAATTCCTTCTTGAGGAGCACTGCACAGCTCACCATCCTCATCTCCTACAGAGCAACGCTCAAGAGCCCTAAGAGATAGGATGTTGAGGGCTTGCAAGGGCTTGCAAGGACTTGCAGTGCTTTGGAACACCCACTGGTGTCCTACACAGGGACAGCAAGGATTCTTGCCCACAAGCTCCATCAGCTCAGAGGCAGTTGGGCACTCTGGCAAGTCCGCGACATAGCTCCAGCTCAAGGGAGGATAGGGCTTGGGCAGCTCCTGGGAAGCATGAGCAGCCTGTGGGACAAGGAGCCAGGTCTGGCTCACATGCTCAGGGAACAGCCCATGGCCAGCACTGGGCTCAGCAAGGAACTTTTTGCCCCGGGGCACATTGGCACTGGTCCCCGGTGGTTCTTTGCCTTCCTCTGCAGTTCTCAGCACCGCCCCTTGCCACCATTTCTTTGGGCCATTTGGCCCGGGAGCCGGCTGCTCATGCTCCACCATGCTGGCAGCCGCAGCTGCCACTTCTCAGCTCTCCCTGCAGCTAACACAAGCGCCTGGCAGGGACCAGAGCGCTTCTCATGCATCCCTGCCCAAGAAGCACAGCAGCCAAACAAGTTGTGGAAGGCAAAAAGTCTGCTTGTCATCGCTACATGTCACGTATTGGAAGAGATGCCACGGTACCACTCACCTCTTCTTCCTCTTCTTCCTCTTCTTCTTCTTCTTCTTCTTCTTCTTCTTCTTCTTCTTCTTCCTCCTCTTTTGTGCATGGTCAGTCCCACAAGTCCTTGTCAAGGTTCTCCCTCTGCAGGAACCGCGCACAGCTTGGCCTCTATTCCTGCTGCTGCTCTCTGCAGCTCTGGGACTTGCCTTTGCCAGCCTGCAAGGGATCTTTTCTCAGGCTAAACTGAAGAATGCCTCAGCCTACTCCTGGCTACACTTGGGCTTGAGCTAATGCTTGTGAGCCTGGGTTCTGAAACAGAGTCACAAAGGGGAAAAAAATGACACGAAGAAACATAACATGAATTAACATAAAATCAAGAAAATTAATAAATTAACAACAAAATAAAATAAAATTCACTGTGTTATGTGTCCTTGAAATTGATTTTGGAACTGAAAACCCTCTGTCCTTTCAGGCAAACAGTCTCTTAGATATTGGACTGGCGGACAGGAGAGAAGAGAAGAGGAGAGGCGAGGAGAGGAGAGGAGAGGAGAGGAGAGGACAGGAGAGGAGAGGAGAGGAGAGGACAGGAGAGGAGAGGAGAGGAGAGGAGAGGAGAGGAGAGCAGTTCTGCTCTGTCAGGCCTGCAGTTCTGCGTGACAAGCCCTGAGCGAGCCCTGAGGCCTCCATACATGATACTACAGGCAGTATTGCTACTGGAAGGAAGGCTGCACTGGCAACAAATCCACACTGTCTTTTTGCAAAAAAGGGACTCTATTAGGTTGCTTACTCCCCTATTTTGTAGCTACAGGGACTGATTTGGAGCCAGCACCCCAAAGGCTTCCTCCAAAGGGCTGCACATATGCGGCTGTGTCGCCCCCATGTCACAATGCCAGCACCCGACAACGCAGTGGTCACCAGGCCCCACGCAGGATCCAGAGGAGCAGCCTCCCGTGTCCACTGCCAGAGCTGGCCCGGGGGCAGCCCCAGCACATCTGACAGGAAGCACTTGAGGAGCTGCTGGAATCACAGGCCAGGGGCTGAGGGAAGAAAACCTTGCATGAGGCTGCTGGAGGTTCTCTGCTGCAAGACAATCTGCTGGCAGGGCCACCTTCCAAGCTCGGCTCATGGATGCAAATCCTTTTCAACTGGATAGCAGTGGCAAGACCAAGGCAATTCCTTCTTGAGGAGCACTGCACAGCTCACCATCCTCATCTCCTACAGAGCAACGCTCAGGAGCCGTAAGAGATAGGATGTTGAGGGCTTGCAAGGGCTTGCAAGGACTTGCAGTGCTTTGGAACACCCACTGGTGTCCTACACAGGGACAGCAAGGATTCTTGCCCACAAGCTCCATCAGCTCAGAGGCACTTGGGCACTCTGGCAAGTCCGCGACATAGCTCCAGCTCAAGGGAGGATAGGGCTTGGGCAGCTCCTGGGAAGCATGAGCAGCCTGTGGGACAAGGAGCCAGGTCTGGCTCACATGCTCAGGGAACAGGCCATGGCCAGCACTGGGCTCAGCAAGGAACTTTTTCCCCTGGGGCACGTTGGCACTGGTCCCCGGCGGTTTTTTGCCTTCCTCTGCAGTTCTCAGCACCGCCCCTTGCCACCATTTCTTTGGGCCATTTGGCCTGGGAGCCGGCTGCTCATGCTCCACCATGCTGGCAGCCGCAGCTGCCACTTCTCAGTTCTCCCTGCAGGTAACACAAGCGCCTGGCAGGGACCAGAGCGCTTCTCATGCATCCCTGCCCAAGAAGCACAGCAGCCAAACAAGTTGTGGAAGGCAAAAAGTCTGCTCGTCATCGCTACATGTCACGCTTTGGAAGAGATGCCACGGTACCACTCACCTCTTCTTCCTCTTCTTCCTCTTCTTCTTCTTCTTCTTCTTCTTCTTCTTCTTCTTCTTCCTCCTCTTTTGTGCATGGTCAGTCCCACAAGTCCTTGTCAAGGTTCTCCCTCTGCAGGAACCGCGCACAGCTTGGCTTCTATTCCTGCTGCTGCTCTCTGCAGCTCTGGGACTTGCCTTTGCCAGCCTGCAAGGGATCTTTTCTCAGGCTAAACTGAAGAATGCCTCAGCCTACTCCTGGCTACACTTGGGCTTGAGCTAATGCTTGTGAGCCTGGCTTCTGAAACAGAGTCACAAAGGGGAAAAAAATGACACGAAGAAACATAACATGAATTAACATAAAATCAAGAAAATTAATAAATTAACAACAAAATAAAATAAAATTCACTGTGTTATGTGTCCTTGAAATTGATTTTGGAACTGAAAACCCTCTGTCCTTTCAGGCAAACAGTCTCTTAGATATTGGACTGGCGGACAGGAGAGAAGAGAAGAGGAGAGGCGAGGAGAGGAGAGGAGAGGAGAGGACAGGAGAGGAGAGGAGAGGAGAGGAGAGGAGAGGAGAGGAGAGGAGAGGAGAGGAGAGGAGAGCAGTTCTGCTCTGTCAGGCCTGCAGTTCTGCGTGACAAGCCCTGAGCGAGCCCTGAGGCCTCCATACATGATACTACAGGCAGTATTGCTACTGGAAGGAAGGCTGCACTGGCAACAAATCCACACTGTCTTTTTGCAAAAAAGGGACTCTATTAGGTTGCTTACTCCCCTATTTTGTAGCTACAGGGACTGATTTGGAGCCAGCACCCCAAAGGCTTCCTCCAAAGGGCTGCACATATGCGGCTGTGTCAGCCCCATGTCACAATGCCAGCACCCGGCAACGCAGTGGTCACCAGGCCCCACGCAGGATCCAGAGGAGCAGCCTCCCGTGTCCACTGCCAGAGCTGGCCCGGGGGCAGCCCCAGCACATCTGACAGGAAGCACTTGAGGAGCTGCTGGAATCACAGGCCAGGGGCTGAGGGAAGAAAACCTTGCATGAGGCTGCTGGAGGTTCTCTGCTGCAAGACAATCTGCTGGCAGGGCCACCTTCCAAGCTCGGCTCATGGATGCAAATCCTTTTCAACTGGATAGCAGTGGCAAGACCAAGGCAATTCCTTCTTGAGGAGCACTGCACAGCTCACCATCCTCATCTCCTACAGAGCAACGCTCAGGAGCCGTAAGAGATAGGATGTTGAGGGCTTGCAAGGGCTTGCAAGGACTTGCAGTGCTTTGGAACACCCACTGGTGTCCTACACAGGGACAGCAAGGATTCTTGCCCACAAGCTCCATCAGCTCAGAGGCACTTGGGCACTCTGGCAAGTCCGCGACATAGCTCCAGCTCAAGGGAGGATAGGGCTTGGGCAGCTCCTGGGAAGCATGAGCAGCCTGTGGGACAAGGAGCCAGGTCTGGCTCACATGCTCAGGGAACAGGCCATGGCCAGCACTGGGCTCAGCAAGGAACTTTTTCCCCTGGGGCACGTTGGCACTGGTCCCCGGCGGTTTTTTGCCTTCCTCTGCAGTTCTCAGCACCGCCCCTTGCCACCATTTCTTTGGGCCATTTGGCCTGGGAGCCGGCTGCTCATGCTCCACCATGCTGGCAGCCGCAGCTGCCACTTCTCAGTTCTCCCTGCAGGTAACACAAGCGCCTGGCAGGGACCAGAGCGCTTCTCATGCATCCCTGCCCAAGAAGCACAGCAGCCAAACAAGTTGTGGAAGGCAAAAAGTCTGCTCGTCATCGCTACATGTCACGCTTTGGAAGAGATGCCACGGTACCACTCACCTCTTCTTCCTCTTCTTCCTCTTCTTCTTCTTCTTCTTCTTCTTCTTCTTCTTCTTCTTCCTCCTCTTTTGTGCATGGTCAGTCCCACAAGTCCTTGTCAAGGTTCTCCCTCTGCAGGAACCGCGCACAGCTTGGCTTCTATTCCTGCTGCTGCTCTCTGCAGCTCTGGGACTTGCCTTTGCCAGCCTGCAAGGGATCTTTTCTCAGGCTAAACTGAAGAATGCCTCAGCCTACTCCTGGCTACACTTGGGCTTGAGCTAATGCTTGTGAGCCTGGCTTCTGAAACAGAGTCACAAAGGGGAAAAAAATGACACGAAGAAACATAACATGAATTAACATAAAATCAAGAAAATTAATAAATTAACAACAAAATAAAATAAAATTCACTGTGTTATGTGTCCTTGAAATTGATTTTGGAACTGAAAACCCTCTGTCCTTTCAGGCAAACAGTCTCTTAGATATTGGACTGGCGGACAGGAGAGAAGAGAAGAGGAGAGGCGAGGAGAGGAGAGGAGAGGAGAGGACAGGAGAGGAGAGGAGAGGAGAGGAGAGGAGAGGAGAGGAGAGGAGAGGAGAGGAGAGGAGAGGAGAGCAGTTCTGCTCTGTCAGGCCTGCAGTTCTGCGTGACAAGCCCTGAGCGAGCCCTGAGGCCTCCATACATGATACTACAGGCAGTATTGCTACTGGAAGGAAGGCTGCACTGGCAACAAATCCACACTGTCTTTTTGCAAAAAAGGGACTCTATTAGGTTGCTTACTCCCCTATTTTGTAGCTACAGGGACTGATTTGGAGCCAGCACCCCAAAGGCTTCCTCCAAAGGGCTGCACATATGCGGCTGTGTCAGCCCCATGTCACAATGCCAGCACCCGGCAACGCAGTGGTCACCAGGCCCCACGCAGGATCCAGAGGAGCAGCCTCCCGTGTCCACTGCCAGAGCTGGCCCGGGGGCAGCCCCAGCACATCTGACAGGAAGCACTTGAGGAGCTGCTGGAATCACAGGCCAGGGGCTGAGGGAAGAAAACCTTGCATGAGGCTGCTGGAGGTTCTCCGCTGCAAGACAATCTGCTGGCAGGGCCACCTTCCAAGCTCGGCTCATGGATGCAAATCCTTTTCAACTGGATAGCAGTGGCAAGACCAAGGCAATTCCTTCTTGAGGAGCACTGCACAGCTCACCATCCTCATCTCCTACAGAGCAACGCTCAGGAGCCGTAAGAGATAGGATGTTGAGGGCTTGCAAGGGCTTGCAAGGACTTGCAGTGCTTTGGAACACCCACTGGTGTCCTACACAGGGACAGCAAGGATTCTTGCCCACAAGGTCTATCAGCTCAGAGGCACTTGGGCACTCTGGCAAGTCCGCGACATAGCTCCAGCTCAAGGGAGGATAGGGCTTGGGCAGCTCCTGGGAAGCATGAGCAGCCTGTGGGACAAGGAGCCAGGTCTGGCTCACATGCTCAGGGAACAGGCCATGGCCAGCACTGGGCTCAGCAAGGAACTTTTTCCCCTGGGGCACGTTGGCACTGGTCCCCGGCGGTTTTTTGCCTTCCTCTGCAGTTCTCAGCATCGCCCCTTGCCACCATTTCTTTGGGCCATTTGGCCTGGGAGCCGGCTGCTCATGCTCCACCATGCTGGCAGCCGCAGCTGCCACTTCTCAGCTCTCCCTGCAGGTAACACAAGCGCCTGGCAGGGACCAGAGCGCTTCTCATGCATCCCTGCCCAAGAAGCACAGCAGCCAAACAAGTTGTGGAAGGCAAAAAGTCTGCTCGTCATCGCTACATGTCACGCTTTGGAAGAGATGCCACGGTACCACTCACCTCTTCTTCCTCTTCTTCCTCTTCTTCTTCTTCTTCTTCTTCTTCTTCTTCTTCTTCTTCCTCCTCTTTTGTGCATGGTCAGTCCCACAAGTCCTTGTCAAGGTTCTCCCTCTGCAGGAACCGCGCACAGCTTGGCTTCTATTCCTGCTGCTGCTCTCTGCAGCTCTGGGACTTGCCTTTGCCAGCCTGCAAGGGATCTTTTCTCAGGCTAAACTGAAGAATGCCTCAGCCTACTCCTGGCTACACTTGGGCTTGAGCTAATGCTTGTGAGCCTGGCTTCTGAAACAGAGTCACAAAGGGGAAAAAAATGACACGAAGAAACATAACATGAATTAACATAAAATCAAGAAAATTAATAAATTAACAACAAAATAAAATAAAATTCACTGTGTTATGTGTCCTTGAAATTGATTTTGGAACTGAAAACCCTCTGTCCTTTCAGGCAAACAGTCTCTTAGATATTGGACTGGCGGACAGGAGAGAAGAGAAGAGGAGAGGCGAGGAGAGGAGAGGAGAGGAGAGGACAGGAGAGGAGAGGAGAGGAGAGGAGAGGAGAGGAGAGGAGAGGAGAGGAGAGGAGAGGAGAGGAGAGCAGTTCTGCTCTGTCAGGCCTGCAGTTCTGCGTGACAAGCCCTGAGCGAGCCCTGAGGCCTCCATACATGATACTACAGGCAGTATTGCTACTGGAAGGAAGGCTGCACTGGCAACAAATCCACACTGTCTTTTTGCAAAAAAGGGACTCTATTAGGTTGCTTACTCCCCTATTTTGTAGCTACAGGTACTGATTTGGAGCCAGCACCCCAAAGGCTTCCTCCAAAGGGCTGCACATATGCGGCTGTGTCAGCCCCATGTCACAATGCCAGCACCCGGCAACGCAGTGGTCACCAGGCC
This sequence comes from Caloenas nicobarica, assembly GCF_036013445.1. NCBI lineage: Eukaryota > Metazoa > Chordata > Aves > Columbiformes > Columbidae > Caloenas > Caloenas nicobarica. The sequence goes on along the minus strand of NW_027017727.1, from coordinate 429,105 downwards.
CCACGCAGGATCCAGAGGAGCAGCCTCCCGTGTCCACTGCCAGAGCTGGCCCGGGGGCAGCCCCAGCACATCTGACAGGAAGCACTTGAGGAGCTGCTGGAATCACAGGCCAGGGGCTGAGGGAAGAAAACCTTGCATGAGGCTGCTGGAGGTTCTCTGCTGCAAGACAATCTGCTGGCAGGGCCACCTTCCAAGCTCGGCTCATGGATGCAAATCCTTTTCAACTGGATAGCAGTGGCAAGACCAAGGCAATTCCTTCTTGAGGAGCACTGCACAGCTCACCATCCTCATCTCCTACAGAGCAACGCTCAGGAGCCGTAAGAGATAGGATGTTGAGGGCTTGCAAGGGCTTGCAAGGACTTGCAGTGCTTTGGAACACCCACTGGTGTCCTACACAGGGACAGCAAGGATTCTTGCCCACAAGGTCTATCAGCTCAGAGGCACTTGGGCACTCTGGCAAGTCCGCGACATAGCTCCAGCTCAAGGGAGGATAGGGCTTGGGCAGCTCCTGGGAAGCATGAGCAGCCTGTGGGACAAGGAGCCAGGTCTGGCTCACATGCTCAGGGAACAGGCCATGGCCAGCACTGGGCTCAGCAAGGAACTTTTTCCCCTGGGGCACGTTGGCACTGGTCCCCGGCGGTTTTTTGCCTTCCTCTGCAGTTCTCAGCATCGCCCCTTGCCACCATTTCTTTGGGCCATTTGGCCTGGGAGCCGGCTGCTCATGCTCCACCATGCTGGCAGCCGCAGCTGCCACTTCTCAGCTCTCCCTGCAGGTAACACAAGCGCCTGGCAGGGACCAGAGCGCTTCTCATGCATCCCTGCCCAAGAAGCACAGCAGCCAAACAAGTTGTGGAAGGCAAAAAGTCTGCTCGTCATCGCTACATGTCACGCTTTGGAAGAGATGCCACGGTACCACTCACCTCTTCTTCCTCTTCTTCCTCTTCTTCTTCTTCTTCTTCTTCTTCTTCTTCTTCTTCTTCCTCCTCTTTTGTGCATGGTCAGTCCCACAAGTCCTTGTCAAGGTTCTCCCTCTGCAGGAACCGCGCACAGCTTGGCCTCTATTCCTGCTGCTGCTCTCTGCAGCTCTGGGACTTGCCTTTGCCAGCCTGCAAGGGATCTTTTCTCAGGCTAAACTGAAGAATGCCTCAGCCTACTCCTGGCTACACTTGGGCTTGAGCTAATGCTTGTGAGCCTGGGTTCTGAAACAGAGTCACAAAGGGGAAAAAAATGACACGAAGAAACATAACATGAATTAACATAAAATCAAGAAAATTAATAAATTAACAACAAAATCAAATACAATTCATTGTGTTATGTGTCCTTGAAATTGATTTTGGAACTGAAAACCCTCTGTCCTTTCAGGCAAACAGTCTCTTAGATATTGGACTGGCGGATAGGAGAGAAGAGAAGAGGAGAGGCGAGGAGAGGAGAGGAGAGGAGAGGAGAGCAGTTCTGCTCTGTCAGGCCTGCAGTTCTGCGTGACAAGCCCTGAGCGAGCCCTGAGGCCTCCATACATGATACTACAGGCAGTGTTGCTACTGGAAGGAAGGCTGCACTGGCAACAAATCCACACTGTCTTTTTGCAAAAAAGGGGCTCTATTAGGTTGCTTACTCCCCTATTTTGTAGGTACAGGGACTGATTTGGAGCCAGCACCCCAAAGGCTTCCTCCAAAGGGCTGCACATATGCGGCTGTGTCACCCCCATGTCACAATGCCAGCACCCGGCAACGCAGTGGTCACGAGGCCCCACGCAGGATCCAGAGGAGCAGCCTCCCGTGTCCACTGCCAGAGCTGGCCCGGGGGCAGCCCCAGCACATCTGACAGGAAGCACTTGAGGAGCTGCTGGAATCACAGGCCAGGGGCTGAGGGAAGAAAACCTTGCATGAGGCTGCTGGAGGTTCTCCGCTGCAAGACAATCTGCTGGCAGGGCCACCTTCCAAGCTCGGCTCATGGATGCAAATCCTTTTCAACTGGATAGCAGTGGCAAGACCAAGGCAATTCCTTCTTGAGGAGCACTGCACAGCTCACCATCCTCATCTCCTACAGAGCAACGCTCAGGAGCCGTAAGAGATAGGATGTTGAGGGCTTGCAAGGGCTTGCAAGGACTTGCAGTGCTTTGGAACACCCACTGGTGTCCTCCACAGGGACAGCAAGGATTCTTGCCCACAAGCTCCATCAGCTCAGAGGCACTTGGGCACTCTGGCAAGTCCGCGACATAGCTCCAGCTCAAGGGAGGATAGGGCTTGGGCAGCTCCTGGGAAGCATGAGCAGCCTGTGGGACAAGGAGCCAGGTCTGGCTCACATGCTCAGGGAACAGCCCATGGCCAGCACTGGGCTCAGCAAGGAACTTTTTGCCCCGGGGCACATTGGCACTGGTCCCTGGTGGTTTTTTACCTTCCTCTGCAGTTCTCAGCACCGCCCCTTGCCACCATTTCTTTGGGCCATTTGGCCCGGGAGCCGGCTGCTCATGCTCCACCATGCTGGCAGCCGCAGCTGCCACTTCTCAGCTCTCCCTGCAGCTAACACAAGCGCCTGGCAGGGACCAGAGCGCTTCTCATGCATCCCTGCCCAAGAAGCACAGCAGCCAAACAAGTTGTGGAAGGCAAAAAGTCTGCTCGTCATCGCTACATGTCACGCTTTGGAAGAGATGCCACGGTACCACTCACCTCTTCTTCCTCTTCTTCCTCTTCTTCTTCTTCTTCTTCTTCTTCTTCTTCTTCTTCTTCCTCCTCTTTTGTGCATGGTCAGTCCCACAACTCCTTGTCAAGGTTCTCCCTCTGCAGGAACCGTGGACAGCTTGGCCTCTATTCCTGCTGCTGCTCTCTGCAGCTCTGGGACTTGCCTTTGCCAGCCTGCAAGGGATCTTTTCTCAGGCTAAACTGAAGAATGCCTCAGCCTACTCCTGGCTACACTTGGGCTTGAGCTAATGCTTGTGAGCCTGGCGTCTGAAACAGAGTCACAAAGGGGAAAAAAATGACACGAAGAAACATAACATGAATTAACATAAAATCAAGAAAATTAATAAATTAACAACAAAATAAAATAAAATTCATTGTGTTATGTGTCCTTGAAATTGATTTTGGAACTGAAAACCCTCTGTCCTTTCAGGCAAACAGTCTCTTAGATATTGGACTGGCGGACAGGAGAGAAGAGGAGAGGAGAGGAGAGGAGAGGAGAGGAGAGGAGAGGAGAGGAGAGGAGAGGAGAGCAGTTCTGCTCTGTCAGGCCTGCAGTTCTGCGTGACAAGCCCTGAGCGAGCCCTGAGGCCTCCATACATGATACTACAGGCAGTATTGCTACTGGAAGGAAGGCTGCACTGGCAACAAATCCACACTGTCTTTTTGCAAAAAAGGGACTCTATTAGGTTGCTTACTCCCCTATTTTGTAGCTACAGGGACTGATTTGGAGCCAGCACCCCAAAGGCTTCCTCCAAAGGGCTGCACATATGCGGCTGTGTCAGCCCCATGTCACAATGCCAGCACCCGGCAACGCAGTGGTCACCAGGCCCCACGCAGGATCCAGAGGAGCAGCCTCCCGTGTCCACTGCCAGAGCTGGCCCGGGGGCAGCCCCAGCACATCTGACAGGAAGCACTTGAGGAGCTGCTGGAATCACAGGCCAGGGGCTGAGGGAAGAAAACCTTGCATGAGGCTGCTGGAGGTTCTCCGCTGCAAGACAATCTGCTGGCAGGGCCACCTTCCAAGCTCGGCTCATGGATGCAAATCCTTTTCAACTGGATAGCAGTGGCAAGACCAAGGCAATTCCTTCTTGAGGAGCACTGCACAGCTCACCATCCTCATCTCCTACAGAGCAACGCTCAAGAGCCCTAAGAGATAGGATGTTGAGGGCTTGCAAGGGCTTGCAAGGACTTGCAGTGCTTTGGAACACCCACTGGTGTCCTACACAGGGACAGCAAGGATTCTTGCCCACAAGCTCCATCAGCTCAGAGGCAGTTGGGCACTCTGGCAAGTCCGCGACATAGCTCCAGCTCAAGGGAGGATAGGGCTTGGGCAGCTCCTGGGAAGCATGAGCAGCCTGTGGGACAAGGAGCCAGGTCTGGCTCACATGCTCAGGGAACAGCCCATGGCCAGCACTGGGCTCAGCAAGGAACTTTTTCCCCTGGGGCACGTTGGCACTGGTCCCCGGCGGTTTTTTACCTTCCTCTGCAGTTCTCAGCACGGCCCCTTGCCACCATTTCTTTGGGCCATTTGGCCTGGGAGCCGGCTGCTCATGCTCCACCATGCTGGCAGCCGCAGCTGCCACTTCTCAGCTCTCCCTGCAGCTAACACAAGCGCCTGGCAGGGACCAGAGCGCTTCTCATGCATCCCTGCCCAAGAAGCACAGCAGCCAAACAAGTTGTGGAAGGCAAAAAGTCTGCTTGTCATCGCTACATGTCACGCTTTGGAAGAGATGCCACGGTACCACTCACCTCTTCTTCCTCTTCTTCCTCTTCTTCTTCTTCTTCTTCTTCTTCTTCTTCTTCTTCTTCCTCCTCTTTTGTGCATGGTCAGTCCCACAAGTCCTTGTCAAGGTTCTCCCTCTGCAGGAACCGCGGACAGCTTGGCCTCTATTCCTGCTGCTGCTCTCTGCAGCTCTGGGACTTGCCTTTGCCAGCCTGCAAGGGATCTTTTCTCAGGCTAAACTGAAGAATGCCTCAGCCTACTCCTGGCTACACTTGGGCTTGAGCTAATGCTTGTGAGCCTGGGTTCTGAAACAGAGTCACAAAGGGGAAAAAAATGACACGAAGAAACATAACATGAATTAACATAAAATCAAGAAAATTAATAAATTAACAACAAAATAAAATAAAATTCATTGTGTTATGTGTCCTTGAAATTGATTTTGGAACTGAAAACCCTCTGTCCTTTCAGGCAAACAGTCTCTTAGATATTGGACTGGCAGACAGGAGAGAAGAGAAGAGGAGAGGTGAGGAGAGGAGAGGAGAGGAGAGGAGAGCAGTTCTGCTCTGTCAGGCCTGCAGTTCTGCGTGACAAGCCCTGAGCGAGCCCTGAGGCCTCCATACATGATACTACAGGCAGTATTGCTACTGGAAGGAAGGCTGCACTGGCAACAAATCCACACTGTCTTTTTGCAAAAAAGGGACTCTATTAGGTTGCTTCCTCCCCTATTTTGTAGCTACAGGGACTGATTTGGAGCCAGCACCCCAAAGGCTTCCTCCAAAGGGCTGCACATATGCGGCTGTGTCACCCCCATGTCACAATGCCAGCACCCGGCAACGCAGTGGTCACGAGGCCCCACGCAGGATCCAGAGGAGCAGCCTCCCGTGTCCACTGCCAGAGCTGGCCCGGGGGCAGCCCCAGCACATCTGACAGGAAGCACTTGAGGAGCTGCTGGAATCACAGGCCAGGGGCTGAGGGAAGAAAACCTTGCATGAGGCTGCTGGAGGTTCTCCGCTGCAAGACAATCTGCTGGCAGGGCCACCTTCCAAGCTCGGCTCATGGATGCAAATCCTTTTCAACTGGATAGCAGTGGCAAGACCAAGGCAATTCCTTCTTGAGGAGCACTGCACAGCTCACCATCCTCATCTCCTACAGAGCAACGCTCAGGAGCCGTAAGAGATAGGATGTTGAGGGCTTGCAAGGGCTTGCAAGGACTTGCAGTGCTTTGGAACACCCACTGGTGTCCTCCACAGGGACAGCAAGGATTCTTGCCCACAAGCTCCATCAGCTCAGAGGCACTTGGGCACTCTGGCAAGTCCGCGACATAGCTCCAGCTCAAGGGAGGATAGGGCTTGGGCAGCTCCTGGGAAGCATGAGCAGCCTGTGGGACAAGGAGCCAGGTCTGGCTCACATGCTCAGGGAACAGCCCATGGCCAGCACTGGGCTCAGCAAGGAACTTTTTGCCCCGGGGCACATTGGCACTGGTCCCTGGTGGTTTTTTACCTTCCTCTGCAGTTCTCAGCACCGCCCCTTGCCACCATTTCTTTGGGCCATTTGGCCCGGGAGCCGGCTGCTCATGCTCCACCATGCTGGCAGCCGCAGCTGCCACTTCTCAGCTCTCCCTGCAGCTAACACAAGCGCCTGGCAGGGACCAGAGCGCTTCTCATGCATCCCTGCCCAAGAAGCACAGCAGCCAAACAAGTTGTGGAAGGCAAAAAGTCTGCTCGTCATCGCTACATGTCACGCTTTGGAAGAGATGCCACGGTACCACTCACCTCTTCTTCCTCTTCTTCCTCTTCTTCTTCTTCTTCTTCTTCTTCTTCTTCTTCTTCTTCCTCCTCTTTTGTGCATGGTCAGTCCCACAACTCCTTGTCAAGGTTCTCCCTCTGCAGGAACCGTGGACAGCTTGGCCTCTATTCCTGCTGCTGCTCTCTGCAGCTCTGGGACTTGCCTTTGCCAGCCTGCAAGGGATCTTTTCTCAGGCTAAACTGAAGAATGCCTCAGCCTACTCCTGGCTACACTTGGGCTTGAGCTAATGCTTGTGAGCCTGGCGTCTGAAACAGAGTCACAAAGGGGAAAAAAATGACACGAAGAAACATAACATGAATTAACATAAAATCAAGAAAATTAATAAATTAACAACAAAATAAAATAAAATTCATTGTGTTATGTGTCCTTGAAATTGATTTTGGAACTGAAAACCCTCTGTCCTTTCAGGCAAACAGTCTCTTAGATATTGGACTGGCGGACAGGAGAGAAGAGGAGAGGAGAGGAGAGGAGAGGAGAGGAGAGGAGAGGAGAGGAGAGGAGAGGAGAGCAGTTCTGCTCTGTCAGGCCTGCAGTTCTGCGTGACAAGCCCTGAGCGAGCCCTGAGGCCTCCATACATGATACTACAGGCAGTATTGCTACTGGAAGGAAGGCTGCACTGGCAACAAATCCACACTGTCTTTTTGCAAAAAAGGGACTCTATTAGGTTGCTTACTCCCCTATTTTGTAGCTACAGGGACTGATTTGGAGCCAGCACCCCAAAGGCTTCCTCCAAAGGGCTGCACATATGCGGCTGTGTCAGCCCCATGTCACAATGCCAGCACCCGGCAACGCAGTGGTCACCAGGCCCCACGCAGGATCCAGAGGAGCAGCCTCCCGTGTCCACTGCCAGAGCTGGCCCGGGGGCAGCCCCAGCACATCTGACAGGAAGCACTTGAGGAGCTGCTGGAATCACAGGCCAGGGGCTGAGGGAAGAAAACCTTGCATGAGGCTGCTGGAGGTTCTCCGCTGCAAGACAATCTGCTGGCAGGGCCACCTTCCAAGCTCGGCTCATGGATGCAAATCCTTTTCAACTGGATAGCAGTGGCAAGACCAAGGCAATTCCTTCTTGAGGAGCACTGCACAGCTCACCATCCTCATCTCCTACAGAGCAACGCTCAAGAGCCCTAAGAGATAGGATGTTGAGGGCTTGCAAGGGCTTGCAAGGACTTGCAGTGCTTTGGAACACCCACTGGTGTCCTACACAGGGACAGCAAGGATTCTTGCCCACAAGCTCCATCAGCTCAGAGGCAGTTGGGCACTCTGGCAAGTCCGCGACATAGCTCCAGCTCAAGGGAGGATAGGGCTTGGGCAGCTCCTGGGAAGCATGAGCAGCCTGTGGGACAAGGAGCCAGGTCTGGCTCACATGCTCAGGGAACAGCCCATGGCCAGCACTGGGCTCAGCAAGGAACTTTTTCCCCTGGGGCACGTTGGCACTGGTCCCCGGCGGTTTTTTACCTTCCTCTGCAGTTCTCAGCACGGCCCCTTGCCACCATTTCTTTGGGCCATTTGGCCTGGGAGCCGGCTGCTCATGCTCCACCATGCTGGCAGCCGCAGCTGCCACTTCTCAGCTCTCCCTGCAGCTAACACAAGCGCCTGGCAGGGACCAGAGCGCTTCTCATGCATCCCTGCCCAAGAAGCACAGCAGCCAAACAAGTTGTGGAAGGCAAAAAGTCTGCTTGTCATCGCTACATGTCACGCTTTGGAAGAGATGCCACGGTACCACTCACCTCTTCTTCCTCTTCTTCCTCTTCTTCTTCTTCTTCTTCTTCTTCTTCTTCTTCTTCTTCCTCCTCTTTTGTGCATGGTCAGTCCCACAAGTCCTTGTCAAGGTTCTCCCTCTGCAGGAACCGCGGACAGCTTGGCCTCTATTCCTGCTGCTGCTCTCTGCAGCTCTGGGACTTGCCTTTGCCAGCCTGCAAGGGATCTTTTCTCAGGCTAAACTGAAGAATGCCTCAGCCTACTCCTGGCTACACTTGGGCTTGAGCTAATGCTTGTGAGCCTGGGTTCTGAAACAGAGTCACAAAGGGGAAAAAAATGACACGAAGAAACATAACATGAATTAACATAAAATCAAGAAAATTAATAAATTAACAACAAAATAAAATAAAATTCATTGTGTTATGTGTCCTTGAAATTGATTTTGGAACTGAAAACCCTCTGTCCTTTCAGGCAAACAGTCTCTTAGATATTGGACTGGCAGACAGGAGAGAAGAGAAGAGGAGAGGTGAGGAGAGGAGAGGAGAGGAGAGGAGAGGAGAGGAGAGGAGAGCAGTTCTGCTCTGTCAGGCCTGCAGTTCTGCGTGACAAGCCCTGAGCGAGCCCTGAGGCCTCCATACATGATACTACAGGCAGTATTGCTACTGGAAGGAAGGCTGCACTGGCAACAAATCCACACTGTCTTTTTGCAAAAAAGGGACTCTATTAGGTTGCTTACTCCCCTATTTTGTAGCTACAGGGACTGATTTGGAGCCAGCACCCCAAAGGCTTCCTCCAAAGGGCTGCACATATGCGGCTGTGTCAGCCCCATGTCACAATGCCAGCACCCGGCAACGCAGTGGTCACCAGGCCCCACGCAGGATCCAGAGGAGCAGCCTCCCGTGTCCACTGCCAGAGCTGGCCCGGGGGCAGCCCCAGCACATCTGACAGGAAGCACTTGAGGAGCTGCTGGAATCACAGGCCAGGGGCTGAGGGAAGAAAACCTTGCATGAGGCTGCTGGAGGTTCTCCGCTGCAAGACAATCTGCTGGCAGGGCCACCTTCCAAGCTCGGCTCATGGATGCAAATCCTTTTCAACTGGATAGCAGTGGCAAGACCAAGGCAATTCCTTCTTGAGGAGCACTGCACAGCTCACCATCCTCATCTCCTACAGAGCAACGCTCAAGAGCCCTAAGAGATAGGATGTTGAGGGCTTGCAAGGGCTTGCAAGGACTTGCAGTGCTTTGGAACACCCACTGGTGTCCTACACAGGGACAGCAAGGATTCTTGCCCACAAGCTCCATCAGCTCAGAGGCACTTGGGCACTCTGGCAAGTCCGCGACATAGCTCCAGCTCAAGGGAGGATAGGGCTTGGGCAGCTCCTGGGAAGCATGAGCAGCCTGTGGGACAAGGAGCCAGGTCTGGCTCACATGCTCAGGGAACAGCCCATGGCCAGCACTGGGCTCAGCAAGGAACTTTTTGCCCCGGGGCACATTGGCACTGGTCCCCGGTGGTTCTTTGCCTTCCTCTGCAGTTCTCAGCACCGCCCCTTGCCACCATTTCTTTGGGCCATTTGGCCCGGGAGCCGGCTGCTCATGCTCCACCATGCTGGCAGCCGCAGCTGCCACTTCTCAGCTCTCCCTGCAGGTAACACAAGCGCCTGGCAGGGACCAGAGCGCTTCTCATGCATCCCTGCCCAAGAAGCACAGCAGCCAAACAAGTTGTGGAAGGCAAAAAGTCTGCTTGTCATCGCTACATGTCACGTATTGGAAGAGATGCCACGGTACCACTCACCTCTTCTTCCTCTTCTTCCTCTTCTTCTTCTTCTTCTTCTTCTTCTTCTTCTTCTTCTTCTTCCTCCTCTTTTGTGCATGGTCAGTCCCACAACTCCTTGTCAAGGTTCTCCCTCTGCAGGAACCGCGCACAGCTTGGCCTCTATTCCTGCTGCTGCTCTCTGCAGCTCTGGGACTTGCCTTTGCCAGCCTGCAAGGGATCTTTTCTCAGGCTAAACTGAAGAATGCCTCAGCCTACTCCTGGCTACACTTGGGCTTGAGCTAATGCTTGTGAGCCTGGGTTCTGAAACAGAGTCACAAAGGGTAAAAAAATGACACGAAGAAACATAACATGAATTAACATAAAATCAAGAAAATTAATAAATTAACAACAAAATAAAATAAAATTCACTGTGTTATGTGTCCTTGAAATTGATTTTGGAACTGAAAACCCTCTGTCCTTTCAGGCAAACAGTCTCTTAGATATTGGACTGGCGGACAGGAGAGAAGAGAAGAGGAGAGGCGAGGAGAGGAGAGGAGAGGAGAGGAGAGGACAGGAGAGGAGAGGAGAGGAGAGGACAGGAGAGGAGAGGAGAGGAGAGGAGAGGAGAGGAGAGGAGAGCAGTTCTGCTCTGTCAGGCCTGCAGTTCTGCGTGACAAGCCCTGAGCGAGCCCTGAGGCCTCCATACATGATACTACAGGCAGTATTGCTACTGGAAGGAAGGCTGCACTGGCAACAAATCCACACTGTCTTTTTGCAAAAAAGGGACTCTATTAGGTTGCTTACTCCCCTATTTTGTAGCTACAGGGACTGATTTGGAGCCAGCACCCCAAAGGCTTCCTCCAAAGGGCTGCACATATGCGGCTGTGTCAGCCCCATGTCACAATGCCAGCACCCGGCAACGCAGTGGTCACCAGGCCCCACGCAGGATCCAGAGGAGCAGCCTCCCGTGTCCACTGCCAGAGCTGGCCCGGGGGCAGCCCCAGCACATCTGACAGGAAGCACTTGAGGAGCTGCTGGAATCACAGGCCAGGGGCTGAGGGAAGAAAACCTTGCATGAGGCTGCTGGAGGTTCTCTGCTGCAAGACAATCTGCTGGCAGGGCCACCTTCCAAGCTCGGCTCATGGATGCAAATCCTTTTCAACTGGATAGCAGTGGCAAGACCAAGGCAATTCCTTCTTGAGGAGCACTGCACAGCTCACCATCCTCATCTCCTACACAGCAACGCTCAGGAGCCGTAAGAGATAGGATGTCGAGGGCTTGCAAGGGCTTGCAAGGGCTTGCAAGGGCTTGCAGTGCTTTGGAAAACCCACTGGTGTCCTCCACAGGGACAGCAAGGATTCTTGCCCACAAGCTCCATCAGCTCAGAGGCACTTGGGCACTCTGGCAAGTCCGCGACATAGCTCCAGCTCAAGGGAGGATAGGGCTTGGGCAGCTCCTGGGAAGCATGAGCAGCCTGTGGGACAAGGAGCCAGGTCTGGCTCACATGCTCAGGGAACAGCCCATGGCCAGCACTGGGCTCAGCAAGGAACTTTTTCCCCTGGGGCACGTTGGCACTGGTCCCCGGCGGTTTTTTGCCTTCCTCTGCAGTTCTCAGCACCGCCCCTTGCCACCATTTCTTTGGGCCATTTGGCCTGGGAGCCGGCTGCTCATGCTCCACCATGCTGGCAGCCGCAGCTGCCACTTCTCAGCTCTCCCTGCAGCTAACACAAGCGCCTGGCAGGGACCAGAGCGCTTCTCATGCATCCCTGCCCAAGAAGCACAGCAGCCAAACAAGTTGTGGAAGGCAAAAAGTCTGCTCGTCATCGCTACATGTCACGCTTTGGAAGAGATGCCACGGTACCACTCACCTCTTCTTCCTCTTCTTCCTCTTCTTCTTCTTCTTCTTCTTCTTCTTCTTCTTCTTCTTCCTCCTCTTTTGTGCATGGTCAGTCCCACAAGTCCTTGTCAAGGTTCTCCCTCTGCAGGTACCGCGCACAGCTTGGCTTCTATTCCTGCTGCTGCTCTCTGCAGCTCTGGGACTTGCCTTTGCCAGCCTGCAAGGGATCTTTTCTCAGGCTAAACTGAAGAATGCCTCAGCCTACTCCTGGCTACACTTGGGCTTGAGCTAATGCTTGTGAGCCTGGCTTCTGAAACAGAGTCACAAAGGGGAAAAAAATGACACGAAGAAACATAACATGAATTAACATAAAATCAAGAAAATTAATAAATTAACAACAAAATAAAATAAAATTCACTGTGTTATGTGTCCTTGAAATTGATTTTGGAACTGAAAACCCTCTGTCCTTTCAGGCAAACAGTCTCTTAGATATTGGACTGGCGGACAGGAGAGAAGAGAAGAGGAGAGGCGAGGAGAGGAGAGGAGAGGAGAGGACAGGAGAGGAGAGGAGAGGAGAGGAGAGGAGAGGAGAGGAGAGGAGAGCAGTTCTGCTCTGTCAGGCCTGCAGTTCTGCGTGACAAGCCCTGAGCGAGCCCTGAGGCCTCCATCCATGATACTACAGGCAGTATTGCTACTGGAAGGAAGGCTGCACTGGCAACAAATCCACACTGTCTTTTTGCAAAAAAGGGACTCTATTAGGTTGCTTACTCCCCTATTTTGTAGCTACAGGGACTGATTTGGAGCCAGCACCCCAAAGGCTTCCTCCAAAGGGCTGCACATATGCGGCTGTGTCAGCCCCATGTCACAATGCCAGCACCCGGCAACGCAGTGGTCACCAGGCCCCACGCAGGATCCAGAGGAGCAGCCTCCCGTGTCCACTGCCAGAGCTGGCCCGGGGGCAGCCCCAGCACATCTGACAGGAAGCACTTGAGGAGCTGCTGGAATCACAGGCCAGGGGCTGAGGGAAGAAAACCTTGCATCAGGCTGCTGGAGGTTCTCTGCTGCAAGACAATCTGCTGGCAGGGCCACCTTCCAAGCTCGGCTCATGGATGCAAATCCTTTTCAACTGGATAGCAGTGGCAAGACCAAGGCAATTCCTTCTTGAGGAGCACTGCACAGCTCACCATCCTCATCTCCTACAGAGCAACGCTCAGGAGCCGTAAGAGATAGGATGTTGAGGGCTTGCAAGGGCTTGCAAGGACTTGCAGTGCTTTGGAACACCCACTGGTGTCCTCCACAGGGACAGCAAGAATTCTTGCCCACAAGCTCCATCAGGTCAGAGGCACTTGGGCACTCTGGCAAGTCCGCGACATAGCTCCAGCTCAAGGGAGGATAGGGCTTGGGCAGCTCCTGGGAAGCATGAGCAGCCTGTGGGACAAGGAGCCAGGTCTGGCTCACATGCTCAGGGAACAGCCCATGGCCAGCACTGGGCTCAGCAAGGAACTTTTTGCCCCGGGGCACATTGGCACTGGTCCCCGGTGGTTTTTTACCTTCCTCTGCAGTTCTCAGCACCGCCCCTTGCCACCATTTCTTTGGGCCATTTGGCCCGGGAGCCGGCTGCTCATGCTCCACCATGCTGGCAGCCGCAGCTGCCACTTCTCAGCTCTCCCTGCAGCTAACACAAGCGCCTGGCAGGGACCAGAGCGCTTCTCATGCATCCCTGCCCAAGAAGCACAGCAGCCAAACAAGTTGTGGAAGGCAAAAAGTCTGCTCGTCATCGCTACATGTCACGCTTTGGAAGAGATGCCACGGTACCACTCACCTCTTCTTCCTCTTCTTCCTCTTCTTCTTCTTCTTCTTCTTCTTCTTCTTCTTCTTCTTCCTCCTCTTTTGTGCATGGTCAGTCCCACAACTCCTTGTCAAGGTTCTCCCTCTGCAGGAACCGCGCACAGCTTGGCCTCTATTCCTGCTGCTGCTCTCTGCAGCTCTGGGACTTGCCTTTGCCAGCCTGCAAGGGATCTTTTCTCAGGCTAAACTGAAGAATGCCTCAGCCTACTCCTGGCTACACTTGGGCTTGAGCTAATGCTTGTGAGCCTGGGTTCTGAAACAGAGTCACAAAGGGGAAAAAAATGACACGAAGAAACATAACATGAATTAACATAAAATCAAGAAAATTAATAAATTAACAACAAAATCAAATACAATTCATTGTGTTATGTGTCCTTGAAATTGATTTTGGAACTGAAAACCCTCTGTCCTTTCAGGCAAACAGTCTCTTAGATATTGGACTGGCGGACAGGAGAGAAGAGAAGAGGAGAGGCGAGGAGAGGAGAGGAGAGGAGAGGAGAGGAGAGGACAGGAGAGGAGAGGAGAGGAGAGGACAGGAGAGGAGAGGAGAGGAGAGGAGAGGAGAGCAGTTCTGCTCTGTCAGGCCTGCAGTTCTGCGTCACAAGCCCTGAGCGAGCCCTGAGGCCTCCATACATGATACTACAGGCAGTATTGCTACTGGAGGGAAGGCTGCAGTGGCAACAAATCCACACTGTCTTTTTGCAAAAAAGGGACTCTATTAGGTTGCTTACTCCCCTATTTTGTAGCTACAGGGACTGATTTGGAGCCAGCACCCCAAAGGCTTCCTCCAAAGGGCTGCACATATGCGGCTGTGTCACCCCCATGTCACAATGCCAGCACCCGGCAACGCAGTGGTCACCAGGCCCCACGCAGGATCCAGAGGAGCAGCCTCCCGTGTCCACTGCCAGAGCTGGCCCGGGGGCAGCCCCAGCACATCTGACAGGAAGCACTTGAGGAGCTGCTGGAATCACAGGCCAGGGGCTGAGGGAAGAAAACCTTGCATGAGGCTGCTGGAGGTTCTCTGCTGCAAGACAATCTGCTGGCAGGGCCACCTTCCAAGCTCGGCTCATGGATGCAAATCCTTTTCAACTGGATAGCAGTGGCAAGACCAAGGCAATTCCTTCTTGAGGAGCACTGCACAGCTCACCATCCTCATCTCCTACAGAGCAACGCTCAGGAGCCGTAAGAGATAGGATGTGGAGGGCTTGCAAGGGCTTGCAAGGACTTGCAGTGCTTTGGAACACCCACTGGTGTCCTCCACAGGGACAGCAAGGATTCTTGCCCACAAGCTCCATCAGCTCAGAGGCAGTTGGGCACTCTGGCAAGTCCGCGACATAGCTCCAGCTCAAGGGAGGATAGGGCTTGGGCAGCTCCTGGGAAGCATGAGCAGCCTGTGGGACAAGGAGCCAGGTCTGGCTCACATGCTCAGGGAACAGCCCATGGCCAGCACTGGGCTCAGCAAGGAACTTTTTGCCCCGGGGCACATTGGCACTGGTCCCCGGTGGTTTTTTGCCTTCCTCTGCAGTTCTCAGCACCGCCCCTTGCCACCATTTCTTTGGGCCATTTGGCCCGGGAGCCGGCTGCTCATGCTCCACCATGCTGGCAGCCGCAGCTGCCACTTCTCAGTTCTCCCTGCAGGTAACACAAGCGCCTGGCAGGGACCAGAGCGCTTCTCATGCATCCCTGCCCAAGAAGCACAGCAGCCAAACAAGTTGTGGAAGGCAAAAAGTCTGCTCGTCATCGCTACATGTCACGCTTTGGAAGAGATGCCACGGTACCACTCACCTCTTCTTCCTCTTCTTCCTCTTCTTCTTCTTCTTCTTCTTCTTCTTCTTCTTCTTCTTCTTCCTCCTCTTTTGTGCATGGTCAGTTCCACAAGTCCTTGTCAAGGTTCTCCCTCTGCAGGAACCGCGGACAGCTTGGCCTCTATTCCTGCTGCTGCTCTCTGCAGCTCTGGGACTTGCCTTTGCCAGCCTGCAAGGGATCTTTTCTCAGGCTAAACTGAAGAATGCCTCAGCCTACTCCTGGCTACACTTGGGCTTGAGCTAATGCTTGTGAGCCTGGGTTCTGAAACAGAGTCACAAAGGGAAAAAAAATGACACGAAGAAACATCACATGAATTAACATAAAATCAAGAAAATTAATAAATTAACAACAAAATCAAATACAATTCATTGTGTTATGTGTCCTTGACATTGATTTTGGAACTGAAAACCCTCTGTCCTTTCAGGCAAACAGTCTCTTAGATATTGGACTGGCGGATAGGAGAGAAGAGAAGAGGAGAGGCGAGGAGAGGAGAGGAGAGGAGAGCAGTTCTGCTCTGTCAGGCCTGCAGTTCTGCGTGACAAGCCCTGAGCGAGCCCTGAGGCCTCCATACATGATACTACAGGCAGTATTGCTACTGGAGGGAAGGCTGCAGTGGCAACAAATCCACACTGTCTTTTTGCAAAAAAGGGACTCTATTAGGTTGCTTACTCCCCTATTTTGTAGCTACAGGGACTGATTTGGAGCCAGCACCCCAAAGGCTTCCTCCAAAGGGCTGCACATATGCGGCTGTGTCACCCCCATGTCACAATGCCAGCACCCGGCAACGCAGTGGTCACGAGGCCCCACGCAGGATCCAGAGGAGCAGCCTCCCGTGTCCTCTGCCAGAGCTGGCCCGGGGGCAGCCCCAGCACATCTGACAGGAAGCACTTGAGGAGCTGCTGGAATCACAGGCCAGGGGCTGAGGGAAGAAAACCTTGCATGAGGCTGCTGGAGGTTCTCCGCTGCAAGACAATCTGCTGGCAGGGCCACCTTCCAAGCTCGGCTCATGGATGCAAATCCTTTTGAACTGGATAGCAGTGGCAAGACCAAGGCAATTCCTTCTTGAGGAGCACTGCACAGCTCACCATCCTCATCTCCTACAGAGCAACGCTCAGGAGCCGTAAGAGATAGGATGTTGAGGGCTTGCAAGGGCTTGCAAGGACTTGCAGTGCTTTGGAACACCCACTGGTGTCCTCCACAGGGACAGCAAGGATTCTTGCCCACAAGCTCCATCAGCTCAGAGGCACTTGGGCACTCTGGCAAGTCCGCGACATAGCTCCAGCTCAAGGGAGGATAGGGCTTGGGCAGCTCCTGGGAAGCATGAGCAGCCTGTGGGACAAGGAGCCAGGTCTGGCTCACATGCTCAGGGAACAGCCCATGGCCAGCACTGGGCTCAGCAAGGAACTTTTTGCCCCGGGGCACATTGGCACTGGTCCCCGGTGGTTTTTTGCCTTCCTCTGCAGTTCTCAGCACCGCCCCTTGCCACCATTTCTTTGGGCCATTTGGCCCGGGAGCCGGCTGCTCATGCTCCACCATGCTGGCAGCCGCAGCTGCCACTTCTCAGTTCTCCCTGCAGGTAACACAAGCGCCTGGCAGGGACCAGAGCGCTTCTCATGCATCCCTGCCCAAGAAGCACAGCAGCCAAACAAGTTGTGGAAGGCAAAAAGTCTGCTCGTCATCGCTACATGTCACGCTTTGGAAGAGATGCCACGGTACCACTCACCTCTTCTTCCTCTTCTTCCTCTTCTTCTTCTTCTTCTTCTTCTTCTTCTTCTTCTTCTTCTTCCTCCTCTTTTGTGCATGGTCAGTCCCACAAGTCCTTGTCAAGGTTCTCCCTCTGCAGGAACCGCGGACAGCTTGGCCTCTATTCCTGCTGCTGCTCTCTGCAGCTCTGGGACTTGCCTTTGCCAGCCTGCAAGGGATCTTTTCTCAGGCTAAACTGAAGAATGCCTCAGCCTACTCCTGGCTACACTTGGGCTTGAGCTAATGCTTGTGAGCCTGGGTTCTGAAACAGAGTCACAAAGGGGAAAAAAATGACACGAAGAAACATAACATGAATTAACATAAAATCAAGAAAATTAATAAATTAACAACAAAATCAAATACAATTCATTGTGTTATGTGTCCTTGACATTGATTTTGGAACTGAAAACCCTCTGTCCTTTCAGGCAAACAGTCTCTTAGATATTGGACTGGCGGACAGGAGAGGAGAGAAGAGGAGAGGCGAGGAGAGGAGAGGAGAGGAGAGGAGAGCAGTTCTGCTCTGTCAGGCCTGCAGTTCTGCGTCACAAGCCCTGAGCGAGCCCTGAGGCCTCCATACATGATACTACAGGCAGTATTGCTACTGGAGGGAAGGCTGCACTGGCAACAAATCCACACTGTCTTTTTGCAAAAAAGGGACTCTAGTAGGTTGCTTACTCCCCTATTTTGTAGCTACAGGGACTGATTTGGAGCCAGCACCCCAAAGGCTTCCTCCAAAGGGCTGCACATATGCGGCTGTGTCACCCCCATGTCACAATGCCAGCACCCGGCAACGCAGTGGTCACCAGGCCCCACGCAGGATCCAGAGGAGCAGCCTCCCGTGTCCACTGCCAGAGCTGGCCCGGGGGCAGCCCCAGCACATCTGACAGGAAGCACTTGAGGAGCTGCTGGAATCACAGGCCAGGGGCTGAGGGAAGAAAACCTTGCATGAGGCTGCTGGAGGTTCTCTGCTGCAAGACAATCTGCTGGCAGGGCCACCTTCCAAGCTCGGCTCATGGATGCAAATCCTTTTCAACTGGATAGCAGTGGCAAGACCAAGGCAATTCCTTCTTGAGGAGCACTGCACAGCTCACCATCCTCATCTCCTACAGAGCAACGCTCAGGAGCCGTAAGAGATAGGATGTGGAGGGCTTGCAAGGGCTTGCAAGGACTTGCAGTGCTTTGGAACACCCACTGGTGTCCTCCACAGGGACAGCAAGGATTCTTGCCCACAAGCTCCATCAGCTCAGAGGCAGTTGGGCACTCTGGCAAGTCCGCGACATAGCTCCAGCTCAAGGGAGGATAGGGCTTGGGCAGCTCCTGGGAAGCATGAGCAGCCTGTGGGACAAGGAGCCAGGTCTGGCTCACATGCTCAGGGAACAGCCCATGCCCAGCACTGGGCTCAGCAAGGAACTTTTTGCCCCGGGGCACATTGGCACTGGTCCCCGGTGGTTTTTTGCCTTCCTCTGCAGTTCTCAGCACCGCCCCTTGCCACCATTTCTTTGGGCCATTTGGCCCGGGAGCCGGCTGCTCATGCTCCACCATGCTGGCAGCCGCAGCTGCCACTTCTCAGTTCTCCCTGCAGGTAACACAAGCGCCTGGCAGGGACCAGAGCGCTTCTCATGCATCCCTGCCCAAGAAGCACAGCAGCCAAACAAGTTGTGGAAGGCAAAAAGTCTGCTCGTCATCGCTACATGTCACGCTTTGGAAGAGATGCCACGGTACCACTCACCTCTTCTTCCTCTTCTTCCTCTTCTTCTTCTTCTTCTTCTTCTTCTTCTTCTTCTTCTTCTTCCTCCTCTTTTGTGCATGGTCAGTTCCACAAGTCCTTGTCAAGGTTCTCCCTCTGCAGGAACCGCGGACAGCTTGGCCTCTATTCCTGCTGCTGCTCTCTGCAGCTCTGGGACTTGCCTTTGCCAGCCTGCAAGGGATCTTTTCTCAGGCTAAACTGAAGAATGCCTCAGCCTACTCCTGGCTACACTTGGGCTTGAGCTAATGCTTGTGAGCCTGGGTTCTGAAACAGAGTCACAAAGGGAAAAAAAATGACACGAAGAAACATCACATGAATTAACATAAAATCAAGAAAATTAATAAATTAACAACAAAATCAAATACAATTCATTGTGTTATGTGTCCTTGAAATTGATTTTGGAACTGAAAACCCTCTGTCCTTTCAGGCAAACAGTCTCTTAGATATTGGACTGGCGGATAGGAGAGAAGAGAAGAGGAGAGGCGAGGAGAGGAGAGGAGAGGAGAGCAGTTCTGCTCTGTCAGGCCTGCAGTTCTGCGTGACAAGCCCTGAGCGAGCCCTGAGGCCTCCATACATGATACTACAGGCAGTATTGCTACTGGAGGGAAGGCTGCAGTGGCAACAAATCCACACTGTCTTTTTGCAAAAAAGGGACTCTATTAGGTTGCTTACTCCCCTATTTTGTAGCTACAGGGACTGATTTGGAGCCAGCACCCCAAAGGCTTCCTCCAAAGGGCTGCACATATGCGGCTGTGTCACCCCCATGTCACAATGCCAGCACCCGGCAACGCAGTGGTCACGAGGCCCCACGCAGGATCCAGAGGAGCAGCCTCCCGTGTCCTCTGCCAGAGCTGGCCCGGGGGCAGCCCCAGCACATCTGACAGGAAGCACTTGAGGAGCTGCTGGAATCACAGGCCAGGGGCTGAGGGAAGAAAACCTTGCATGAGGCTGCTGGAGGTTCTCCGCTGCAAGACAATCTAATGGCAGGGCCACCTTCCAAGCTCGGCTCATGGATGCAAATCCTTTTCAACTGGATAGCAGTGGCAAGACCAAGGCAATTCCTTCTTGAGGAGCACTGCACAGCTCACCATCCTCATCTCCTACAGAGCAACGCTCAGGAGCCGTAAGAGATATGATGTTGAGGGCTTGCAAGGGCTTGCAAGGACTTGCAGTGCTTTGGAACACCCACTGGTGTCCTCCACAGGGACAGCAAGGATTCTTGCCCACAAGCTCCATCAGCTCAGAGGCACTTGGGCACTCTGGCAAGTCCGCGACATAGCTCCAGCTCAAGGGAGGATAGGGCTTGGGCAGCTCCTGGGAAGCATGAGCAGCCTGTGGGACAAGGAGCCAGGTCTGGCTCACATGCTCAGGGAACAGCCCATGGCCAGCACTGGGCTCAGCAAGGAACTTTTTGCCCCGGGGCACATTGGCACTGGTCCCCGGTGGTTTTTTGCCTTCCTCTGCAGTTCTCAGCACCGCCCCTTGCCACCATTTCTTTGGGCCATTTGGCCCGGGAGCCGGCTGCTCATGCTCCACCATGCTGGCAGCCGCAGCTGCCACTTCTCAGTTCTCCCTGCAGGTAACACAAGCGCCTGGCAGGGACCAGAGCGCTTCTCATGCATCCCTGCCCAAGAAGCACAGCAGCCAAACAAGTTGTGGAAGGCAAAAAGTCTGCTCGTCATCGCTACATGTCACGCTTTGGAAGAGATGCCACGGTACCACTCACCTCTTCTTCCTCTTCTTCCTCTTCTTCTTCTTCTTCTTCTTCTTCTTCTTCTTCTTCTTCTTCCTCCTCTTTTGTGCATGGTCAGTCCCACAAGTCCTTGTCAAGGTTCTCCCTCTGCAGGAACCGCGGACAGCTTGGCCTCTATTCCTGCTGCTGCTCTCTGCAGCTCTGGGACTTGCCTTTGCCAGCCTGCAAGGGATCTTTTCTCAGGCTAAACTGAAGAATGCCTCAGCCTACTCCTGGCTACACTTGGGCTTGAGCTAATGCTTGTGAGCCTGGGTTCTGAAACAGAGTCACAAAGGGGAAAAAAATGACACGAAGAAACATAACATGAATTAACATAAAATCAAGAAAATTAATAAATTAACAACAAAATCAAATACAATTCATTGTGTTATGTGTCCTTGACATTGATTTTGGAACTGAAAACCCTCTGTCCTTTCAGGCAAACAGTCTCTTAGATATTGGACTGGCGGACAGGAGAGGAGAGAAGAGGAGAGGCGAGGAGAGGAGAGGAGAGGAGAGGAGAGCAGTTCTGCTCTGTCAGGCCTGCAGTTCTGCGTGACCAGCCCTGAGCGAGCCCTGAGGCCTCCATACATGATACTACAGGCAGTATTGCTACTGGAGGGAAGGCTGCACTGGCAACAAATCCACACTGTCTTTTTGCAAAAAAGGGACTCTAGTAGGTTGCTTACTCCCCTATTTTGTAGCTACAGGGACTGATTTGGAGCCAGCACCCCAAAGGCTTCCTCCAAAGGGCTGCACATATGCGGCTGTGTCACCCCCATGTCACAATGCCAGCACCCGGCAACGCAGTGGTCACGAGGCCCCACACAGGATCCAGAGGAGCAGCCTCCCGTGTCCTCTGCCAGAGCTGGCCCGGGGGCAGCCCCAGCACATCTGACAGGAAGCACTTGAGGAGCTGCTGGAATCACAGGCCAGGGGCTGAGGGAAGAAAACCTTGCATGAGGCTGCTGGAGGTTCTCCGCTGCAAGACAATCTGCTGGCAGGGCCACCTTCCAAGCTCGGCTCATGGATGCAAATCCTTTTCAACTGGATAGCAGTGGCAAGACCAAGGCAATTCCTTCTTGAGGAGCACTGCACAGCTCACCATCCTCATCTCCTACAGAGCAACGCTCAGGAGCCGTAAGAGATAGGATGTTGAGGGCTTGCAAGGGCTTGCAAGGACTTGCAGTGCTTTGGAACACCCACTGGTGTCCTCCACAGGGACAGCAAGGATTCTTGCCCACAAGCTCCATCAGCTCAGAGGCACTTGGGCACTCTGGCAAGTCCGCGACATAGCTCCAGCTCAAGGGAGGATAGGGCTTGGGCAGCTCCTGGGAAGCATGAGCAGCCTGTGGGACAAGGAGCCAGGTCTGGCTCACATGCTCAGGGAACAGCCCATGGCCAGCACTGGGCTCAGCAAGGAACTTTTTGCCCCGGTGCACATTGGCACTGGTCCCCGGTGGTTTTTTACCTTCCTCTGCAGTTCTCAGCACCGCCCCTTGCCACCATTTCTTTGGGCCATTTGGCCCGGGAGCCGGCTGCTCATGCTCCACCATGCTGGCAGCCTCAGCTGCCACTTCTCAGCTCTCCCTGCAGGTAACACAAGCGCCTGGCAGGGACCAGAGCGCTTCTCATGCATCCCTGCCCAAGAAGCACAGCAGCCAAACAAGTTGTGGAAGGCAAAAAGTCTGCTCGTCATCGCTACATGTCACGCTTTGGAAGAGATGCCACGGTACCACTCACCTCTTCTTCCTCTTCTTCCTCTTCTTCTTCTTCTTCTTCTTCTTCTTCTTCTTCTTCTTCTTCTTCCTCCTCTTTTGTGCATGGTCAGTCCCACAACTCCTTGTCAAGGTTCTCCCTCTGCAGGAACCGCGGACAGCTTGGCCTCTATTCCTGCTGCTGCTCTCTGCAGCTCTGGGACTTGCCTTTGCCAGCCTGCAAGGGATCTTTTCTCAGGCTAAACTGAAGAATGCCTCAGCCTACTCCTGGCTACACTTGGGCTTGAGCTAATGCTTGTGAGCCTGGGTTCTGAAACAGAGTCACAAAGGGGAAAAAAATGACACGAAGAAACATAACATGAATTAACATAAAATCAAGAAAATTAATAAATTAACAACAAAATCAAATACAATTCATTGTGTTATGTGTCCTTGAAATTGATTTTGGAACTGAAAACCCTCTGTCCTTTCAGGCAAACAGTCTCTTAGATATTGGACTGGCGGACAGGAGAGGAGAGAAGAGGAGAGGCGAGGAGAGGAGAGGAGAGGAGAGGAGAGCAGTTCTGCTCTGTCAGGCCTGCAGTTCTGCGTGACAAGCCCTGAGCGAGCCCTGAGGCCTCCATACATGATACTACAGGCAGTATTGCTACTGGAGGGAAGGCTGCACTGGCAACAAATCCACACTGTCTTTTTGCAAAAAAGGGACTCTAGTAGGTTGCTTACTCCCCTATTTTGTAGCTACAGGGACTGATTTGGAGCCAGCACCCCAAAGGCTTCCTCCAAAGGGCTGCACATATGCGGCTGTGTCACCCCCATGTCACAATGCCAGCACCCGGCAACGCAGTGGTCACCAGGCCCCACGCAGGATCCAGAGGAGCAGCCTCCCGTGTCCACTGCCAGAGCTGGCCCGGGGGCAGCCCCAGCACATCTGACAGGAAGCACTTGAGGAGCTGCTGGAATCACAGGCCAGGGGCTGAGGGAAGAAAACCTTGCATGAGGCTGCTGGAGGTTCTCTGCTGCAAGACAATCTGCTGGCAGGGCCACCTTCCAAGCTCGGCTCATGGATGCAAATCCTTTTCAACTGGATAGCAGTGGCAAGACCAAGGCAATTCCTTCTTGAGGAGCACTGCACAGCTCACCATCCTCATCTCCTACAGAGCAACGCTCAGGAGCCGTAAGAGATAGGATGTGGAGGGCTTGCAAGGGCTTGCAAGGACTTGCAGTGCTTTGGAACACCCACTGGTGTCCTCCACAGGGACAGCAAGGATTCTTGCCCACAAGCTCCATCAGCTCAGAGGCACTTGGGCACTCTGGCAAGTCCGCGACATAGCTCCAGCTCAAGGGAGGATAGGGCTTGGGCAGCTCCTGGGAAGCATGAGCAGCCTGTGGGACAAGGAGCCAGGTCTGGCTCACATGCTCAGGGAACAGCCCATGGCCAGCACTGGGCTCAGCAAGGAACTTTTTGCCCCGGGGCACATTGGCACTGGTCCCCGGTGGTTTTTTGCCTTCCTCTGCAGTTCTCAGCACCGCCCCTTGCCACCATTTCTTTGGGCCATTTGGCCCGGGAGCCGGCTGCTCATGCTCCACCATGCTGGCAGCCGCAGCTGCCACTTCTCAGTTCTCCCTGCAGCTAACACAAGCGCCTGGCAGGGACCAGAGCGCTTCTCATGCATCCCTGCCCAAGAAGCACAGCAGCCAAACAAGTTGTGGAAGGCAAAAAGTCTGCTCGTCATCGCTACATGTCACGCTTTGGAAGAGATGCCACGGTACCACTCACCTCTTCTTCCTCTTCTTCCTCTTCTTCTTCTTCTTCTTCTTCTTCTTCTTCTTCTTCTTCTTCCTCCTCTTTTGTGCATGGTCAGTCCCACAAGTCCTTGTCAAGGTTCTCCCTCTGCAGGAACCGCGGACAGCTTGGCCTCTATTCCTGCTGCTGCTCTCTGCAGCTCTGGGACTTGCCTTTGCCAGCCTGCAAGGGATCTTTTCTCAGGCTAAACTGAAGAATGCCTCAGCCTACTCCTGGCTACACTTGGGCTTGAGCTAATGCTTGTGAGCCTGGGTTCTGAAACAGAGTCACAAAGGGGAAAAAAATGACACGAAGAAACATAACATGAATTAACATAAAATCAAGAAAATTAATAAATTAACAACAAAATCAAATACAATTCATTGTGTTATGTGTCCTTGACATTGATTTTGGAACTGAAAACCCTCTGTCCTTTCAGGCAAACAGTCTCTTAGATATTGGACTGGCGGACAGGAGAGGAGAGAAGAGGAGAGGCGAGGAGAGGAGAGGAGAGGAGAGGAGAGCAGTTCTGCTCTGTCAGGCCTGCAGTTCTGCGTCACAAGCCCTGAGCGAGCCCTGAGGCCTCCATACATGATACTACAGGCAGTATTGCTACTGGAGGGAAGGCTGCACTGGCAACAAATCCACACTGTCTTTTTGCAAAAAAGGGACTCTAGTAGGTTGCTTACTCCCCTATTTTGTAGCTACAGGGACTGATTTGGAGCCAGCACCCCAAAGGCTTCCTCCAAAGGGCTGCACATATGCGGCTGTGTCACCCCCATGTCACAATGCCAGCACCCGGCAACGCAGTGGTCACCAGGCCCCACGCAGGATCCAGAGGAGCAGCCTCCTGTGTCCACTGCCAGAGCTGGCCCGGGGGCAGCCCCAGCACATCTGACAGGAAGCACTTGAGGAGCTGCTGGAATCACAGGCCAGGGGCTGAGGGAAGAAAACCTTGCATGAGGCTGCTGGAGGTTCTCTGCTGCAAGACAATCTGCTGGCAGGGCCACCTTCCAAGCTCGGCTCATGGATGCAAATCCTTTTCAACTGGATAGCAGTGGCAAGACCAAGGCAATTCCTTCTTGAGGAGCACTGCACAGCTCACCATCCTCATCTCCTACAGAGCAACGCTCAGGAGCCGTAAGAGATAGGATGTGGAGGGCTTGCAAGGGCTTGCAAGGACTTGCAGTGCTTTGGAACACCCACTGGTGTCCTCCACAGGGACAGCAAGGATTCTTGCCCACAAGCTCCATCAGCTCAGAGGCAGTTGGGCACTCTGGCAAGTCCGCGACATAGCTCCAGCTCAAGGGAGGATAGGGCTTGGGCAGCTCCTGGGAAGCATGAGCAGCCTGTGGGACAAGGAGCCAGGTCTGGCTCACATGCTCAGGGAACAGCCCATGGCCAGCACTGGGCTCAGCAAGGAACTTTTTGCCCCGGGGCACATTGGCACTGGTCCCCGGTCGTTTTTTGCCTTCCTCTGCAGTTCTCAGCACCGCCCCTTGCCACCATTTCTTTGGGCCATTTGGCCCGGGAGCCGGCTGCTCATGCTCCACCATGCTGGCAGCCGCAGCTGCCACTTCTCAGTTCTCCCTGCAGGTAACACAAGCGCCTGGCAGGGACCAGAGCGCTTCTCATGCATCCCTGCCCAAGAAGCACAGCAGCCAAACAAGTTGTGGAAGGCAAAAAGTCTGCTCGTCATCGCTACATGTCACGCTTTGGAAGAGATGCCACGGTACCACTCACCTCTTCTTCCTCTTCTTCCTCTTCTTCTTCTTCTTCTTCTTCTTCTTCTTCTTCTTCTTCTTCCTCCTCTTTTGTGCATGGTCAGTTCCACAAGTCCTTGTCAAGGTTCTCCCTCTGCAGGAACCGCGGACAGCTTGGCCTCTATTCCTGCTGCTGCTCTCTGCAGCTCTGGGACTTGCCTTTGCCAGCCTGCAAGGGATCTTTTCTCAGGCTAAACTGAAGAATGCCTCAGCCTACTCCTGGCTACACTTGGGCTTGAGCTAATGCTTGTGAGCCTGGGTTCTGAAACAGAGTCACAAAGGGAAAAAAAATGACACGAAGAAACATCACATGAATTAACATAAAATCAAGAAAATTAATAAATTAACAACAAAATCAAATACAATTCATTGTGTTATGTGTCCTTGAAATTGATTTTGGAACTGAAAACCCTCTGTCCTTTCAGGCAAACAGTCTCTTAGATATTGGACTGGCGGATAGGAGAGAAGAGAAGAGGAGAGGCGAGGAGAGGAGAGGAGAGGAGAGCAGTTCTGCTCTGTCAGGCCTGCAGTTCTGCGTGACAAGCCCTGAGCGAGCCCTGAGGCCTCCATACATGATACTACAGGCAGTATTGCTACTGGAGGGAAGGCTGCAGTGGCAACAAATCCACACTGTCTTTTTGCAAAAAAGGGACTCTATTAGGTTGCTTACTCCCCTATTTTGTAGCTACAGGGACTGATTTGGAGCCAGCACCCCAAAGGCTTCCTCCAAAGGGCTGCACATATGCGGCTGTGTCACCCCCATGTCACAATGCCAGCACCCGGCAACGCAGTGGTCACGAGGCCCCACGCAGGATCCAGAGGAGCAGCCTCCCGTGTCCTCTGCCAGAGCTGGCCCGGGGGCAGCCCCAGCACATCTGACAGGAAGCACTTGAGGAGCTGCTGGAATCACAGGCCAGGGGCTGAGGGAAGAAAACCTTGCATGAGGCTGCTGGAGGTTCTCCGCTGCAAGACAATCTAATGGCAGGGCCACCTTCCAAGCTCGGCTCATGGATGCAAATCCTTTTCAACTGGATAGCAGTGGCAAGACCAAGGCAATTCCTTCTTGAGGAGCACTGCACAGCTCACCATCCTCATCTCCTACAGAGCAACGCTCAGGAGCCGTAAGAGATAGGATGTTGAGGGCTTGCAAGGGCTTGCAAGGACTTGCAGTGCTTTGGAACACCCACTGGTGTCCTCCACAGGGACAGCAAGGATTCTTGCCCACAAGCTCCATCAGCTCAGAGGCACTTGGGCACTCTGGCAAGTCCGCGACATAGCTCCAGCTCAAGGGAGGATAGGGCTTGGGCAGCTCCTGGGAAGCATGAGCAGCCTGTGGGACAAGGAGCCAGGTCTGGCTCACATGCTCAGGGAACAGCCCATGGCCAGCACTGGGCTCAGCAAGGAACTTTTTGCCCCGGGGCACATTGGCACTGGTCCCCGGTGGTTTTTTGCCTTCCTCTGCAGTTCTCAGCACCGCCCCTTGCCACCATTTCTTTGGGCCATTTGGCCCGGGAGCCGGCTGCTCATGCTCCACCATGCTGGCAGCCGCAGCTGCCACTTCTCAGTTCTCCCTGCAGGTAACACAAGCGCCTGGCAGGGACCAGAGCGCTTCTCATGCATCCCTGCCCAAGAAGCACAGCAGCCAAACAAGTTGTGGAAGGCAAAAAGTCTGCTCGTCATCGCTACATGTCACGCTTTGGAAGAGATGCCACGGTACCACTCACCTCTTCTTCCTCTTCTTCCTCTTCTTCTTCTTCTTCTTCTTCTTCTTCTTCTTCTTCTTCTTCCTCCTCTTTTGTGCATGGTCAGTCCCACAAGTCCTTGTCAAGGTTCTCCCTCTGCAGGAACCGCGGACAGCTTGGCCTCTATTCCTGCTGCTGCTCTCTGCAGCTCTGGGACTTGCCTTTGCCAGCCTGCAAGGGATCTTTTCTCAGGCTAAACTGAAGAATGCCTCAGCCAACTCCTGGCTACACTTGGGCTTGAGCTAATGCTTGTGAGCCTGGGTTCTGAAACAGAGTCACAAAGGGGAAAAAAATGACACGAAGAAACATAACATGAATTAACATAAAATCAAGAAAATTAATAAATTAACAACAAAATCAAATACAATTCATTGTGTTATGTGTCCTTGACATTGATTTTGGAACTGAAAACCCTCTGTCCTTTCAGGCAAACAGTCTCTTAGATATTGGACTGGCGGACAGGAGAGGAGAGAAGAGGAGAGGCGAGGAGAGGAGAGGAGAGGAGAGGAGAGCAGTTCTGCTCTGTCAGGCCTGCAGTTCTGCGTGACCAGCCCTGAGCGAGCCCTGAGGCCTCCATACATGATACTACAGGCAGTATTGCTACTGGAGGGAAGGCTGCACTGGCAACAAATCCACACTGTCTTTTTGCAAAAAAGGGACTCTAGTAGGTTGCTTACTCCCCTATTTTGTAGCTACAGGGACTGATTTGGAGCCAGCACCCCAAAGGCTTCCTCCAAAGGGCTGCACATATGCGGCTGTGTCACCCCCATGTCACAATGCCAGCACCCGGCAACGCAGTGGTCACGAGGCCCCACACAGGATCCAGAGGAGCAGCCGGCCGTGTCCACTGCCAGAGCTGGCCCGGGGGCAGCCCCAGCACATCTGACAGGAAGCACTTGAGGAGCTGCTGGAATCACAGGCCAGGGGCTGAGGGAAGAAAACCTTGCATGAGGCTGCTGGAGGTTCTCCGCTGCAAGACAATCTGCTGGCAGGGCCACCTTCCAAGCTCGGCTCATGGATGCAAATCCTTTTCAACTGGATAGCAGTGGCAAGACCAAGGCAATTCCTTCTTGAGGAGCACTGCACAGCTCACCATCCTCATCTCCTACAGAGCAACGCTCAGGAGCCGTAAGAGATAGGATGTTGAGGGCTTGCAAGGGCTTGCAAGGACTTGCAGTGCTTTGGAACACCCACTGGTGTCCTCCACAGGGACAGCAAGGATTCTTGCCCACAAGCTCCATCAGCTCAGAGGCACTTGGGCACTCTGGCAAGTCCGCGACATAGCTCCAGCTCAAGGGAGGATAGGGCTTGGGCAGCTCCTGGGAAGCATGAGCAGCCTGAGGGACAAGGAGCCAGGTCTGGCTCACATGCTCAGGGAACAGCCCATGGCCAGCACTGGGCTCAGCAAGGAACTTTTTGCCCCGGTGCACATTGGCACTGGTCCCCGGTGGTTTTTTACCTTCCTCTGCAGTTCTCAGCACCGCCCCTTGCCACCATTTCTTTGGGCCATTTGGCCCGGGAGCCGGCTGCTCATGCTCCACCATGCTGGCAGCCTCAGCTGCCACTTCTCAGCTCTCCCTGCAGGTAACACAAGCGCCTGGCAGGGACCAGAGCGCTTCTCATGCATCCCTGCCCAAGAAGCACAGCAGCCAAACAAGTTGTGGAAGGCAAAAAGTCTGCTCGTCATCGCTACATGTCACGCTTTGGAAGAGATGCCACGGTACCACTCACCTCTTCTTCCTCTTCTTCCTCTTCTTCTTCTTCTTCTTCTTCTTCTTCTTCTTCTTCTTCTTCCTCCTCTTTTGTGCATGGTCAGTCCCACAACTCCTTGTCAAGGTTCTCCCTCTGCAGGAACCGCGGACAGCTTGGCCTCTATTCCTGCTGCTGCTCTCTGCAGCTCTGGGACTTGCCTTTGCCAGCCTGCAAGGGATCTTTTCTCAGGCTAAACTGAAGAATGCCTCAGCCTACTCCTGGCTACACTTGGGCTTGAGCTAATGCTTGTGAGCCTGGGTTCTGAAACAGAGTCACAAAGGGGAAAAAAATGACACGAAGAAACATAACATGAATTAACATAAAATCAAGAAAATTAATAAATTAACAACAAAATCAAATACAATTCATTGTGTTATGTGTCCTTGACATTGATTTTGGAACTGAAAACCCTCTGTCCTTTCAGGCAAACAGTCTCTTAGATATTGGACTGGCGGACAGGAGAGGAGAGAAGAGGAGAGGCGAGGAGAGGAGAGGAGAGGAGAGGAGAGCAGCTCTGCTCTGTCAGGCCTGCAGTTCTGCGTGACAAGCCCTGAGCGAGCCCTGAGGCCTCCATACATGATACTACAGGCAGTATTGCTACTGGAGGGAAGGCTGCACTGGCAACAAATCCACACTGTCTTTTTGCAAAAAAGGGACTCTAGTAGGTTGCTTACTCCCCTATTTTGTAGCTACAGGGACTGATTTGGAGCCAGCACCCCAAAGGCTTCCTCCAAAGGGCTGCACATATGCGGCTGTGTCACCCCCATGTCACAATGCCAGCACCCGGCAACGCAGTGGTCACCAGGCCCCACGCAGGATCCAGAGGAGCAGCCTCCCGTGTCCACTGCCAGAGCTGGCCCAGGGGCAGCCCCAGCACATCTGACAGGAAGCACTTGAGGAGCTGCTGGAATCACAGGCCAGGGGCTGAGGGAAGAAAACCTTGCATGAGGCTGCTGGAGGTTCTCCGCTGCAAGACAATCTAATGGCAGGGCCACCTTCCAAGCTCGGCTCATGGATGCAAATCCTTTTCAACTGGATAGCAGTGGCAAGACCAAGGCAATTCCTTCTTGAGGAGCACTGCACAGCTCACCATCCTCATCTCCTACACAGCAACGCTCAGGAGCCGTAAGAGATAGGATGTGGAGGGCTTGCAAGGGCTTGCAAGGGCTTGCAGTGCTTTGGAACACCCACTGGTGTCCTACACAGGGACAGCAAGAATTCTTGCCCACAAGCTCCATCAGCTCAGAGGCACTTGGGCACTCTGGCAAGTCCGCGACATAGCTCCAGCTCAAGGGAGGATAGGGCTTGGGCAGCTCCTGGGAAGCATGAGCAGCCTGTGGGGCAAGGAGCCAGGTCTGGCTCACATGCTCAGGGAACAGCCCATGGCCAGCACTGGGCTCAGCAAGGAACTTTTTCCCCTGGGGCACATTGGCACTGGTCCCCGGTGGTTTTTTACCTTCCTCTGCAGTTCTCAGCACCGCCCCTTGCCACCATTTCTTTGGACCATTTGGCCTGGGAGCCGGCTGCTCATGCTCCACCATGCTGGCAGCCGCAGCTGCCACTTCTCAGCTCTCCCTGCAGCTAACACAAGCGCCTGGCAGGGACCAGAGCGCTTCTCATGCATCCCTGCCCAAGAAGCACAGCAGCCAAACAAGCTGTGGAAGGCAAAAAGTCTGCTCGTCATCGCTACATGTCACGCTTTGGAAGAGATGCCACGGTACCACTCACCTCTTCTTCCTCTTCTTCCTCTTCTTCTTCTTCTTCTTCTTCTTCTTCTTCTTCCTCCTCTTTTGTGCATGGTCAGTCCCACAACTCCTTGTCAAGGTTCTCCCTCTGCAGGAACCGCGGACAGCTTGGCCTCTATTCCTGCTGCTGCTCTCTGCAGCTCTGGGACTTGCCTTTGCCAGCCTGCAAGGGATCTTTTCTCAGGCTAAACTGAAGAATGCCTCAGCCTACTCCTGGCTACACTTGGGCTTGAGCTAATGCTTGTGAGCCTGGCGTCTGAAACAGAGTCACAAAGGGGAAAAAAATGACACGAAGAAACATAACATGAATTAACATAAAATCAAGAAAATTAATAAATTAACAACAAAATCAAATACAATTCATTGTGTTATGTGTCCTTGACATTGATTTTGGAACTGAAAACCCTCTGTCCTTTCAGGCAAACAGTCTCTTAGATATTGGACTGGCGGATAGGAGAGAAGAGAAGAGGAGAGGCGAGGAGAGGAGAGGAGAGGAGAGGAGAGCAGTTCTGCTCTGTCAGGCCTGCAGTTCTGCGTGACAAGCCCTGAGCGAGCCCTGAGGCCTCCATACATGATACTACAGGCAGTATTGCTACTGGAGGGAAGGCTGCAGTGGCAACAAATCCACACTGTTTTTTTGCAAAAAAGGGACTCTATTAGGTTGCTTACTCCCCTATTTTGTAGCTACAGGGACTGATTTGGAGCCAGCACCCCAAAGGCTTCCTCCAAAGGGCTGCACATATGCGGCTGTGTCACCCCCATGTCACAATGCCAGCACCCGGCAACGCAGTGGTCACGAGGCCCCACGCAGGATCCAGAGGAGCAGCCTCCCGTGTCCTCTGCCAGAGCTGGCCCGGGGGCAGCCCCAGCACATCTGACAGGAAGCACTTGAGGAGCTGCTGGAATCACAGGCCAGGGGCTGAGGGAAGAAAACCTTGCATGAGGCTGCTGGAGGTTCTCCGCTGCAAGACAATCTGCTGGCAGGGCCACCTTCCAAGCTCGGCTCATGGATGCAAATCCTTTTGAACTGGATAGCAGTGGCAAGACCAAGGCAATTCCTTCTTGAGGAGCACTGCACAGCTCACCATCCTCATCTCCTACAGAGCAACGCTCAGGAGCCGTAAGAGATAGGATGTTGAGGGCTTGCAAGGGCTTGCAAGGACTTGCAGTGCTTTGGAACACCCACTGGTGTCCTCCACAGGGACAGCAAGGATTCTTGCCCACAAGCTCCATCAGCTCAGAGGCACTTGGGCACTCTGGCAAGTCCGCGACATAGCTCCAGCTCAAGGGAGGATAGGGCTTGGGCAGCTCCTGGGAAGCATGAGCAGCCTGTGGGACAAGGAGCCAGGTCTGGCTCACATGCTCAGGGAACAGCCCATGGCCAGCACTGGGCTCAGCAAGGAACTTTTTGCCCCGGTGCACATTGGCACTGGTCCCCGGTGGTTTTTTACCTTCCTCTGCAGTTCTCAGCACCGCCCCTTGCCACCATTTCTTTGGGCCATTTGGCCCGGGAGCCGGCTGCTCATGCTCCACCATGCTGGCAGCCGCAGCTGCCACTTCTCAGCTCTCCCTGCAGGTAACACAAGCGCCTGGCAGGGACCAGAGCGCTTCTCATGCATCCCTGCCCAAGAAGCACAGCAGCCAAACAAGTTGTGGAAGGCAAAAAGTCTGCTCGTCATCGCTACATGTCACGCTTTGGAAGAGATGCCACGGTACCACTCACCTCTTCTTCCTCTTCTTCCTCTTCTTCTTCTTCTTCTTCTTCTTCTTCTTCTTCTTCTTCCTCCTCTTTTGTGCATGGTCAGTCCCACAACTCCTTGTCAAGGTTCTCCCTCTGCAGGAACCGCGGACAGCTTGGCCTCTATTCCTGCTGCTGCTCTCTGCAGCTCTGGGACTTGCCTTTGCCAGCCTGCAAGGGATCTTTTCTCAGGCTAAACTGAAGAATGCCTCAGCCTACTCCTGGCTACACTTGGGCTTGAGCTAATGCTTGTGAGCCTGGGTTCTGAAACAGAGTCACAAAGGGGAAAAAAATGACACGAAGAAACATAACATGAATTAACATAAAATCAAGAAAATTAATAAATTAACAACAAAATCAAATACAATTCATTGTGTTATGTGTCCTTGAAATTGATTTTGGAACTGAAAACCCTCTGTCCTTTCAGGCAAACAGTCTCTTAGATATTGGACTGGCGGACAGGAGAGGAGAGAAGAGGAGAGGCGAGGAGAGGAGAGGAGAGGAGAGGAGAGCAGTTCTGCTCTGTCAGGCCTGCAGTTCTGCGTGACAAGCCCTGAGCGAGCCCTGAGGCCTCCATACATGATACTACAGGCAGTATTGCTACTGGAGGGAAGGCTGCACTGGCAACAAATCCACACTGTCTTTTTGCAAAAAAGGGACTCTATTAGGTTGCTTACTCCCCTATTTTGTAGCTACAGGGACTGATTTGGAGCCAGCACCCCAAAGGCTTCCTCCAAAGGGCTGCACATATGCGGCTGTGTCACCCCCATGTCACAATGCCAGCACCCGGCAACGCAGTGGTCACCAGGCCCCACGCAGGATCCAGAGGAGCAGCCTCCCGTGTCCACTGCCAGAGCTGGCCCAGGGGCAGCCCCAGCACATCTGACAGGAAGCACTTGAGGAGCTGCTGGAATCACAGGCCAGGGGCTGAGGGAAGAAAACCTTGCATGAGGCTGCTGGAGGTTCTCCGCTGCAAGACAATCTAATGGCAGGGCCACCTTCCAAGCTCGGCTCATGGATGCAAATCCTTTTCAACTGGATAGCAGTGGCAAGACCAAGGCAATTCCTTCTTGAGGAGCACTGCACAGCTCACCATCCTCATCTCCTACACAGCAACGCTCAGGAGCCGTAAGAGATAGGATGTGGAGGGCTTGCAAGGGCTTGCAAGGGCTTGCAGTGCTTTGGAACACCCACTGGTGTCCTACACAGGGACAGCAAGAATTCTTGCCCACAAGCTCCATCAGCTCAGAGGCAGTTGGGCACTCTGGCAAGTCCGCGACATAGCTCCAGCTCAAGGGAGGATAGGGCTTGGGCAGCTCCTGGGAAGCATGAGCAGCCTGTGGGGCAAGGAGCCAGGTCTGGCTCACATGCTCAGGGAACAGCCCATGGCCAGCACTGGGCTCAGTAAGGAACTTTTTCCCCTGGGGCACATTGGCACTGGTCCCCGGTGGTTTTTTACCTTCCTCTGCAGTTCTCAGCACCGCCCCTTGCCACCATTTCTTTGGACCATTTGGCCTGGGAGCCGGCTGCTCATGCTCCACCATGCTGGCAGCCGCAGCTGCCACTTCTCAGCTCTCCCTGCAGCTAACACAAGCGCCTGGCAGGGACCAGAGCGCTTCTCATGCATCCCTGCCCAAGAAGCACAGCAGCCAAACAAGCTGTGGAAGGCAAAAAGTCTGCTCGTCATCGCTACATGTCACGCTTTGGAAGAGATGCCACGGTACCACTCACCTCTTCTTCCTCTTCTTCCTCTTCTTCTTCTTCTTCTTCTTCTTCTTCTTCTTCCTCCTCTTTTGTGCATGGTCAGTCCCACAACTCCTTGTCAAGGTTCTCCCTCTGCAGGAACCGCGGACAGCTTGGCCTCTATTCCTGCTGCTGCTCTCTGCAGCTCTGGGACTTGCCTTTGCCAGCCTGCAAGGGATCTTTTCTCAGGCTAAACTGAAGAATGCCTCAGCCTACTCCTGGCTACACTTGGGCTTGAGCTAATGCTTGTGAGCCTGGCTTCTGAAACAGAGTCACAAAGGGAAAAAAAATGACACGAAGAAACATAACATGAATTAACATAAAATCAAGAAAATTAATAAATTAACAACAAAATCAAATACAATTCATTGTGTTATGTGTCCTTGAAATTGATTTTGGAACTGAAACCCCTCTGTCCTTTCAGGCAAACAGTTTCTTAGATATTTATACTGGCGGACAGGAGAGGAGAGGAGAGGAGAGGAGAGGAGAGGAGAGGAGAGGAAAGGAGAGGAGAGGAGAGGAGAGGAGAGCAGTTCTGCTCTGTCAGGCCTGCAGTTCTGCGTGACAAGCCCTGAGCGAGCCCTGAGGCCTCCATACATGATACTACAGGCAGTATTGCTACTGGAAGGAAGGCTGCACTGGCAACAAATCCACACTGTCTTTTTGCAAAAAAGGGACTCTATTAGGTTGCTTACTCCCCTATTTTGTAGGTACAGGGACTGATTTGGAGCCAGCACCCCAAAGGCTTCCTCCAAAGGGCTGCACATATGCGGCTGTGTCACCCCCATGTCACAATGCCAGCACCCGGCAACACATTGGTCACGAGGCCCCACGCAGGATCCAGAGGAGCAGCCTCCCGTGTCCACTGCCAGAGCTGGCCCGGGGGCAGCCCCAGCACATCTGACAGGAAGCACTTGAGGAGCTGCTGGAATCACAGGCCAGGGGCTAAGGGAAGAAAACCTTGCATGAGGCTGCTGGAGGTTCTCCGCTGCAAGACAATCTGCTGGCAGGGCCACCTTCCAAGCTCGGCTCATGGATGCAAATCCTTTTCAACTGGATAGCAGTGGCAAGACCAAGGCAATTCCTTCTTGAGGAGCACTGCACAGCTCACCATCCTCATCTCCTACACAGCAACGCTCAGGAACCGTAAGAGATAGGATGTCGAGGGCTTGCAAGGGCTTGCAAGGGCTTGCAGTGCTTTGGAACACCCACTGGTGTCCTACACAGGGACAGCAAGAATTCTTGCCCACAAGCTCCATCAGCTCAGAGGCACTTGGGCACTCTGGCAAGTCCGCGACATAGCTCCAGCTCAAGGGAGGATAGGGCTTGGGCAGCTCCTGGGAAGCATGAGCAGCCTGTGGGACAAGGAGCCAGGTCTGGCTCACATGCTCAGGAAACAGCCCATGGCCAGCACTGGGCTCAGCAAGGAACTTTTTCCCCCGGGGCACATTGGCACTTGTCCCCGGCAGTTTTTTGCCTTCCTCTGCAGTTCTCAGCACCACCCCTTGCCACCATTTCTTTGGGCCATTTGGCCTGGGAGCCGGCTGCTCATGCTCCACCATCATGGCAGCCGCAGCTGCCGCTTCTCAGCTCTCCCTGCAGGTAACACAAGCGCCTGGCAGGGACCAGAGCGCTTCTCATGCATCCCTGCCCAAGAAGCACAGCAGCCAAACAAGTTGTGGAAGGCAAAAAGTCTGCTCGTCATCGCTACATGTCACGCTTTGGAAGAGATGCCACGGTACCACTCACCTCTTCTTCCTCTTCTTCCTCTTCTTCTTCTTCTTCTTCTTCTTCTTCTTCTTCTTCTTCTTCTTCCTCCTCTTTTGTGCATGGTCAGTCCCACAACTCCTTGTCAAGGTTCTCCCTCTGCAGGAACCGCGCACAGCTTGGCCTCTATTCCTGCTGCTGCTCTCTGCAGCTCTGGGACTTGCCTTTGCCAGCCTGCAAGGGATCTTTTCTCAGGCTAAACTGAAGAATGCCTCAGCCTACTCCTGGCTACACTTGGGCTTGAGCTAATGCTTGTGAGCCTGGGTTCTGAAACAGAGTCACAAAGGGAAAAAAAATGACATGAAATAACATAACATGAATTAACATAAAATCAAGAAAATTAATAAATTAACAACAAAATAAAATAAAATTCATTGTGTTATGTGTCCTTGACATTGATTTTGGAACTGAAAACCCTCTGTCCTTTCAGGCAAACAGTCTCTTAGATATTGGACTGGCGGACAGGAGAGAAGAGAAGAGGAGAGGAGAGGAGAGGAGAGGAGAGGAGAGGAGAGGAGAGGATAGGAGGGGAGAGGGGGAGAGGAGAGGAGAGGAGAGGAGAGCAGTTCTGCTCTGTCAGGCCTGCAGTTCTGCGTGACAAGCCCTGAGCGAGCCCTGAGGCCTCCATACATGATACTACAGGCAGTATTGCTACTGGAGGGAAGGCTGCACTGGCAACAAATCCACACTGTCTTTTTGCAAAAAAGGGACTCTAGTAGGTTGCTTACTCCCCTATTTTGTAGCTACAGGGACTGATTTGGAGCCAGCACCCCAAAGGCTTCCTCCAAAGGGCTGCACATATGCGGCTGTGTCACCCCCATGTCACAATGCCAGCACCCGGCAACGCAGTGGTCACGAGGCTCCACGCAGGATCCAGAGGAGCAGCCTCCCGTGTCCACTGCCAGAGCTGGCCCGGGGGCAGCCCCAGCACATCTGACAGGAAGCACTTGAGGAGCTGCTGGAATCACAGGCCAGGGGCTGAGGGAAGAAAACCTTGCATGAGGCTGCTGGAGGTTCTCCGCTGCAAGACAATCTGCTGGCAGGGCCACCTTCCAAGCTCGGCTCATGGATGCAAATCCTTTTCAACTGGATAGCAGTGGCAAGACCAAGGCAATTCCTTCTTGAGGAGCACTGCACAGCTCACCATCCTCATCTCCTACAGAGCAACGCTCAGGAGCCGTAAGAGATAGGATGTCGAGGGCTTGCAAGGGCTTGCAAGGGCTTGCAGTGCTTTGGAACACCCACTGGTGTCCTACACAGGGACAGCATGGATTCTTGCCCACAAGGTCTATCAGCTCAGAGGCAGTTGGGCACTCTGGCAAGTCCGCCAGATAGCTCCAGCTCAAGGGAGGATAGGGCTTGGGCAGCTCCTGGCAAGCATGAGCAACCTGTGGGACAAGGAGCCAGGTCTGGCTCACATGCTCAGGGAACAGCCCATGGCCAGCACTGCGCTCAGCAAGGAACTTTTTCCCCCGGGGCACGTTGGCACTGGTCCCTGGCGGTTTTTTGCCTTCCTCTGCAGTTCTCAGCACGGCCCCTTGCCACCATTTCTTTGGGCCATTTGGCCTGGGAGCCGGCTGCTCATGCTCCACCATGCTGGCAGCCGCAGCTGCCACTTCTCAGCTCTCCCTGCAGCTAACACAAGCGCCTGGCAGGGACCAGAGCGCTTCTCATGCATCCCTGCCCAAGAAGCACAGCAGCCAAACAAGTTGTGGAAGGCAAAAAGTCTGCTCGTCATCGCTACATGTCACGCTTTGGAAGAGATGCCACGGTACCACTCACCTCTTCTTCCTCTTCTTCCTCTTCTTCCTCTTCTTCTTCTTCTTCTTCTTCTTCTTCTTCCTCCTCTTTTGTGCATGGTCAGTCCCACAACTCCTTGTCAAGGTTCTCCCTCTGCAGGAACCGCGGACAGCTTGGCCTCTCTTCCTGCTGCTGCTCTCTGCAGCTCTGGGACTTGCCTTTGCCAGCCTGCAAGGGATCTTTTCTCATGCTAAACTGAAGAATGCCTCAGCCTACTCCTGGCTACACTTGGGCTTGAGCTAATGCTTGTGAGCCTGGCTTCTGAAACAGAGTCACAAAGGGAAAAAAAATGACATGAAATAACATAACATGAATTAACATAAAATCAAGAAAATTAATAAATTAACAACAAAATAAAATAAAATTCATTGTGTTATGTGTCCTTGACATTGATTTTGGAACTGAAAACCCTCTGTCCTTTCAGGCAAACAGTCTCTTAGATATTGGACTGGCGGACAGGAGAGAAGAGAAGAGGAGAGGAGAGGAGAGGAGAGGAGAGGAGAGGAGAGGAGAGGAGAGGAGAGGATAGGAGGGGAGAGGGGGAGAGGAGAGGAGAGGAGAGGAGAGCAGTTCTGCTCTGTCAGGCCTGCAGTTCTGCGTGACAAGCCCTGAGCGAGCCCTGAGGCCTCCATACATGATACTACAGGCAGTATTGCTACTGGAAGGAAGGCTGCACTGGCAACAAATCCACACTGTCTTTTTGCAAAAAAGGGACTCTATTAGGTTGCTTACTCCCCTATTTTGTAGCTACAGGGACTGATTTGGAGCCAGCACCCCAAAGGCTTCCTCCAAAGGGCTGCACATATGCGGCTGTGTCACCCCCATGTCACAATGCCAGCACCCGGCAACGCAGTGGTCACCAGGCCCCACGCAGGATCCAGAGGAGCAGCCTCCCGTGTCCACTGCCAGAGCTGGCCCGGGGGCAGCCCCAGCACATCTGACAGGAAGCACTTGAGGAGCTGCTGGAATCACAGGCCAGGGGCTGAGGGAAGAAAACCTTGCATGAGGCTGCTGGAGGTTCTCCGCTGCAAGACAATCTGCTGGCAGGGCCACCTTCCAAGCTCGGCTCATGGATGCAAATCCTTTTCAACTGGATAGCAGTGGCAAGACCAAGGCAATTCCTTCTTGAGGAGCACTGCACAGCTCACCATCCTCATCTCCTACACAGCAACGCTCAGGAGCCGTAAGAGATAGGATGTCGAGGGCTTGCAAGGGCTTGCAAGGGCTTGCAGTGCTTTGGAACACCCACTGGTGTCCTACACAGGGACAGCATGGATTCTTGCCCACAAGGTCTATCAGCTCAGAGGCAGTTGGGCACTCTGGCAAGTCCGCCAGATAGCTCCAGCTCAAGGGAGGATAGGGCTTGGGCAGCTCCTGGCAAGCATGAGCAGCCTGTGGGACAAGGAGCCAGGTCTGGCTCACATGCTCAGGGAACAGCCCATGGCCAGCACTGGGCTCAGCAAGGAACTTTTTCCCCTGGGGCACATTGGCACTGGTCCCCGGCGGTTTTTTGCCTTCCTCTGCAGTTCTCAGCACCGCCCCTTGCCACCATTTCTTTGGGCCATTTGGCCTGGGAGCCGGCTGCTCATGCTCCACCATGCTGGCAGCCGCAGCTGCCACTTCTCAGCTCTCCCTGCAGCTAACACAAGCGCCTGGCAGGGACCAGAGCGCTTCTCATGCATCCCTGCCCAAGAAGCACAGCAGCCAAACAAGTTGTGGAAGGCAAAAAGTCTGCTCGTCATCGCTACATGTCACGCTTTGGAAGAGATGCCACGGTACCACTCACCTCTTCTTCCTCTTCTTCCTCTTCTTCCTCTTCTTCCTCTTCTTTTTCTTCTTCTTCTTCTTCTTCTTCTTCTTCTTCTTCCTCTTTTGTGCATGGTCAGTCCCACAACTCCTTGTCAAGTTTCTCCCTCTGCAGGAACCGCGGACAGCTTGGCCTCTATTCCTGCTGCTGCTCTCTGCAGCTCTGGGACTTGCCTTTGCCAGCCTGCAAGGGATCTTTTCTCAGGCTAAACTGAAGAATGCCTCAGCCTACTCCTGGCTACACTTGGGCTTGAGCTAATGCTTGTGAGCCTGGGTTCTGAAACAGAGTCACAAAGGGAAAAAAAATGACATGAAATAACATAACATGAATTAAAATAAAATCAATACAATTAATAAATTAACAACAAAATAAAATAAAATTCATTGTGTTATGTGTCCTTGACATTGATTTTGGAACTGAAAACCCTCTGTCCTTT
The DNA here is from genome assembly GCF_036013445.1 of Caloenas nicobarica. Classification (NCBI taxonomy): domain Eukaryota; kingdom Metazoa; phylum Chordata; class Aves; order Columbiformes; family Columbidae; genus Caloenas; species Caloenas nicobarica. The sequence goes on along the minus strand of NW_027017727.1, from coordinate 388,942 downwards.
CAGGCAAACAGTCTCTTAGATATTGGACTGGCGGACAGGAGAGAAGAGGAGAGGAGAGGAGAGGAGAGGAGAGGAGAGGAGAGGAGAGGAGAGGAGAGGAAAGGAGAGGAGAGGAGAGGAGAGGAGAGGAGAGCAGTTCTGCTCTGTCAGGCCTGCAGTTCTGCGTGACAAGCCCTGAGCGAGCCCTGAGGCCTCCATACATGATACTACAGGCAGTATTGCTACTGGAAGGAAGGCTGCACTGGCAACAAATCCACACTGTCTTTTTGCAAAAAAGGGACTCTATTAGGTTGCTTACTCCCCTATTTTGTAGGTACAGGGACTGATTTGGAGCCAGCACCCCAAAGGCTTCCTCCAAAGGGCTGCACATATGCGGCTGTGTCACCCCCATGTCACAATGCCAGCACCCGGCAACGCAGTGGTCACCAGGCCCCACGCAGGATCCAGAGGAGCAGCCTCCCGTGTCCACTGCCAGAGCTGGCCCGGGGGCAGCCCCAGCACATCTGACAGGAAGCACTTGAGGAGCTGCTGGAATCACAGGCCAGGGGCTGAGGGAAGAAAACCTTGCATGAGGCTGCTGGAGGTTCTCCGCTGCAAGACAATCTGCTGGCAGGGCCACCTTCCAAGCTCGGCTCATGGATGCAAATCCTTTTCAACTGGATAGCAGTGGCAAGACCAAGGCAATTCCTTCTTGAGGAGCACTGCACAGCTCACCATCCTCATCTCCTACAGAGCAACGCTCAGGAGCCGTAAGAGATAGGATGTTGAGGGCTTGCAAGGGCTTGCAAGGGCTTGCAGTGCTTTGGAACACCCACTGGTGTCCTCCACAGGGACAGCAAGAATTCTTGCCCACAAGGTCTATCAGCTCAGAGGCACTTGGGCACTCTGGCAAGTCCGCCAGATAGCTCCAGCTCAAGGGAGGATAGGGCTTGGGCAGCTCCTGGGAAGCATGAGCAGCCTGTGGGACAAGGAGCCAGGTCTGGCTCACATGCTCAGGGAACAGCCCATGGCCAGCACTGCGCTCAGCAAGGAACTTTTTCCCCCGGGGCACGTTGGCACTGGTCCCTGGCGGTTTTTTGCCTTCCTCTGCAGTTCTCAGCACGGCCCCTTGCCACCATTTCTTTGGGCCATTTGGCCTGGGAGCCGGCTGCTCATGCTCCACCATGCTGGCAGCCGCAGCTGCCACTTCTCAGCTCTCCCTGCAGCTAACACAAGCGCCTGGCAGGGACCAGAGCGCTTCTCATGCATCCCTGCCCAAGAAGCACAGCAGCCAAACAAGTTGTGGAAGGCAAAAAGTCTGCTCGTCATCGCTACATGTCACGCTTTGGAAGAGATGCCACGGTACCACTCACCTCTTCTTCCTCTTCTTCCTCTTCTTCCTCTTCTTCCTCTTCTTCTTCTTCTTCTTCTTCTTCTTCTTCCTCCTCTTTTGTGCATGGTCAGTCCCACAACTCCTTGTCAAGGTTCTCCCTCTGCAGGAACCGCGGACAGCTTGGCCTCTCTTCCTGCTGCTGCTCTCTGCAGCTCTGGGACTTGCCTTTGCCAGCCTGCAAGGGATCTTTTCTCATGCTAAACTGAAGAATGCCTCAGCCTACTCCTGGCTACACTTGGGCTTGAGCTAATGCTTGTGAGCCTGGGTTCTGAAACAGAGTCACAAAGGGAAAAAAAATGACATGAAATAACATAACATGAATTAACATAAAATCAAAAAAATTAATAAATTAACAACAAAATAAAATAAAATTCATTGTGTTATGTGTCCTTGACATTGATTTTGGAACTGAAAACCCTCTGTCCTTTCAGGCAAACAGTCTCTTAGATATTGGACTGGCGGACAGGAGAGAAGAGAAGAGGAGAGGAGAGGAGAGGAGAGGAGAGGAGAGGAGTGGAGAGGAGAGGAGAGGAGAGGAGAGGAGAGGAGAGGAGAGGAGAGGAGAGGAGAGGAGGGGAGAGGAGAGGAGAGGAGAGGAGAGCAGTTCTGCTCTGTCAGGCCTGCAGTTCTGCGTGACAAGCCCTGAGCGAGCCCTGAGGCCTCCATACATGATACTACAGGCAGTATTGCTACTGGAAGGAAGGCTGCACTGGCAACAAATCCACACTGTCTTTTTGCAAAAAAGGGACTCTATTAGGTTGCTTACTCCCCTATTTTGTAGGTACAGGGACTGATTTGGAGCCAGCACCCCAAAGGCTTCCTCCAAAGGGCTGCACATATGCGGCTGTGTCAGCCCCATGTCACAATGCCAGCACCCGGCAACGCAGTGGTCACCAGGCCCCACGCAGGATCCAGAGGAGCAGCCTCCCGTGTCCACTGCCAGAGCTGGCCCGGGGGCAGCCCCAGCACATCTGACAGGAAGCACTTGAGGAGCTGCTGGAATCACAGGCCAGGGGCTGAGGGAAGAAAACCTTGCATGAGGCTGCTGGAGGTTCTCCGCTGCAAGACAATCTGCTGGCAGGGCCACCTTCCAAGCTCGGCTCATGGATGCAAATCCTTTTCAACTGGATAGCAGTGGCAAGACCAAGGCAATTCCTTCTTGAGGAGCACTGCACAGCTCACCATCCTCATCTCCTACACAGCAACGCTCAGGAGCCGTAAGAGATAGGATGTCGAGGGCTTGCAAGGGCTTGCAAGGGCTTGCAGTGCTTTGGAACACCCACTGGTGTCCTACACAGGGACAGCATGGATTCTTGCCCACAAGGTCTATCAGCTCAGAGGCAGTTGGGCACTCTGGCAAGTCCGCCAGATAGCTCCAGCTCAAGGGAGGATAGGGCTTGGGCAGCTCCTGGCAAGCATGAGCAGCCTGTGGGACAAGGAGCCAGGTCTGGCTCACATGCTCAGGGAACAGCCCATGGCCAGCACTGGGCTCAGCAAGGAACTTTTTCCCCTGGGGCACATTGGCACTGGTCCCCGGCGGTTTTTTGCCTTCCTCTGCAGTTCTCAGCACCGCCCCTTGCCACCATTTCTTTGGGCCATTTGGCCTGGGAGCCGGCTGCTCATGCTCCACCATGCTGGCAGCCGCAGCTGCCACTTCTCAGCTCTCCCTGCAGCTAACACAAGCGCCTGGCAGGGACCAGAGCGCTTCTCATGCATCCCTGCCCAAGAAGCACAGCAGCCAAACAAGTTGTGGAAGGCAAAAAGTCTGCTCGTCATCGCTACATGTCACGCTTTGGAAGAGATGCCACGGTACCACTCACCTCTTCTTCCTCTTCTTCCTCTTCTTCCTCTTCTTCCTCTTCTTTTTCTTCTTCTTCTTCTTCTTCTTCTTCTTCTTCTTCCTCTTTTGTGCATGGTCAGTCCCACAACTCCTTGTCAAGTTTCTCCCTCTGCAGGAACCGCGGACAGCTTGGCCTCTATTCCTGCTGCTGCTCTCTGCAGCTCTGGGACTTGCCTTTGCCAGCCTGCAAGGGATCTTTTCTCAGGCTAAACTGAAGAATGCCTCAGCCTACTCCTGGCTACACTTGGGCTTGAGCTAATGCTTGTGAGCCTGGGTTCTGAAACAGAGTCACAAAGGGAAAAAAAATGACATGAAATAACATAACATGAATTAAAATAAAATCAATACAATTAATAAATTAACAACAAAATAAAATAAAATTCATTGTGTTATGTGTCCTTGACATTGATTTTGGAACTGAAAACCCTCTGTCCTTTCAGGCAAACAGTCTCTTAGATATTGGACTGGCGGACAGGAGAGAAGAGGAGAGGAGAGGAGAGGAGAGGAGAGGAGAGGAGAGGAGAGGAGAGGAGAGGAAAGGAGAGGAGAGGAGAGGAGAGGAGAGGAGAGCAGTTCTGCTCTGTCAGGCCTGCAGTTCTGCGTGACAAGCCCTGAGCGAGCCCTGAGGCCTCCATACATGATACTACAGGCAGTATTGCTACTGGAAGGAAGGCTGCACTGGCAACAAATCCACACTGTCTTTTTGCAAAAAAGGGACTCTATTAGGTTGCTTACTCCCCTATTTTGTAGGTACAGGGACTGATTTGGAGCCAGCACCCCAAAGGCTTCCTCCAAAGGGCTGCACATATGCGGCTGTGTCACCCCCATGTCACAATGCCAGCACCCGGCAACGCAGTGGTCACCAGGCCCCACGCAGGATCCAGAGGAGCAGCCTCCCGTGTCCACTGCCAGAGCTGGCCCGGGGGCAGCCCCAGCACATCTGACAGGAAGCACTTGAGGAGCTGCTGGAATCACAGGCCAGGGGCTGAGGGAAGAAAACCTTGCATGAGGCTGCTGGAGGTTCTCCGCTGCAAGACAATCTGCTGGCAGGGCCACCTTCCAAGCTCGGCTCATGGATGCAAATCCTTTTCAACTGGATAGCAGTGGCAAGACCAAGGCAATTCCTTCTTGAGGAGCACTGCACAGCTCACCATCCTCATCTCCTACAGAGCAACGCTCAGGAGCCGTAAGAGATAGGATGTTGAGGGCTTGCAAGGGCTTGCAAGGGCTTGCAGTGCTTTGGAACACCCACTGGTGTCCTCCACAGGGACAGCAAGAATTCTTGCCCACAAGGTCTATCAGCTCAGAGGCACTTGGGCACTCTGGCAAGTCCGCCAGATAGCTCCAGCTCAAGGGAGGATAGGGCTTGGGCAGCTCCTGGGAAGCATGAGCAGCCTGTGGGACAAGGAGCCAGGTCTGGCTCACATGCTCAGGGAACAGCCCATGGCCAGCACTGCGCTCAGCAAGGAACTTTTTCCCCCGGGGCACGTTGGCACTGGTCCCTGGCGGTTTTTTGCCTTCCTCTGCAGTTCTCAGCACGGCCCCTTGCCACCATTTCTTTGGGCCATTTGGCCTGGGAGCCGGCTGCTCATGCTCCACCATGCTGGCAGCCGCAGCTGCCACTTCTCAGCTCTCCCTGCAGCTAACACAAGCGCCTGGCAGGGACCAGAGCGCTTCTCATGCATCCCTGCCCAAGAAGCACAGCAGCCAAACAAGTTGTGGAAGGCAAAAAGTCTGCTCGTCATCGCTACATGTCACGCTTTGGAAGAGATGCCACGGTACCACTCACCTCTTCTTCCTCTTCTTCCTCTTCTTCCTCTTCTTCCTCTTCTTCCTCTTCTTCTTCTTCTTCTTCTTCTTCTTCTTCCTCCTCTTTTGTGCATGGTCAGTCCCACAACTCCTTGTCAAGGTTCTCCCTCTGCAGGAACCGCGGACAGCTTGGCCTCTCTTCCTGCTGCTGCTCTCTGCAGCTCTGGGACTTGCCTTTGCCAGCCTGCAAGGGATCTTTTCTCATGCTAAACTGAAGAATGCCTCAGCCTACTCCTGGCTACACTTGGGCTTGAGCTAATGCTTGTGAGCCTGGGTTCTGAAACAGAGTCACAAAGGGAAAAAAAATGACATGAAATAACATAACATGAATTAACATAAAATCAAAAAAATTAATAAATTAACAACAAAATAAAATAAAATTCATTGTGTTATGTGTCCTTGACATTGATTTTGGAACTGAAAACCCTCTGTCCTTTCAGGCAAACAGTCTCTTAGATATTGGACTGGCGGACAGGAGAGAAGAGGAGAGGAGAGGAGAGGAGAGGAGAGGAGAGGAGAGGAGAGGAGAGGAGAGGAGAGGAGAGGAGAGGAGGGGAGAGGAGAGGAGAGGAGAGGAGAGCAGTTCTGCTCTGTCAGGCCTGCAGTTCTGCGTGACAAGCCCTGAGCGAGCCCTGAGGCCTCCATACATGATACTACAGGCAGTATTGCTACTGGAAGGAAGGCTGCACTGGCAACAAATCCACACTGTCTTTTTGCAAAAAAGGGACTCTATTAGGTTGCTTACTCCCCTATTTTGTAGGTACAGGGACTGATTTGGAGCCAGCACCCCAAAGGCTTCCTCCAAAGGGCTGCACATATGCGGCTGTGTCAGCCCCATGTCACAATGCCAGCACCCGGCAACGCAGTGGTCACCAGGCCCCACGCAGGATCCAGAGGAGCAGCCTCCCGTGTCCACTGCCAGAGCTGGCCCGGGGGCAGCCCCAGCACATCTGACAGGAAGCACTTGAGGAGCTGCTGGAATCACAGGCCAGGGGCTGAGGGAAGAAAACCTTGCATGAGGCTGCTGGAGGTTCTCCGCTGCAAGACAATCTGCTGGCAGGGCCACCTTCCAAGCTCGGCTCATGGATGCAAATCCTTTTCAACTGGATAGCAGTGGCAAGACCAAGGCAATTCCTTCTTGAGGAGCACTGCACAGCTCACCATCCTCATCTCCTACAGAGCAACGCTCAGGAGCCGTAAGAGATAGGATGTCGAGGGCTTGCAAGGGCTTGCAAGGGCTTGCAGTGCTTTGGAACACCCACTGGTGTCCTCCACAGGGACAGCAAGGATTCTTGCCCACAAGGTCTATCAGCTCAGAGGCACTTGGGCACTCTGGCAAGTCCGCCAGATAGCTCCAGCTCAAGGGAGGATAGGGCTTGGGCAGCTCCTGGGAAGCATGAGCAGCCTGTGGGACAAGGAGCCAGGTCTGGCTCACATGCTCAGGGAACAGCCCATGGCCAGCACTGGGCTCAGCAAGGAACTTTTTCCCCTGGGGCACATTGGCACTGGTCCCCGGCGGTTTTTTGCCTTCCTCTGCAGTTCTCAGCACGGCCCCTTGCCACCATTTCTTTGGGCCATTTGGCCTGGGAGCCGGCTGCTCATGCTCCACCATGCTGGCAGCCGCAGCTGCCACTTCTCAGCTCTCCCTGCAGCTAACACAAGCGCCTGGCAGGGACCAGAGCGCTTCTCATGCATCCCTGCCCAAGAAGCACAGCAGCCAAACAAGTTGTGGAAGGCAAAAAGTCTGCTCGTCATCGCTACATGTCACGCTTTGGAAGAGATGCCACGGTACCACTCACCTCTTCTTCCTCTTCTTTGTCTTCTTCCTCTTCTTCTTCGTCTTCTTCTTCTTCTTCTTCTTCTTCTTCTTTTGTGCATGGTCAGTCCCACAACTCCTTGTCAAGGTTCTCCCTCTGCAGGAACCGCGGACAGCTTGGCCTCTCTCCCTGCTGCTGCTCTCTGCAGCTCTGGGACTTGCCTTTGCCAGCCTGCAAGGGATCTTTTCTCAGGCTAAACTGAAGAATGCCTCAGCCTACTCCTGGCTACACTTGGGCTTGAGCTAATGCTTGTGAGCCTGGGTTCTGAAACAGAGTCACAAAGGGAAAAAAAATGACATGAAATAACATAACATGAATTAACATAAAATCAAGAAAATTAATAAATTAACAACAAAATAAAATAAAATTCATTGTGTTATGTGTCCTTGACATTGATTTTGGAACTGAAAACCCTCTGTCCTTTCAGGCAAACAGTCTCTTAGATATTGGACTGGTGGACAGGAGAGAAGAGGAGAGGAGAGGAGAGGAGAGGAGAGGAGAGGAGAGGAGAGGAGAGGAGAGGAGAGGAGAGGAGAGGAGAGGAGAGGAGAGCAGTTCTGCTCTGTCAGGCCTGCAGTTCTGCGTGACAAGCCCTGAGCGAGCCCTGAGGCCTCCATACATGATACTACAGGCAGTATTGCTACTGGAAGGAAGGCTGCACTGGCAACAAATCCACACTGTCTTTTTGCAAAAAAGGAACTCTATTAGGTTGCTTACTCCCCTATTTTGTAGGTACAGGGACTGATTTGGAGCCAGCACCCCAAAGGCTTCCTCCAAAGGGCTGCACATATGCGGCTGTGTCACCCCCATGTCACAATGCCAGCACCCGGCAACGCAGTGGTCACCAGGCCCCACGCAGGATCCAGAGGAGCAGCCTCCCGTGTCCACTGCCAGAGCTGGCCCGGGGGCAGCCCCAGCACACCTGACGGGAAGCACTTGAGGAGCTGCTGGAATCACAGGCCAGGGGCTGAGGGAAGAAAACCTTGCATGAGGCTGCTGGAGGTTCTCCGCTGCAAGACAATCTGCTGGCAGGGCCACCTTCCAAGCTCGGCTCATGGATGCAAATCCTTTTCAACTGGATAGCAGTGGCAAGACCAAGGCAATTCCTTCTTGAGGAGCACTGCACAGCTCACCATCCTCATCTCCTACACAGCAACGCTCAGGAGCCGTAAGAGATAGGATGTCGAGGGCTTGCAAGGGCTTGCAAGGGCTTGCAAGGGCTTGCAGTGCTTTGGAACACCCACTGGTGTCCTCCACAGGGACAGCAAGGATTCTTGCCCACAAGGTCTATCAGCTCAGAGGCACTTGGGCACTCTGGCAAGTCCGCCAGATAGCTCCAGCTCAAGGGAGGATAGGGCTTGGGCAGCTCCTGGGAAGCATGAGCAGCCTGTGGGACAAGGAGCCAGGTCTGGCTCACATGCTCAGGGAACAGCCCATGGCCAGCACTGGGCTCAGCAAGGAACTTTTTCCCCTGGGGCACATTGGCACTGGTCCCCGGCGGTTTTTTGCCTTCCTCTGCACTTCTCAGCACGGCCCCTTGCCACCATTTCTTTGGGCCATTTGGCCTGGGAGCCGGCTGCTCATGCTCCACCATGCTGGCAGCCGCAGCTGCCACTTCTCAGCTCTCCCTGCAGCTAACACAAGCGCCTGGCAGGGACCAGAGCGCTTCTCATGCATCCCTGCCCAAGAAGCACAGCAGCCAAACAAGTTGTGGAAGGCAAAAAGTCTGCTCGTCATCGCTACATGTCACGCTTTGGAAGAGATGCCACGGTACCACTCACCTCTTCTTCCTCTTCTTCCTCTTCTTCCTCTTCTTCTTCGTCTTCTTCTTCTTCTTCTTCTTCTTCCTCTTTTGTGCATGGTCAGTCCCACAACTCCTTGTCAAGGTTCTCCCTCTGCAGGAACCGCGGACAGCTTGGCCTCTCTCCCTGCTGCTGCTCTCTGCAGCTCTGGGACTTGCCTTTGCCAGCCTGCAAGGGATCTTTTCTCATGCTAAACTGAAGAATGCCTCAGCCTACTCCTGGCTACACTTGGGCTTGAGCTAATGCTTGTGAGCCTGGGTTCTGAAACAGAGTCACAAAGGGAAAAAAAATGACACGAAATAACATAACATGAATTAACATAAAATCAAGAAAATTAATAAATTAACAACAAAATAAAATAAAATTCATTGTGTTATGTGTCCTTGACATTGATTTTGGAACTGAAAACCCTCTGTCCTTTCAGGCAAACAGTCTCCTAGATATTGGACTGGCGGACAGGAGAGAAGAGAAGAGGAGAGGAGAGGAGAGGAGAGGAGAGGAGAGGAGAGGAGAGGAGAGGAGAGCAGTTCTGCTCTGTCAGGCCTGCAGTTCTGCGTGACAAGCCCTGAGCGAGACCTGAAGCCTCCATACATGATACTACAGGCAGTATTGCTACTGGAAGGAAGGCTGCACTGGCAACAAATCCACACTGTCTTTTTGCAAAAAAGGGACTCTATTAGGTTGCTTACTCCCCTATTTTGTAGGTACAGGGACTGATTTGGAGCCAGCACCCCAAAGGCTTCCTCCAAAGGGCTGCACATATGCGGCTGTGTCACCCCCATGTCACAATGCCAGCACCCGGCAACGCAGTGGTCACCAGGCCCCACGCAGGATCCAGAGGAGCAGCCTCCCGTGTCCACTGCCAGAGCTGGCCCGGGGGCAGCCCCAGCACATCTGACAGGAAGCACTTGAGGAGCTGCTGGAATCACAGGCCAGGGGCTGAGGGAAGAAAACCTTGCATGAGGCTGCTGGAGGTTCTCCGCTGCAAGACAATCTGCTGGCAGGGCCACCTTCCAAGCTCGGCTCATGGATGCAAATCCTTTTCAACTGGATAGCAGTGGCAAGACCAAGGCAATTCCTTCTTGAGGAGCACTGCACAGCTCACCATCCTCATCTCCTACAGAGCAACGCTCAGGAGCCGTAAGAGATAGGATGTCGAGGGCTTGCAAGGGCTTGCAAGGGCTTGTAGTGCTTTGGAACACCCACTGGTGTCCTCCACAGGGACAGCAAGGATTCTTGCCCACAAGGTCTATCAGCTCAGAGGCACTTGGGCACTCTGGCAAGTCCGCCAGATAGCTCCAGCTCAAGGGAGGATAGGGCTTGGGCAGCTCCTGGGAAGGATGAGCAGCCTGTGGGACAAGGAGCCAGGTCTGGCTCACATGCTCAGGGAACAGCCCATGGCCAGCACTGGGCTCAGCAAGGAACTTTTTCCCCTGGGGCACATTGGCACTGGTCCCCGGCGGTTTTTTGCCTTCCTCTGCAGTTCTCAGCACGGCCCCTTGCCACCATTTCTTTGGGCCATTTGGCCTGGGAGCCGGCTGCTCATGCTCCACCATGCTGGCAGCCGCAGCTGCCACTTCTCAGCTCTCCCTGCAGCTAACACAAGCGCCTGGCAGGGACCAGAGCGCTTCTCATGCATCCCTGCCCAAGAAGCACAGCAGCCAAACAAGTTGTGGAAGGCAAAAAGTCTGCTCGTCATCGCTACATGTCACGCTTTGGAAGAGATGCCACGGTACCACTCACCTCTTCTTCCTCTTCTTCCTCTTCTTCCTCTTCTTCTTCGTCTTCTTCTTCTTCTTCTTCTTCTTCCTCTTTTGTGCATGGTCAGTCCCACAACTCCTTGTCAAGGTTCTCCCTCTGCAGGAACCGCGGACAGCTTGGCCTCTCTCCCTGCTGCTGCTCTCTGCAGCTCTGGGACTTGCCTTTGCCAGCCTGCAAGGGATCTTTTCTCATGCTAAACTGAAGAATGCCTCAGCCTACTCCTGGCTACACTTGGGCTTGAGCTAATGCTTGTGAGCCTGGCTTCTGAAACAGAGTCACAAAGGGAAAAAAAATGACATGAAATAACATAACATGAATTAACATAAAATCAAGAAAATTAATAAATTAACAACAAAATAAAATAAAATTCATTGTGTTCTGTGTCCTTGACATTGATTTTGGAACTGAAAACCCTCTGTCCTTTCAGGCAAACAGTCTCTTAGATATTGGACTGGCGGACAGGAGAGAAGCGAAGAGGAGAGGAGAGGAGAGGAGAGGAGAGGACAGGAGAGGAGAGGAGAGGAGAGGACAGGAGAGGAGAGGAGAGGAGAGGAGAGCAGTTCTGCTCTGTCAGGCCTGCAGTTCTGCGTGACAAGCCCTGAGCGAGCCCTGAGGCCTCCATACATGATACTACAGGCAGTATTGCTACTGGAAGGAAGGCTGCACTGGCAACAAATCCACACTGTCTTTTTGCAAAAAAGGGACTCTATTAGGTTGCTTACTCCCCTATTTTGTAGCTACAGGGACTGATTTGGAGCCAGCACCCCAAAGGCTTCCTCCAAAGGGCTGCACATATGCGGCTGTGTCACCCCCATGTCACAATGCCAGCACCCGGCAACGCAGTGGTCACCAGGCCCCACGCAGGATCCAGAGGAGCAGCCTCCCGTGTCCACTGCCAGAGCTGGCCCGGGGGCAGCCCCAGCACATCTGACAGGAAGCACTTGAGGAGCTGCTGGAATCACAGGCCAGGGGCTGAGGGAAGAAAACCTTGCATGAGGCTGCTGGAGGTTCTCCGCTGCAAGACAATCTGCTGGCAGGGCCACCTTCCAAGCTCGGCTCATGGATGCAAATCCTTTTCAACTGGATAGCAGTGGCAAGACCAAGGCAATTCCTTCTTGAGGAGCACTGCACAGCTCACCATCCTCATCTCCTACAGAGCAACGCTCAGGAGCCGTAAGAGATAGGATGTCGAGGGCTTGCAAGGGCTTGCAAGGGCTTGTAGTGCTTTGGAACACCCACTGGTGTCCTCCACAGGGACAGCAAGGATTCTTGCCCACAAGGTCTATCAGCTCAGAGGCACTTGGGCACTCTGGCAAGTCCGCCAGATAGCTCCAGCTCAAGGGAGGATAGGGCTTGGGCAGCTCCTGGGAAGGATGAGCAGCCTGTGGGACAAGGAGCCAGGTCTGGCTCACATGCTCAGGGAACAGCCCATGGCCAGCACTGGGCTCAGCAAGGAACTTTTTCCCCCGGGGCACATTGGCACTGGTCCCCGGCGGTTTTTTGCCTTCCTCTGCACTTCTCAGCACGGCCCCTTGCCACCATTTCTTTGGGCCATTTGGCCTGGGAGCCGGCTGCTCATGCTCCACCATGCTGGCAGCCGCAGCTGCCACTTCTCAGCTCTCCCTGCAGCTAACACAAGCACCTGGCAGGGACCAGAGCGCTTCTCATGCATCCCTGCCCAAGAAGCACAGCAGCCAAACAAGTTGTGGAAGGCAAAAAGTCTGCTCGTCATCGCTACATGTCACGCTTTGGAAGAGATGCCACGGTACCACTCACCTCTTCTTCCTCTTCTTCGTCTTCTTCCTCTTCTTCTTCGTCTTCTTCTTCTTCTTCTTCTTCTTCTTTTGTGCATGGTCAGTCCCACAACTCCTTGTCAAGGTTCTCCCTCTGCAGGAACCGCGGACAGCTTGGCCTCTCTCCCTGCTGCTGCTCTCTGCAGCTCTGGGACTTGCCTTTGCCAGCCTGCAAGGGATCTTTTCTCAGGCTAAACTGAAGAATGCCTCAGCCTACTCCTGGCTACACTTGGGCTTGAGCTAATGCTTGTGAGCCTGGGTTCTGAAACAGAGTCACAAAGGGAAAAAAAATGACATGAAATAACATAACATGAATTAACATAAAATCAAGAAAATTAATAAATTAACAACAAAATAAAATAAAATTCATTGTGTTATGTGTCCTTGACATTGATTTTGGAACTGAAAACCCTCTGTCCTTTCAGGCAAACAGTCTCTTAGATATTGGACTGGCGGACAGGAGAGAAGAGAAGAGGAGAGGAGAGGAGAGGAGAGGAGAGGACAGGAGAGGAGAGGAGAGGAGAGGAGAGGAGAGGAGAGGAGAGGAGAGGAGAGGAGAGGAGAGGAGAGGAGAGGAGAGCAGTTCTGCTCTGTCAGGCCTGCAGTTCTGCGTGACAAGCCCTGAGCGAGCCCTGAGGCCTCCATACATGATACTACAGGCAGTATTGCTACTGGAAGGAAGGCTGCACTGGCAACAAATCCACACTGTCTTTTTGCAAAAAAGGGACTCTATTAGGTTGCTTACTCCCCTATTTTGTAGCTACAGGGACTGATTTGGAGCCAGCACCCCAAAGGCTTCCTCCAAAGGGCTGCACATATGCGGCTGTGTCACCCCCATGTCACAATGCCAGCACCCGGCAACGCAGTGGTCACCAGGCCCCACGCAGGATCCAGAGGAGCAGCCTCCCGTGTCCACTGCCAGAGCTGGCCCGGGGGCAGCCCCAGCACACCTGACGGGAAGCACTTGAGGAGCTGCTGGAATCACAGGCCAGGGGCTGAGGGAAGAAAACCTTGCATGAGGCTGCTGGAGGTTCTCCGCTGCAAGACAATCTGCTGGCAGGGCCACCTTCCAAGCTCGGCTCATGGATGCAAATCCTTTTCAACTGGATAGCAGTGGCAAGACCAAGGCAATTCCTTCTTGAGGAGCACTGCACAGCTCACCATCCTCATCTCCTACAGAGCAACGCTCAGGAGCCGTAAGAGATAGGATGTCGAGGGCTTGCAAGGGCTTGCAAGGGCTTGCAAGGGCTTGCAGTGCTTTGGAACACCCACTGGTGTCCTCCACAGGGACAGCAAGGATTCTTGCCCACAAGGTCTATCAGCTCAGAGGCACTTGGGCACTCTGGCAAGTCCGCCAGATAGCTCCAGCTCAAGGGAGGATAGGGCTTGGGCAGCTCCTGGGAAGCATGAGCAGCCTGTGGGACAAGGAGCCAGGTCTGGCTCACATGCTCAGGGAACAGCCCATGGCCAGCACTGGGCTCAGCAAGGAACTTTTTCCCCTGGGGCACATTGGCACTGGTCCCCGGCGGTTTTTTGCCTTCCTCTGCACTTCTCAGCACGGCCCCTTGCCACCATTTCTTTGGGCCATTTGGCCTGGGAGCCGGCTGCTCATGCTCCACCATGCTGGCAGCCGCAGCTGCCACTTCTCAGCTCTCCCTGCAGCTAACACAAGCGCCTGGCAGGGACCAGAGCGCTTCTCATGCATCCCTGCCCAAGAAGCACAGCAGCCAAACAAGTTGTGGAAGGCAAAAAGTCTGCTCGTCATCGCTACATGTCACGCTTTGGAAGAGATGCCACGGTACCACTCACCTCTTCTTCCTCTTCTTCCTCTTCTTCCTCTTCTTCTTCTTCTTCTTCTTCTTCTTCTTCCTCTTTTGTGCATGGTCAGTCCCACAACTCCTTGTCAAGGTTCTCCCTCTGCAGGAACCGCGGACAGCTTGGCCTCTCTCCCTGCTGCTGCTCTCTGCAGCTCTGGGACTTGCCTTTGCCAGCCTGCAAGGGATCTTTTCTCATGCTAAACTGAAGAATGCCTCAGCCTACTCCTGGCTACACTTGGGCTTGAGCTAATGCTTGTGAGCCTGGGTTCTGAAACAGAGTCACAAAGGGAAAAAAAATGACACGAAATAACATAACATGAATTAACATAAAATCAAGAAAATTAATAAATTAACAACAAAATAAAATAAAATTCATTGTGTTATGTGTCCTTGACATTGATTTTGGAACTGAAAACCCTCTGTCCTTTCAGGCAAACAGTCTCCTAGATATTGGACTGGCGGACAGGAGAGAAGAGAAGAGGAGAGGAGAGGAGAGGAGAGGAGAGGAGAGGAGAGGAGAGCAGTTCTGCTCTGTCAGGCCTGCAGTTCTGCGTGACAAGCCCTGAGCGAGACCTGAAGCCTCCATACATGATACTACAGGCAGTATTGCTACTGGAAGGAAGGCTGCACTGGCAACAAATCCACACTGTCTTTTTGCAAAAAAGGGACTCTATTAGGTTGCTTACTCCCCTATTTTGTAGCTACAGGGACTGATTTGGAGCCAGCACCCCAAAGGCTTCCTCCAAAGGGCTGCACATATGCGGCTGTGTCACCCCCATGTCACAATGCCAGCACCCGGCAACGCAGTGGTCACCAGGCCCCACGCAGGATTCAGAGGAGCAGCCTCCCGTGTCCACTGCCAGAGCTGGCCCGGGGGCAGCCCCAGCACATCTGACAGGAAGCACTTGAGGAGCTGCTGGAATCACAGGCCAGGGGCTGAGGGAAGAAAACCTTGCATGAGGCTGCTGGAGGTTCTCCGCTGCAAGACAATCTGCTGGCAGGGCCACCTTCCAAGCTCGGCTCATGGATGCAAATCCTTTTCAACTGGATAGCAGTGGCAAGACCAAGGCAATTCCTTCTTGAGGAGCACTGCACAGCTCACCATCCTCATCTCCTACAGAGCAACGCTCAGGAGCCGTAAGAGATAGGATGTCGAGGGCTTGCAAGGGCTTGCAAGGGCTTGTAGTGCTTTGGAACACCCACTGGTGTCCTCCACAGGGACAGCAAGGATTCTTGCCCACAAGGTCTATCAGCTCAGAGGCACTTGGGCACTCTGGCAAGTCCGCCAGATAGCTCCAGCTCAAGGGAGGATAGGGCTTGGGCAGCTCCTGGGAAGGATGAGCAGCCTGTGGGACAAGGAGCCAGGTCTGGCTCACATGCTCAGGGAACAGCCCATGGCCAGCACTGGGCTCAGCAAGGAACTTTTTCCCCTGGGGCACATTGGCACTGGTCCCCGGCGGTTTTTTGCCTTCCTCTGCAGTTCTCAGCACGGCCCCTTGCCACCATTTCTTTGGGCCATTTGGCCTGGGAGCCGGCTGCTCATGCTCCACCATGCTGGCAGCCGCAGCTGCCACTTCTCAGCTCTCCCTGCAGCTAACACAAGCGCCTGGCAGGGACCAGAGCGCTTCTCATGCATCCCTGCCCAAGAAGCACAGCAGCCAAACAAGTTGTGGAAGGCAAAAAGTCTGCTCGTCATCGCTACATGTCACGCTTTGGAAGAGATGCCACGGTACCACTCACCTCTTCTTCCTCTTCTTCCTCTTCTTCCTCTTCTTCTTCGTCTTCTTCTTCTTCTTCTTCTTCTTCCTCTTTTGTGCATGGTCAGTCCCACAACTCCTTGTCAAGGTTCTCCCTCTGCAGGAACCGCGGACAGCTTGGCCTCTCTCCCTGCTGCTGCTCTCTGCAGCTCTGGGACTTGCCTTTGCCAGCCTGCAAGGGATCTTTTCTCATGCTAAACTGAAGAATGCCTCAGCCTACTCCTGGCTACACTTGGGCTTGAGCTAATGCTTGTGAGCCTGGGTTCTGAAACAGAGTCACAAAGGGAAAAAAAATGACACGAAATAACATAACATGAATTAACATAAAATCAAGAAAATTAATAAATTAACAACAAAATAAAATAAAATTCATTGTGTTATGTGTCCTTGACATTGATTTTGGAACTGAAAACCCTCTGTCCTTTCAGGCAAACAGTCTCCTAGATATTGGACTGGCGGACAGGAGAGAAGAGAAGAGGAGAGGAGAGGAGAGGAGAGGAGAGGAGAGGAGAGGAGAGCAGTTCTGCTCTGTCAGGCCTGCAGTTCTGCGTGACAAGCCCTGAGCGAGCCCTGAGGCCTCCATACATGATACTACAGGCAGTATTGCTACTGGAAGGAAGGCTGCACTGGCAACAAATCCACACTGTCTTTTTGCAAAAAAGGGACTCTACTAGGTTGCTTACTCCCCTATTTTGTAGCTACAGGGACTGATTTGGAGCCAGCACCCCAAAGGCTTCCTCCAAAGGGCTGCACATATGCGACTGTGTCACCCCCATGTCACAATGCCAGCACCCGGCAACGCAGTGGTCACCAGACCCCATGCAGGATCCAGAGGAGCAGCCTCCCGTGTCCACTGCCAGAGCTGGCCCGGGGGCAGCCCCAGCACATCTGACAGGAAGCACTTGAGGAGCTGCTGGAATCACAGGCCAGGGGCTGAGGGAAGAAAACCTTGCATGAGGCTGCTGGAGGTTCTCCGCTGCAAGACAATCTGCTGGCAGGGCCACCTTCCAAGCTCGGCTCATGGATGCAAATCCTTTTCAACTGGATAGCAGTGGCAAGACCAAGGCAATTCCTTCTTGAGGAGCACTGCACAGCTCACCATCCTCATCTCCTACACAGCAACGCTCAGGAGCCGTAAGAGATAGGATGTCGAGGGCTTGCAAGGGCTTGCAAGGCCTTGCAAGGGCTTGCAGTGCTTTGGAACACCCACTGGTGTCCTACACAGGGACAGCAAGGATTCTTGCCCACAAGGTCTATCAGCTCAGAGGCACTTGGGCACTCTGGCAAGTCCGCCAGATAGCTCCAGCTCAAGGGAGGATAGGGCTTGGGCAGCTCCTGGGAAGCATGAGCAGCCTGTGGGACAAGGAGCCAGGTCTGGCTCACATGCTCAGGGAACAGCCCATGGCCAGCACTGGGCTCAGCAAGGAACTTTTTCCCCTGGGGCACATTGGCACTGGTCCCCGGCGGTTTTTTGCCTTCCTCTGCAGTTCTCAGCACGGCCCCTTGCCACCATTTCTTTGGGTCATTTGGCCTGGGAGCCGGCTGCTCATGCTCCACCATGCTGGCAGCCGCAGCTGCCACTTCTCAACTCTCCTTGCAGCTAACACAAGCGCCCGGCAGGGACCAGAGTGCTTCCCATGCATTCCTGCCCAAGAAGCACAGCAGCCAAACAAGTTGTGGAAGGCAAAAAGTCTGCTCGTCATCGCTACATGTCACGCTTTGGAAGAGATGCCACGGTACCACTCACCTCTTCTTCCTCTTCTTCCTCTTCTTCCTCTTCTTCCTCTTCTTCTTCTTCTTCTTCTTCTTCTTCTTCTTCTTCTTCTTCTTCTTCTTCTTCCTCTTTTGTGCATGGTCAGTCCCACAACTCCTTGTCAAGGTTCTCCCTCTGCAGGAACCGCGGACAGCTTGGCCTCTCTTCCTGCTGCTGCTCTCTGCAGCTCTGGGACTTGCCTTTGCCAGCCTGCAAGGGATCTTTTCTCATGCTAAACTGAAGAATGCCTCAGCCTACTCCTGGCTACACTTGGGCTTGAGCTAATGCTTGTCAGCCTGGGTTCTGAAACAGAGTCACAAAGGGAAAAAAAATGACATGAAATAACATAACATGAATTAACATAAAATCAAGAAAATTAATAAATTAACAACAAAATAAAATAAAATTCATTGTGTTATGTGTCCTTGACATTGATTTTGGAACTGAAAACCCTCTGTCCTTTCAGGCAAACAGTCTCTTAGATATTGGACTGGCGGACAGGAGAGAAGAGAAGAGGAGAGGAGAGGAGAGGAGAGGAGAGGACAGGAGAGGAGAGGAGAGGAGAGGAGAGGAGAGGAGAGGAGAGGAGAGGAGAGGAGAGCAGTTCTGCTCTGTCAGGCCTGCAGTTCTGCGTGACAAGCCCTGAGCGAGCCCTGAGGCCTCCATACATGATACTACAGGCAGTATTGCTACTGGAAGGAAGGCTGCACTGGCAACAAATGCACACTGTCTTTTTGCAAAAAAGGGACTCTATTAGGTTGCTTACTCCCCTATTTTGTAGGTACAGGGACTGATTTGGAGCCAGCACCCCAAAGGCTTCCTCCAAAGGGCTGCACATATGCGGCTGTGTCACCCCCATGTCACAATGCCAGCACCCGGCAACGCAGTGGTCACCAGGCCCCATGCAGGATCCAGAGGAGCAGCCTCCCGTGTCCACTGCCAGAGCTGGCCCGGGGGCAGCCCCAGCACATCTGACAGGAAGCACTTGAGGAGCTGCTGGAATCACAGGCCAGGGGCTGAGGGAAGAAAACCTTGCATGAGGCTGCTGGAGGTTCTCCGCTGCAAGACAATCTGCTGGCAGGGCCACCTTCCAAGCTCGGCTCATGGATGCAAATCCTTTTCAACTGGATAGCAGTGGCAAGACCAAGGCAATTCCTTCTTGAGGAGCACTGCACAGCTCACCATCCTCATCTCCTACACAGCAACGCTCAGGAGCCGTAAGAGATAGGATGTCGAGGGCTTGCAAGGGCTTGCAAGGGCTTGCAAGGGCTTGCAGTGCTTTGGAACACCCACTGGTGTCCTCCACAGGGACAGCAAGGATTCTTGCCCACAAGGTCTATCAGCTCAGAGGCACTTGGGCACTCTGGCAAGTCCGCCAGATAGCTCCAGCTCAAGGGAGGATAGGGCTTGGGCAGCTCCTGGGAAGCATGAGCAGCCTGTGGGACAAGGAGCCAGGTCTGGCTCACATGCTCAGGGAACAGCCCATGGCCAGCACTGGGCTCAGCACGGAACTTTTTCCCCTGGGGCACGTTGGCACTGGTCCCCGGCGGTTTTTTGCCTTCCTCTGCACTTCTCAGCACGGCCCCTTGCCACCATTTCTTTGGGCCATTTGGCCTGGGAGCCGGCTGCTCATGCTCCACCATGCTGGCAGCCGCAGCTGCCACTTCTCAGCTCTCCCTGCAGCTAACACAAGCGCCTGGCAGGGACCAGAGCGCTTCTCATGCATCCCTGCCCAAGAAGCACAGCAGCCAAACAAGTTGTGGAAGGCAAAAAGTCTGCTCGTCATCGCTACATGTCACGCTTTGGAAGAGATGCCACGGTACCACTCACCTCTTCTTCCTCTTCTTCCTCTTCTTCCTCTTCTTCCTCTTCTTCTTCTTCTTCTTCTTCTTCTTCTTCTTCTTCTTCCTCTTTTGTGCATGGTCAGTCCCACAACTCCTTGTCAAGGTTCTCCCTCTGCAGGAACCGCGGACAGCTTGGCCTCTATTCCTGCTGCTGCTCTCTGCAGCTCTGGGACTTGCCTTTGCCAGCCTGCAAGGGATCTTTTCTCATGCTAAACTGAAGAATGCCTCAGCCTACTCCTGGCTACACTTGGGCTTGAGCTAATGCTTGTGAGCCTGGGTTCTGAAACAGAGTCACAAAGGGAAAAAAAATGACATGAAATAACATAACATGAATTAACATAAAATCAAGAAAATCAATAAATTAACAACAAAATAAAATAAAATTCATTGTGTTATGTGTCCTTGACATTGATTTTGGAACTGAAAACCCTCTGTCCTTTCAGGCAAACAGTCTCTTAGATATTGGACTGGCGGACAGGAGAGAAGAGAAGAGGGGAGGAGAGGAGAGGAGAGGAGAGGAGAGGAGAGGAGAGGAGAGGAGAGGAGAGGAGAGCAGTTCTGCTCTGTCAGGCCTGCAGTTCTGCGTGACAAGCCCTGAGCGAGCCCTGAGGCCTCCATCCATGATACTACAGGCAGTATTGCTACTGGAAGGAAGGCTGCACTGGCAACAAATCCACACTGTCTTTTTGCAAAAAAGGGACTCTATTAGGTTGCTTACTCCCCTATTTTGTAGGTACAGGGACTGATTTGGAGCCAGCACCCCAAAGGCTTCCTCCAAAGGGCTGCACATATGCGGCTGTGTCACCCCCATGTCACAATGCCAGCACCCGGCAACGCAGTGGTCACCAGGCCCCACGCAGGATCCAGAGGAGCAGCCTCCCGTGTCCACTGCCAGAGCTGGCCCGGGGGCAGCCCCAGCACATCTGACAGGAAGCACTTGAGGAGCTGCTGGAATCACAGGCCAGGGGCTGAGGGAAGAAAACCTTGCATGAGGCTGCTGGAGGTTCTCCGCTGCAAGACAATCTGCTGGCAGGGCCACCTTCCAAGCTCGGCTCATGGATGCAAATCCTTTTCAACTGGATAGCAGTGGCAAGACCAAGGCAATTCCTTCTTGAGGAGCACTGCACAGCTCACCATCCTCATCTCCTACAGAGCAACGCTCAGGAGCCGTAAGAGATAGGATGTCGAGGGCTTGCAAGGGCTTGCAAGGCCTTCCAAGGGCTTGCAGTGCTGTGGAACACCCACTGGTGTCCTACACAGGGACAGCAAGGATTCTTGCCCACAAGGTCTATCAGCTCAGAGGCACTTGGGCACTCTGGCAAGTCCGCCAGATAGCTCCAGCTCAAGGGAGGATAGGGCTTGGGCAGCTCCTGGGAAGCATGAGCAGCCTGTGGGACAAGGAGCCAGGTCTGGCTCACATGCTCAGGGAACAGCCCATGCCCAGCACTGGGCTCAGCAAGGAACTTTTTCCCCCGGGGCACATTGGCACTGGTCCCCGGCGGTTTTTTGCCTTCCTCTGCACTTCTCAGCACGGCCCCTTGCCACCATTTCTTTGGGCCATTTGGCCTGGGAGCCGGCTGCTCATGCTCCACCATGCTGGCAGCCGCAGCTGCCACTTCTCAACTCTCCTTGCAGCTAACACAAGCGCCCGGCAGGGACCAGAGTGCTTCCCATGCATCCCTGGCCAAGAAGCACAGCAGCCAAACAAGTTGTGGAAGGCAAAAAGTCTGCTCGTCATCGCTACATGTCACGCTTTGGAAGACATGCCACGGTACCACTCACCTCTTCTTCCTCTTCTTCCTCTTCTTCCTCTTCTTCTTCTTCTTCTTCTTCTTCTTCCTCTTTTGTGCATGGTCAGTCCCACAACTCCTTGTCAAGGTTCCCCCTCTGCAGGAACCGCGGACAGCTTGGCCTCTATTCCTGCTGCTGCTCTCTGCAGCTCTGGGACTTGCCTTTGCCAGCCTGCAAGGGATCTTTTCTCCTGCTAAACTGAAGAATGCCTCAGCCTACTCCTGGCTACACTTGGGCTTGAGCTAATGCTTGTGAGCCTGGGTTCTGAAACAGAGTCACAAAGGGAAAAAAAATGACATAAAATAACATAACATGAATTAACATAAAATCAAGAAAATTAATAAATTAACAACAAAATAAAATAAAATTCATTGTGTTATGTGTCCTTGACATTGATTTTGGAACTGAAAACCCTCTGTCCTTTCAGGCAAACAGTCTCTTAGATATTGGACTGGCAGAGAGGAGAGGAGAGGAGAGGAGAGGAGAGGAGAGGAGAGGAGAGGAGAGGAGAGGAGAGCAGTTCTGCTCTGTCAGGCCTGCAGTTCTGCGTGACAAGCCCTGAGCGAGCCCTGAGGCCTCCATACATGATACTACAGGCAGTATTGCTACTGGAAGGAAGGCTGCACTGGCAACAAATCCACACTGTCTTTTTGCAAAAAAGGGACTCTATTAGGTTGCTTACTCCCCTATTTTGTAGGTACAGGGACTGATTTGGAGCCAGCACCCCAAAGGCTTCCTCCAAAGGGCTGCACATATGCGGCTGTGTCACCCCCATGTCACAATGCCAGCACCTGGCAACGCAGTGGTCACCAGGCCCCACACATGATCCAGAGGAGCAGCCTCCCGTGTCCACTGCCAGAGCTGGCCCGGGGGCAGCCCCAGCACATCTGACAGGAAGCACTTGAGGAGCTGCTGGAATCACAGGCCAGGGGCTGAGGGAAGAAAACCTTGCATGAGGCTGCTGGAGGTTCTCCGCTGCAAGACAATCTGCTGGCAGGGCCACCTTCCAAGCTCGGCTCATGGATGCAAATCCTTTTCAACTGGATAGCAGTGGCAAGACCAAGGCAATTCCTTCTTGAGGAGCACTGCACAGCTCACCATCCTCATCTCCTACACAGCAACGCTCAGGAGCCGTAAGAGATAGGATGTCGAGGGCTTGCAAGGGCTTGCAAGGGCTTGCAGTGCTTTGGAACACCCACTGGTGTCCTCCACAGGGACAGCAAGGATTCTTGCCCACAAGGTCTATCAGCTCAGAGGCACTTGGGCACTCTGGCAAGTCCGCCAGATAGCTCCAGCTCAAGGGAGGATAGGGCTTGGGCAGCTCCTGGGAAGCATGAGCAGCCTGTGGGACAAGGAGCCAGGTCTGGCTCACATGCTCAGGGAACAGCCCATGGCCAGCACTGGGCTCAGCACGGAACTTTTTCCCCTGGGGCACGTTGGCACTGGTCCCCGGCGGTGTTTTGCCTTCCTCTGCAGTTCTCAGCACGGCCCCTTGCCACCATTTCTTTGGGCCATTTGGCCTGGGAGCCGGCTGCTCATGCTCCACCATGCTGGCAGCCGCAGCTGCCACTTCTCAGCTCTCCCTGCAGCTAACACAAGCGCCTGGCAGGGACCAGAGCGCTTCTCATGCATCCCTGCCCAAGAAGCACAGCAGCCAAACAAGTTGTGGAAGGCAAAAAGTCTGCTCGTCATCGCTACATGTCACGCTTTGGAAGAGATGCCACGGTACCACTCACCTCTTCTTCCTCTTCTTCCTCTTCTTCCTCTTCTTCCTCTTCTTCTTCTTCTTCTTCTTCTTCTTCTTCTTCCTCTTTTGTGCATGGTCAGTCCCACAACTCCTTGTCAAGGTTCTCCCTCTGCAGGAACCGCGGACAGCTTGGCCTCTCTTCCTGCTGCTGCTCTCTGCAGCTCTGGGACTTGCCTTTGCCAGCCTGCAAGGGATCTTTTCTCATGCTAAACTGAACAATGCCTCAGCCTACTCCTGGCTACACTTGGGCTTGAGCTAATGCTTGTGAGCCTGGGTTCTGAAACAGAGTCACAAAGGGAAAAAAAATGACATGAAATAACATAACATGAATTAACATAAAATCAAGAAAATTAATAAATTAACAACAAAATAAAATAAAATTCATTGTGTTATGTGTCCTTGACATTGATTTTGGAACTGAAAACGCTCTGTCCTTTCAGGCAAACAGTCTCTTAGATATTGGACTGGCGGACAGGAGAGAAGAGAAGAGGAGAGGAGAGGAGAGGAGAGGAGAGGAGAGGAGAGGAGAGGAGAGGAGAGCAGTTCTGCTCTGTCAGGCCTGCAGTTCTGCGTGACAAGCCCTGAGCGAGCCCTGAGGCCTCCATACATGATACTATAGGCAGTATTGCTACTGGAAGGAAGGCTGCACTGGCAACAAATCCACACTGTCTTTTTGCAAAAAAGGGACTCTATTAGGTTGCTTACTCCCCTATTTTGTAGCTACAGGGACTGATTTGGAGCCAGCACCCCAAAGGCTTCCTCCAAAGGGCTGCACATATGCGGCTGTGTCACCCCCATGTCACAATGCCAGCACCCGGCAACGCAGTGGTCACCAGGCCCCACGCAGGATCCAGAGGAGCAGCCTCCCGTGTCCACTGCCAGAGCTGGCCCGGGGGCAGCCCCAGCACATCTGACAGGAAGCACTTGAGGAGCTGCTGGAATCACAGGCCAGGGGCTGAGGGAAGAAAACCTTGCATGAGGCTGCTGGAGGTTCTCCGCTGCAAGACAATCTGCTGGCAGGGCCACCTTCCAAGCTCAGCTCATGGATGCAAATCCTTTTCAACTGGATAGCAGTGGCAAGACCAAGGCAATTCCTTCTTGAGGAGCACTGCACAGCTCACCATCCTCATCTCCTACACAGCAACGCTCAGGAGCCGTAAGAGATAGGATGTCGAGGGCTTGCAAGGGCTTGCAAGGGCTTGCAGTGCTTTGGAACACTCACTGTTGTCTTCCACAGGGACAGCAAGGATTCTTGCCCACAAGGTCTATCAGCTCAGAGGCACTTGGGCACTCTGGCAAGTCCGCCAGATAGCTCCAGCTCAAGGGAGGATAGGGCTTGGGCAGCTCCTGGGAAGCATGAGCAGCCTGTGGGACAAGGAGCCAGGTCTGGCTCACATGCTCAGGGAACAGCCCATGGCCAGCACTGGGCTCAGCAAGGAACTTTTTCCCCTGGGGCACATTGGCACTGGTCCCCGGCGGTGTTTTGCCTTCCTCTGCAGTTCTCAGCACGGCCCCTTGCCACCATTTCTTTGGGCCATTTGGCCTGGGAGCCGGCTGCTCATGCTCCACCATGCTGGCAGCCGCAGCTGCCACTTCTCAGCTCTCCCTGCAGCTAACACAAGCGCCTGGCAGGGACCAGAGCGCTTCTCATGCATCCCTGCCCAAGAAGCACAGCAGCCAAACAAGTTGTGGAAGGCAAAAAGTCTGCTCGTCATCGCTACATGTCACGCTTTGGAAGACATGCCACGGTACCACTCACCTCTTCTTCCTCTTCTTCCTCTTCTTCCTCTTCTTCTTCTTCTTCTTCTTCTTCTTCTTCTTCTTCTTCTTCTTCTTCCTCTTTTGTACATGGTCAGTCCCACAACTCCTTGTCAAGGTTCTCCCTCTGCAGGAACCGCGGACAGCTTGGCCTCTATTCCTGCTGCTGCTCTCTGCAGCTCTGGGACTTGCCTTTGCCAGCCTGCAAGGGATCTTTTCTCATGCTAAACTGAACAATGCCTCAGCCTACTCCTGGCTACACTTGGGCTTGAGCTAACGCTTGTGAGCCTGGGTTCTGAAACAGAGTCACAAAGGGAAAAAAAATGACATGAAATAACATAACATGAATTAACATAAAATCAAGAAAATTAATAAATTAACAACAAAATAAAATAAAATTCATTGTGTTATGTGTCCTTGACATTGATTTTGGAACTGAAAACCCTCTGTCCTTTCAGGCAAACAGTCTCTTAGATATTGGACTGGCGGACAGGAGAGAAGAGGAGAGGAGAGGAGAGGAGAGGAGAGGAGAGCAGTTCTGCTCTGTCAGGCCTGCAGTTCTGCGTGACAAGCCCTGAGCGAGCCCTGAGGCCTCCATACATGATACTACAGGCAGTATTGCTACTGGAAGGAAGGCTGCACTGGCAACAAATCCACACTGTCTTTTTGCAAAAAAGGGACTCTATTAGGTTGCTTACTCCCCTATTTTGTAGCTACAGGGACTGATTTGGAGCCAGCACCCCAAAGGCTTCCTCCAAAGGGCTGCACATATGCGGCTGTGTCACCCCCATGTCACAATGCCAGCACCCGGCAACGCAGTGGTCACCAGGCCCCACGCAGGATCCAGAGGAGCAGCCTCCCGTGTCCACTGCCAGAGCTGGCCCGGGGGCAGCCCCAGCACATCTGACAGGAAGCACTTGAGGAGCTGCTGGAATCACAGGCCAGGGGCTGAGGGAAGAAAACCTTGCATGAGGCTGCTGGAGGTTCTCCGCTGCAAGACAATGTGCTGGCAGGGCCACCTTCCAAGCTCGGCTCATGGATGCAAATCCTTTTCAACTGGATAGCAGTGGCAAGACCAAGGCAATTCCTTCTTGAGGAGCACTGCACAGCTCACCATCCTCATCTCCTACAGAGCAACGCTCAGGAGCCGTAAGAGATAGGATGTCGAGGGCTTGCAAGGGCTTGCAAGGGCTTGCAGTGCTTTGGAACACCCACTGGTGTCCTCCACAGGGACAGCAAGGATTCTTGCCCACAAGGTCTATCAGCTCAGAGGCACTTGGGCACTCTGGCAAGTCCGCCAGATAGCTCCAGCTCAAGGGAGGATAGGGCTTGGGCAGCTCCTGGGAAGCATGAGCAGCCTGTGGGACAAGGAGCCAGGTCTGGCTCACATGCTCAGGGAACAGCCCATGGCCAGCACTGGGCTCAGCACGGAACTTTTTCCCCTGGGGCACGTTGGCACTGGTCCCCGGCGGTGTTTTGCCTTCCTCTGCAGTTCTCAGCACGGCCCCTTGCCACCATTTCTTTGGGCCATTTGGCCTGGGAGCCGGCTGCTCATGCTCCACCATGCTGGCAGCCGCAGCTGCCACTTCTCAGCTCTCCCTGCAGCTAACACAAGCGCCTGGCAGGGACCAGAGCGCTTCTCATGCATCCCTGCCCAAGAAGCACAGCAGCCAAACAAGTTGTGGAAGGCAAAAAGTCTGCTCGTCATCGCTACATGTCACGCTTTGGAAGAGATGCCACGGTACCACTCACCTCTTCTTCCTCTTCTTCCTCTTCTTCCTCTTCTTCCTCTTCTTCTTCTTCTTCTTCTTCTTCTTCTTCTTCTTCTTCTTCCTCTTTTGTGCATGGTCAGTCCCACAACTCCTTGTCAAGGTTCTCCCTCTGCAGGAACCGCGGACAGCTTGGCCTCTCTTCCTGCTGCTGCTCTCTGCAGCTCTGGGACTTGCCTTTGCCAGCCTGCAAGGGATCTTTTCTCATGCTAAACTGAACAATGCCTCAGCCTACTCCTGGCTACACTTGGGCTTGAGCTAATGCTTGTGAGCCTGGGTTCTGAAACAGAGTCACAAAGGGAAAAAAAATGACATGAAATAACATAACATGAATTAACATAAAATCAAGAAAATTAATAAATTAACAACAAAATAAAATAAAATTCATTGTGTTATGTGTCCTTGACATTGATTTTGGAACTGAAAACGCTCTGTCCTTTCAGGCAAACAGTCTCTTAGATATTGGACTGGCGGACAGGAGAGAAGAGAAGAGGAGAGGAGAGGAGAGGAGAGGAGAGGAGAGGAGAGGAGAGGAGAGGAGAGCAGTTCTGCTCTGTCAGGCCTGCAGTTCTGCGTGACAAGCCCTGAGCGAGCCCTGAGGCCTCCATACATGATACTATAGGCAGTATTGCTACTGGAAGGAAGGCTGCACTGGCAACAAATCCACACTGTCTTTTTGCAAAAAAGGGACTCTATTAGGTTGCTTACTCCCCTATTTTGTAGGTACAGGGACTGATTTGGAGCCAGCACCCCAAAGGCTTCCTCCAAAGGGCTGCACATATGCGGCTGTGTCACCCCCATGTCACAATGCCAGCACCCGGCAACGCAGTGGTCACCAGGCCCCACGCAGGATCCAGAGGAGCAGCCTCCCGTGTCCACTGCCAGAGCTGGCCCGGGGGCAGCCCCAGCACATCTGACAGGAAGCACTTGAGGAGCTGCTGGAATCACAGGCCAGGGGCTGAGGGAAGAAAACCTTGCATGAGGCTGCTGGAGGTTCTCCGCTGCAAGACAATCTGCTGGCAGGGCCACCTTCCAAGCTCGGCTCATGGATGCAAATCCTTTTCAACTGGATAGCAGTGGCAAGACCAAGGCAATTCCTTCTTGAGGAGCACTGCACAGCTCACCATCCTCATCTCCTACACAGCAACGCTCAGGAGCCGTAAGAGATAGGATGTCGAGGGCTTGCAAGGGCTTGCAAGGGCTTGCAGTGCTTTGGAACACTCACTGTTGTCTTCCACAGGGACAGCAAGGATTCTTGCCCACAAGGTCTATCAGCTCAGAGGCACTTGGGCACTCTGGCAAGTCCGCCAGATAGCTCCAGCTCAAGGGAGGATAGGGCTTGGGCAGCTCCTGGGAAGCATGAGCAGCCTGTGGGACAAGGAGCCAGGTCTGGCTCACATGCTCAGGGAACAGCCCATGGCCAGCACTGGGCTCAGCAAGGAACTTTTTCCCCTGGGGCACATTGGCACTGGTCCCCGGCGGTGTTTTGCCTTCCTCTGCAGTTCTCAGCACGGCCCCTTGCCACCATTTCTTTGGGCCATTTGGCCTGGGAGCCGGCTGCTCATGCTCCACCATGCTGGCAGCCGCAGCTGCCACTTCTCAGCTCTCCCTGCAGCTAACACAAGCGCCTGGCAGGGACCAGAGCGCTTCTCATGCATCCCTGCCCAAGAAGCACAGCAGCCAAACAAGTTGTGGAAGGCAAAAAGTCTGCTCGTCATCGCTACATGTCACGCTTTGGAAGACATGCCACGGTACCACTCACCTCTTCTTCCTCTTCTTCCTCTTCTTCCTCTTCTTCTTCTTCTTCTTCTTCTTCTTCTTCTTCTTCTTCTTCTTCCTCTTTTGTACATGGTCAGTCCCACAACTCCTTGTCAAGGTTCTCCCTCTGCAGGAACCGCGGACAGCTTGGCCTCTATTCCTGCTGCTGCTCTCTGCAGCTCTGGGACTTGCCTTTGCCAGCCTGCAAGGGATCTTTTCTCATGCTAAACTGAACAATGCCTCAGCCTACTCCTGGCTACACTTGGGCTTGAGCTAACGCTTGTGAGCCTGGGTTCTGAAACAGAGTCACAAAGGGAAAAAAAATGACATGAAATAACATAACATGAATTAACATAAAATCAAGAAAATTAATAAATTAACAACAAAATAAAATAAAATTCATTGTGTTATGTGTCCTTGACATTGATTTTGGAACTGAAAACCCTCTGTCCTTTCAGGCAAACAGTCTCTTAGATATTGGACTGGCGGACAGGAGAGAAGAGGAGAGGAGAGGAGAGGAGAGGAGAGGAGAGCAGTTCTGCTCTGTCAGGCCTGCAGTTCTGCGTGACAAGCCCTGAGCGAGCCCTGAGGCCTCCATACATGATACTACAGGCAGTATTGCTACTGGAAGGAAGGCTGCACTGGCAACAAATCCACACTGTCTTTTTGCAAAAAAGGGACTCTATTAGGTTGCTTACTCCCCTATTTTGTAGCTACAGGGACTGATTTGGAGCCAGCACCCCAAAGGCTTCCTCCAAAGGGCTGCACATATGCGGCTGTGTCACCCCCATGTCACAATGCCAGCACCCGGCAACGCAGTGGTCACCAGGCCCCACGCAGGATCCAGAGGAGCAGCCGGCCGTGTCCACTGCCAGAGCTGGCCCGGGGGCAGCCCCAGCACATCTGACAGGAAGCACTTGAGGAGCTGCTGGAATCACAGGCCAGGGGCTGAGGGAAGAAAACCTTGCA
Organism: Caloenas nicobarica; assembly: GCF_036013445.1. Taxonomy (NCBI): domain Eukaryota; kingdom Metazoa; phylum Chordata; class Aves; order Columbiformes; family Columbidae; genus Caloenas; species Caloenas nicobarica. Next base: position 359,785 of record NW_027017727.1, on the reverse strand, counting down.
TGAGGCTGCTGGAGGTTCTCCGCTGCAAGACAATCTGCTGGCAGGGCCACCTTCCAAGCTCGGCTCATGGATGCAAATCCTTTTCAACTGGATAGCAGTGGCAAGACCAAGGCAATTCCTTCTTGAGGAGCACTGCACAGCTCACCATCCTCATCTCCTACACAGCAACGCTCAGGAGCCGTAAGAGATAGGATGTCGAGGGCTTGCAAGGGCTTGCAAGGGCTTGCAGTGCTTTGGAACACTCACTGTTGTCCTACACAGGGACAGCAAGGATTCTTGCCCACAAGGTCTATCAGCTCAGAGGCACTTGGGCACTCTGGCAAGTCCGCCAGATAGCTCCAGCTCAAGGGAAGATAGGGCTTGGGCAGCTCCTGGGAAGCATGAGCAGCCTGTGGGACAAGGAGCCAGGTCTGGCTCACATGCTCAGGGAACAGCCCATGGCCAGCACTGGGCTCAGCAAGGAACTTTTTCCCCTGGGGCACATTGGCACTGGTCCCCGGCGGTGTTTTGCCTTCTTCTGCAGTTCTCAGCACGGCCACTTGCCACCATTTCTTTGGGCCATTTGGCCTGGGAGCCGGCTGCTCATGCTCCACCATGCTGGCAGCCGCAGCTGCCACTTCTCAGCTCTCCCTGCAGCTAACACAAGCGCCTGGCAGGGACCAGAGCGCTTCTCATGCATCCCTGCCCAAGAAGCACAGCAGCCAAACAAGTTGTGGAAGGCAAAAAGTCTGCTCGTCATCGCTACATGTCACGCTTTGGAAGACATGCCACGGTACCACTCACCTCTTCTTCCTCTTCTTCCTCTTCTTCTTCGTCTTCTTCTTCTTCTTCTTCTTCCTCTTTTGTGCATGGTCAGTCCCACAACTCCTTGTCAAGGTTCTCCCTCTGCAGGAACCGCGGACAGCTTGGCCTCTATTCCTGCTGCTGCTCTCTGCAGCTCTGGGACTTGCCTTTGCCAGCCTGCAAGGGATCTTTTCTCCTGCTAAACTGAAGAATGCCTCAGCCTACTCCTGGCTACACTTGGGCTTGATCTAACGCTTGTGAGCCTGGGTTCTGAAACAGAGTCACAAAGGGAAAAAAAATGACACGAAGAAACATAACATGAATTAACATAAAATCAAGAAAATTAATAAATTAACAACAAAATAAAATAAAATTCATTGTGTTATGTGTCCTTGACATTGATTTTGGAACTGAAAACCCTCTGTCCTTTCAGGCAAACAGTCTCTTTAGATATTGGACTGGCGGACAGGAGAGAAGAGGAGAGGAGAGGAGAGGAGAGGAGAGGAGAGGAGAGGAGAGGAGAGCAGTTCTGCTCTGTCAGGCCTGCAGTTCTGCGTGACAAGCCCTGAGCGAGCCCTGAGGCCTCCATACATGATACTACAGGCAGTATTGCTACTGGAAGTAAGGCTGCACTGGCAACAAATCCACACTGTCTTTTTGCAAAAAAGGGACTCTATTAGGTTGCTTACTCCCCTATTGAGTGTACTATCAGTAAGTTTGCTGATGACACCAAGCTGGGAGGAGTGGCTGACACGCCAGAAGGCTGTGCTGCCATCCAGCGAGATCTGGACAGTCTAGAGAGTTGGGCGGGGAAAAATTTAATGAAATATAACAAGGGGAAATGTAGAGTCTTGCATCTGGGCAGGAACAACCCCAGGTTCCAGTACAGGTTGGGGAATGACCTATTAGAGAGCAGTGTAGGGGAAAGGGACCTGGGGGTCCTGGTGGACAGCAGGATGACCATGAGCCAGCACTGTGCCCTTGTGGCCAAGAAGGCCAATGGCATCCTGGGGTGTATTAGAAGGGGGGTGGTTAGTAGGTCCAGAGAGGTTCTCCTTCCCCTCTACTCCGCCCTGGTGAGACCTCATCTGGAATATTGTGTCCAGTTCTGGGCCCCTCAGTTCAAGAAGGACAGGGAACTGCTGGAGAGAGTCCAGCGCAGGGCCACAAAGATGATGAAGGGAGTGGAGCATCTCCCTTATGAGGAAAGGCTGAGGGAGCTGGGTCTCTTTAGCTTGGAGAAGAGGAGACTGAGGGGTGACCTCATTAATGTTTATAAATATATAAAGGGTGGGTGTCACGAGGATGGAGCCAGGCTCTTCTCGGTGACAACCAACAGTAAGACAAGGGGTAATGGGTTCAAGCTGGAACACAAGAGGTTCCACTTAAATGTGAGAAGAAACTTCTTCTCAGTGAGGGTGACAGAACACTGGAACAGGCTGCCCAGGGGGGTTGTGGATTCTCCTTCTCTGGAGACATTCAAAACCCGCCTGGACGCCTTCCTGTGTAACCTCACCTAGGGGTTCCTGCTCTGGCAGGGGGATTGGACTAGATGATCTTTCGAGGTCCCTTCCAATCCCTAACATTCCGTGATTCTGTGATTCTGTGATTTTGTAGGTACAGGGACTGATTTGGAGCCAGCACCCCAAAGGCTTCCTCCAAAGGGCTGCACATATGCGGCTGTGTCACCCCCATGTCACAATGCCAGCACCCGGCAACGCAGTGGTCACCAGGCCCCACGCAGGATCCAGAGGAGCAGCCTCCCGTGTCCACTGCCAGAGCTGGCCCGGGGGCAGCCCCAGCACATCTGACAGGAAGCACTTGAGGAGCTGCTGGAATCACAGGCCAGGGGCTGAGGGAAGAAAACCTTGCATGAGGCTGCTGGAGGTTCTCCGCTGCAAGACAATCTGCTGGCAGGGCCACCTTCCAAGCTCGGCTCATGGATGCAAATCCTTTTCAACTGGATAGCAGTGGCAAGACCAAGGCAATTCCTTCTTGAGGAGCACTGCACAGCTCACCATCCTCATCTCCTACACAGCAACGCTCAGGAGCCGTAAGAGATAGGATGTCGAGGGCTTGCAAGGGCTTGCAAGGGCTTGCAGTGCTTTGGAACACTCACTGTTGTCCTCCACAGGGACAGCAAGGATTCTTGCCCACAAGGTCTATCAGCTCAGAGGCACTTGGGCACTCTGGCAAGTCCGCCAGATAGCTCCAGCTCAAGGGAGGATAGGGCTTGGGCAGCTCCTGGGAAGCATGAGCAGCCTGTGGGACAAGGAGCCAGGTCTGGCTCACATGCTCAGGGAACAGCCCATGGCCAGCACTGGGCTCAGCAAGGAACTTTTTCCCCTGGGGCACATTGGCACTGGTCCCCGGCGGTGTTTTGCCTTCCTCTGCAGTTCTCAGCACGGCCCCTTGCCACCATTTCTTTGGGCCATTTGGCCTGGGAGCCGGCTGCTCATGCTCCACCATGCTGGCAGCCGCAGCTGCCACTTCTCAGCTCTCCCTGCAGCTAACACAAGCGCCTGGCAGGGACCAGAGCGCTTCTCATGCATCCCTGCCCAAGAAGCACAGCAGCCAAACAAGTTGTGGAAGGCAAAAAGTCTGCTCGTCATCGCTACATGTCACGCTTTGGAAGACATGCCACGGTACCACTCACCTCTTCTTCCTCTTCTTCCTCTTCTTCTTCTTCTTCTTCTTCTTCTTCTTCTTCCTCTTTTGTGCATGGTCAGTCCCACAACTCCTTGTCAAGGTTCTCCCTCTGCAGGAACCGCGGACAGCTTGGCCTCTATTCCTGCTGCTGCTCTCTGCAGCTCTGGGACTTGCCTTTGCCAGCCTGCAAGGGATCTTTTCTCAGGCTAAACTGAAGAATGCCTCAGCCTACTCCTGGCTACACTTGGGCTTGATCTAACGCTTGTGAGCCTGGGTTCTGAAACAGAGTCACAAAGGGAAAAAAAATGACATGAAATAACATAACATGAATTAACATAAAATCAAGAAAATTAATAAATTAACAACAAAATAAAATAAAATTCATTGTGTTATGTGTCCTTGACATTGATTTTGGAACTGAAAACCCTCTGTCCTTTCAGGCAAACAGTCTCTTTAGATATTGGACTGGCGGACAGGAGAGAAGAGGAGAGGAGAGGAGAGGAGAGGAGAGGAGAGCAGTTCTGCTCTGTCAGGCCTGCAGTTCTGCGTGACAAGCCCTGAGCGAGCCCTGAGGCCTCCATACATGATACTACAGGCAGTATTGCTACTGGAAGGAAGGCTGCACTGGCAACAAATCCACACTGTCTTTTTGCAAAAAAGGGACTCTATTAGGTTGCTTACTCCCCTATTGAGTGTACTATCAGTAAGTTTGCTGATGACACCAAGCTGGGAGGAGTGGCTGACACGCCAGAAGGCTGTGCTGCCATCCAGCGAGATCTGGACAGTCTAGAGAGTTGGGCGGGGAAAAATTTAATGAAATATAACAAGGGGAAATGTAGAGTCTTGCATCTGGGCAGGAACAACCCCAGGTTCCAGTACAGGTTGGGGAATGACCTATTAGAGAGCAGTGTAGGGGAAAGGGACCTGGGGGTCCTGGTGGACAGCAGGATGACCATGAGCCAGCACTGTGCCCTTGTGGCCAAGAAGGCCAATGGCATCCTGGGGTGTATTAGAAGGGGGGTGGTTAGTAGGTCCAGAGAGGTTCTCCTTCCCCTCTACTCCGCCCTGGTGAGACCTCATCTGGAATATTGTGTCCAGTTCTGGGCCCCTCAGTTCAAGAAGGACAGGGAACTGCTGGAGAGAGTCCAGCGCAGGGCCACAAAGATGATGAAGGGAGTGGAGCATCTCCCTTATGAGGAAAGGCTGAGGGAGCTGGGTCTCTTTAGCTTGGAGAAGAGGAGACTGAGGGGTGACCTCATTAATGTTTATAAATATATAAAGGGTGAGTGTCACGAGGATGGAGCCAGGCTCTTCTCGGTGACAACCAACAGTAAGACAAGGGGTAATGGGTTCAAGCTGGAACACAAGAGGTTCCACTTAAATGTGAGAAGAAACTTCTTCACAGTGAGGGTGACAGAACACTGGAACAGGCTGCCCAGGGGGGTTGTGGATTCTCCTTCTCTGGAGACATTCAAAACCCGCCTGGACGCCTTCCTGTGTAACCTCACCTAGGGGTTCCTGCTCTGGCAGGGGGATTGGACTAGATGATCTTTCGAGGTCCCTTCCAATCCCTAACATTCCGTGATTCTGTGATTCTGTGATTTTGTAGGTACAGGGACTGATTTGGAGCCAGCACCCCAAAGGCTTCCTCCAAAGGGCTGCACATATGCGGCTGTGTCACCCCCATGTCACAATGCCAGCACCCGGCAACGCAGTGGTCACCAGGCCCCACGCAGGATCCAGAGGAGCAGCCTCCCGTGTCCACTGCCAGAGCTGGCCCGGGGGCAGCCCCAGCACATCTGACAGGAAGCACTTGAGGAGCTGCTGGAATCACAGGCCAGGGGCTGAGGGAAGAAAACCTTGCATGAGGCTGCTGGAGGTTCTCCGCTGCAAGACAATCTGCTGGCAGGGCCACCTTCCAAGCTCGGCTCATGGATGCAAATCCTTTTCAACTGGATAGCAGTGGCAAGACCAAGGCAATTCCTTCTTGAGGAGCACTGCACAGCTCACCATCCTCATCTCCTACACAGCAACGCTCAGGAGCCGTAAGAGATAGGATGTCGAGGGCTTGCAAGGGCTTGCAAGGGCTTGCAGTGCTTTGGAACACTCACTGTTGTCCTCCACAGGGACAGCAAGGATTCTTGCCCACAAGCTCTATCAGCTCAGAGGCACTTGGGCACTCTGGCAAGTCCGCCAGATAGCTCCAGCTCAAGGGAGGATAGGGCTTGGGCAGCTCCTGGGAAGCATGAGCAGCCTGTGGGACAAGGAGCCAGGTCTGGCTCACATGCTCAGGGAACAGCCCATGGCCAGCACTGGGCTCAGCAAGGAACTTTTTCCCCTGGGGCACATTGGCACTGGTCCCCGGCGGTTTTTTGCCTTCCTCTGCAGTTCTCAGCACGGCCCCTTGCCACCATTTCTTTGGGCCATTTGGCCTGGGAGCCGGCTGCTCATGCTCCACCAGGCTGGCAGCCGCAGCTGCCACTTCTCAGCTCTCCCTGCAGGTAACACAAGCGCCTGGCAGGGACCAGAGCGCTTCTCATGCATCCCTGCCCAAGAAGCACAGCAGCCAAACAAGTTGTGGAAGGCAAAAAGTCTGCTCGTCATCGCTACATGTCACGCTTTGGAAGAGATGCCACGGTACCACTCACCTCTTCTTCCTCTTCTTCCTCTTCTTCCTCTTCTTCTTCGTCTTCTTCTTCTTCTTCTTCTTCCTCTTTTGTGCATGGTCAGTCCCACAACTCCTTGTCAAGGTTCTCCCTCTGCAGGAACCGCGGACAGCTTGGCCTCTCTTCCTGCTGCTGCTCTCTGCAGCTCTGGGACTTGCCTTTGCCAGCCTGCAAGGGATCTTTTCTCATGCTAAACTGAAGAATGCCTCAGCCTACTCCTGGCTACACTTGGGCTTGAGCTAATGCTTGTGAGCCTGGGTTCTGAAACAGAGTCACAAAGGGAAAAAAAATGACATGAAATAACATAACATGAATTAACATAAAATCAAGAAAATTAATAAATTAACAACATAATAAAATAAAATTCATTGTGTTATGTGTCCTTGACATTGATTTTGGAACTGAAAACCCTCTGTCCTTTCAGGCAAACAGTCTCTTAGATATTGGACTGGCGGACAGGAGAGAAGAGAAGAGGAGAGGCGAGGAGAGGAGAGGAGAGGAGAGGAGAGGACAGGAGAGGAGAGGAGAGGAGAGGACAGGAGAGGAGAGGAGAGGAGAGGAGAGCAGTTCTGCTCTGTCAGGCCTGCAGTTCTGCGTGACAAGCCCTGAGCGAGCCCTGAGGCCTCCATACATGATACTACAGGCAGTATTGCTACTGGAAGGAAGGCTGCACTGGCAACAAATCCACACTGTCTTTTTGCAAAAAAGGGACTCTATTAGGTTGCTTACTCCCCTATTTTGTAGGTACAGGGACTGATTTGGAGCCAGCACCCCAAAGGCTTCCTCCAAAGGGCTGCACATATGCGGCTGTGTCACCCCCATGTCACAATGCCAGCACCCGGCAACGCAGTGGTCACCAGGCCCCACGCAGGATCCAGAGGAGCAGCCTCCCGTGTCCACTGCCAGAGCTGGCCCGGGGGCAGCCCCAGCACATCTGACAGGAAGCACTTGAGGAGCTGCTGGAATCACAGGCCAGGGGCTGAGGGAAGAAAACCTTGCATGAGGCTGCTGGAGGTTCTCCGCTGCAAGACAATCTGCTGGCAGGGCCACCTTCCAAGCTCGGCTCATGGATGCAAATCCTTTTCAACTGGATAGCAGTGGCAAGACCAAGGCAATTCCTTCTTGAGGAGCACTGCACAGCTCACCATCCTCATCTCCTACACAGCAACGCTCAGGAGCCGTAAGAGATAGGATGTCGAGGGCTTGCAAGGGCTTGCAAGGGCTTGCAGTGCTTTGGAACACTCACTGTTGTCCTCCACAGGGACAGCAAGGATTCTTGCCCACAAGCTCTATCAGCTCAGAGGCACTTGGGCACTCTGGCAAGTCCGCCAGATAGCTCCAGCTCAAGGGAGGATAGGGCTTGGGCAGCTCCTGGGAAGCATGAGCAGCCTGTGGGACAAGGAGCCAGGTCTGGCTCACATGCTCAGGGAACAGCCCATGGCCAGCACTGGGCTCAGCAAGGAACTTTTTCCCCTGGGGCACATTGGCACTGGTCCCCGGCGGTGTTTTGCCTTCCTCTGCAGTTCTCAGCACGGCCCCTTGCCACCATTTCTTTGGGCCATTTGGCCTGGGAGCCGGCTGCTCATGCTCCACCATGCTGGCAGCCGCAGCTGCCACTTCTCAGCTCTCCCTGCAGCTAACACAAGCGCCTGGCAGGGACCAGAGCGCTTCTCATGCATCCCTGCCCAAGAAGCACAGCAGCCAAACAAGTTGTGGAAGGCAAAAAGTCTGCTCGTCATCGCTACATGTCACGCTTTGGAAGACATGCCACGGTACCACTCACCTCTTCTTCCTCTTCTTCCTCTTCTTCTTCTTCTTCTTCTTCTTCTTCTTCTTCCTCTTTTGTGCATGGTCAGTCCCACAACTCCTTGTCAAGGTTCTCCCTCTGCAGGAACCGCGGACAGCTTGGCCTCTATTCCTGCTGCTGCTCTCTGCAGCTCTGGGACTTGCCTTTGCCAGCCTGCAAGAGATCTTTTCTCCTGCTAAACTGAAGAATGCCTCAGCCTACTCCTGGCTACACTTGGGCTTGAGCTAACGCTTGTGAGCCTGGGTTCTGAAACAGAGTCACAAAGGGAAAAAAAATGACATGAAATAACATAACATGAATTAACATAAAATCAAGAAAATTAATAAATTAACAACAAAATAAAATAAAATTCATTGTGTTATGTGTCCTTGACATTGATTTTGGAACTGAAAACCCTCTGTCCTTTCAGGCAAACAGTCTCTTTAGATATTGGACTGGCGGACAGGAGAGAAGAGGAGAGGAGAGGAGAGGAGAGGAGAGGAGAGGAGAGGAGAGGAGAGGAGAGGAGAGGAGAGGAGAGCAGTTCTGCTCTGTCAGGCCTGCAGTTCTGCGTGACAAGCCCTGAGCGAGCCCTGAGGCCTCCATACATGATACTACAGGCAGTATTGCTACTGGAAGGAAGGCTGCACTGGCAACAAATCCACACTGTCTTTTTGCAAAAAAGGGACTCTATTAGGTTGCTTACTCCCCTATTGAGTGTACTATCAGTAAGTTTGCTGATGACACCAAGCTGGGAGGAGTGGCTGACACGCCAGAAGGCTGTGCTGCCATCCAGCGAGATCTGGACAGTCTAGAGAGTTGGGCGGGGAAAAATTTAATGAAATATAACAAGGGGAAATGTAGAGTCTTGCATCTGGGCAGGAACAACCCCAGGTTCCAGTACAGGTTGGGGAATGACCTATTAGAGAGCAGTGTAGGGGAAAGGGACCTGGGGGTCCTGGTGGACAGCAGGATGACCATGAGCCAGCACTGTGCCCTTGTGGCCAAGAAGGCCAATGGCATCCTGGGGTGTATTAGAAGGGGGGTGGTTAGTAGGTCCAGAGAGGTTCTCCTTCCCCTCTACTCCGCCCTGGTGAGACCTCATCTGGAATATTGTGTCCAGTTCTGGGCCCCTCAGTTCAAGAAGGACAGGGAACTGCTGGAGAGAGTCCAGCGCAGGGCCACAAAGATGATGAAGGGAGTGGAGCATCTCCCTTATGAGGAAAGGCTGAGGGAGCTGGGTCTCTTTAGCTTGGAGAAGAGGAGACTGAGGGGTGACCTCATTAATGTTTATAAATATATAAAGGGTGGGTGTCACGAGGATGGAGCCAGGCTCTTCTCGGTGACAACCAACAGTAAGACAAGGGGTAATGGGTTCAAGCTGGAACACAAGAGGTTCCACTTAAATGTGAGAAGAAACTTCTTCTCAGTGAGGGTGACAGAACACTGGAACAGGCTGCCCAGGGGGGTTGTGGATTCTCCTTCTCTGGAGACATTCAAAACCCGCCTGGACGCCTTCCTGTGTAACCTCACCTAGGGGTTCCTGCTCTGGCAGGGGGATTGGACTAGATGATCTTTCGAGGTCCCTTCCAATCCCTAACATTCCGTGATTCTGTGATTCTGTGATTTTGTAGGTACAGGGACTGATTTGGAGCCAGCACCCCAAAGGCTTCCTCCAAAGGGCTGCACATATGCGGCTGTGTCACCCCCATGTCACAATGCCAGCACCCGGCAACGCAGTGGTCACCAGGCCCCACGCAGGATCCAGAGGAGCAGCCTCCCGTGTCCACTGCCAGAGCTGGCCCGGGGGCAGCCCCAGCACATCTGACAGGAAGCACTTGAGGAGCTGCTGGAATCACAGGCCAGGGGCTGAGGGAAGAAAACCTTGCATGAGGCTGCTGGAGGTTCTCCGCTGCAAGACAATCTGCTGGCAGGGCCACCTTCCAAGCTCGGCTCATGGATGCAAATCCTTTTCAACTGGATAGCAGTGGCAAGACCAAGGCAATTCCTTCTTGAGGAGCACTGCACAGCTCACCATCCTCATCTCCTACACAGCAACGCTCAGGAGCCGTAAGAGATAGGATGTCGAGGGCTTGCAAGGGCTTGCAAGGGCTTGCAGTGCTTTGGAACACTCACTGTTGTCCTCCACAGGGACAGCAAGGATTCTTGCCCACAAGGTCTATCAGCTCAGAGGCACTTGGGCACTCTGGCAAGTCCGCCAGATAGCTCCAGCTCAAGGGAGGATAGGGCTTGGGCAGCTCCTGGGAAGCATGAGCAGCCTGTGGGACAAGGAGCCAGGTCTGGCTCACATGCTCAGGGAACAGCCCATGGCCAGCACTGGGCTCAGCAAGGAACTTTTTCCCCTGGGGCACATTGGCACTGGTCCCCGGCGGTGTTTTGCCTTCCTCTGCAGTTCTCAGCACGGCCCCTTGCCACCATTTCTTTGGGCCATTTGGCCTGGGAGCCGGCTGCTCATGCTCCACCATGCTGGCAGCCGCAGCTGCCACTTCTCAGCTCTCCCTGCAGCTAACACAAGCGCCTGGCAGGGACCAGAGCGCTTCTCATGCATCCCTGCCCAAGAAGCACAGCAGCCAAACAAGTTGTGGAAGGCAAAAAGTCTGCTCGTCATCGCTACATGTCACGCTTTGGAAGACATGCCACGGTACCACTCACCTCTTCTTCCTCTTCTTCCTCTTCTTCTTCTTCTTCTTCTTCTTCTTCTTCTTCCTCTTTTGTGCATGGTCAGTCCCACAACTCCTTGTCAAGGTTCTCCCTCTGCAGGAACCGCGGACAGCTTGGCCTCTATTCCTGCTGCTGCTCTCTGCAGCTCTGGGACTTGCCTTTGCCAGCCTGCAAGGGATCTTTTCTCCTGCTAAACTGAAGAATGCCTCAGCCTACTCCTGGCTACACTTGGGCTTGAGCTAACGCTTGTGAGCCTGGGTTCTGAAACAGAGTCACAAAGGGAAAAAAAATGACATGAAATAACATAACATGAATTAACATAAAATCAAGAAAATTAATAAATTAACAACAAAATAAAATAAAATTCATTGTGTTATGTGTCCTTGACATTGATTTTGGAACTGAAAACCCTCTGTCCTTTCAGGCAAACAGTCTCTTTAGATATTGGACTGGCGGACAGGAGAGAAGAGGAGAGGAGAGGAGAGGAGAGGAGAGGAGAGGAGAGGAGAGGAGAGGAGAGCAGTTCTGCTCTGTCAGGCCTGCAGTTCTGCGTGACAAGCCCTGAGCGAGCCCTGAGGCCTCCATACATGATACTACAGGCAGTATTGCTACTGGAAGGAAGGCTGCACTGGCAACAAATCCACACTGTCTTTTTGCAAAAAAGGGACTCTATTAGGTTGCTTACTCCCCTATTGAGTGTACTATCAGTAAGTTTGCTGATGACACCAAGCTGGGAGGAGTGGCTGACACGCCAGAAGGCTGTGCTGCCATCCAGCGAGATCTGGACAGTCTAGAGAGTTGGGCGGGGAAAAATTTAATGAAATATAACAAGGGGAAATGTAGAGTCTTGCATCTGGGCAGGAACAACCCCAGGTTCCAGTACAGGTTGGGGAATGACCTATTAGAGAGCAGTGTAGGGGAAAGGGACCTGGGGGTCCTGGTGGACAGCAGGATGACCATGAGCCAGCACTGTGCCCTTGTGGCCAAGAAGGCCAATGGCATCCTGGGGTGTATTAGAAGGGGGGTGGTTAGTAGGTCCAGAGAGGTTCTCCTTCCCCTCTACTCCGCCCTGGTGAGACCTCATCTGGAATATTGTGTCCAGTTCTGGGCCCCTCAGTTCAAGAAGGACAGGGAACTGCTGGAGAGAGTCCAGCGCAGGGCCACAAAGATGATGAAGGGAGTGGAGCATCTCCCTTATGAGGAAAGGCTGAGGGAGCTGGGTCTCTTTAGCTTGGAGAAGAGGAGACTGAGGGGTGACCTCATTAATGTTTATAAATATATAAAGGGTGGGTGTCACGAGGATGGAGCCAGGCTCTTCTCGGTGACAACCAACAGTAAGACAAGGGGTAATGGGTTCAAGCTGGAACACAAGAGGTTCCACTTAAATGTGAGAAGAAACTTCTTCTCAGTGAGGGTGACAGAACACTGGAACAGGCTGCCCAGGGGGGTTGTGGATTCTCCTTCTCTGGAGACATTCAAAACCCGCCTGGACGCCTTCCTGTGTAACCTCACCTAGGGGTTCCTGCTCTGGCAGGGGGATTGGACTAGATGATCTTTCGAGGTCCCTTCCAATCCCTAACATTCCGTGATTCTGTGATTCTGTGATTTTGTAGGTACAGGGACTGATTTGGAGCCAGCACCCCAAAGGCTTCCTCCAAAGGGCTGCACATATGCGGCTGTGTCACCCCCATGTCACAATGCCAGCACCCAGCAACGCAGTGGTCACCAGGCCCCACGCAGGATCCAGAGGAGCAGCCTCCCGTGTCCACTGCCAGAGCTGGCCCGGGGGCAGCCCCAGCACATCTGACAGGAAGCACTTGAGGAGCTGCTGGAATCACAGGCCAGGGGCTGAGGGAAGAAAACCTTGCATGAGGCTGCTGGAGGTTCTCCGCTGCAAGACAATCTGCTGGCAGGGCCACCTTCCAAGCTCGGCTCATGGATGCAAATCCTTTTCAACTGGATAGCAGTGGCAAGACCAAGGCAATTCCTTCTTGAGGAGCACTGCACAGCTCACCATCCTCATCTCCTACACAGCAACGCTCAGGAGCCGTAAGAGATAGGATGTCGAGGGCTTGCAAGGGCTTGCAAGGGCTTGCAGTGCTTTGGAACACTCACTGTTGTCCTCCACAGGGACAGCAAGGATTCTTGCCCACAAGGTCTATCAGCTCAGAGGCACTTGGGCACTCTGGCAAGTCCGCCAGATAGCTCCAGCTCAAGGGAGGATAGGGCTTGGGCAGCTCCTGGGAAGCATGAGCAGCCTGTGGGACAAGGAGCCAGGTCTGGCTCACATGCTCAGGGAACAGCCCATGGCCAGCACTGGGCTCAGCAAGGAACTTTTTCCCCTGGGGCACATTGGCACTGGTCCCCGGCGGTGTTTTGCCTTCCTCTGCAGTTCTCAGCACGGCCCCTTGCCACCATTTCTTTGGGCCATTTGGCCTGGGAGCCGGCTGCTCATGCTCCACCATGCTGGCAGCCGCAGCTGCCACTTCTCAGCTCTCCCTGCAGCTAACACAAGCGCCTGGCAGGGACCAGAGCGCTTCTCATGCATCCCTGCCCAAGAAGCACAGCAGCCAAACAAGTTGTGGAAGGCAAAAAGTCTGCTCGTCATCGCTACATGTCACGCTTTGGAAGAGATGCCACGGTACCACTCACCTCTTCTTCCTCTTCTTCCTCTTCTTCTTCTTCTTCTTCTTCTTCTTCTTCTTCCTCTTTTGTGCATGGTCAGTCCCACAACTCCTTGTCAAGGTTATCCCTCTGCAGGAACCGCGGACAGCTTGGCCTCTATTCCTGCTGCTGCTCTCTGCAGCTCTGGGACTTGCCTTTGCCAGCCTGCAAGGGATCTTTTCTCCTGCTAAACTGAAGAATGCCTCAGCCTACTCCTGGCTACACTTGGGCTTGAGCTAACGCTTGTGAGCCTGGGTTCTGAAACAGAGTCACAAAGGGAAAAAAAATGACATGAAATAACATAACATGAATTAACATAAAATCAAGAAAATTAATAAATTAACAACAAAATAAAATAAAATTCATTGTGTTCTGTGTCCTTGACATTGATTTTGGAACTGAAAACCCTCTGTCCTTTCAGGCAAACAGTCTCTTTAGATATTGGACTGGCGGACAGGAGAGAAGAGGAGAGGAGAGGAGAGGAGAGGAGAGGAGAGGAGAGGAGAGGAGAGGAGAGGAGAGGAGAGCAGTTCTGCTCTGTCAGGCCTGCAGTTCTGCGTGACAAGCCCTGAGCGAGCCCTGAGGCCTCCATACATGATACTACAGGCAGTATTGCTACTGGAAGGAAGGCTGCACTGGCAACAAATCCACACTGTCTTTTTGCAAAAAAGGGACTCTATTAGGTTGCTTACTCCCCTATTGAGTGTACTATCAGTAAGTTTGCTGATGACACCAAGCTGGGAGGAGTGGCTGACACGCCAGAAGGCTGTGCTGCCATCCAGCGAGATCTGGACAGTCTAGAGAGTTGGGCGGGGAAAAATTTAATGAAATATAACAAGGGGAAATGTAGAGTCTTGCATCTGGGCAGGAACAACCCCAGGTTCCAGTACAGGTTGGGGAATGACCTATTAGAGAGCAGTGTAGGGGAAAGGGACCTGGGGGTCCTGGTGGACAGCAGGATGACCATGAGCCAGCACTGTGCCCTTGTGGCCAAGAAGGCCAATGGCATCCTGGGGTGTATTAGAAGGGGGGTGGTTAGTAGGTCCAGAGAGGTTCTCCTTCCCCTCTACTCCGCCCTGGTGAGACCTCATCTGGAATATTGTGTCCAGTTCTGGGCCCCTCAGTTCAAGAAGGACAGGGAACTGCTGGAGAGAGTCCAGCGCAGGGCCACAAAGATGATGAAGGGAGTGGAGCATCTCCCTTATGAGGAAAGGCTGAGGGAGCTGGGTCTCTTTAGCTTGGAGAAGAGGAGACTGAGGGGTGACCTCATTAATGTTTATAAATATATAAAGGGTGGGTGTCACGAGGATGGAGCCAGGCTCTTCTCGGTGACAACCAACAGTAAGACAAGGGGTAATGAGTTCAAGCTGGAACACAAGAGGTTCCACTTAAATGTGAGAAGAAACTTCTTCTCAGTGAGGGTGACAGAACACTGGAACAGGCTGCCCAGGGGGGTTGTGGATTCTCCTTCTCTGGAGACATTCAAAACCCGCCTGGACGCCTTCCTGTGTAACCTCACCTAGGGGTTCCTGCTCTGGCAGGGGGATTGGACTAGATGATCTTTCGAGGTCCCTTCCAATCCCTAACATTCCGTGATTCTGTGATTCTGTGATTTTGTAGGTACAGGGACTGATTTGGAGCCAGCACCCCAAAGGCTTCCTCCAAAGGGCTGCACATATGCGGCTGTGTCACCCCCATGTCACAATGCCAGCACCCAGCAACGCAGTGGTCACCAGGCCCCACGCAGGATCCAGAGGAGCAGCCTCCCGTGTCCACTGCCAGAGCTGGCCCGGGGGCAGCCCCAGCACATCTGACAGGAAGCACTTGAGGAGCTGCTGGAATCACAGGCCAGGGGCTGAGGGAAGAAAACCTTGCATGAGGCTGCTGGAGGTTCTCCGCTGCAAGACAATCTGCTGGCAGGGCCACCTTCCAAGCTCGGCTCATGGATGCAAATCCTTTTCAACTGGATAGCAGTGGCAAGACCAAGGCAATTCCTTCTTGAGGAGCACTGCACAGCTCACCATCCTCATCTCCTACAGAGCAACGCTCAGGAGCCGTAAGAGAGAGGATGTCGAGGGCTTGCAAGGGCTTGCAAGGGCTTGCAGTGCTTTGGAACACCCACTGGTGTCCTCCACAGGGACAGCAAGGATTCTTGCCCACAAGGTCTATCAGCTCAGAGGCACTTGGGCACTCTGGCAAGTCCGCCAGATAGCTCCAGCTCAAGGGAGGATAGGGCTTGGGCAGCTCCTGGGAAGCATGAGCAGCCTGTGGGACAAGGAGCCAGGTCTGGCTCACATGCTCAGGGAACAGCCCATGGCCAGCACTGGGCTCAGCAAGGAACTTTTTCCCCTGGGGCACATTGGCACTGGTCCCCGGCGGTGTTTTGCCTTCCTCTGCAGTTCTCAGCACGGCCCCTTGCCACCATTTCTTTGGGCCATTTGGCCTGGGAGCCGGCTGCTCATGCTCCACCAGGCTGGCAGCCGCAGCTGCCACTTCTCAGCTCTCCCTGCAGGTAACACAAGTGCCTGGCAGGGACCAGAGCGCTTCTCATGCATCCCTGCCCAAGAAGCACAGCAGCCAAACAAGTTGTGGAAGGCAAAAAGTCTGCTCGTCATCGCTACATGTCACGCTTTGGAAGACATGCCACGGTACCACTCACCTCTTCTTCCTCTTCTTCCTCTTCTTCCTCTTCTTCTTCGTCTTCTTCTTCTTCTTCCGCTTCCTCTTTTGTGCATGGTCAGTCCCACAACTCCTTGTCAAGGTTCTCCCTCTGCAGGAACCGCGAACAGCTTGGCCTCTATTCCTGCTGCTGCTCTCTGCAGCTCTGGGACTTGCCTTTGCCAGCCTGCAAGGGATCTTTTCTCCTGCTAAACTGAAGAATGCCTCAGCCTACTCCTGGCTACACTTGGGCTTGAGCTAATGCTTGTGAGCCTGGGTTCTGAAACAGAGTCACAAAGGGAAAAAAAATGACATGAAATAACATAACATGAATTAACATAAAATCAAGAAAATTAATAAATTAACAACAAAATAAAATAAAATTCATTGTGTTCTGTGTCCTTGACATTGATTTTGGAACTGAAAACCCTCTGTCCTTTCAGGCAAACAGTCTCTTAGATATTGGACTGGCGGACAGGAGAGAAGAGGAGAGGAGAGGAGAGGAGAGGAGAGGAGAGGAGAGGAGAGGAGAGGAGAGGAGAGGAGAGGAGAGGAGAGGAGAGGAGAGGAGAGGAGAGCAGTTCTGCTCTGTCAGGCCTGCAGTTCTGCGTGACAAGCCCTGAGCGAGCCCTGAGGCCTCCATACATGATACTACAGGCAGTATTGCTACTGGAAGGAAGGCTGCACTGGCAACAAATCCACACTGTCTTTTTGCAAAAAAGGGACTCTATTAGGTTGCTTACTCCCCTATTTTGTAGCTACAGGGACTGATTTGGAGCCAGCACCCCAAAGGCTTCCTCCAAAGGGCTGCACATATGCGGCTGTGTCACCCCCATGTCACAATGCCAGCACCCGGCAACGCAGTGGTCACCAGGCCCCACGCAGGATCCAGAGGAGCAGCCTCCCGTGTCCACTGCCAGAGCTGGCCCGGGGGCAGCCCCAGCACATCTGACAGGAAGCACTTGAGGAGCTGCTGGAATCACAGGCCAGGGGCTGAGGGAAGAAAACCTTGCATGAGGCTGCTGGAGGTTCTCCGCTGCAAGACAATCTGCTGGCAGGGCCACCTTCCAAGCTCGGCTCATGGATGCAAATCCTTTTCAACTGGATAGCAGTGGCAAGACCAAGGCAATTCCTTCTTGAGGAGCACTGCACAGCTCACCATCCTCATCTCCTACACAGCAACGCTCAGGAGCCGTAAGAGATAGGATGTCGAGGGCTTGCAAGGGCTTGCAAGGGCTTGCAGTGCTTTGGAACACTCACTGTTGTCCTACACAGGGACAGCAAGGATTCTTGCCCACAAGGTCTATCAGCTCAGAGGCACTTGGGCACTCTGGCAAGTCCGCCAGATAGCTCCAGCTCAAGGGAGGATAGGGCTTGGGCAGCTCCTGGGAAGCATGAGCAGCCTGTGGGACAAGGAGCCAGGTCTGGCTCACATGCTCAGGGAACAGCCCATGGCCAGCACTGGGCTCAGCAAGGAACTTTTTCCCCTGGGGCACATTGGCACTGGTCCCCGGCGGTGTTTTGCCTTCCTCTGCAGTTCTCAGCACGGCCCCTTGCCACCATTTCTTTGGGCCATTTGGCCTGGGAGCCGGCTGCTCATGCTCCACCATGCTGGCAGCCGCAGCTGCCACTTCTCAGCTCTCCCTGCAGCTAACACAAGCGCCTGGCAGGGACCAGAGCGCTTCTCATGCATCCCTGCCCAAGAAGCACAGCAGCCAAACAAGTTGTGGAAGGCAAAAAGTCTGCTCGTCATCGCTACATGTCACGCTTTGGAAGACATGCCACGGTACCACTCACCTCTTCTTCCTCTTCTTCCTCTTCTTCCTCTTCTTCTTCGTCTTCTTCTTCTTCTTCTTCTTCCTCTTTTGTGCATGGTCAGTCCCACAACTCCTTGTCAAGGTTCTCCCTCTGCAGGAACCGCGGACAGCTTGGCCTCTATTCCTGCTGCTGCTCTCTGCAGCTCTGGGACTTGCCTTTGCCAGCCTGCAAGGGATCTTTTCTCATGCTAAACTGAAGAATGCCTCAGCCTACTCCTGGCTACACTTGGGCTTGAGCTAATGCTTGTGAGCCTGGGTTCTGAAACAGAGTCACAAAGGGAAAAAAAATGACACGAAGAAACATAACATGAATTAACATAAAATCAAGAAAATTAATAAATTAACAACAAAATAAAATAAAATTCATTGTGTTATGTGTCCTTGACATTGATTTTGGAACTGAAAACCCTCTGTCCTTTCAGGCAAACAGTCTCTTAGATATTGGACTGGCGGACAGGAGAGAAGAGGAGAGGAGAGGAGAGGAGAGGACAGGAGAGGAGTTGAGAGGAGAGGAGAGGAGAGGAGAGGAGAGGAGAGGAGAGCAGTTCTGCTCTGTCAGGCCTGCAGTTCTGCGTGACAAGCCCTGAGCGAGCCCTGAGGCCTCCATCCATGATACTACAGGCAGTATTGCTACTGGAAGGAAGGCTGCACTGGCAACAAATCCACACTATCTTTTTGCAAAAAAGGGACTCTATTAGGTTGCTTACTCCCCTATTTTGTAGGTACAGGGACTGATTTGGAGCCAGCACCCCAAAGGCTTCCTCCAAAGGGCTGCACATATGCGGCTGTGTCACCCCCATGTCACAATGCCAGCACCCGGCAACGCAGTGGTCACCAGGCCCCACGCAGGATCCAGAGGAGCAGCCTCCCGTGTCCACTGCCAGAGCTGGCCCGGGGGCAGCCCCAGTACACCTGACAGGAAGCACTTGAGGAGCTGCTGGAATCACAGGCCAGGGGCTGAGGGAAGAAAACCTTGCATGAGGCTGCTGGAGGTTCTCCGCTGCAAGACAATCTGCTGGCAGGGCCACCTTCCAAGCTCGGCTCATGGATGCAAATCCTTTTCAACTGGATAGCAGTGGCAAGACCAAGGCAATTCCTTCTTGAGGAGCACTGCACAGCTCACCATCTTCATCTCCTACACAGCAACGCTCAGGAGCCGTAAGAGATAGGATGTCGAGGGCTTGCAAGGGCTTGCAAGGGCTTGCAGTGCTTTGGAACACCCACTGTTGTCCTCCACAGGGACAGCAAGGATTCTTGCCCACAAGGTCTATCAGCTCAGAGGCACTTGGGCACTCTGGCAAGTCCGCCAGATAGCTCCAGCTCAAGGGAGGATAGGGCTTGGGCAGCTCCTGGGAAGCATGAGCAGCCTGTGGGACAAGGAGCCAGGTCTGGCTCACATGCTCAGGGAACAGCCCATGGCCAGCACTGGGCTCAGCAAGGAACTTTTTCCCCTGGGGCACATTGGCACTGGTCCCCGGCGGTGTTTTGCCTTCCTCTGCAGTTCTCAGCACGGCCCCTTGCCACCATTTCTTTGGGCCATTTGGCCTGGGAGCCGGCTGCTCATGCTCCACCATGCTGGCAGCCGCAGCTGCCACTTCTCAGCTCTCCCTGCAGCTAACACAAGCGCCTGGCAGGGACCAGAGCGCTTCTCATGCATCCCTGCCCAAGAAGCACAGCAGCCAAACAAGTTGTGGAAGGCAAAAAGTCTGCTCGTCATCGCTACATGTCACGCTTTGGAAGAGATGCCACGGTACCACTCACCTCTTCTTCCTCTTCTTCCTCTTCTTCCTCTTCTTCCACTTCTTCTTCGTCTTCTTCTTCTTCTTCTTCTTCTTCTTCTTCCTCTTTTGTGCATGGTCAGTCCCACAACTCCTTGTCAAGGTTCTCCCTCTGCAGGAACCGCGGACAGCTTGGCCTCTATTCCTGCTGCTGCTCTCTGCAGCTCTGGGACTTGCCTTTGCCAGCCTGCAAGGGATCTTTTCTCATGCTAAACTGAAGAATGCCTCAGCCTACTCCTGGCTACACTTGGGCTTGAGCTAATGCTTGTGAGCCTGGGTTCTGAAACAGAGTCACAAAGGGAAAAAAAATGACATGAAATAACATAACATGAATTAACATAAAATCAAGAAAATTAATAAATTAACAACAAAATAAAATAAAATTCATTGTGTTATGTGTCCTTGACATTGATTTTGGAACTGAAAACCCTCTGTCCTTTCAGGCAAACAGTCTCTTAGATATTGGACTGGCGGACAGGAGAGAAGAGAAGAGGAGAGGAGAGGAGAGGAGAGGAGAGGAGAGGAGAGGAGAGGAGAGGAGAGGAGAGGAGAGGAGAGGAGAGGAGAGCAGTTCTGCTCTGTCAGGCCTGCAGTTCTGCGTGACAAGCCCTGAGCGAGCTCTGAGGCCTCCATACATGATACTACAGGCAGTATTGCTACTGGAAGGAAGGCTGCACTGGCAACAAATCCACACTGTCTTTTTGCAAAAAAGGGACTCTATTAGGTTGCTTACTCCCCTATTTTGTAGGTACAGGGACTGATTTGGAGCCAGCACCCCAAAGGCTTCCTCCAAAGGGCTGCACATATGCGGCTGTGTCACCCCCATGTCACAATGCCAGCACCCGGCAACGCAGTGGTCACCAGGCCCCACGCAGGATCCAGAGGAGCAGCCTCCCGTGTCCACTGCCAGAGCTGGCCCGGGGGCAGCCCCAGTACACCTGACAGGAAGCACTTGAGGAGCTGCTGGAATCACAGGCCAGGGGCTGAGGGAAGAAAACCTTGCATGAGGCTGCTGGAGGTTCTCCGCTGCAAGACAATCTGCTGGCAGGGCCACCTTCCAAGCTCGGCTCATGGATGCAAATCCTTTTCAACTGGATAGCAGTGGCAAGACCAAGGCAATTCCTTCTTGAGGAGCACTGCACAGCTCACCATCTTCATCTCCTACACAGCAACGCTCAGGAGCCGTAAGAGATAGGATGTCGAGGGCTTGCAAGGGCTTGCAAGGGCTTGCAGTGCTTTGGAACACCCACTGTTGTCCTCCACAGGGACAGCAAGGATTCTTGCCCACAAGGTCTATCAGCTCAGAGGCACTTGGGCACTCTGGCAAGTCCGCCAGATAGCTCCAGCTCAAGGGAGGATAGGGCTTGGGCAGCTCCTGGGAAGCATGAGCAGCCTGTGGGACAAGGAGCCAGGTCTGGCTCACATGCTCAGGGAACAGCCCATGGCCAGCACTGGGCTCAGCAAGGAACTTTTTCCCCTGGGGCACATTGGCACTGGTCCCCGGCGGTGTTTTGCCTTCCTCTGCAGTTCTCAGCACGGCCCCTTGCCACCATTTCTTTGGGCCATTTGGCCTGGGAGCCGGCTGCTCATGCTCCACCATGCTGGCAGCCGCAGCTGACACTTCTCAGCTCTCCCTGCAGCTAACACAAGCGCCTGGCAGGGACCAGAGCGCTTCTCATGCATCCCTGCCCAAGAAGCACAGCAGCCAAACAAGTTGTGGAAGGCAAAAAGTCTGCTCGTCATCGCTACATGTCACGCTTTGGAAGAGATGCCACAGTACCACTCACCTCTTCTTCCTCTTCTTCCTCTTCTTCCTCTTCTTCCACTTCTTCTTCGTCTTCTTCTTCTTCTTCTTCTTCTTCTTCTTCCTCTTTTGTGCATGGTCAGTCCCACAACTCCTTGTCAAGGTTCTCCCTCTGCAGGAACCGCGGACAGCTTGGCCTCTATTCCTGCTGCTGCTCTCTGCAGCTCTGGGACTTGCCTTTGCCAGCCTGCAAGGGATCTTTTCTCATGCTAAACTGAAGAATGCCTCAGCCTACTCCTGGCTACACTTGGGCTTGAGCTAATGCTTGTGAGCCTGGGTTCTGAAACAGAGTCACAAAGGGAAAAAAAATGACATGAAATAACATAACATGAATTAACATAAAATCAAGAAAATTAATAAATTAACAACAAAATAAAATAAAATTCATTGTGTTCTGTGTCCTTGACATTGATTTTGGAACTGAAAACCCTCTGTCCTTTCAGGCAAACAGTCTCTTAGATATTGGACTGGCGGACAGGAGAGAAGAGAAGAGGAGAGGAGAGGAGAGGAGAGGAGAGGAGAGGAGAGGAGAGCAGTTCTGCTCTGTCAGGCCTGCAGTTCTGCGTGACAAGCCCTGAGCGAGCTCTGAGGCCTCCATACATGATACTACAGGCAGTATTGCTACTGGAAGGAAGGCTGCACTGGCAACAAATCCACACTGTCTTTTTGCAAAAAAGGGACTCTATTAGGTTGCTTACTCCCCTATTTTGTAGGTACAGGGACTGATTTGGAGCCAGCACCCCAAAGGCTTCCTCCAAAGGGCTGCACATATGCGGCTGTGTCACCCCCATGTCACAATGCCAGCACCCGGCAACGCAGTGGTCACCAGGCCCCACGCAGGATCCAGAGGAGCAGCCTCCCGTGTCCACTGCCAGAGCTGGCCCGGGGGCAGCCCCAGTACACCTGACAGGAAGCACTTGAGGAGCTGCTGGAATCACAGGCCAGGGGCTGAGGGAAGAAAACCTTGCATGAGGCTGCTGGAGGTTCTCCGCTGCAAGACAATCTGCTGGCAGGGCCACCTTCCAAGCTCGGCTCATGGATGCAAATCCTTTTCAACTGGATAGCAGTGGCAAGACCAAGGCAATTCCTTCTTGAGGAGCACTGCACAGCTCACCATCCTCATCTCCTACACAGCAACGCTCAGGAGCCGTAAGAGATAGGATGTCGAGGGCTTGCAAGGGCTTGCAAGGGCTTGCAGTGCTTTGGAACACTCACTGTTGTCCTCCACAGGGACAGCAAGGATTCTTGCCCACAAGGTCTATCAGCTCAGAGGCACTTGGGCACTCTGGCAAGTCCGCCAGATAGCTCCAGCTCAAGGGAGGATAGGGCTTGGGCAGCTCCTGGGAAGCATGAGCAGCCTGTGGGACAAGGAGCCAGGTCTGGCTCACATGCTCAGGGAACAGCCCATGGCCAGCACTGGGCTCAGCAAGGAACTTTTTCCCCCGGGGCACATTGGCACTGGTCCCCGGCGGTGTTTTGCCTTCCTCTGCAGTTCTCAGCACGGCCCCTTGCCACCATTTCTTTGGGCCATTTGGCCTGGGAGCCGGCTGCTCATGCTCCACCATGCTGGCAGCCGCAGCTGCCACTTCTCAGCTCTCCCTGCAGCTAACACAAGCGCCTGGCAGGGACCAGAGCGCTTCTCATGCATCCCTGCCCAAGAAGCACAGCAGCCAAACAAGTTGTGGAAGGCAAAAAGTCTGCTCGTCATCGCTACATGTCACGCTTTGGAAGAGATGCCACGGTACCACTCACCTCTTCTTCCTCTTCTTCCTCTTCTTCCTCTTCTTCTTCGTCTTCTTCTTCTTCTTCTTCTTCCTCTTTTGTGCATGGTCAGTCCCACAACTCCTTGTCAAGGTTCTCCCTCTGCAGGAACCGCGGACAGCTTGGCCTCTATTCCTGCTGCTGCTCTCTGCAGCTCTGGGACTTGCCTTTGCCAGCCTGCAAGGGATCTTTTCTCCTGCTAAACTGAAGAATGCCTCAGCCTACTCCTGGCTACACTTGGGCTTGAGCTAACGCTTGTGAGCCTGGGTTCTGAAACAGAGTCACAAAGGGAAAAAAAATGACATGAAATAACATAACATGAATTAACATAAAATCAAGAAAATTAATAAATTAACAACAAAATAAAATAAAATTCATTGTGTTCTGTGTCCTTGACATTGATTTTGGAACTGAAAACCCTCTGTCCTTTCAGGCAAACAGTCTCTTTAGATATTGGACTGGCGGACAGGAGAGAAGAGGAGAGGAGAGGAGAGGAGAGGAGAGGAGAGGAGAGCAGTTCTGCTCTGTCAGGCCTGCAGTTCTGCGTGACAAGCCCTGAGCGAGCCCTGAGGCCTCCATCCATGATACTACAGGCAGTATTGCTACTGGAAGGAAGGCTGCACTGGCAACAAATCCACACTGTCTTTTTGCAAAAAAGGGACTCTATTAGGTTGCTTACTCCCCTATTTTGTAGGTACAGGGACTGATTTGGAGCCAGCACCCCAAAGGCCTTCTTCCAAAGGGCTGCACATATGCGGCTGTGTCACCCCCATGTCACAATGCCAGCACCCGGCAACGCAGTGGTCACCAGGCCCCACGCAGGATCCAGAGGAGCAGCCTCCCGTGTCCACTGCCAGAGCTGGCCCGGGGGCAGCCCCAGCACATCTGACAGGAAGCACTTGAGGAGCTGCTGGAATCACAGGCCAGGGGCTGAGGGAAGAAAACCTTGCATGAGGCTGCTGGAGGTTCTCCGCTGCAAGACAATCTGCTGGCAGGGCCACCTTCCAAGCTCGGCTCATGGATGCAAATCCTTTTCAACTGGATAGCAGTGGCAAGACCAAGGCAATTCCTTCTTGAGGAGCACTGCACAGCTCACCATCCTCATCTCCTACAGAGCAACGCTCAGGAGCCGTAAGAGATAGGATGTCGAGGGCTTGCAAGGGCTTGCAAGGGCTTGCAGTGCTTTGGAACACCCACTGGTGTCCTCCACAGGGACAGCAAGGATTCTTGCCCACAAGGTCTATCAGCTCAGAGGCACTTGGGCACTCTGGCAAGTCCGCCAGATAGCTCCAGCTCAAGGGAGGATAGGGCTTGGGCAGCTCCTGGGAAGCATGAGCAGCCTGTGGGACAAGGAGCCAGGTCTGGCTCACATGCTCAGGGAACAGCCCATGGCCAGCACTGGGCTCAGCAAGGAACTTTTTCCCCTGGGGCACATTGGCACTGGTCCCCGGCGGTTTTTTGCCTTCCTCTGCAGTTCTCAGCACCGCCCCTTGCCACCATTTCTTTGGGCCATTTGGCCTGGGAGCCGGCTGCTCATGCTCCACCATGCTGGCAGCCGCAGCTGACACTTCTCAGCTCTCCCTGCAGGTAACACAAGTGCCTGGCAGGGACCAGAGCGCTTCTCATGCATCCCTGCCCAAGAAGCACAGCAGCCAAACAAGTTGTGGAAGGCAAAAAGTCTGCTCGTCATCGCTACATGTCACGCTTTGGAAGAGATGCCACGGTACCACTCACCTCTTCTTCCTCTTCTTCCTCTTCTTCTTCTTCTTCTTCTTCTTCTTCTTCTTCCTCTTTTGTGCATGGTCAGTCCCACAACTCCTTGTCAAGGTTCTCCCTCTGCAGGAACCGCGGACAGCTTGGCCTCTATTCCTGCTGCTGCTCTCTGCAGCTCTGGGACTTGCCTTTGCCAGCCTGCAAGGGATCTTTTCTCATGCTAAACTGAAGAATGCCTCAGCCTACTCCTGGCTACACTTGGGCTTGAGCTAATGCTTGTGAGCCTGGGTTCTGAAACAGAGTCACAAAGGGAAAAAAAATGACACGAAGAAACATAACATGAATTAACATAAAATCAAGAAAATTAATAAATTAACAACAAAATAAAATAAAATTCATTGTGTTCTGTGTCCTTGACATTGATTTTGGAACTGAAAACCCTCTGTCCTTTCAGGCAAACAGTCTCTTAGATATTGGACTGGCGGACAGGAGAGAAGAGAAGAGGAGAGGAGAGGAGAGGAGAGGAGAGGAGAGGAGAGGAGAGGAGAGGAGAGCAGTTCTGCTCTGTCAGGCCTGCAGTTCTGCGTGACAAGCCCTGAGCGAGCCCTGAGGCCTCCATACATGATACTACAGGCAGTATTGCTACTGGAGGGAAGGCTGCACTGGCAACAAATCCACACTGTCTTTTTGCAAAAAAGGGACTCTATTAGGTTGCTTACTCCCCTATTTTGTAGGTACAGGGACTGATTTGGAGCCAGCACCCCAAAGGCTTCCTCCAAAGGGCTGCACATATGCGGCTGTGTCACCCCCATGTCACAATGCCAGCACCCGGCAACGCAGTGGTCACCAGGCCCCACGCAGGATCCAGAGGAGCAGCCGGCCGTGTCCACTGCCAGAGCTGGCCCGGGGGCAGCCCCAGCACACCTGACAGGAAGCACTTGAGGAGCTGCTGGAATCACAGGCCAGGGGCTGAGGGAAGAAAACCTTGCATGAGGCTGCTGGAGGTTCTCCACTGCAAGACAATCTGCTGGCAGGGCCACCTTCCAAGCTCGGCTCATGGATGCAAATCCTTTTCAACTGGATAGCAGTGGCAAGACCAAGGCAATTCCTTCTTGAGGAGCACTGCACAGCTCACCATCCTCATCTCCTACACAGCAACGCTCAGGAGCCGTAAGAGATAGGACGTCGAGGGCTTGCAAGGGCTTGCAAGGGCTTGCAAGGGCTTGCAGTGCTTTGGAACACCCACTGGTGTCCTCCACAGGGACAGCAAGGATTCTTGCCCACAAGGTCTATCACCTCAGAGGCACTTGGGCACTCTGGCAAGTCCGCCAGATAGCTCCAGCTCAAGGGAGGATAGGGCTTGGGCAGCTCCTGGCAAGCATGAGCAGCCTGTGGGACAAGGAGCCAGGTCTGGCTCACATGCTCAGGGAACAGCCCATGGCCAGCACTGGGCTCAGCAAGGAACTTTTTCCCCTGGGGCACATTGGCACTGGTCCCCGGCGGTTTTTTGCCTTCCTCTGCAGTTCTCAGCACGGCCCCTTGCCACCATTTCTTTGGGCCATTTGGCCTGGGAGCCGGCTGCTCATGCGTCACCATGCTGGCAGCCGCAGCTGACACTTCTCAGCTCTCCCTGCAGCTAACACAAGTGCCTGGCAGGGACCAGAGCGCTTCTCATGCATCCCTGCCCAAGAAGCACAGCAGCCAAACAAGTTGTGGAAGGCAAAAAGTCTGCTCGTCATCGCTACATGTCACGCTTTGGAAGAGATGCCACGGTACCACTCACCTCTTCTTCCTCTTCTTCCTCTTCTTCTTCTTCTTCTTCTTCTTCTTCTTCTTCTTCTTCTTCCTCTTTTGTGCATGGTCAGTACCACAACTCCTTGTCAAGGTTCTCCCTCTGCAGGAACCGCGGACAGCTTGGCCTCTATTCCTGCTGCTGCTCTCTGCAGCTCTGGGACTTGCCTTTGCCAGCCTGCAAGGGATCTTTTCTCATGCTAAACTGAAGAATGCCTCAGCCTACTCCTGGCTACACTTGGACTTGAGCTAATGCTTGTGAGCCTGGGTTCTGAAACAGAGTCACAAAGGGAAAAAAAATGACACGAAGAAACATAACATGAATTAACATAAAATCAAGAAAATTAATAAATTAACAACAAAATAAAATAAAATTCATTGTGTTCTGTGTCCTTGACATTGATTTTGGAACTGAAAACCCTCTGTCCTTTCAGGCAAACAGTCTCTTAGATATTGGACTGGCGGACAGGAGAGAAGAGAAGAGGAGAGGAGAGGAGAGGAGAGGAGAGGAGAGCAGAGGAGAGGAGAGGAGAGGAGAGGAGAGGAGAGGAGAGGAGAGGAGAGCAGTTCTGCTCTGTCAGGCCTGCAGTTCTGCGTGACAAGCCCTGAGCGAGCCCTGAGGCCTCCATACATGATACTACAGGCAGTATTGCTACTGGAAGGAAGGCTGCACTGGCAACAAATCCACACTGTCTTTTTGCAAAAAAGGGACTCTATTAGGTTGCTTACTCCCCTATTTTGTAGGTACAGGGACTGATTTGGAGCCAGCACCCCAAAGGCTTCCTCCAAAGGGCTGCACATATGCGGCTGTGTCACCCCCATGTCACAATGCCAGCACCCGGCAACGCAGTGGTCACCAGGCCCCACGCAGGATCCAGAGGAGCAGCCTCCCGTGTCCACTGCCAGAGCTGGCCCGGGGGCAGCCCCAGCACATCTGACAGGAAGCACTTGAGGAGCTGCTGGAATCACAGGCCAGGGGCTGAGGGAAGAAAACCTTGCATGAGGCTGCTGGAGGTTCTCCGCTGCAAGACAATCGGCTGGCAGGGCCACCTTCCAAGCTCGGCTCATGGATGCAAATCCTTTTCAACTGGATAGCAGTGGCAAGACCAAGGCAATTCCTTCTTGAGGAGCACTGCACAGCTCACCATCCTCATCTCCTACAGAGCAACGCTCAGGAGCCGTAAGAGATAGGATGTCGAGGGCTTGCAAGGGCTTGCAAGGGCTTGCAGTGCTTTGGAACACCCACTGGTGTCCTACACAGGGACAGCAAGGATTCTTGCCCACAAGGTCTATCAGCTCAGAGGCACTTGGGCACTCTGGCAAGTCCGCGATATAGCTCCAGCTCAAGGGAGGATAGGGCTTGGGCAGCTCCTGGGAAGCATGAGCAGCCTGTGGGACAAGGAGCCAGGTCTGGCTCACATGCTCAGGGAACAGCCCATGGCCAGCACTGGGCTCAGCAAGGAACTTTTTCCCCTGGGGCACATTGGCACTGGTCCCCGGCGGTTTTTTGCCTTCCTCTGCACTTCTCAGCACGGCCCCTTGCCACCATTTCTTTGGGCCATTTGGCCTGGGAGCCGGCTGCTCATGCTCCACCATGCTGGCAGCCGCAGCTGCCACTTCTCAGCTCTCCCTGCAGCTAACACAAGCGCCTGGCAGGGACCAGAGCGCTTCTCATGCATCCCTGCCCAAGAAGCACAGCAGCCAAACAAGTTGTGCAAGGCAAAAAGTCTGCTCGTCATCGCTACATGTCACGCTTTGGAAGAGATGCCACGGTACCACTCACCTCTTCTTCCTCTTCTTCCTCTTCTTCCTCTTCTTCTTCGTCTTCTTCTTCTTCTTCTTCTTCTTCTTCTTCTTCTTCTTCCTCTTTTGTGCATGGTCAGTCCCACAACTCCTTGTCAAGGTTCTCCCTCTGCAGGAACCGCGGACAGCTTGGCCTCTATTCCTGCTGCTGCTCTCTGCAGCTCTGGGACTTGCCTTTGCCAGCCTGCAAGGGATCTTTTCTCATGCTAAACTGAAGAATGCCTCAGCCTACTCCTGGCTACACTTGGGCTTGAGCTAATGCTTGTGAGCCTGGGTTCTGAAACACAGTCACAAAGGGAAAAAAAATGACACGAAGAAACATAACATGAATTAACATAAAATCAAGAAAATTAATAAATTAACAACAAAATAAAATAAAATTCATTGTGTTCTGTGTCCTTGACATTGATTTTGGAACTGAAAACCCTCTGTCCTTTCAGGCAAACAGTCTCTTAGATATTGGACTGGCGGACAGGAGAGAAGAGAAGAGGAGAGGAGAGGAGAGGAGAGGAGAGGAGAGGAGAGGAGAGGAGAGGAGAGGAGAGGAGAGGAGAGGAGAGGAGAGGAGAGGAGAGGAGAGCAGTTCTGCTCTGTCAGGCCTGCAGTTCTGCGTGACAAGCCCTGAGCGAGCCCTGAGGCCTCCATACATGATACTACAGGCAGTATTGCTACTGGAAGGAAGGCTGCACTGGCAACAAATCCACACTGTCTTTTTGCAAAAAAGGGACTCTATTAGGTTGCTTACTCCCCTATTTTGTAGGTACAGGGACTGATTTGGAGCCAGCACCCCAAAGGCTTCCTCCAAAGGGCTGCACATATGCGGCTGTGTCAGCCCCATGTCACAATGCCAGCACCCGGCAACGCAGTGGTCACCAGGCCCCACGCAGGATCCAGAGGAGCAGCCTCCCGTGTCCACTGCCAGAGCTGGCCCGGGGGCAGCCCCAGCACACCTGACAGGAAGCACTTGAGGAGCTGCTGGAATCACAGGCCAGGGGCTGAGGGAAGAAAACCTTGCATGAGGCTGCTGGAGGTTCTCCGCTGCAAGACAATCTGCTGGCAGGGCCACCTTCCAAGCTCGGCTCATGGATGCAAATCCTTTTCAACTGGATAGCAGTGGCAAGACCAAGGCAATTCCTTCTTGAGGAGCACTGCACAGCTCACCATCCTCATCTCCTACACAGCAACGCTCAGGAGCCGTAAGAGATAGGACGTCGAGGGCTTGCAAGGGCTTGCAAGGGCTTGCAAGGGCTTGCAGTGCTTTGGAACACCCACTGGTGTCCTCCACAGGGACAGCAAGGATTCTTGCCCACAAGGTCTATCAGCTCAGAGGCACTTGGGCACTCTGGCAAGTCCGCCAGATAGCTCCAGCTCAAGGGAGGATAGGGCTTGGGCAGCTCCTGGCAAGCATGAGCAGCCTGTGGGACAAGGAGCCAGGTCTGGCTCACATGCTCAGGGAACAGCCCATGGCCAGCACTGGGCTCAGCAAGGAACTTTTTCCCCTGGGGCACATTGGCACTGGTCCCCGGCGGTTTTTTGCCTTCCTCTGCAGTTCTCAGCACGGCCCCTTGCCACCATTTCTTTGGGCCATTTGGCCTGGGAGCCGGCTGCTCATGCTCCACCATGCTGGCAGCCGCAGCTGCCACTTCTCAGCTCTCCCTGCAGCTAACACAAGTGCCTGGCAGGGACCAGAGCGCTTCTCATGCATCCCTGCCCAAGAAGCACAGCAGCCAAACAAGTTGTGGAAGGCAAAAAGTCTGCTCGTCATCGCTACATGTCACGCTTTGGAAGAGATGCCACGGTACCACTCACCTCTTCTTCCTCTTCTTCCTCTTCTTCTTCTTCTTCTTCTTCTTCTTCTTCTTCTTCTTCCTCTTTTGTGCATGGTCAGTCCCACAACTCCTTGTCAAGGTTCTCCCTCTGCAGGAACCGCGGACAGCTTGGCCTCTATTCCTGCTGCTGCTCTCTGCAGCTCTGGGACTTGCCTTTGCCAGCCTGCAAGGCATCTTTTCTCATGCTAAACTGAAGAATGCCTCAGCCTACTCCTGGCTACACTTGGGCTTGAGCTAATGCTTGTGAGCCTGGGTTCTGAAACAGAGTCACAAAGGGAAAAAAAATGACACGAAGAAACATAACATGAATTAACATAAAATCAAGAAAATTAATAAATTAACAACAAAATAAAATAAAATTCATTGTGTTATGTGTCCTTGACATTGATTTTGGAACTGAAAACCCTCTGTCCTTTCAGGCAAACAGTCTCTTAGATATTGGACTGGCGGACAGGAGAGAAGAGAAGAGGAGAGGAGAGGAGAGGAGAGGAGAGGAGAGGAGAGGAGAGGAGAGGAGAGGAGAGGAGAGGAGAGCAGTTCTGCTCTGTCAGGCCTGCAGTTCTGCGTGACAAGCCCTGAGCGAGCCCTGAGGCCTCCATACATGATACTACAGGCAGTATTGCTACTGGAAGGAAGGCTGCACTGGCAACAAATCCACACTGTCTTTTTGCAAAAAAGGGACTCTATTAGGTTGCTTACTCCTCTATTTTGTAGGTACAGGGACTGATTTGGAGCCAGCACCCCAAAGGCTTCCTCCAAAGGGCTGCACATATGCGGCTGTGTCACCCCCATGTCACAATGCCAGCACCCGGCAACGCAGTGGTCACCAGGCCCCACGCAGGATCCAGAGGAGCAGCCTCCCGTGTCCACTGCCAGAGCTGGCCCGGGGGCAGCCCCAGCACATCTGACAGGAAGCACTTGAGGAGCTGCTGGAATCACAGGCCAGGGGCTGAGGGAAGAAAACCTTGCATGAGGCTGCTGGAGGTTCTCCGCTGCAAGACAATGTGCTGGCAGGGCCACCTTCCAAGCTCGGCTCATGGATGCAAATCCTTTTCAACTGGATAGCAGTGGCAAGACCAAGGCAATTCCTTCTTGAG
The DNA here is from genome assembly GCF_036013445.1 of Caloenas nicobarica. Classification (NCBI taxonomy): domain Eukaryota; kingdom Metazoa; phylum Chordata; class Aves; order Columbiformes; family Columbidae; genus Caloenas; species Caloenas nicobarica. The sequence continues at coordinate 328,504 of NW_027017727.1, read as the reverse complement.
GAGCACTGCACAGCTCACCATCCTCATCTCCTACAGAGCAACGCTCAGGAGCCGTAAGAGATAGGATGTTGAGGGCTTGCAAGGGCTTGCAAGGGCTTGCAGTGCTTTGGAACACCCACTGGTGTCCTACACAGGGACAGCAAGGATTCTTGCCCACAAGGTCTATCAGCTCAGAGGCACTTGGGCACTCTGGCAAGTCCGCCAGATAGCTCCAGCTCAAGGGAGGATAGGGCTTGGGCAGCTCCTGGGAAGCATGAGCAGCCTGTGGGACAAGGAGCCAGGTCTGGCTCACATGCTCAGGGAACAGCCCATGGCCAGCACTGGGCTCAGCAAGGAACTTTTTCCCCTGGGGCACATTGGCACTGGTCCCCGGCGGTTTTTTGCCTTCCTCTGCAGTTCTCAGCACGGCCCCTTGCCACCATTTCTTTGGGCCATTTGGCCTGGGAGCCGGCTGCTCATGCTCCACCATGCTGGCAGCCGCAGCTGACACTTCTCAGCTCTCCCTGCAGCTAACACAAGCGCCTGGCAGGGACCAGAGCGCTTCTCATGCATCCCTGCCCAAGAAGCACAGCAGCCAAACAAGTTGTGGAAGGCAAAAAGTCTGCTCGTCATCGCTACATGTCACGCTTTGGAAGACATGCCACGGTACCACTCACCTCTTCTTCCTCTTCTTCCTCTTCTTCCTCTTCTTCTTCGTCTTCTTCTTCTTCTTCTTCTTCTTCTTCTTCTTCTTCCTCTTTTGTGCATGGTCAGTCCCACAACTCCTTGTCAAGGTTCTCCCTCTGCAGGAACCGCGGACAGCTTGGCCTCTATTCCTGCTGCTGCTCTCTGCAGCTCTGGGACTTGCCTTTGCCAGCCTGCAAGGGATCTTTTCTCATGCTAAACTGAAGAATGCCTCAGCCTACTCCTGGCTACACTTGGGCTTGAGCTAATGCTTGTGAGCCTGGGTTCTGAAACAGAGTCACAAAGGGAAAAAAAATGACACGAAGAAACATAACATGAATTAACATAAAATCAAGAAAATTAATAAATTAACAACAAAATAAAATAAAATTCATTGTGTTATGTGTCCTTGACATTGATTTTGGAACTGAAAACCCTCTGTCCTTTCAGGTAAACAGTCTCTTAGATATTGGACTGGCGGACAGGAGAGAAGAGGAGAGGAGAGGAGAGGAGAGGAGAGGAGAGGAGAGGAGAGGAGAGGAGAGGAGAGGAGAGGAGAGGAGAGGAGAGGAGAGGAGAGGAGAGCAGTTCTGCTCTGTCAGGCCTGCAGTTCTGCGTGACAAGCCCTGAGCGAGCCCTGAGGCCTCCATACATGATACTACAGGCAGTATTGCTACTGGAAGGAAGGCTGCACTGGCAACAAATCCACACTGTCTTTTTGCAAAAAAGGGACTCTATTAGGTTGCTTACTCCCCTATTTTGTAGGTACAGGGACTGATTTGGAGCCAGCACCCCAAAGGCTTCCTCCAAAGGGCTGCACATATGCGGCTGTGTCACCCCCATGTCACAATGCCAGCACCCGGCAACGCAGTGGTCACCAGGCCCCACGCAGGATCCAGAGGAGCAGCCTCCCGTGTCCACTGCCAGAGCTGGCCCGGGGGCAGCCCCAGCACACCTGACAGGAAGCACTTGAGGAGCTGCTGGAATCACAGGCCAGGGGCTGAGGGAAGAAAACCTTGCATGAGGCTGCTGGAGGTTCTCCACTGCAAGACAATGTGCTGGCAGGGCCACCTTCCAAGCTCGGCTCATGGATGCAAATCCTTTTCAACTGGATAGCAGTGGCAAGACCAAGGCAATTCCTTCTTGAGGAGCACTGCACAGCTCACCATCCTCATCTCCTACACAGCAACGCTCAGGAGCCGTAAGAGATAGGACGTCGAGGGCTTGCAAGGGCTTGCAAGGGCTTGCAGTGCTTTGGAACACCCACTGGTGTCCTCCACAGGGACAGCAAGGATTCTTGCCCACAAGGTCTATCAGCTCAGAGGCACTTGGGCACTCTGGCAAGTCCGCCAGATAGCTCCAGCTCAAGGGAGGATAGGGCTTGGGCAGCTCCTGGGAAGCATGAGCAGCCTGTGGGACAAGGAGCCAGGTCTGGCTCACATGCTCAGGGAACAGCCCATGGCCAGCACTGGGCTCAGCAAGGAACTTTTTCCCCTGGGGCACATTGGCACTGGTCCCCGGCGGTTTTTTGCCTTCCTCTGCAGTTCTCAGCACCGCCCCTTGCCACCATTTCTTTGGGCCATTTGGCCTGGGAGCCGGCTGCTCATGCTCCACCATGCTGGCAGCCGCAGCTGCCACTTCTCAGCTCTCCCTGCAGCTAACACAAGCGCCTGGCAGGGACCAGAGCGCTTCTCATGCATCCCTGCCCAAGAAGCACAGCAGCCAAACAAGTTGTGCAAGGCAAAAAGTCTGCTCGTCATCGCTACATGTCACGCTTTGGAAGAGATGCCACGGTACCACTCACCTCTTCTTCCTCTTCTTCCTCTTCTTCCTCTTCTTCTTCGTCTTCTTCTTCTTCTTCTTCTTCTTCTTCTTCTTCTTCCTCTTTTGTGCATGGTCAGTCCCACAACTCCTTGTCAAGGTTCTCCCTCTGCAGGAACCGCGTACAGCTTGGCCTCTATTCCTGCTGCTGCTCTCTGCAGCTCTGGGACTTGCCTTTGCCAGCCTGCAAGGGATCTTTTCTCATGCTAAACTGAAGAATGCCTCAGCCTACTCCTGGCTACACTTGGGCTTGAGCTAATGCTTGTGAGCCTGGGTTCTGAAACAGAGTCACAAAGGGAAAAAAAATGACACGAAGAAACATAACATGAATTAACATAAAATCAAGAAAATTAATAAATTAACAACAAAATAAAATAAAATTCATTGTGTTCTGTGTCCTTGACATTGATTTTGGAACTGAAAACCCTCTGTCCTTTCAGGCAAACAGTCTCTTAGATATTGGACTGGCGGACAGGAGAGAAGAGAAGAGGAGAGGAGAGGAGAGGAGAGGAGAGGAGAGGAGAGGAGAGGAGAGGAGAGGAGAGGAGAGGAGAGGAGAGCAGTTCTGCTCTGTCAGGCCTGCAGTTCTGCGTGACAAGCCCTGAGCGAGCCCTGAGGCCTCCATACATGATACTACAGGCAGTATTGCTACTGGAAGGAAGGCTGCACTGGCAACAAATCCACACTGTCTTTTTGCAAAAAAGGGACTCTATTAGGTTGCTTACTCCCCTATTTTGTAGGTACAGGGACTGATTTGGAGCCAGCACCCCAAAGGCTTCCTCCAAAGGGCTGCACATATGCGGCTGTGTCACCCCCATGTCACAATGCCAGCACCCGGCAACGCAGTGGTCACCAGGCCCCACGCAGGATCCAGAGGAGCAGCCTCCCGTGTCCACTGCCAGAGCTGGCCCGGGGGCAGCCCCAGCACACCTGACAGGAAGCACTTGAGGAGCTGCTGGAATCACAGGCCAGGGGCTGAGGGAAGAAAACCTTGCATGAGGCTGCTGGAGGTTCTCCGCTGCAAGACAATCTGCTGGCAGGGCCACCTTCCAAGCTCGGCTCATGGATGCAAATCCTTTTCAACTGGATAGCAGTGGCAAGACCAAGGCAATTCCTTCTTGAGGAGCACTGCACAGCTCACCATCCTCATCTCCTACACAGCAATGCTCAGGAGCCGTAAGAGAGAGGATGTCGAGGGCTTGCAAGGGCTTGCAAGGGCTTGCAAGGGCTTGCAGTGCTTTGGAACACCCACTGGTGTCCTACACAGGGACAGCAAGGATTCTTGCCCACAAGGTCTATCAGCTCAGAGGCACTTGGGCACTCTGGCAAGTCCGCCAGATAGCTCCAGCTCAAGGGAGGATAGGGCTTGGGCAGCTCCTGGGAAGCATGAGCAGCCTGTGGGACAAGGAGCCAGGTCTGGCTCACATGCTCAGGGAACAGCCCATGGCCAGCACTGGGCTCAGCAAGGAACTTTTTCCCCTGGGGCACATTGGCACTGGTCCCCGGCGGTTTTTTGCCTTCCTCTGCAGTTCTCAGCACGGCCCCTTGCCACCATTTCTTTGGGCCATTTGGCCTGGGAGCCGGCTGCTCATGCTCCACCATGCTGGCAGCCGCAGCTGACACTTCTCAGCTCTCCCTGCAGGTAACACAAGTGCCTGGCAGGGACCAGAGCGCTTCTCATGCATCCCTGCCCAAGAAGCACAGCAGCCAAACAAGTTGTGGAAGGCAAAAAGTCTGCTCGTCATCGCTACATGTCACGCTTTGGAAGACATGCCACGGTACCACTCACCTCTTCTTCCTCTTCTTCCTCTTCTTCTTCTTCTTCTTCTTCTTCTTCTTCTTCTTCTTCTTCCTCTTTTGTGCATGGTCAGTACCACAACTCCTTGTCAAGGTTCTCCCTCTGCAGAAACCGCGGACAGCTTGGCCTCTATTCCTGCTGCTGCTCTCTGCAGCTCTGGGACTTGCCTTTGCCAGCCTGCAAGGGATCTTTTCTCATGCTAAACTGAAGAATGCCTCAGCCTACTCCTGGCTACACTTGGGCTTGAGCTAATGCTTGTGAGCCTGGGTTCTGAAACAGAGTCACAAAGGGAAAAAAAATGACACGAAGAAACATAACATGAATTAACATAAAATCAAGAAAATTAATAAATTAACAACAAAATAAAATAAAATTCATTGTGTTCTGTGTCCTTGACATTGATTTTGGAACTGAAAACCCTCTGTCCTTTCAGGCAAACAGTCTCTTAGATATTGGACTGGCGGACAGGAGAGAAGAGAAGAGGAGAGGAGAGGAGAGGAGAGGAGAGGAGAGGAGAGGAGAGGAGAGGAAAGGAGAGGAGAGGAGAGGAGAGGAGAGGAGAGGAGAGCAGTTCTGCTCTGTCAGGCCTGCAGTTCTGCGTGACAAGCCCTGAGCGAGCCCTGAGGCCTCCATCCATGATACTACAGGCAGTATTGCTACTGGAAGGAAGGCTGCACTGGCAACAAATCCACACTGTCTTTTTGCAAAAAAGGGACTCTATTAGGTTGCTTACTCCCCTATTTTGTAGGTACAGGGACTGATTTGGAGCCAGCACCCCAAAGGCTTCCTCCAAAGGGCTGCACATATGCGGCTGTGTCACCCCCATGTCACAATGCCAGCACCCGGCAACGCAGTGGTCACCAGGCCCCACGCAGGATCCAGAGGAGCAGCCTCCCGTGTCCACTGCCAGAGCTGGCCCGGGGGCAGCCCCAGCACATCTGACAGGAAGCACTTGAGGAGCTGCTGGAATCACAGGCCAGGGGCTGAGGGAAGAAAACCTTGCATGAGGCTGCTGGAGGTTCTCCGCTGCAAGACAATGTGCTGGCAGGGCCACCTTCCAAGCTCGGCTCATGGATGCAAATCCTTTTCAACTGGATAGCAGTGGCAAGACCAAGGCAATTCCTTCTTGAGGAGCACTGCACAGCTCACCATCCTCATCTCCTACACAGCAACGCTCAGGAGCCGTAAGAGATAGGATGTTGAGGGCTTGCAAGGGCTTGCAAGGGCTTGCAGTGCTTTGGAACACCCACTGGTGTCCTCCACAGGGACAGCAAGGATTCTTGCCCACAAGGTCTATCAGCTCAGAGGCACTTGGGCACTCTGGCAAGTCCGCCAGATAGCTCCAGCTCAAGGGAGGATAGGGCTTGGGCAGCTCCTGGGAAGCATGAGCAGCCTGTGGGACAAGGAGCCAGGTCTGGCTCACATGCTCAGGGAACAGCCCATGGCCAGCACTGGGCTCAGCAAGGAACTTTCTCCCCTGGGGCACATTGCCACTGGTCCCCGGCGTTTTTTTGCCTTCCTCTGCAGTTCTCAGCACGGCCCCTTGCCACCATTTCTTTGGGCCATTTGGCCTGGGAGCCGGCTGCTCATGCTCCACCATGCTGGCAGCCGCAGCTGCCACTTCTCAGCTCTCCCTGCAGCTAACACAAGCGCCTGGCAGGGACCAGAGCGCTTCTCATGCATCCCTGCCCAAGAAGCACAGCAGCCAAACAAGTTGTGGAAGGCAAAAAGTCTGCTCGTCATCGCTACATGTCACGCTTTGGAAGAGATGCCACGGTACCACTCACCTCTTCTTCCTCTTCTTCCTCTTCTTCCTCTTCTTCTTCGTCTTCTTCTTCTTCTTCTTCTTCTTCTTCTTCTTCTTCCTCTTTTGTGCATGGTCAGTCCCACAACTCCTTGTCAAGGTTCTCCCTCTGCAGGAACCGCGGACAGCTTGGCCTCTATTCCTGCTGCTGCTCTCTGCAGCTCTGGGACTTGCCTTTGCCAGCCTGCAAGGGATCTTTTCTCATGCTAAACTGAAGAATGCCTCAGCCTACTCCTGGCTACACTTGGGCTTGAGCTAATGCTTGTGAGCCTGGGTTCTGAAACAGAGTCACAAAGGGAAAAAAAATGACATGAAATAACATAACATGAATTAACATAAAATCAAGAAAATTAATAAATTAACAACAAAATAAAATAAAATTCATTGTGTTCTGTGTCCTTGACATTGATTTTGGAACTGAAAACCCTCTGTCCTTTCAGGCAAACAGTCTCTTAGATATTGGACTGGCGGACAGGAGAGAAGAGAAGAGGAGAGGAGAGGAGAGGAGAGGAGAGGAGAGCAGAGGAGAGGAGAGGAGAGGAGAGCAGTTCTGCTCTGTCAGGCCTGCAGTTCTGCGTGACAAGCCCTGAGCGAGCCCTGAAGCCTCCATACATGATACTATAGGCAGTATTGCTACTGGAAGGAAGGCTGCACTGGCAACAAATCCACACTGTCTTTTTGCAAAAAAGGGACTCTATTAGGTTGCTTACTCCCCTATTTTGTAGATACAGGGACTGATTTGGAGCCAGCACCCCAAAGGCTTCCTCCAAAGGGCTGCACATATGCGGCTGTGTCACCCCCATGTCACAATGCCAGCACCCGGCAACGCAGTGGTCACCAGGCCCCACGCAGGATCCAGAGGAGCAGCCTCCCGTGTCCACTGCCAGAGCTGGCCCGGGGGCAGCCCCAGCACACCTGACAGGAAGCACTTGAGGAGCTGCTGGAATCACAGGCCAGGGGCTGAGGGAAGAAAACCTTGCATGAGGCTGCTGGAGGTTCTCCACTGCAAGACAATGTGCTGGCAGGGCCACCTTCCAAGCTCGGCTCATGGATGCAAATCCTTTTCAACTGGATAGCAGTGGCAAGACCAAGGCAATTCCTTCTTGAGGAGCACTGCACAGCTCACCATCCTCATCTCCTACACAGCAACGCTCAGGAGCCGTAAGAGATAGGACGTCGAGGGCTTGCAAGGGCTTGCAAGGGCTTGCAAGGGCTTGCAGTGCTTTGGAACACCCACTGGTGTCCTCCACAGGGACAGCAAGGATTCTTGCCCACAAGGTCTATCAGCTCAGAGGCACTTGGGCACTCTGGCAAGTCCGCCAGATAGCTCCAGCTCAAGGGAGGATAGGGCTTGGGCAGCTCCTGGCAAGCATGAGCAGCCTGTGGGACAAGGAGCCAGGTCTGGCTCACATGCTCAGGGAACAGCCCATGGCCAGCACTGGGCTCAGCAAGGAACTTTTTCCCCTGGGGCACATTGGCACTGGTCCCCGGCGGTTTTTTGCCTTCCTTTGCACTTCTCAGCACGGCCCCTTGCCACCATTTCTTTGGGCCATTTGGCCTGGGAGCCGGCTGCTCATGCTCCACCATGCTGGCAGCCGCAGCTGACACTTCTCAGCTCTCCCTGCAGGTAACACAAGTGCCTGGCAGGGACCAGAGCGCTTCTCATGCATCCCTGCCCAAGAAGCACAGCAGCCAAACAAGTTGTGGAAGGCAAAAAGTCTGCTCGTCATCGCTACATGTCACGCTTTGGAAGAGATGCCACGGTACCACTCACCTCTTCTTCCTCTTCTTCCTCTTCTTCCTCTTCTTCTTCGTCTTCTTCTTCTTCTTCTTCTTCCTCTTTTGTGCATGGTCAGTCCCACAACTCCTTGTCAAGGTTCTCCCTCTGCAGGAACCGCGGACAGCTTGGCCTCTATTCCTGCTGCTGCTCTCTGCAGCTCTGGGACTTGCCTTTGCCAGCCTGCAAGGGATCTTTTCTCATGCTAAACTGAAGAATGCCTCAGCCAACTCCTGGCTACACTTGGACTTGAGCTAATGCTTGTGAGCCTGGGTTCTGAAACAGAGTCACAAAGGGAAAAAAAATGACATGAAATAACATAACATGAATTAACATAAAATCAAGAAAATTAATAAATTAACAACAAAATAAAATAAAATTCATTGTGTTCTGTGTCCTTGACATTGATTTTGGAACTGAAAACCCTCTGTCCTTTCAGGCAAACAGTCTCTTAGATATTGGACTGGCGGACAGGAGAGAAGAGAAGAGGAGAGGAGAGGAGAGGAGAGGAGAGGAGAGGAGAGGAGAGGAGAGGAGAGGAGAGGAGAGGAGAGCAGTTCTGCTCTGTCAGGCCTGCAGTTCTGCGTGACAAGCCCTGAGCGAGCCCTGAGGCCTCCATCCATGATACTACAGGCAGTATTGCTACTGGAAGGAAGGCTGCACTGGCAACAAATCCACACTGTCTTTTTGCAAAAAAGGGACCCTATTAGGTTGCTTACTCCCCTATTTTGTAGGTACAGGGACTGATTTGGAGCCAGCACCCCAAAGGCTTCCTCCAAAGGGCTGCACATATGCGGCTGTGTCACCCCCATGTCACAATGCCAGCACCCGGCAACGCAGTGGTCACCAGGCCCCACGCAGGATCCAGAGGAGCAGCCTCCCGTGTCCACTGCCAGAGCTGGCCCGGGGGCAGCCCCAGCACATCTGACAGGAAGCACTTGAGGAGCTGCTGGAATCACAGGCCAGGGGCTGAGGGAAGAAAACCTTGCATGAGGCTGCTGGAGGTTCTCCGCTGCAAGACAATCTGCTGGCAGGGCCACCTTCCAAGCTCGGCTCATGGATGCAAATCCTTTTCAACTGGATAGCAGTGGCAAGACCAAGGCAATTCCTTCTTGAGGAGCACTGCACAGCTCACCATCCTCATCACCTACACAGCAACGCTCAGGAGCCGTAAGAGATAGGACGTCGAGGGCTTGCAAGGGCTTGCAAGGGCTTGCAAGGGCTTGCAGTGCTTTGGAACACCCACTGGTGTCCTCCACAGGGACAGCAAGGATTCTTGCCCACAAGGTCTATCAGCTCAGAGGCACTTGGGCACTCTGGCAAGTCCGCCAGATAGCTCCAGCTCAAGGGAGGATAGGGCTTGGGCAGCTCCTGGCAAGCATGAGCAGCCTGTGGGACAAGGAGCCAGGTCTGGCTCACATGCTCAGGGAACAGCCCATGGCCAGCACTGGGCTCAGCAAGGAACTTTTTCCCCTGGGGCACATTGGCACTGGTCCCCGGCGGTTTTTTGCCTTCCTCTGCAGTTCTCAGCACGGCCCCTTGCCACCATTTCTTTGGGCCATTTGGCCTGGGAGCCGGCTGCTCATGCTCCACCATGCTGGCAGCCGCAGCTGACACTTCTCAGCTCTCCCTGCAGCTAACACAAGCGCCTGGCAGGGACCAGAGCGCTTCTCATGCATCCCTGCCCAAGAAGCACAGCAGCCAAACAAGTTGTGGAAGGCAAAAAGTCTGCTCGTCATCGCTACATGTCACGCTTTGGAAGAGATGCCACGGTACCACTCACCTCTTCTTCCTCTTCTTCCTCTTCTTCCTCTTCTTCTTCGTCTTCTTCTTCTTCTTCTTCTTCTTCTTCCTCTTTTGTGCATGGTCAGTCCCACAACTCCTTGTCAAGGTTCTCCCTCTGCAGGAACCGCGGACAGCTTGACCTCTCTTCCTGCTGCTGCTCTCTGCAGCTCTGGGACTTGCCTTTGCCAGCCTGCAAGGGATCTTTTCTCATGCTAAACTGAAGAATGCCTCAGCCTACTCCTGGCTACACTTGGGCTTGAGCTAATGCTTGTGAGCCTGGGTTCTGAAACAGAGTCACAAAGGGAAAAAAAATGACATGAAATAACATAACATGAATTAACATAAAATCAAGAAAATTAATAAATTAACAACAAAATAAAATAAAATTCATTGTGTTCTGTGTCCTTGACATTGATTTTGGAACTGAAAACCCTCTGTCCTTTCAGGCAAACAGTCTCTTAGATATTGGACTGGCGGACAGGAGAGAAGAGAAGAGGAGAGGAGAGAAGAGGAGAGGAGAGGAGAGGAGAGGAGAGGAGAGGAGAGGAGAGGAGAGGAGAGGAGAGGAGAGGAGAGGAGAGGAGAGGAGAGCAGTTCTGCTCTGTCAGGCCTGCAGTTCTGCGTGACAAGCCCTGAGCGAGCCCTGAGGCCTCCATACATGATACTACAGGCAGTATTGCTACTGGAAGGAAGGCTGCACTGGCAACAAATCCACACTGTCTTTTTGCAAAAAAGGGACTCTATTAGGTTGCTTACTCCCCTATTTTGTAGGTACAGGGACTGATTTGGAGCCAGCACCCCAAAGGCTTCCTCCAAAGGGCTGCACATATGCGGCTGTGTCACCCCCATGTCACAATGCCAGCACCCGGCAACGCAGTGGTCACCAGGCCCCACGCAGGATCCAGAGGAGCAGCCGGCCGTGTCCACTGCCAGAGCTGGCCCGGGGGCAGCCCCAGCACATCTGACAGGAAGCACTTGAGGAGCTGCTGGAATCACAGGCCAGGGGCTGAGGGAAGAAAACCTTGCATGAGGCTGCTGGAGGTTCTCCGCTGCAAGACAATCTGCTGGCAGGGCCACCTTCCAAGCTCGGCTCATGGATGCAAATCCTTTTCAACTGGATAACAGTGGCAAGACCAAGGCAATTCCTTCTTGAGGAGCACTGCACAGCTCACCATCCTCATCTCCTATGGGCATGAGCATCCTCATCTCCTAGGGCATGAGCAGCCTGTGGGACAAGGAGCCAGGTCTGGCTCACATGCTCAGGGAACAGCCCATGGCCAGCACTGGGCTCAGCAAGGAACTTTTTCCCCTGGGGCACATTGGCACTGGTCCCCGGCGGTTTTTTGCCTTCCTCTGCAGTTCTCAGCACCGCCCCTTGCCACCATTTCTTTGGGCCATTTGGCCTGGGAGCCGGCTGCTCATGCTCCACCATGCTGGCAGCCGCAGCTGCCACTTCTCAGCTCTCCCTGCAGCTAACACAAGCGCCTGGCAGGGACCAGAGCGCTTCTCATGCATCCCTGCCCAAGAAGCACAGCAGCCAAACAAGTTGTGCAAGGCAAAAAGTCTGCTCGTCATCGCTACATGTCACGCTTTGGAAGAGATGCCACGGTACCACTCACCTCTTCTTCCTCTTCTTCCTCTTCTTCCTCTTCTTCTTCGTCTTCTTCTTCTTCTTCTTCTTCTTCTTCTTCCTCTTTTGTGCATGGTCAGTCCCACAACTCCTTGTCAAGGTTCTCCCTCTGCAGGAACCGCGGACAGCTTGGCCTCTATTCCTGCTGCTGCTCTCTGCAGCTCTGGGACTTGCCTTTGCCAGCCTGCAAGGGATCTTTTCTCATGCTAAACTGAAGAATGCCTCAGCCTACTCCTGGCTACACTTGGGCTTGAGCTAATGCTTGTGAGCCTGGGTTCTGAAACAGAGTCACAAAGGGAAAAAAAATGACATGAAATAACATAACATGAATTAACATAAAATCAAGAAAATTAATAAATTAACAACAAAATAAAATAAAATTCATTGTGTTCTGTGTCCTTGACATTGATTTTGGAACTGAAAACCCTCTGTCCTTTCAGGCAAACAGTCTCTTAGATATTGGACTGGCGGACAGGAGAGAAGAGAAGAGGAGAGGAGAGGAGAGGAGAGGAGAGGAGAGGAGAGGAGAGGAGAGGAGAGGAGAGGAGAGGAGAGCAGTTCTGCTCTGTCAGGCCTGCAGTTCTGCGTGACAAGCCCTGAGCGAGCCCTGAGGCCTCCATACATGATACTACAGGCAGTATTGCTACTGGAAGGAAGGCTGCACTGGCAACAAATCCACACTGTCTTTTTGCAAAAAAGGGACTCTATTAGGTTGCTTACTCCCCTATTTTGTAGGTACAGGGACTGATTTGGAGCCAGCACCCCAAAGGCTTCCTCCAAAGGGCTGCACATATGCGGCTGTGTCACCCCCATGTCACAATGCCAGCACCCGGCAACGCAGTGGTCACCAGGCCCCACGCAGGATCCAGAGGAGCAGCCGGCCGTGTCCACTGCCAGAGCTGGCCCGGGGGCAGCCCCAGCACATCTGACAGGAAGCACTTGAGGAGCTGCTGGAATCACAGGCCAGGGGCTGAGGGAAGAAAACCTTGCATGAGGCTGCTGGAGGTTCTCCGCTGCAAGACAATCTGCTGGCAGGGCCACCTTCCAAGCTCGGCTCATGGATGCAAATCCTTTTCAACTGGATAGCAGTGGCAAGACCAAGGCAATTCCTTCTTGAGGAGCACTGCACAGCTCACCATCCTCATCTCCTATGGGCATGAGCATCCTCATCTCCTAGGGCAGGAGCAGCCTGTGGGACAAGGAGCCAGGTCTGGCTCACATGCTCAGGGAACAGCCCATGGCCAGCACTGGGCTCAGCAAGGAACTTTTTCCCCTGGGGCACATTGGCACTGGTCCCCGGCGGTGTTTTGCCTTCCTCTGCAATTCTCAGCACGGCCCCTTGCCACCATTTCTTTGGGCCATTTGGCCTGGGAGCCGGCTGCTCATGCTCCACCATGCTGGCAGCCGCAGCTGCCACTTCTCAGCTCTCCCTGCAGCTAACACAAGCGCCTGGCAGGGACCAGAGCGCTTCTCATGCATCCCTGCCCAAGAAGCACAGCAGCCAAACAAGTTGTGCAAGGCAAAAAGTCTGCTCGTCATCGCTACATGTCACGCTTTGGAAGAGATGCCACGGTACCACTCACCTCTTCTTCCTCTTCTTCCTCTTCTTCCTCTTCTTCTTCGTCTTCTTCTTCTTCTTCTTCTTCTTCTTCTTCCTCTTTTGTGCATGGTCAGTCCCACAACTCCTTGTCAAGGTTCTCCCTCTGCAGGAACCGCGGACAGCTTGGCCTCTCTTCCTGCTGCTGCTCTCTGCAGCTCTGGGACTTGCCTTTGCCAGCCTGCAAGGGATCTTTTCTCATGCTAAACTGAAGAATGCCTCAGCCTACTCCTGGCTACACTTGGGCTTGAGCTAATGCTTGTGAGCCTGGGTTCTGAAACAGAGTCACAAAGGGAAAAAAAATGACATGAAATAACATAACATGAATTAACATAAAATCAAGAAAATTAATAAATTAACAACAAAATAAAATACAATTCATTGTGTTCTGTGTCCTTGACATTGATTTTGGAACTGAAAACCCTCTGTCCTTTCAGGCAAACAGTCTCTTAGATATTGGACTGGCGGACAGGAGAGAAGAGGAGAGGAGAGGAGAGGAGAGGAGAGGAGAGGAGAGGAGAGGAGAGGAGAGGAGAGGAGAGGAGAGGAGAGGAGAGCAGTTCTGCTCTGTCAGGCCTGCAGTTCTGCGTGACAAGCCCTGAGCGAGCCCTGAGGCCTCCATACATGATACTACAGGCAGTATTGCTACTGGAAGGAAGGCTGCACTGGCAACAAATCCACACTGTCTTTTTGCAAAAAAGGGACTCTATTAGGTTGCTTACTCCCCTATTTTGTAGGTACAGGGACTGATTTGGAGCCAGCACCCCAAAGGCTTCCTCCAAAGGGCTGCACATATGCGGCTGTGTCACCCCCATGTCACAATGCCAGCACCCGGCAACGCAGTGGTCACCAGGCCCCACGCAGGATCCAGAGGAGCAGCCGGCCGTGTCCACTGCCAGAGCTGGCCCGGGGGCAGCCCCAGCACATCTGACAGGAAGCACTTGAGGAGCTGCTGGAATCACAGGCCAGGGGCTGAGGGAAGAAAACCTTGCATGAGGCTGCTGGAGGTTCTCCGCTGCAAGACAATGTGCTGGCAGGGCCACCTTCCAAGCTCGGCTCATGGATGCAAATCCTTTTCAACTGGATAGCAGTGGCAAGACCAAGGCAATTCCTTCTTGAGGAGCACTGCACAGCTCACCATCCTCATCTCCTATGGGCATGAGCATCCTCATCTCCTAGGGCAGGAGCAGCCTGTGGGACAAGGAGCCAGGTCTGGCTCACATGCTCAGGGAACAGCCCATGGCCAGCACTGGGCTCAGCAAGGAACTTTTTCCCCTGGGGCACATTGGCACTGGTCCCCGGCGGTTTTTTGCCTTCCTCTGCAGTTCTCAGCACCGCCCCTTGCCACCATTTCTTTGGGCCATTTGGCCTGGGAGCCGGCTGCTCATGCTCCACCATGCTGGCAGCCGCAGCTGCCACTTCTCAGCTCTCCCTGCAGCTAACACAAGCGCCTGGCAGGGACCAGAGTGCTTCTCATGCATCCCTGCCCAAGAAGCACAGCAGCCAAACAAGTTGTGGAAGGCAAAAAGTCTGCTCGTCATCGCTACATGTCACGCTTTGGAAGAGATGCCACGGTACCACTCACCTCTTCTTCCTCTTCTTCCTCTTCTTCCTCTTCTTCTTCGTCTTCTTCTTCTTCTTCTTCTTCTTCTTCCTCTTTTGTGCATGGTCAGTCCCACAACTCCTTGTCAAGTTTCTCCCTCTGCAGGAACCGCGGACAGCTTGGCCTCTCTTCCTGCTGCTGCTCTCTGCAGCTCTGGGACTTGCCTTTGCCAGCCTGCAAGGGATCTTTTCTCATGCTAAACTGAAGAATGCCTCAGCCTACTCCTGGCTACACTTGGGCTTGAGCTAATGCTTGTGAGCCTGGGTTCTGAAACAGAGTCACAAAGGGAAAAAAAATGACATGAAATAACATAACATGAATTAACATAAAATCAAGAAAATTAATAAATTAACAACAAAATAAAATAAAATTCATTGTGTTCTGTGTCCTTGACATTGATTTTGGAACTGAAAACCCTCTGTCCTTTCAGGCAAACAGTCTCTTAGATATTGGACTGGCGGACAGGAGAGAAGAGGAGAGGAGAGGAGAGGAGAGGAGAGGAGAGGAGAGGAGAGGAGAGGAGAGGAGAGGAGAGGAGAGGAGAGGAGAGGAGAGGAGAGGAGAGGAGAGGAGAGGAGAGGAGAGGAGAGCAGTTCTGCTCTGTCAGGCCTGCAGTTCTGCGTGACAAGCCCTGAGCGAGCCCTGAGGCCTCCATACATGATACTACAGGCAGTATTGCTACTGGAAGGAAGGCTGCACTGGCAACAAATCCACACTGTCTTTTTGCAAAAAAGGGACTCTATTAGGTTGCTTACTCCCCTATTTTGTAGGTACAGGGACTGATTTGGAGCCAGCACCCCAAAGGCTTCCTCCAAAGGGCTGCACATATGCGGCTGTGTCACCCCCATGTCACAATGCCAGCACCCGGCAACGCAGTGGTCACCAGGCCCCACGCAGGATCCAGAGGAGCAGCCGGCCGTGTCCACTGCCAGAGCTGGCCCGGGGGCAGCCCCAGCACATCTGACAGGAAGCACTTGAGGAGCTGCTGGAATCACAGGCCAGGGGCTGAGGGAAGAAAACCTTGCAGGAGGCTGCTGGAGGTTCTCCGCTGCAAGACAATGTGCTGGCAGGGCCACCTTCCAAGCTCGGCTCATGGATGCAAATCCTTTTCAACTGGATAGCAGTGGCAAGACCAAGGCAATTCCTTCTTGAGGAGCACTGCACAGCTCACCATCCTCATCTCCTATGGGCATGAGCATCCTCATCTCCTAGGGCATGAGCAGCCTGTGGGACAAGGAGCCAGGTCTGGCTCACATGCTCAGGGAACAGCCCATGGCCAGCACTGGGCTCAGCAAGGAACTTTTTCCCCTGGGGCACATTGGCACTGGTCCCCGGCGGTGTTTTGCCTTCCTCTGCAGTTCTCAGCACGGCCCCTTGCCACCATTTCTTTGGGCCATTTGGCCTGGGAGCCGGCTGCTCATGCTCCACCATGCTGGCAGCCGCAGCTGCCACTTCTCAGCTCTCCCTGCAGCTAACACAAGCGCCTGGCAGGGACCAGAGCGCTTCTCATGCATCCCTGCCCAAGAAGCACAGCAGCCAAACAAGTTGTGCAAGGCAAAAAGTCTGCTCGTCATCGCTACATGTCACGCTTTGGAAGAGATGCCACGGTACCACTCACCTCTTCTTCCTCTTCTTCCTCTTCTTCCTCTTCTTCTTCGTCTTCTTCTTCTTCTTCTTCTTCTTCTTCTTCCTCTTTTGTGCATGGTCAGTCCCACAACTCCTTGTCAAGGTTCTCCCTCTGCAGGAACCGCGGACAGCTTGGCCTCTCTTCCTGCTGCTGCTCTCTGCAGCTCTGGGACTTGCCTTTGCCAGCCTGCAAGGGATCTTTTCTCATGCTAAACTGAAGAATGCCTCAGCCTACTCCTGGCTACACTTGGGCTTGAGCTAATGCTTGTGAGCCTGGGTTCTGAAACAGAGTCACAAAGGGAAAAAAAATGACATGAAATAACATAACATGAATTAACATAAAATCAAGAAAATTAATAAATTAACAACAAAATAAAATAAAATTCATTGTGTTCTGTGTCCTTGACATTGATTTTGGAACTGAAAACCCTCTGTCCTTTCAGGCAAACAGTCTCTTAGATATTGGACTGGCGGACAGGAGAGAAGAGAAGAGGAGAGGAGAGGAGAGGAGAGGAGAGGAGAGGAGAGGAGAGGAGAGGAGAGGAGAGCAGTTCTGCTCTGTCAGGCCTGCAGTTCTGCGTGACAAGCCCTGAGCGAGCCCTGAGGCCTCCATACATGATACTACAGGCAGTATTGCTACTGGAAGGAAGGCTGCACTGGCAACAAATCCACACTGTCTTTTTGCAAAAAAGGGACTCTATTAGGTTGCTTACTCCCCTATTTTGTAGGTACAGGGACTGATTTGGAGCCAGCACCCCAAAGGCTTCCTCCAAAGGGCTGCACATATGCGACTGTGTCACCCCCATGTCACAATGCCAGCACCCGGCAACGCAGTGGTCACCAGGCCCCACGCAGGATCCAGAGGAGCAGCCGGCCGTGTCCACTGCCAGAGCTGGCCCGGGGGCAGCCCCAGCACATCTGACAGGAAGCACTTGAGGAGCTGCTGGAATCACAGGCCAGGGGCTGAGGGAAGAAAACCTTGCATGAGGCTGCTGGAGGTTCTCCGCTGCAAGACAATGTGCTGGCAGGGCCACCTTCCAAGCTCGGCTCATGGATGCAAATCCTTTTCAACTGGATAGCAGTGGCAAGACCAAGGCAATTCCTTCTTGAGGAGCACTGCACAGCTCACCATCCTCATCTCCTATGGGCA
Organism: Caloenas nicobarica; assembly: GCF_036013445.1. Classification (NCBI taxonomy): domain Eukaryota; kingdom Metazoa; phylum Chordata; class Aves; order Columbiformes; family Columbidae; genus Caloenas; species Caloenas nicobarica. The sequence goes on along the minus strand of NW_027017727.1, from coordinate 311,250 downwards.
TGAGCATCCTCATCTCCTAGGGCATGAGCAGCCTGTGGGACAAGGAGCCAGGTCTGGCTCACATGCTCAGGGAACAGCCCATGGCCAGCACTGGGCTCAGCAAGGAACTTTTTCCCCTGGGGCACATTGGCACTTGTCCCCGGCGGTTTTTTGCCTTCCTCTGCACTTCTCAGCACGGCCCCTTGCCACCATTTCTTTGGGCCATTTGGCCTGGGAGCCGGCTGCTCATGCTCCACCATGCTGGCAGCCGCAGCTGCCACTTCTCAGCTCTCCCTGCAGCTAACACAAGCGCCTGGCAGGGACCAGAGCGCTTCTCATGCATCCCTGCCCAAGAAGCACAGCAGCCAAACAAGTTGTGGAAGGCAAAAAGTCTGCTCGTCATCGCTACATGTCACGCTTTGGAAGAGATGCCACGGTACCACTCACCTCTTCTTCCTCTTCTTCCTCTTCTTCCTCTTCTTCTTCGTCTTCTTCTTCTTCTTCTTCTTCTTCTTCTTCCTCTTTTGTGCATGGTCAGTCCCACAACTCCTTGTCAAGGTTCTCCCTCTGCAGGAACCGCGGACAGCTTGGCCTCTCTTCCTGCTGCTGCTCTCTGCAGCTCTGGGACTTGCCTTTGCCAGCCTGCAAGGGATCTTTTCTCATGCTAAACTGAAGAATGCCTCAGCCTACTCCTGGCTACACTTGGGCTTGAGCTAATGCTTCTGAGCCTGGGTTCTGAAACAGAGTCACAAAGGGAAAAAAAATGACATGAAATAACATAACATGAATTAACATAAAATCAAGAAAATTAATAAATTAACAACAAAATAAAATATAATTCATTGTGTTCTGTGTCCTTGACATTGATTTTGGAACTGAAAACCCTCTGTCCTTTCAGGCAAACAGTCTCTTAGATATTGGACTGGCGGACAGGAGAGAAGAGAAGAGGAGAGGAGAGGAGAGGAGAGGAGAGGAGAGGAGAGGAGAGGAGAGGAGAGGAGAGGAGAGGAGAGGAGAGGAGAGGAGAGGAGAGGAGAGGAGAGGAGAGGAGAGGAGAGGAGAGGAGAGGAGAGGAGAGGAGGGTAGAGGAGAGCAGTTCTGCTCTGTCAGGCCTGCAGTTCTGCGTGACAAGCCCTGAGCGAGCCCTGAGGCCTCCATACATGATACTACAGGCAGTATTGCTACTGGAAGGAAGGCTGCACTGGCAACAAATCCACACTGTCTTTTTGCAAAAAAGGGACTCTATTAGGTTGCTTACTCCCCTATTTTGTAGGTACAGGGACTGATTTGGAGCCAGCACCCCAAAGGCTTCCTCCAAAGGGCTGCACATATGCGGCTGTGTCACCCCCATGTCACAATGCCAGCACCCGGCAACGCAGTGGTCACCAGGCCCCACGCAGGATCCAGAGGAGCAGCCGGCCGTGTCCACTGCCAGAGCTGGCCCGGGGGCAGCCCCAGCACATCTGACAGGAAGCACTTGAGGAGCTGCTGGAATCACAGGCCAGGGGCTGAGGGAAGAAAACCTTGCAGGAGGCTGCTGGAGGTTCTCCGCTGCAAGACAATCTGCTGGCAGGGCCACCTTCCAAGCTCGGCTCATGGATGCAAATCCTTTTCAACTGGATAGCAGTGGCAAGACCAAGGCAATTCCTTCTTGAGGAGCACTGCACAGCTCACCATCCTCATCTCCTATGGGCATGAGCATCCTCATCTCCTAGGGCAGGAGCAGCCTGTGGGACAAGGAGCCAGGTCTGGCTCACATGCTCAGGGAACAGCCCATGGCCAGCACTGGGCTCAGCAAGGAACTTTTTCCCCTGGGGCACATTGGCACTTGTCCCCGGCGGTTTTTTGCCTTCCTCTGCACTTCTCAGCACGGCCCCTTGCCACCATTTCTTTGGGCCATTTGGCCTGGGAGCCGGCTGCTCATGCTCCACCATGCTGGCAGCCGCAGCTGCCACTTCTCAGCTCTCCCTGCAGCTAACACAAGCGCCTGGCAGGGACCAGAGCGCTTCTCATGCATCCCTGCCCAAGAAGCACAGCAGCCAAACAAGTTGTGGAAGGCAAAAAGTCTGCTCGTCATCGCTACATGTCACGCTTTGGAAGAGATGCCACGGTACCACTCACCTCTTCTTCCTCTTCTTCCTCTTCTTCCTCTTCTTCTTCGTCTTCTTCTTCTTCTTCTTCTTCTTCCTCTTTTGTGCATGGTCAGTCCCACAACTCCTTGTCAAGGTTCTCCCTCTGCAGGAACCGCGGACAGCTTGGCCTCTATTCCTGCTGCTGCTCTCTGCAGCTCTGGGACTTGCCTTTGCCAGCCTGCAAGGGATCTTTTCTCATGCTAAACTGAAGAATGCCTCAGCCAACTCCTGGCTACACTTGGACTTGAGCTAATGCTTGTGAGCCTGGGTTCTGAAACAGAGTCACAAAGGGAAAAAAAATGACATGAAATAACATAACATGAATTAACATAAAATCAAGAAAATTAATAAATTAACAACAAAATAAAATAAAATTCATTGTGTTCTGTGTCCTTGACATTGATTTTGGAACTGAAAACCCTCTGTCCTTTCAGGCAAACAGTCTCTTAGATATTGGACTGGCGGACAGGAGAGAAGAGAAGAGGAGAGGAGAGGAGAGGAGAGGAGAGGAGAGGAGAGGAGAGGAGAGGAGAGCAGTTCTGCTCTGTCAGGCCTGCAGTTCTGCGTGACAAGCCCTGAGCGAGCCCTGAGGCCTCCATACATGATACTACAGGCAGTATTGCTACTGGAAGGAAGGCTGCACTGGCAACAAATCCACACTGTCTTTTTGCAAAAAAGGGACTCTATTAGGTTGCTTACTCCCCTATTTTGTAGGTACAGGGACTGATTTGGAGCCAGCACCCCAAAGGCTTCCTCCAAAGGGCTGCACATATGCGACTGTGTCACCCCCATGTCACAATGCCAGCACCCGGCAACGCAGTGGTCACCAGGCCCCACGCAGGATCCAGAGGAGCAGCCGGCCGTGTCCACTGCCAGAGCTGGCCCGGGGGCAGCCCCAGCACATCTGACAGGAAGCACTTGAGGAGCTGCTGGAATCACAGGCCAGGGGCTGAGGGAAGAAAACCTTGCAGGAGGCTGCTGGAGGTTCTCCGCTGCAAGACAATCTGCTGGCAGGGCCACCTTCCAAGCTCGGCTCATGGATGCAAATCCTTTTCAACTGGATAGCAGTGGCAAGACCAAGGCAATTCCTTCTTGAGGAGCACTGCACAGCTCACCATCCTCATCTCCTATGGGCATGAGCATCCTCATCTCCTAGGGCAGGAGCAGCCTGTGGGACAAGGAGCCAGGTCTGGCTCACATGCTCAGGGAACAGCACATGGCCAGCACTGGGCTCAGCAAGGAACTTTTTCCCCTGGGGCACATTGGCACTGGTCCCCGGCGGTTTTTTGCCTTCCTCTGCAGTTCTCAGCACGGCCCCTTGCCACCATTTCTTTGGGCCATTTGGCCTGGGAGCCGGCTGCTCATGCTCCACCATGCTGGCAGCCGCAGCTGCCACTTCTCAGCTCTCCCTGCAGCTAACACAAGCGCCTGGCAGGGACCAGAGCACTTCTCATGCATCCCTGCCCAAGAAGCACAGCAGCCAAACAAGTTGTGGAAGGCAAAAAGTCTGCTCGTCATCGCTACATGTCACGCTTTGGAAGAGATGCCACGGTACCACTCACCTCTTCTTCCTCTTCTTCCTCTTCTTCCTCTTCTTCTTCGTCTTCTTCTTCTTCCTCTTTCGTGCATGGTCAGTCCCACAACTCCTTGTCAAGGTTCTCCCTCTGCAGGAACCGCGGACAGCTTGGCCTCTATTCCTGCTGCTGCTCTCTGCAGCTCTGGGACTTGCCTTTGCCAGCCTGCAAGGGATCTTTTCTCATGCTAAACTGAAGAATGCCTCAGCCTACTCCTGGCTACACTTGGGCTTGAGCTAATGCTTGTGAGCCTGGGTTCTGAAACAGAGTCACAAAGGGAAAAAAAATGACATGAAATAACATAACATGAATTAACATAAAATCAAGAAAATTAATAAATTAACAACAAAATAAAATAAAATTCATTGTGTTATGTGTCCTTGACATTGATTTTGGAACTGAAAACCCTCTGTCCTTTCAGGCAAACAGTCTCTTAGATATTGGACTGGCGGACAGGAGAGGAGAGGAGAGGAGAGGAGAGGAGAGGAAAGGAGAGGAGAGGAGAGCAGTTCTGCTCTGTCAGGCCTGCAGTTCTGCGTGACAAGCCCTGAGCGAGCCCTGAGGCCTCCATACATGATACTACAGGCAGTATTGCTACTGGAAGGAAGGCTGCACTGGCAACAAATCCACACTGTCTTTTTTCAAAAAAGGGACTCTATTAGGTTGCTTACTCCCCTATTTTGTAGGTACAGGGACTGATTTGGAGCCAGCACCCCAAAGGCTTCCTCCAAAGGGCTGCACATATGCGACTGTGTCACCCCCATGTCACAATGCCAGCACCCGGCAACGCAGTGGTCACCAGGCCCCACGCAGGATCCAGAGGAGCAGCCGGCCGTGTCCACTGCCAGAGCTGGCCCGGGGGCAGCCCCAGCACATCTGACAGGAAGCACTTGAGGAGCTGCTGGAATCACAGGCCAGGGGCTGAGGGAAGAAAACCTTGCAGGAGGCTGCTGGAGGTTCTCCGCTGCAAGACAATGTGCTGGCAGGGCCACCTTCCAAGCTCGGCTCATGGATGCAAATCCTTTTCAACTGGATAGCAGTGGCAAGACCAAGGCAATTCCTTCTTGAGGAGCACTGCACAGCTCACCATCCTCATCTCCTATGGGCATGAGCATCCTCATCTCCTAGGGCAGGAGCAGCCTGTGGGACAAGGAGCCAGGTCTGGCTCACATGCTCAGGGAACAGCCCATGGCCAGCACTGGGCTCAGCAAGGAACTTTTTCCCCTGGGGCACATTGGCACTTGTCCCCGGCGGTTTTTTGCCTTCCTCTGCACTTCTCAGCACGGCCCCTTGCCACCATTTCTTTGGGCCATTTGGCCTGGGAGCCGGCTGCTCATGCTCCACCATGCTGGCAGCCGCAGCTGCCACTTCTCAGCTCTCCCTGCAGCTAACACAAGCGCCTGGCAGGGACCAGAGCGCTTCTCATGCATCCCTGCCCAAGAAGCACAGCAGCCAAACAAGTTGTGGAAGGCAAAAAGTCTGCTCGTCATCGCTACATGTCACGCTTTGGAAGAGATGCCACGGTACCACTCACCTCTTCTTCCTCTTCTTCCTCTTCTTCCTCTTCTTCTTCGTCTTCCTCTTCTTCTTCGTCTTCTTCTTCTTCCTCTTTCGTGCATGGTCAGTCCCACAACTCCTTGTCAAGGTTCTCCCTCTGCAGGAACCGCGGACAGCTTGGCCTCTATTCCTGCTGCTGCTCTCTGCAGCTCTGGGACTTGCCTTTGCCAGCCTGCAAGGGATCTTTTCTCATGCTAAACTGAAGAATGCCTCAGCCTACTCCTGGCTACACTTGGGCTTGAGCTAATGCTTGTGAGCCTGGGTTCTGAAACAGAGTCACAAAGGGAAAAAAAATGACATGAAATAACATAACATGAATTAACATAAAATCAAGAAAATTAATAAATTAACAACAAAATAAAATAAAATTCATTGTGTTCTGTGTCCTTGACATTGATTTTGGAACTGAAAACCCTCTGTCCTTTCAGGCAAACAGTCTCTTAGATATTGGACTGGCGGACAGGAGAGGAGAGGAGAGGAGAGGAGAGGAGAGGAAAGGAGAGGAGAGGAGAGCAGTTCTGCTCTGTCAGGCCTGCAGTTCTGCGTGACAAGCCCTGAGCGAGCCCTGAGGCCTCCATACATGATACTACAGGCAGTATTGCTACTGGAAGGAAGGCTGCACTGGCAACAAATCCACACTGTCTTTTTGCAAAAAAGGGACTCTATTAGGTTGCTTACTCCCCTATTTTGTAGGTACAGGGACTGATTTGGAGCCAGCACCCCAAAGGCTTCCTCCAAAGGGCTGCACATATGCGACTGTGTCACCCCCATGTCACAATGCCAGCACCCGGCAACGCAGTGGTCACCAGGCCCCACGCAGGATCCAGAGGAGCAGCCGGCCGTGTCCACTGCCAGAGCTGGCCCGGGGGCAGCCCCAGCACATCTGACAGGAAGCACTTGAGGAGCTGCTGGAATCACAGGCCAGGGGCTGAGGGAAGAAAACCTTGCATGAGGCTGCTGGAGGTTCTCCGCTGCAAGACAATGTGCTGGCAGGGCCACCTTCCAAGCTCGGCTCATGGATGCAAATCCTTTTCAACTGGATAGCAGTGGCAAGACCAAGGCAATTCCTTCTTGAGGAGCACTGCACAGCTCACCATCCTCATCTCCTATGGGCATGAGCATCCTCATCTCCTAGGGCAGGAGCAGCCTGTGGGACAAGGAGCCAGGTCTGGCTCACATGCTCAGGGAACAGCCCATGGCCAGCACTGGGCTCAGCAAGGAACTTTTTCCCCTGGGGCACATTGGCACTGGTCCCCGGCGGTTTTTTGCCTTCCTCTGCAGTTCTCAGCACGGCCCCTTGCCACCATTTCTTTGGGCCATTTGGCCTGGGAGCCGGCTGCTCATGCTCCACCATGCTGGCAGCCGCAGCTGCCACTTCTCAGCTCTCCCTGCAGCTAACACAAGCGCCTGGCAGGGACCAGAGCGCTTCTCATGCATCCCTGCCCAAGAAGCACAGCAGCCAAACAAGTTGTGGAAGGCAAAAAGTCTGCTCGTCATCGCTGCATGTCACGCTTTGGAAGAGATGCCACGGTACCACTCACCTCTTCTTCCTCTTCTTCCTCTTCTTCCTCTTCTTCTTCGTCTTCCTCTTCTTCTTCGTCTTCTTCTTCTTCCTCTTTCGTGCATGGTCAGTCCCACAACTCCTTGTCAAGGTTCTCCCTCTGCAGGAACCGCGGACAGCTTGGCCTCTATTCCTGCTGCTGCTCTCTGCAGCTCTGGGACTTGCCTTTGCCAGCCTGCAAGGGATCTTTTCTCATGCTAAACTGAAGAATGCCTCAGCCTACTCCTGGCTACACTTGGGCTTGAGCTAATGCTTCTGAGCCTGGGTTCTGAAACAGAGTCACAAAGGGAAAAAAAATGACATGAAATAACATAACATGAATTAACATAAAATCAAGAAAATTAATAAATTAACAACAAAATAAAATATAATTCATTGTGTTCTGTGTCCTTGACATTGATTTTGGAACTGAAAACCCTCTGTCCTTTCAGGCAAACAGTCTCTTAGATATTGGACTGGCGGACAGGAGAGAAGAGAAGAGGAGAGGAGAGGAGAGGAGAGGAGAGGAGAGGAGAGGAGAGGAGAGGAGAGGAGAGGAGAGGAGAGGAGAGGAGAGGAGAGGAGAGGAGAGGAGAGCAGTTCTGCTCTGTCAGGCCTGCAGTTCTGCGTGACAAGCCCTGAGCGAGCCCTGAGGCCTCCATACATGATACTACAGGCAGTATTGCTACTGGAAGGAAGGCTGCACTGGCAACAAATCCACACTGTCTTTTTGCAAAAAAGGGACTCTATTAGGTTGCTTACTCCCCTATTTTGTAGGTACAGGGACTGATTTGGAGCCAGCACCCCAAAGGCTTCCTCCAAAGGGCTGCACATATGCGGCTGTGTCACCCCCATGTCACAATGCCAGCACCCGGCAACGCAGTGGTCACCAGGCCCCACGCAGGATCCAGAGGAGCAGCCGGCCGTGTCCACTGCCAGAGCTGGCCCGGGGGCAGCCCCAGCACATCTGACAGGAAGCACTTGAGGAGCTGCTGGAATCACAGGCCAGGGGCTGAGGGAAGAAAACCTTGCAGGAGGCTGCTGGAGGTTCTCCGCTGCAAGACAATCTGCTGGCAGGGCCACCTTCCAAGCTCGGCTCATGGATGCAAATCCTTTTCAACTGGATAGCAGTGGCAAGACCAAGGCAATTCCTTCTTGAGGAGCACTGCACAGCTCACCATCCTCATCTCCTATGGGCATGAGCATCCTCATCTCCTAGGGCATGAGCAGCCTGTGGGACAAGGAGCCAGGTCTGGCTCACATGCTCAGGGAACAGCCCATGGCCAGCACTGGGCTCAGCAAGGAACTTTTTCCCCTGGGGCACATTGGCACTGGTCCCCGGCGGTGTTTTGCCTTCCTCTGCAGTTCTCAGCACGGCCCCTTGCCACCATTTCTTTGGGCCATTTGGCCTGGGAGCCGGCTGCTCATGCTCCACCATGCTGGCAGCCGCAGCTGCCACTTCTCAGCTCTCCCTGCAGCTAACACAAGCGCCTGGCAGGGACCAGAGCGCTTCTCATGCATCCCTGGCCAAGGAGCACAGCAGCCAAACAAGTTGTGCAAGGCAAAAAGTCTGCTCGTCATCGCTACATGTCACGCTTTGGAAGAGATGCCACGGTACCACTCACCTCTTCTTCCTCTTCTTCCTCTTCTTCCTCTTCTTCTTCGTCTTCTTCTTCTTCTTCTTCTTCTTCTTCTTCCTCTTTTGTGCATGGTCAGTCCCACAACTCCTTGTCAAGGTTCTCCCTCTGCAGGAACCGCGGACAGCTTGGCCTCTCTTCCTGCTGCTGCTCTCTGCAGCTCTGGGACTTGCCTTTGCCAGCCTGCAAGGGATCTTTTCTCATGCTAAACTGAAGAATGCCTCAGCCTACTCCTGGCTACACTTGGGCTTGAGCTAATGCTTGTGAGCCTGGGTTCTGAAACAGAGTCACAAAGGGAAAAAAAATGACATGAAATAACATAACATGAATTAACATAAAATCAAGAAAATTAATAAATTAACAACAAAATAAAATAAAATTCATTGTGTTCTGTGTCCTTGACATTGATTTTGGAACTGAAAACCCTCTGTCCTTTCAGGCAAACAGTCTCTTAGATATTGGACTGGCGGACAGGAGAGAAGAGAAGAGGAGAGGAGAGGAGAGGAGAGGAGAGGAGAGGAGAGGAGAGGAGAGGAGAGGAGAGGAGAGGAGAGGAGAGGAGAGGAGAGGAGAGGAGAGCAGTTCTGCTCTGTCAGGCCTGCAGTTCTGCGTGACAAGCCCTGAGCGAGCCCTGAGGCCTCCATACATGATACTACAGGCAGTATTGCTACTGGAAGGAAGGCTGCACTGGCAACAAATCCACACTGTCTTTTTGCAAAAAAGGGACTCTATTAGGTTGCTTACTCCCCTATTTTGTAGGTACAGGGACTGATTTGGAGCCAGCACCCCAAAGGCTTCCTCCAAAGGGCTGCACATATGCGACTGTGTCACCCCCATGTCACAATGCCAGCACCCGGCAACGCAGTGGTCACCAGGCCCCACGCAGGATCCAGAGGAGCAGCCGGCCGTGTCCACTGCCAGAGCTGGCCCGGGGGCAGCCCCAGCACATCTGACAGGAAGCACTTGAGGAGCTGCTGGAATCACAGGCCAGGGGCTGAGGGAAGAAAACCTTGCATGAGGCTGCTGGAGGTTCTCCGCTGCAAGACAATGTGCTGGCAGGGCCACCTTCCAAGCTCGGCTCATGGATGCAAATCCTTTTCAACTGGATAGCAGTGGCAAGACCAAGGCAATTCCTTCTTGAGGAGCACTGCACAGCTCACCATCCTCATCTCCTATGGGCATGAGCATCCTCATCTCCTAGGGCAGGAGCAGCCTGTGGGACAAGGAGCCAGGTCTGGCTCACATGCTCAGGGAACAGCCCATGGCCAGCACTGGGCTCAGCAAGGAACTTTTTCCCCTGGGGCACATTGGCACTGGTCCCCGGCGGTTTTTTGCCTTCCTCTGCAGTTCTCAGCACGGCCCCTTGCCACCATTTCTTTGGGCCATTTGGCCTGGGAGCCGGCTGCTCATGCTCCACCATGCTGGCAGCCGCAGCTGCCACTTCTCAGCTCTCCCTGCAGCTAACACAAGCGCCTGGCAGGGACCAGAGCACTTCTCATGCATCCCTGCCCAAGAAGCACAGCAGCCAAACAAGTTGTGGAAGGCAAAAAGTCTGCTCGTCATCGCTACATGTCACGCTTTGGAAGAGATGCCACGGTACCACTCACCTCTTCTTCCTCTTCTTCCTCTTCTTCCTCTTCTTCTTCGTCTTCTTCTTCTTCCTCTTTCGTGCATGGTCAGTCCCACAACTCCTTGTCAAGGTTCTCCCTCTGCAGGAACCGCGGACAGCTTGGCCTCTCTTCCTGCTGCTGCTCTCTGCAGCTCTGGGACTTGCCTTTGCCAGCCTGCAAGGGATCTTTTCTCATGCTAAACTGAAGAATGCCTCAGCCTACTCCTGGCTACACTTGGGCTTGAGCTAATGCTTGTGAGCCTGGGTTCTGAAACAGAGTCACAAAGGGAAAAAAAATGACATGAAATAACATAACATGAATTAACATAAAATCAAGAAAATTAATAAATTAACAACAAAATAAAATAAAATTCATTGTGTTATGTGTCCTTGACATTGATTTTGGAACTGAAAACCCTCTGTCCTTTCAGGCAAACAGTCTCTTAGATATTGGACTGGCGGACAGGAGAGGAGAGGAGAGGAGAGGAGAGGAGAGGAAAGGAGAGGAGAGGAGAGCAGTTCTGCTCTGTCAGGCCTGCAGTTCTGCGTGACAAGCCCTGAGCGAGCCCTGAGGCCTCCATACATGATACTACAGGCAGTATTGCTACTGGAAGGAAGGCTGCACTGGCAACAAATCCACACTGTCTTTTTGCAAAAAAGGGACTCTATTAGGTTGCTTACTCCCCTATTTTGTAGGTACAGGGACTGATTTGGAGCCAGCACCCCAAAGGCTTCCTCCAAAGGGCTGCACATATGCGACTGTGTCACCCCCATGTCACAATGCCAGCACCCGGCAACGCAGTGGTCACCAGGCCCCACGCAGGATCCAGAGGAGCAGCCGGCCGTGTCCACTGCCAGAGCTGGCCCGGGGGCAGCCCCAGCACATCTGACAGGAAGCACTTGAGGAGCTGCTGGAATCACAGGCCAGGGGCTGAGGGAAGAAAACCTTGCAGGAGGCTGCTGGAGGTTCTCCGCTGCAAGACAATGTGCTGGCAGGGCCACCTTCCAAGCTCGGCTCATGGATGCAAATCCTTTTCAACTGGATAGCAGTGGCAAGACCAAGGCAATTCCTTCTTGAGGAGCACTGCACAGCTCACCATCCTCATCTCCTATGGGCATGAGCATCCTCATCTCCTAGGGCAGGAGCAGCCTGTGGGACAAGGAGCCAGGTCTGGCTCACATGCTCAGGGAACAGCCCATGGCCAGCACTGGGCTCAGCAAGGAACTTTTTCCCCTGGGGCACATTGGCACTGGTCCCCGGCGGTTTTTTGCCTTCCTCTGCAGTTCTCAGCACGGCCCCTTGCCACCATTTCTTTGGGCCATTTGGCCTGGGAGCCGGCTGCTCATGCTCCACCATGCTGGCAGCCGCAGCTGCCACTTCTCAGCTCTCCCTGCAGCTAACACAAGCGCCTGGCAGGGACCAGAGCACTTCTCATGCATCCCTGCCCAAGAAGCACAGCAGCCAAACAAGTTGTGGAAGGCAAAAAGTCTGCTCGTCATCGCTACATGTCACGCTTTGGAAGAGATGCCACGGTACCACTCACCTCTTCTTCCTCTTCTTCCTCTTCTTCCTCTTCTTCTTCGTCTTCTTCTTCTTCCTCTTTCGTGCATGGTCAGTCCCACAACTCCTTGTCAAGGTTCTCCCTCTGCAGGAACCGCGGACAGCTTGGCCTCTATTCCTGCTGCTGCTCTCTGCAGCTCTGGGACTTGCCTTTGCCAGCCTGCAAGGGATCTTTTCTCATGCTAAACTGAAGAATGCCTCAGCCTACTCCTGGCTACACTTGGGCTTGAGCTAATGCTTGTGAGCCTGGGTTCTGAAACAGAGTCACAAAGGGAAAAAAAATGACATGAAATAACATAACATGAATTAACATAAAATCAAGAAAATTAATAAATTAACAACAAAATAAAATAAAATTCATTGTGTTATGTGTCCTTGACATTGATTTTGGAACTGAAAACCCTCTGTCCTTTCAGGCAAACAGTCTCTTAGATATTGGACTGGCGGACAGGAGAGGAGAGGAGAGGAGAGGAGAGGAGAGGAGAGGAAAGGAGAGGAGAGGAGAGCAGTTCTGCTCTGTCAGGCCTGCAGTTCTGCGTGACAAGCCCTGAGCGAGCCCTGAGGCCTCCATACATGATACTACAGGCAGTATTGCTACTGGAAGGAAGGCTGCACTGGCAACAAATCCACACTGTCTTTTTGCAAAAAAGGGACTCTATTAGGTTGCTTACTCCCCTATTTTGTAGGTACAGGGACTGATTTGGAGCCAGCACCCCAAAGGCTTCCTCCAAAGGGCTGCACATATGCGACTGTGTCACCCCCATGTCACAATGCCAGCACCCGGCAACGCAGTGGTCACCAGGCCCCACGCAGGATCCAGAGGAGCAGCCGGCCGTGTCCACTGCCAGAGCTGGCCCGGGGGCAGCCCCAGCACATCTGACAGGAAGCACTTGAGGAGCTGCTGGAATCACAGGCCAGGGGCTGAGGGAAGAAAACCTTGCATGAGGCTGCTGGAGGTTCTCCGCTGCAAGACAATGTGCTGGCAGGGCCACCTTCCAAGCTCGGCTCATGGATGCAAATCCTTTTCAACTGGATAGCAGTGGCAAGACCAAGGCAATTCCTTCTTGAGGAGCACTGCACAGCTCACCATCCTCATCTCCTATGGGCATGAGCATCCTCATCTCCTAGGGCAGGAGCAGCCTGTGGGACAAGGAGCCAGGTCTGGCTCACATGCTCAGGGAACAGCCCATGGCCAGCACTGGGCTCAGCAAGGAACTTTTTCCCCTGGGGCACATTGGCACTGGTCCCCGGCGGTTTTTTGCCTTCCTCTGCACTTCTCAGCACGGCCCCTTGCCACCATTTCTTTGGGCCATTTGGCCTGGGAGCCGGCTGCTCATGCTCCACCATGCTGGCAGCCGCAGCTGCCACTTCTCAGCTCTCCCTGCAGCTAACACAAGCGCCTGGCAGGGACCAGAGCGCTTCTCATGCATCCCTGCCCAAGAAGCACAGCAGCCAAACAAGTTGTGGAAGGCAAAAAGTCTGCTCGTCATCGCTACATGTCACGCTTTGGAAGAGATGCCACGGTACCACTCACCTCTTCTTCCTCTTCTTCCTCTTCTTCCTCTTCTTCTTCGTCTTCCTCTTCTTCTTCGTCTTCTTCTTCTTCCTCTTTCGTGCATGGTCAGTCCCACAACTCCTTGTCAAGGTTCTCCCTCTGCAGGAACCGCGGACAGCTTGGCCTCTATTCCTGCTGCTGCTCTCTGCAGCTCTGGGACTTGCCTTTGCCAGCCTGCAAGGGATCTTTTCTCATGCTAAACTGAAGAATGCCTCAGCCTACTCCTGGCTACACTTGGGCTTGAGCTAATGCTTGTGAGCCTGGGTTCTGAAACAGAGTCACAAAGGGAAAAAAAATGACATGAAATAACATAACATGAATTAACATAAAATCAAGAAAATTAATAAATTAACAACAAAATAAAATAAAATTCATTGTGTTCTGTGTCCTTGACATTGATTTTGGAACTGAAAACCCTCTGTCCTTTCAGGCAAACAGTCTCTTAGATATTGGACTGGCGGACAGGAGAGGAGAGGAGAGGAGAGGAGAGGAGAGGAGAGGAAAGGAGAGGAGAGGAGACCAGTTCTGCTCTGTCAGGCCTGCAGTTCTGCGTGACAAGCCCTGAGCAAGCCCTGAAGCCTCTATACATGATACTACAGGCAGTATTGCTACTGGAAGTAAGGCTGCACTGGCAACAAATCCACACTGTCTTTTTGCAAAAAAGGGACTCTATTAGGTTCCTTACTCCCCTATTTTGTAGGTACAGGGACTGATTTGGAGCTAGCACCCCAAAGGCTTCCTCCAAAGGGCTGCACATATGCGGCTGTGTCACCCCCATGTCACAATGCCAGCACCCGGCAACGCAGTGGTCACCAGGCCCCACGCAGGATCCAGAGGAGCAGCCTCCCGTGTCCACTGCCAGAGCTGGCCCGGGGGCAGCCCCAGCACATCTGACAGGAAGCACTTGAGGAGCTGCTGGAATCACAGGCCAGGGGCTGAGGGAAGAAAACCTTGCATGAGGCTGCTGGAGGTTCTCCGCTGCAAGACAATGTGCTGGCAGGGCCACCTTCCAAGCTCAGCTCATGGATGCAAATCCTTTTCAACTGGATAGCAGTGGCAAGACCAAGGCAATTCCTTCTTGAGGAGCACTGCACAGCTCACCATCCTCATCTCCTACAGAGCAACGCTCAGGAGCCGTAAGAGATAGGATGTCGAGGGCTTGCAAGGGCTTGCAAGGGCTTGCAGTGCTTTGGAACATCCACTGGTGTCCTCCACAGGGACAGCAAGGATTCTTGCCCACAAGGTCTATCAGCTCAGAGGCAGCTGGGCACTCTGGCACGTCCGCCAGATAGCTCCAGCTCAAGGGAGGATAGGGCTTGGGCAGCTCCTGGGAAGCATGAGCAGCCTGTGGGACAAGGAGCCAGGTCTGGCTCACATGCTCAGGGAACAGCCCATGGCCAGCACTGGGCTCAGCAAGGAACTTTTTCCCCTGGGGCACATTGGCACTGGTCCCCGGCGGTTTTTTGCCTTCCTCTGCAGTTCTCAGCACGGCCCCTTGCCACCATTTCTTTGGGCCATTTGGCCTGGGAGCCGGCTGCTCATGCTCCACCATGCTGGCAGCCGCAGCTGCCACTTCTCAGCTCTCCCTGCAGCTAACACAAGCGCCTGGCAGGGACCAGAGCGCTTCTCATGCATCCCTGGCCAAGGAGCACAGCAGCCAAACAAGTTGTGCAAGGCAAAAAGTCTGCTCGTCATCGCTACATGTCACGCTTTGGAAGAGATGCCACGGTACCACTCACCTCTTCTTCCTCTTCTTCCTCTTCTTCCTCTTCTTCTTCGTCTTCTTCTTCTTCTTCTTCTTCTTCCTCTTTTGTGCATGGTCAGTCCCACAACTCCTTGTCAAGGTTCTCCCTCTGCAGGAACCGCGGACAGCTTGGCCTCTATTCCTGCTGCTGCTCTCTGCAGCTCTGGGACTTGCCTTTGCCAGCCTGCAAGGGATCTTTTCTCATGGTAAACTGAAGAATGCCTCAGCCTACTCCTGGCTACACTTGGGCTTGAGCTAATGCTTGTGAGCCTGGGTTCTGAAACAGAGTCACAAAGGGAAAAAAAATGACATAAAATAACGTAACATGAATTAACATAAAATCAAGAAAATTAATAAATTAACAACAAAATAAAATAAAATTCATTGTGTTCTGTGTCCTTGACATTGATTTTGGAACTGAAAACCCTCTGTCCTTTCAGGCAAACAGTCTCTTAGATATTGGACTGGCGGACAGGAGAGAAGAGAAGAGGAGAAGAGAGGAGAGGAGAGGAGAGCAGAGGAGAGGAGAGGAGAGGAGAGGAGAGGAGAGGAGAGGAGAGGAGAGCAGTTCTGCTCTGTCAGGCCTGCAGTTCTGCGTGACAAGCCCTGAGCGAGCCCTGAGGCCTCCATACATGATACTACAGGCAGTATTGCTACTGGAAGGAAGGCTGCACTGGCAACAAATCCACACTGTCTTTTTGCAAAAAAGGGACTCTGTTAGGTTGCTTACTCCCCTATTTTGTAGGTACAGGGACTGATTTGGAGCCAGCACCCCAAAGGCTTCCTCCAAAGGGCTGCACATATGCGGCTGTGTCACCCCCATGTCACAATGCCAGCACCCGGCAACGCAGTGGTCACCAGGCCCCACGCAGGATCCAGAGGAGCAGCCGGCCGTGTCCACTGCCAGAGCTGGCCCGGGGGCAGCCCCAGCACATCTGACAGGAAGCACTTGAGGAGCTGCTGGAATCACAGGCCAGGGGCTGAGGGAAGAAAACCTTGCATGAGGCTGCTGGAGGTTCTCCGCTGCAAGACAATGTGCTGGCAGGGCCACCTTCCAAGCTCGGCTCATGGATGCAAATCCTTTTCAACTGGATAGCAGTGGCAAGACCAAGGCAATTCCTTCTTGAGGAGCACTGCACAGCTCACCATCCTCATCTCCTACAGAGCAACGCTCAGGAGCCGTAAGAGATAGGATGTCGAGGGCTTGCAAGGGCTTGCAAAGGCTTGCAAGGGCTTGCAGTGCTTTGGAACACCCACTGGTGTCCTCCACAGGGACAGCAAGGATTCTTGCCCACAAGGTCTATCAGCTCAGAGGCACTTGGGCACTCTGGCAAGTCCGCCAGATAGCTCCAGCTCAAGGGAGGATAGGGCTTGGGCAGCTCCTGGGATGCATGAGCAGCCTGTGGGACAAGGAGCCAGGTCTGGCTCACATGCTCAGGGAACAGCCCATGGCCAGCACTGGGCTCAGCAAGGAACTTTTTCCCCTGGGGCACATTGGCACTGGTCCCCGGCGGTTTTTTGCCTTCCTCTGCAGTTCTCAGCACGGCCCCTTGCCACCATTTCTTTGGGCCATTTGGCCTGGGAGCCGGCTGCTCATGCTCCACCATGCTGGCAGCCGCAGCTGCCACTTCTCAGCTCTCCCTGCAGCTAACACAAGCGCCTGGCAGGGACCAGAGCGCTTCTCATGCATCCCTGCCCAAGAAGCACAGCAGCCAAACAAGTTGTGGAAGGCAAAAAGTCTGCTCGTCATCGCTACATGTCACGCTTTGGAAGAGATGCCACGGTACCACTCACCTCTTCTTCCTCTTCTTCCTCTTCTTCTTCTTCTTCTTCGTCTTCTTCTTCTTCTTCTTCTTCTTCTTCTTCTTCTTCCTCTTTTGTGCATGGTCAGTCCCAGAACTCCTTGTCAAGGTTCTCCCTCTGCAGGAACCGCGGACAGCTTGGCCTCTCTTCCTGCTGCTGCTCTCTGCAGCTCTGGGACTTGCCTTTGCCAGCCTGCAAGGGATCTTTTCTCATGCTAAACTGAAGAATGCCTCAGCCTACTCCTGGCTACACTTGGGCTTGAGCTAATGCTTGTGAGCCTGGGTTCTGAAACAGAGTCACAAAGGGAAAAAAAATGACATGAAATAACATAACATGAATTAATATAAAATCAAGAAAATTAATAAATTAACAACAAAATAAAATATAATTCATTGTGTTCTGTGTCCTTGACATTGATTTTGGAACTGAAAACCCTCTGTCCTTTCAGGCAAACAGTCTCTTAGATATTGGACTGGCGGACAGGAGAGAAGAGAAGAGGAGAGGAGAGGAGAGGAGAGGAGAGCAGAGGAGAGGAGAGGAGAGGAGAGGAGAGCAGTTCTGCTCTGTCAGGCCTGCAGTTCTGCGTGACAAGCCCTGAGCGAGCCCTGAGGCCTCCATACATGATACTACAGGCAGTATTGCTACTGGAAGGAAGGCTGCACTGGCAACAAATCCACACTGTCTTTTTGCAAAAAAGGGACTCTGTTAGGTTGCTTACTCCCCTATTTTGTAGGTACAGGGACTGATTTGGAGCCAGCACCCCAAAGGCTTCCTCCAAAGGGCTGCACATATGCGGCTGTGTCACCCCCATGTCACAATGCCAGCACCCGGCAACGCAGTGGTCACCAGGCCCCACGCAGGATCCAGAGGAGCAGCCTCCCGTGTCCACTGCCAGAGCTGGCCCGGGGGCAGCCCCAGCACATCTGACAGGAAGCACTTGAGGAGCTGCTGGAATCACAGGCCAGGGGCTGAGGGAAGAAAACCTTGCAGGAGGCTGCTGGAGGTTCTCCGCTGCAAGACAATCTGCTGGCAGGGCCACCTTCCAAGCTCGGCTCATGGATGCAAATCCTTTTCAACTGGATAGCAGTGGCAAGACCAAGGCAATTCCTTCTTGAGGAGCACTGCACAGCTCACCATCCTCATCTCCTACAGAGCAACGCTCAGGAGACGTAAGAGATAGGATGTCGAGGGCTTGCAAGGGCTTGCAAGGGCTTGCAGTGCTTTAGAACACCCACTGGTGTCCTACACAGGGACAGCAAGGATTCTTGCCCACAAGGTCTATCAGCTCAGAGGCACTTGGGCACTCTGGCAAGTCCGCGACATAGCTCCAGCTCAAGGGAGGATAGGGCTTGGGCAGCTCCTGGCAAGCATGAGCAGCCTGTGGGACAAGGAGCCAGGTCTGGCTCACATGCTCAGGGAACAGCCCATGGCCAGCACTGGGCTCAGCAAGGAACTTTTTCCCCCGGGGCACATTGGCACTGGTCCCCGGCGGTTTTTTTGCCTTCCTCTGCACTTCTCAGCACCGCCCCTTGCCACCATTTCTTTGGGCCATTTGGCCTGGGAGACAGCTGCTCATGCTCCACTATGCTGGCAGCCGCAGCTGCCACTTCTCAGCTCTCCCTGCAGCTAACACAAGCGCCTGGCAGGGACCAGAGCGCTTCTCATGCATCCCTGGCCAAGAATCACAGCAGCCAAACAAGTTGTGGAAGGCAAAAAGTCTGCTCGTCATCGCTACATGTCACGCTTTGGAAGAGATGCCACGGTACCACTCACCTCTTCTTCCTCTTCTTCCTCTTCTTCCTCTTCTTCTTCTTCTTCTTCTTCTTCTTCTTCCTCTTTTGTGCATGGTCAGTCCCACAACTCCTTGTCAAGGTTCTCCCTCTGCAGGAACCGCGGACAGCTTGGCCTCTCTTCCTGCTGCTGCTCTCTGCAGCTCTGGGACTTGCCTTTGCCTGCCTGCAAGGGATCTTTTCTCAGGCTAAACTGAAGAATGCCTCAGCCTACTCCTGGCTACACTTGGGCTTGAGCTAATGCTTGTGAGCCTGGGTTCTGAAACAGAGTCACAAAGGGAAAAAAAATGACATGAAATAACATAACATGAATTAACATAAAATCAAGAAAATTAATAAATTAACAACAAAATAAAATATAATTCATTGTGTTCTGTGTCCTTGACATTGATTTTGGAACTGAAAACCCTCTGTCCTTTCAGGCAAACAGTCTCTTAGATATTGGACTGGCGGACAGGAGAGAAGAGGAGAGGAGAGGAGAGGAGAGGAGAGGAGAGGAGAGGAGAGGAGAGCAGTTCTGCTCTGTCAGGCCTGCAGTTCTGCGTGACAAGCCC
Organism: Caloenas nicobarica; assembly: GCF_036013445.1. NCBI lineage: Eukaryota > Metazoa > Chordata > Aves > Columbiformes > Columbidae > Caloenas > Caloenas nicobarica. The sequence continues at coordinate 292,215 of NW_027017727.1, read as the reverse complement.
TGAGCGAGCCCTGAAGCCTCCATACATGATACTACAGGCAGTATTGCTACTGGAAGGAAGGCTGCACTGGCAACAAATCCACACTGTCTTTTTGCAAAAAAGGGACTCTATTAGGTTGCTTACTCCCCTATTTTGTAGGTACAGGGACTGATTTGGAGCCAGCACCCCAAAGGCTTCCTCCAAAGGGCTGCACATATGCGGCTGTGTCACCCCCATGTCACAATGCCAGCACCCGGCAACGCAGTGGTCACCAGGCCCCACGCAGGATCCAGAGGAGCAGCCTCCCGTGTCCACTGCCAGAGCTGGCCCGGGGGCAGCCCCAGCACACCTGACAGGAAGCACTTGAGGAGCTGCTGGAATCACAGGCCAGGGGCTGAGGGAAGAAAACCTTGCATGAGGCTGCTGGAGGTTCTCCGCTGCAAGACAATCTGCTGGCAGGGCCACCTTCCAAGCTCGGCTCATGGATGCAAATCCTTTTCAACTGGATAGCAGTGGCAAGACCAAGGCAATTCCTTCTTGAGGAGCACTGCACAGCTCACCATCCTCATCTCCTACAGAGCAACGCTCAGGAGCCGTAAGAGATAGTACGTCGAGGGCTTGCAAGGGCTTGCAAGGGCTTCAAAGGCTTGCAGTGCTTTGGAACACCCACTGGTGTCCTCCACAGGGACAGCAAGGATTCTTGCCCACAAGGTCTATCAGCTCAGAGGCACTTGGGCACTCTGGCAAGTCCGCCAGATAGCTCCAGCTCAAGGGAGGATAGGGCTTGGGCAGCTCCTGGGAAGCATGAGCAGCCTGTGGGACAAGGAGCCAGGTCTGGCTCACATGCTCAGGGAACAGCCCATGGCCAGCACTGGGCTCAGCAAGGAACTTTTTCCCCCGGGGCACATTGGCACTGGTCCCCGGCGGTTTTTTGCCTTCCTCTGCAGTTCTCAGCACGGCCCCTTGCCACCATTTCTTTGGGCCATTTGGCCTGGGAGCCGGCTGCTCATGCTCCAGCATGCTGGCAGCCGCAGCTGCCACTTCTCAGCTCTCCCTGCAGCTAACACAAGCGCCTGGCAGGGACCAGAGCGTTTCTCATGCATCCCTGCCCAAGAAGCACAGCAGCCAAACAAGTTGTGCAAGGCAAAAAGTCTGCTCGTCATCGCTACATGTCACGCTTTGGAAGAGATGCCACGGTACCACTCACCTCTTCTTCCTCTTCTTCCTCTTCTTCCTCTTCTTCTTCGTCTTCTTCTTCTTCTTCTTCTTCTTCCTCTTTTGTGCATGGTCAGTCCCACAACTCCTTGTCAAGGTTCTCCCTCTGCAGGAACCACGGACAGCTTGGCCTCTCTTCCTGCTGCTGCTCTCTGCAGCTCTGGGACTTGCCTTTGCCAGCCTGCAAGGGATCTTTTCTCATGCTAAACTGAAGAATGCCTCAGCCTACTCCTGGCTACACTTGGGCTTGAGCTAATGCTTGTGAGCCTGGGTTCTGAAACAGAGTCACAAAGGGAAAAAAAATGACATGAAATAACATAACATGAATTAACATAAAATCAAGAAAATTAATAAATTAACAACAGAATAAAATAAAATTCATTGTGTTATGTGTCCTTGACATTGATTTTGCAACTGAAAACCCTCTGTCCTTTCAGGCAAACAGTCTCTTAGATATTGGACTGGCGGACAGGAGAGAAGAGGAGAGGAGAGGAGAGGAGAGGAGAGGAGAGGAGAGGAGAGGAGAGGAGAGGAGAGGAGAGGAGAGCAGTTCTGCTCTGTCAGGCCTGCAGTTCTGCGTGACAAGCCCTGAGCGAGCCCTGAAGCCTCCATACATGATACTACAGGCAGTATTGCTACTGGAAGTAAGGCTGCACTGGCAACAAATCCACACTGTCTTTTTGCAAAAAAGGGACTCTATTAGGTTGCTTACTCCCCTATTTTGTAGGTACAGGGACTGATTTGGAGCCAGCACCCCAAAGGCTTCCTCCAAAGGGCTGCACATATGCGGCTGTGTCACCCCCATGTCACAATGCCAGCACCCGGCAACGTAGTGGTCACCAGGCCCCACGCAGGATCCAGAGGAGCAGCCTCCCGTGTCCACTGCCAGAGCTGGCCCGGGGGCAGCCCCAGCACATCTGACAGGAAGCACTTGAGGAGCTGCTGGAATCACAGGCCAGGGGCTGAGGGAAGAAAACCTTGCATGAGGCTGCTGGAGGTTCTCCGCTGCAAGACAATCTGCTGGCAGGGCCACCTTCCAAGCTCGGCTCATGGATGCAAATCCTTTTCAACTGGATAGCAGTGGCAAGACCAAGGCAATTCCTTCTTGAGGAGCACTGCACAGCTCACCATCCTCATCTCCTACAGAGCAACGCTCAGGAGCCGTAAGAGATAGGATGTCGAGGGCTTGCAAGGGCTTGCAAGGGCTTGCAGTGCTTTGGAACACCCACTGGTGTCCTCCACAGGGACAGCAAGGATTCTTGCCCACAAGGTCTATCAGCTCAGAGGCACTTGGGCACTCTGGCAAGTCCGCGACATAGCTCCAGCTCAAGGGAGGATAGGGCTTGGGCAGCTCCTGGCAAGCATGAGCAGCCTGTGGGACAAGGAGCCAGGTCTGGCTCACATGCCCAGGGAACAGCCCATGGCCAGCACTGGGCTCAGCAAGGAACTTTTTCCCCTGGGGCACATTGGCACTGGTCCCCGGCGGTTTTTTGCCTTCCTCTGCAGTTCTCAGCACGGCCCCTTGCCACCATTTCTTTGGGCCATTTGGCCTGGGAGCCGGCTGCTCATGCTCCACCATGCTGGCAGCCGCAGCTGCCACTTCTCAGCTCTCCCTGCAGCTAACACAAGCGCCTGGCAGGGACCAGAGCGCTTCTCATGCATCCCTGCCCAAGAAGCACAGCAGCCAAACAAGTTGTGCAAGGCAAAAAGTCTGCTCGTCATCGCTACATGTCACGCTTTGGAAGAGATGCCACGGTACCACTCACCTCTTCTTCCTCTTCTTCCTCTTCTTCCTCTTCTTCTTCGTCTTCTTCTTCTTCTTCTTCTTCTTCCTCTTTTGTGCATGGTCAGTCCCACAACTCCTTGTCAAGGTTCTCCCTCTGCAGGAACCACGGACAGCTTGGCCTCTCTTCCTGCTGCTGCTCTCTGCAGCTCTGGGACTTGCCTTTGCCAGCCTGCAAGGGATCTTTTCTCATGCTAAACTCAAGAATGCCTCAGCCTACTCCTGGCTACACTTGGGCTTGAGCTAATGCTTGTGAGCCTGGGTTCTGAAACAGAGTCACAAAGGGAAAAAAAATGACATGAAATAACATAACATGAATTAACATAAAATCAAGAAAATTAATAAATTAACAACAGAATAAAATAAAATTCATTGTGTTATGTGTCCTTGACATTGATTTTGCAACTGAAAACCCTCTGTCCTTTCAGGCAAACAGTCTCTTAGATATTGGACTGGCGGACAGGAGAGAAGAGGAGAGGAGAGGAGAGGAGAGGAGAGGAGAGGAGAGGAGAGGAGAGGAGAGGAGAGGAGAGCAGTTCTGCTCTGTCAGGCCTGCAGTTCTGCGTGACAAGCCCTGAGCGAGCCCTGAAGCCTCCATACATGATACTACAGGCAGTATTGCTACTGGAAGGAAGGCTGCACTGGCAACAAATCCACACTGTCTTTTTGCTAAAAAGGGACTCTATTAGGTTGCTTACTCCCCTATTTTGTAGGTACAGGGACTGATTTGGAGCCAGCACCCCAAAGGCTTCCTCCAAAGGGCTGCACATATGCGACTGTGTCACCCCCATGTCACAATGCCAGCACCCGGCAACGCAGTGGTCACCAGGCCCCACGCAGGATCCAGAGGAGCAGCCTCCCGTGTCCACTGCCAGAGCTGGCCCGGGGGCAGCCCCAGCACATCTGACAGGAAGCACTTGAGGAGCTGCTGGAATCACAGGCCAGGGGCTGAGGGAAGAAAACCTTGCATGAGGCTGCTGGAGGTTCTCCGCTGCAAGGCAATCTGCTGGCAGGGCCACCTTCCAAGCTCGGCTCATGGATGCAAATCCTTTTCAACTGGATAGCAGTGGCAAGACCAAGGCAATTCCTTCTTGAGGAGCACTGCACAGCTCACCATCCTCATCTCCTACAGAGCAACGCTTAGGAGCCGTAAGAGATAGGATGTCGAGGGCTTGCAAGGGCTTGCAAGGGCTTGCAGTGCTTTGGAACACCCACTGGTGTCCTCCACAGGGACAGCAAGGATTCTTGCCCACAAGGTCTATCAGCTCAGAGGCACTTGGGCACTCTGGCAAGTCCGCCAGATAGCTCCAGCTCAAGGGAGGATAGGGCTTGGGCAGCTCCTGGCAAGCATGAGCAGCCTGTGGGACAAGGAGCCAGGTCTGGCTCACATGCTCAGGGAACAGCCCATGGCCAGCACTGGGCTCAGCAAGGAACTTTTTCCCCCGGGGCACATTGGCACTGGTCCCCGGCCGTTTTTTGCCTTCCTCTGCAGTTCTCAGCACGGCCCCTTGCCACCATTTCTTTGGGCCATTTGGCCTGGGAGCCGGCTGCTCATGCTCCACCATGCTGGCAGCCGCAGCTGCCACTTCTCAGCTCTCCCTGCAGCTAACACAAGCGCCTGGCAGGGACCAGAGCGCTTCTCATGCATCCCTGCCCAAGAAGCACAGCAGCCAAACAAGTTGTGGAAGGCAAAAAGTCTGCTCGTCATCGCTACATGTCACGCTTTGGAAGAGATGCCACGGTACCACTCACCTCTTCTTCCTCTTCTTCCTCTTCTTCCTCTTCTTCCTCTTCTTCCTCTTCTTCTTCTTCTTCTTCTTCTTCTTCCTCTTTTGTGCATGGTCAGTCCCACAACTCCTTGTCAAGGTTGTCCCTCTGCAGGAACCGCGGACAGCTTGGCCTCTCTTCCTGCTGCTGCTCTCTGCAGCTCTGGGACTTGCCTTTGCCAGCCTGCAAGGGATCTTTTCTCATGCTAAACTGAAGAATGCCTCAGCCTACTCCTGGCTACACTTGGGCTTGAGCTAATGCTTGTGAGCCTGGGTTCTGAAACAGAGTCACAAAGGGAAAAAAAATGACATGAAATAACATAACATGAATTAACATAAAATCAAGAAAATTAATAAATTAACAACAAAATAAAATAAAATTCATTGTGTTATGTGTCCTTGACATTGATTTTGGAACTGAAAACCCTCTGTCCTTTCAGGCAAACAGTCTCTTAGATATTGGACTGGCGGACAGGAGAGAAGAGAAGAGGAGAGGAGAGGAGAGGAGAGGAGAGCAGAGGAGAGGAGAGGAGAGGAGAGGAGAGCAGTTCTGCTCTGTCAGGCCTGCAGTTCTGCGTGACAAGCCCTGAGCGAGCCCTGAGGCCTCCATACATGATACTACAGGCAGTATTGCTACTGGAAGGAAGGCTGCACTGGCAACAAATCCACACTGTCTTTTTGCTAAAAAGGGACTCTATTAGGTTGCTTACTCCCCTATTTTGTAGGTACAGGGACTGATTTGGAGCCAGCACCCCAAAGGCTTCCTCCAAAGGGCTGCACATATGCGGCTGTGTCACCCCCATGTCACAATGCCAGCACCCGGCAACGCAGTGGTCACCAGGCCCCACGCAGGATCCAGAGGAGCAGCCTCCCGTGTCCACTGCCAGAGCTGGCCCGGGGCAGCCCCAGCACACCTGACAGGAAGCACTTGAGGAGCTGCTGGAATCACAGGCCAGGGGCTGAGGGAAGAAAACCTTGCATGAGGATGCTGGAGGTTCTCCGCTGCAAGACAATCTGCTGGCAGGGCCACCTTCCAAGCTCGGCTCATGGATGCAAATCCTTTTCAACTGGATAGCAGTGGCAAGACCAAGGCAATTCCTTCTTGAGGAGCACTGCACAGCTCACCATCCTCATCTCCTACACAGCAACGCTCAGGAGCCGTAAGAGATAGGATGTCGAGGGCTTGCAAGGGCTTGCAAGGGCTTGCAGTGCTTTGGAACACCCACTGGTGTCCTACACAGGGACAGCAAGGATTCTTGCCCACAAGGTCTATCAGCTCAGAGGCACTTGGGCACTCTGGCAAGTCCGCCAGATAGCTCCAGCTCAAGGGAGGATAGGGCTTGGGCAGCTCCTGGGAAGCATGAGCAGCCTGTGGGACAAGGAGCCAGGTCTGGCTCACATGCTCAGGGAACAGCCCATGGCCAGCACTGGGCTCAGCAAGGAACTTTTTCCCCTGGGGCACATTGGCACTGGTCCCCGGCGGTTTTTTGCCTTCCTCTGCACTTCTCAGCACGGCCCCTTGCCACCATTTCTTTGGGCCATTTGGCCTGGGAGCCGGCTGCTCATGCTCCACCATGCTGGCAGCCGCAGCTGCCACTTCTCAGCTCTCCCTGCAGCTAACACAAGCGCCTGGCAGGGACCAGAGCGCTTCTCATGCATCCCTGCCCAAGAAGCACAGCAGCCAAACAAGTTGTGGAAGGCAAAAAGTCTGCTCGTCATCGCTACATGTCACGCTTTGGAAGAGATGCCACGGTACCACTCACCTCTTCTTCCTCTTCTTCCTCTTCTTCTTCTTCTTCTTCTTCTTCTTCTTCTTCTTCTTCTTCCTCTTTTGTGCATGGTCAGTCCCACAACTCCTTGTCAAGGTTCTCCCTCTGCAGGAACCGTGCACAGCTTGGCCTCTATTCCTGCTGCTGCTCTCTGCAGCTCTGGGACTTGCCTTTGCCAGCCTGCAAGGGATCTTTTCTCAGGCTAAACTGAAGAATGCCTCAGCCTACTCCTGGCTACACTTGGGCTTGAGCTAATGCTTCTGAGCCTGGGTTCTGAAACAGAGTCACAAAGGGAAAAAAAATGACATGAAATAACATAACATGAATTAACATAAAATCAAGAAAATTAATAAATTAACAACAAAATCAAATAAAATTCATTGTGTTCTGTGTCCTTGACATTGATTTAGGAACTGAAAACCCTCTGTCCTTTCAGGCAAACAGTCTCTTAGATATTGGACTGGCGGACAGGAGAGAAGAGGAGAGGAGAGGAGAGGAGAGGAGAGGAGAGGAGAGGAGAGCAGTTCTGCTCTGTCAGGCCTGCAGTTCTGCGTGACAAGCCCTGAGCGAGCCCTGAGGCCTCCATCCATGACACTACAGGCAGTATTGCTACTGGAAGGAAGGCTGCACTGGCAACAAATCCACACTGTCTTTTTGCAAAAAAGGGACTCTATTAGGTTGCTTACTCCCCTATTTTGTAGCTACAGGGACTGATTTGGAGCCAGCACCCCAAAGGCTTCCTCCAAAGGGCTGCACATATGCGGCTGTGTCACCCCCATGTCACAATGCCAGCACCCGGCAACGCAGTGGTCACCAGGCCCCACGCAGGATCCAGAGGAGCAGCCTCCCGTGTCCACTGCCAGAGCTGGCCCGGGGGCAGCCCCAGCACACCTGACAGGAAGCACTTGAGGAGCTGCTGGAATCACAGGCCAGGGGCTGAGGGAAGAAAACCTTGCATGAGGCTGCTGGAGGTTCTCCGCTGCAAGACAATCTGCTGGCAGGGCCACCTTCCAAGCTCGGCTCATGGATGCAAATCCTTTTCAACTGGATAGCAGTGGCAAGACCAAGGCAATTCCTTCTTGAGGAGCACTGCACAGCTCACCATCCTCATCTCCTACACAGCAACACTCAGGAGCCGTAAGAGATAGGATGTCGAGGGCTTGCAAGGGCTTGCGAGGGCTTGCAAGGGCTTTCAAGGGCTTGCAGTGCTTTGGAACACCCACTGGTGTCCTACACAGGGACAGCAAGGATTCTTGCCCACAAGGTCTATCAGCTCAGAGGCACTTGGGCACTCTGGCAAGTCCGCCAGATAGCTCCAGCTCAAGGGAGGATAGGGCTTGGGCAGCTCCTGGGAAGCATGAGCAGCCTGTGGGACAAGGAGCCAGGTCTGGCTCACATGCTCAGGGAACAGCCCATGGCCAGCACTGGGCTCAGCAAGGAACTTTTTCCCCTGGGGCACATTGGCACTGGTCCCCGGCGGTTTTTTGCCTTCCTCTGCACTTCTCAGCACGGCCCCTTGCCACCATTTCTTTGGGCCATTTGGCCTGGGAGCCGGCTGCTCATGCTCCACCATGCTGGCAGCCGCAGCTGCCACTTCTCAGCTCTCCCTGCAGCTAACACAAGCGCCTGGCAGGGACCAGAGCGCTTCTCATGCATCCCTGCCCAAGAAGCACAGCAGCCAAACAAGTTGTGGAATCACAGAATCACAGAATCACAGAATGTTAGGGATTGGAAGGGACCTCGAAAGATCATCTAGTCCAATCCCCCTGCCAGAGCAGGAACCCCTAGGTGAGGTTACACAGGAAGGCGTCCAGGCGGGTTTTGAATGTCTCCAGAGAAGGAGAATCCACAACCCCCCTGGGCAGCCTGTTCCAGTGTTCTGTCACCCTCACTGAGAAGAAGTTTCTTCTCACATCTAAGTGGAACCTCTTGTGTTCCAGCTTGAACCCATTACCCCTTGTCTTACTGTTGGTTGTCACCGAGAAGAGCCTGGCTCCATCCTCGTGACACCCACCCTTTATATATTTATAAACATTAATGAGGTCACCCCTCAGTCTCCTCTTCTCCAAGCTAAAGAGACCCAGCTCCCTCAGCCTTTCCTCATAAGGGAGATGCTCCACTCCCTTCATCATCTTTGTGGCCCTGCGCTGGACTCTCTCCAGCAGTTCCCTGTCCTTCTTGAACTAAGGGGCCCAGAACTGGACACAATATTCCAGATGAGGTCTCACCAGGGCGGAGTAGAGGGGAAGGAGAACCTCTCTGGACCTACTAACCACCCCACTTCTAATACACCCCAGGATGCCATTGGCCTTCTTGGCCACAAGGGCACAGTGCTGGCTCATGGTCATCCTGCTGTCCACCAGGACCCCCAGGTCCCTTTCCCCTACACTGCTCTCTAATAGGTCATTCCCCAACCTGTACTGGAACCTGGGGTTGTTCCTGCCCAGATGCAAGACTCTACATTTCCCCTTGTTATATTTCATTAAATTTTTCCCCGCCCAACTCTCTAGACTGTCCAGATCTCGCTGGATGGCAGCACAGCCTTCTGGCGTGTCAGCCACTCCTCCCAGCTTGGTGTCATCAGCAAACTTACTGATAGTACACTCAATTCCCTCATCCAAGTCACTGATGTATATATTGAACAGTATTGGTCCCAGAACTGACCCTTGAGGCACTCCACTAGATACAGGCCTCCAACCAGACTCCGCCCCATTGATCACAACTCTCTGGCTTCTCTCCTTCAGCCAGTTTGCAGTCCACCTCACTACCCGATCATCCAGTCCACACTTCCTCAGTTTTGCCGTGAGGATGCTGTGGGAGACGGTGTCAAATGCTTTGCTGAAGTCAAGGTAGACCACATCCACTGCTCTGCCATCGTCAATCCACCTTGTTACGTCTTCATAAAAGGCTATGAGGTTGGTCAAACATGACTTCCCCTTGGTGAAGCCATGCTGACTGTCCCTGATGACCCTCTTATCCTTGATATGTCTTAAGATGGCACCAAGGATAAGGTGTTCCATCACTTTCCCAGGGATGGAGGTGAGGCTGACCGGTCTATAGTTGCCCGGGTCCTCCTTCTTGCCCTTTTTGAAGACCGGAGTGACATTTGCTTTCCTCCAGTCCTCAGGCACCTCTCCTGTTTCCCAAGACTTGGCAAAGATGATAGAGAGGAAGGAAGATGATGGAGTGGAAGGAAAAAGTCTGCTCGTCATCGCTACATGTCACGCTTTGGAAGAGATGCCACGGTACCACTCACCTCTTCTTCCTCTTCTTCCTCTTCTTCTTCTTCTTCTTCTTCTTCTTCTCCTTCTTCTTCTTCTTCCTCTTTTGTTCATGGTCAGTCCCACAACTCCTTGTCAAGGTTATCCCTCTGCAGGAACCGCGGACAGCTTGGCCTCTATTCCTGCTGCTGCTCTCTGCAGCTCTGGGACTTGCCTTTGCCAGCCTGCAAGGGATCTTTTCTCATGTTAAACTCAAGAATGCCTCAGCCTACTCCTGGCTACACTTGGGCTTGAGCTAATGCTTGTGAGCCTGGGTTCTGAAACAGAGTCACAAAGGGAAAAAAATGACATGAAATAACATAACATGAATTAACATAAAATCAAGAAAATTAATAAATTAACAACAAAATAAAATAAAATTCATTGTGTTCTGTGTCCTTGACATTGATTTTGGAACTGAAAACCCTCTGTCCTTTCAGGCAAACAGTCTCTTAGATATTGGACTGGCGGACAGGAGAGAAGAGGAGAGGAGAGGAGAGGAGAGGAGAGGAGAGGAGAGGAGAGGAGAGGAGAGGAGAGGAGAGGAGAGGAGAGGAGAGGAGAGGAGAGGAGAGCAGTTCTGCTCTGTCAGGCCTGCAGTTCTGCGTGACAAGCCCTGAGCGAGCCCTGAGGCCTCCATCCATGACACTACAGGCAGTATTGCTACTGGAAGGAAGGCTGCACTGGCAACAAATCCACACTGTCTTTTTGCAAAAAAGGGACTCTATTAGGTTGCTTACTCCCCTATTTTGTAGCTACAGGGACTGATTTGGAGCCAGCACCCCAAAGGCTTCCTCCAAAGGGCTGCACATATGCGGCTGTGTCACCCCCATGTCACAATGCCAGCACCCGGCAACGCAGTGGTCACCAGGCCCCACGCAGGATCCAGAGGAGCAGCCTCCCGTGTCCACTGCCAGAGCTGGCCCGGGGGCAGCCCCAGCACACCTGACAGGAAGCACTTGAGGAGCTGCTGGAATCACAGGCCAGGGGCTGAGGGAAGAAAACCTTGCATGAGGCTGCTGGAGGTTCTCCGCTGCAAGACAATCTGCTGGCAGGGCCACCTTCCAAGCTCGGCTCATGGATGCAAATCCTTTTCAACTGGATAGCAGTGGCAAGACCAAGGCAATTCCTTCTTGAGGAGCACTGCACAGCTCACCATCCTCATCTCCTACACAGCAACACTCAGGAGCCGTAAGAGATAGGATGTCGAGGGCTTGCAAGGGCTTGCGAGGGCTTGCAAGGGCTTTCAAGGGCTTGCAGTGCTTTGGAACACCCACTGGTGTCCTACACAGGGACAGCAAGGATTCTTGCCCACAAGGTCTATCAGCTCAGAGGCACTTGGGCACTCTGGCAAGTCCGCCAGATAGCTCCAGCTCAAGGGAGGATAGGGCTTGGGCAGCTCCTGGGAAGCATGAGCAGCCTGTGGGACAAGGAGCCAGGTCTGGCTCACATGCTCAGGGAACAGCCCATGGCCAGCACTGGGCTCAGCAAGGAACTTTTTCCCCTGGGGCACATTGGCACTGGTCCCCGGCGGTTTTTTGCCTTCCTCTGCACTTCTCAGCACGGCCCCTTGCCACCATTTCTTTGGGCCATTTGGCCTGGGAGCCGGCTGCTCATGCTCCACCATGCTGGCAGCCGCAGCTGCCACTTCTCAGCTCTCCCTGCAGCTAACACAAGCGCCTGGCAGGGACCAGAGCGCTTCTCATGCATCCCTGCCCAAGAAGCACAGCAGCCAAACAAGTTGTGGAATCACAGAATCACAGAATCACAGAATGTTAGGGATTGGAAGGGACCTCGAAAGATCATCTAGTCCAATCCCCCTGCCAGAGCAGGAACCCCTAGGTGAGGTTACACAGGAAGGCGTCCAGGCGGGTTTTGAATGTCTCCAGAGAAGGAGAATCCACAACCCCCCTGGGCAGCCTGTTCCAGTGTTCTGTCACCCTCACTGAGAAGAAGTTTCTTCTCACATCTAAGTGGAACCTCTTGTGTTCCAGCTTGAACCCATTACCCCTTGTCTTACTGTTGGTTGTCACCGAGAAGAGCCTGGCTCCATCCTCGTGACACCCACCCTTTATATATTTATAAACATTAATGAGGTCACCCCTCAGTCTCCTCTTCTCCAAGCTAAAGAGACCCAGCTCCCTCAGCCTTTCCTCATAAGGGAGATGCTCCACTCCCTTCATCATCTTTGTGGCCCTGCGCTGGACTCTCTCCAGCAGTTCCCTGTCCTTCTTGAACTAAGGGGCCCAGAACTGGACACAATATTCCAGATGAGGTCTCACCAGGGCGGAGTAGAGGGGAAGGAGAACCTCTCTGGACCTACTAACCACCCCACTTCTAATACACCCCAGGATGCCATTGGCCTTCTTGGCCACAAGGGCACAGTGCTGGCTCATGGTCATCCTGCTGTCCACCAGGACCCCCAGGTCCCTTTCCCCTACACTGCTCTCTAATAGGTCATTCCCCAACCTGTACTGGAACCTGGGGTTGTTCCTGCCCAGATGCAAGACTCTACATTTCCCCTTGTTATATTTCATTAAATTTTTCCCCGCCCAACTCTCTAGACTGTCCAGATCTCGCTGGATGGCAGCACAGCCTTCTGGCGTGTCAGCCACTCCTCCCAGCTTGGTGTCATCAGCAAACTTACTGATAGTACACTCAATTCCCTCATCCAAGTCACTGATGTATATATTGAACAGTATTGGTCCCAGAACTGACCCTTGAGGCACTCCACTAGATACAGGCCTCCAACCAGACTCCGCCCCATTGATCACAACTCTCTGGCTTCTCTCCTTCAGCCAGTTTGCAGTCCACCTCACTACCCGATCATCCAGTCCACACTTCCTCAGTTTTGCCGTGAGGATGCTGTGGGAGACGGTGTCAAATGCTTTGCTGAAGTCAAGGTAGACCACATCCACTGCTCTGCCATCGTCAATCCACCTTGTTACGTCTTCATAAAAGGCTATGAGGTTGGTCAAACATGACTTCCCCTTGGTGAAGCCATGCTGACTGTCCCTGATGACCCTCTTATCCTTGATATGTCTTAAGATGGCACCAAGGATAAGGTGTTCCATCACTTTCCCAGGGATGGAGGTGAGGCTGACCGGTCTATAGTTGCCCGGGTCCTCCTTCTTGCCCTTTTTGAAGAACGGAGTGACATTTGCTTTCCTCCAGTCCTCAGGCACCTCTCCTGTTTCCCAAGACTTGGCAAAGATGATAGAGAGGAAGGAAGATGATGGAGTGGAAGGAAAAAGTCTGCTCGTCATCGCTACATGTCACGCTTTGGAAGAGATGCCACGGTACCACTCACCTCTTCTTCCTCTTCTTCCTCTTCTTCTTCTTCTTCTTCTTCTTCTTCTCCTTCTTCTTCTTCTTCCTCTTTTGTTCATGGTCAGTCCCACAACTCCTTGTCAAGGTTATCCCTCTGCAGGAACCGCGGACAGCTTGGCCTCTATTCCTGCTGCTGCTCTCTGCAGCTCTGGGACTTGCCTTTGCCAGCCTGCAAGGGATCTTTTCTCATGTTAAACTCAAGAATGCCTCAGCCTACTCCTGGCTACACTTGGGCTTGAGCTAATGCTTGTGAGCCTGGGTTCTGAAACAGAGTCACAAAGGGAAAAAAATGACATGAAATAACATAACATGAATTAACATAAAATCAAGAAAATTAATAAATTAACAACAAAATAAAATAAAAATCATTGTGTTCTGTGTCCTTGACATTGATTTTGGAACTGAAAACCCTCTGTCCTTTCAGGCAAACAGTCTCTTAGATATTGGACTGGCGGACAGGAGAGAAGAGGAGAGGAGAGGAGAGGAGAGGAGAGGAGAGGAGAGGAGAGGAGAGGAGAGGAGAGCAGTTCTGCTCTGTCAGGCCTGCAGTTCTGCGTGACAAGCCCTGAGCGAGCCCTGAGGCCTCCATACATGATACTACAGGCAGTATTGCTACTGGAAGGAAGGCTGCACTGGCAACAAATCCACACTGTCTTTTTGCAAAAAAGGGACTCTATTAGGTTACTTACTCCCCTATTTTGTAGGTACAGGGACTGATTTGGAGCCAGCACCCCAAAGGCTTCCTCCAAAGGGCTGCACATATGCGGCTGTGTCACCCCCATGTCACAATGCCAGCACCCGGCAACGCAGTGGTCACCAGGCCTCACGCAGGGTCCAGAGGAGCAGCCTCCCGTGTCCACTGCCAGAGCTGGCCCGGGGGCAGCCCCAGCACACCTGACAGGAAGCACTTGAGGAGCTGCTGGAATCACAGGCCAGGGGCTGAGGGAAGAAAACCTTGCATGAGGCTGCTGGAGGTTCTCCGCTGCAAGACAATCTGCTGGCAGGGCAACCTTCCAAGCTCGCCTCATGGATGCAAATCCTTTTCAACTGGATAGCAGTGGCAAGACCAAGGCAATTCCTTCTTGAGGAGCACTGCACAGCTCACCATCCTCATCTCCTACACAGCAACGCTCAGGAGCCGTAAGAGATAGGATGTCGAGGGCTTGCAAGGGCTTGCAAGGGCTTGCAGTGCTTTGGAACACCCACTGGTGTCCTCCACAGGGACAGCAAGGATTCTTGCCCACAAGGTCTATCAGCTCAGAGGCAGTTGGGCACTCTGGCAAGTCCGCCAGATAGCTCCAGCTCAAGGGAGGATAGGGCTTGGGCAGCTCCTGGGAAGCATGAGCAGCCTGTGGGACAAGGAGCCAGGTCTGGCTCACATGCTCAGGGAACAGCCCATGGCCAGCACTGGGCTCAGCAAGGAACTTTTTCCCCTGGGGCACATTGGCACTGGTCCCCGGCGGTTTTTTGCCTTCCTCTGCAGTTCTCAGCACGGCCCCTTGCCACCATTTCTTTGGGCCATTTGGCCTGGGAGCCAGCTGCTCATGCTCCACCATGCTGGCAGCCGCAGCTGCCACTTCTCAGCTCTCCCTGCAGCTAACACAAGCGCCTGGCAGGGACCAGAGCGCTTCTCATGCATCCCTGCCCAAGAAGCACAGCAGCCAAACAAGTTGTGGAATCACAGAATCACAGAATCACAGAATGTTAGGGATTGGAAGGGACCTCGAAAGATCATCTAGTCCAATCCCCCTGCCAGAGCAGGAACCCCTAGGTGAGGTTACACAGGAAGGCGTCCAGGCGGGTTTTGAATGTCTCCAGAGAAGGAGAATCCACAACCCCCCTGGGCAGCCTGTTCCAGTGTTCTGTCACCCTCACTGAGAAGAAGTTTCTTCTCACATCTAAGTGGAACCTCTTGTGTTCCAGCTTGAACCCATTACCCCTTGTCTTACTGTTGGTTGTCACCGAGAAGAGCCTGGCTCCATCCTCGTGACACCCACCCTTTATATATTTATAAACATTAATGAGGTCACCCCTCAGTCTCCTCTTCTCCAAGCTAAAGAGACCCAGCTCCCTCAGCCTTTCCTCATAAGGGAGATGCTCCACTCCCTTCATCATCTTTGTGGCCCTGCGCTGGACTCTCTCCAGCAGTTCCCTGTCCTTCTTGAACTAAGGGGCCCAGAACTGGACACAATATTCCAGATGAGGTCTCACCAGGGCGGAGTAGAGGGGAAGGAGAACCTCTCTGGACCTACTAACCACCCCACTTCTAATACACCCCAGGATGCCATTGGCCTTCTTGGCCACAAGGGCACAGTGCTGGCTCATGGTCATCCTGCTGTCCACCAGGACCCCCAGGTCCCTTTCCCCTACACTGCTCTCTAATAGGTCATTCCCCAACCTGTACTGGAACCTGGGGTTGTTCCTGCCCAGATGCAAGACTCTACATTTCCCCTTGTTATATTTCATTAAATTTTTCCCCGCCCAACTCTCTAGCCTGTCCAGATCTCGCTGGATGGCAGCACAGCCTTCTGGCGTGTCAGCCACTCCTCCCAGCTTGGTGTCATCAGCAAACTTACTGATAGTACACTCAATTCCCTCATCCAAGTCACTGATGTATATATTGAACAGTATTGGTCCCAGAACTGACCCTTGAGGCACTCCACTAGATACAGGCCTCCAACCAGACTCCGCCCCATTGATCACAACTCTCTGGCTTCTCTCCTTCAGCCAGTTTGCAGTCCACCTCACTACCCGATCATCCAGTCCACACTTCCTCAGTTTTGCCGTGAGGATGCTGTGGGAGACGGTGTCAAATGCTTTGCTGAAGTCAAGGTAGACCACATCCACTGCTCTGCCATCGTCAATCCACCTTGTTACGTCTTCATAAAAGGCTATGAGGTTGGTCAAACACGACTTCCCCTTGGTGAAGCCATGCTGACTGTCCCTGATGACCCTCTTATCCTTGATATGTCTTAAGATGGCACCAAGGATAAGGTGTTCCATCACTTTCCCAGGGATGGAGGTGAGGCTGACCGGTCTATAGTTGCCCGGGTCCTCCTTCTTGCCCTTTTTGAAGACCGGAGTGACATTTGCTTTCCTCCAGTCCTCAGGCACCTCTCCTGTTTCCCAAGACTTGGCAAAGATGATAGAGAGGAAGGAAGATGATGGAGTGGACGGAAAAAGTCTGCTCGTCATCGCTACATGTCACGCTTTGGAAGAGATGCCACGGTACCACTCACCTCTTCTTCCTCTTCTTCCTCTTCTTCTTCTTCTTCTTCTTCTTCTTCTCCTTCTTCTTCTTCTTCCTCTTTTGTTCATGGTCAGTCCCACAACTCCTTGTCAAGGTTATCCCTCTGCAGGAACCGCGGACAGCTTGGCCTCTATTCCTGCTGCTGCTCTCTGCAGCTCTGGGACTTGCCTTTGCCAGCCTGCAAGGGATCTTTTCTCATGTTAAACTCAAGAATGCCTCAGCCTACTCCTGGCTACACTTGGGCTTGAGCTAATGCTTCTGAGCCTGGGTTCTGAAACAGAGTCACAAAGGGAAAAAAAATGACATGAAATAACATAACATGAATTAACATAAAATCAAGAAAATTAATAAATTAACAACAAAATAAAATAAAATTCATTGTGTTCTGTGTCCTTGACATTGATTTTGGAACTGAAAACCCTCTGTCCTTTCAGGCAAACAGTCTCTTAGATATTGGACTGGCGGACAGGAGAGAAGAGAAGAGGAGAGGAGAGGAGAGGAGAGGAGAGGAGAGGAGAGGAGAGGAGAGGAGAGGAGAGCAGTTCTGCTCTGTCAGGCCTGCAGTTCTGCGTGACAAGCCCTGAGCGAGCCCTGAGGCCTCCATCCATGACACTACAGGCAGTATTGCTACTGGAAGGAAGGCTGCACTGGCAACAAATCCACACTGTCTTTTTGCAAAAAAGGGACTCTATTAGGTTGCTTACTCCCCTATTTTGTAGGTACAGGGACTGATTTGGAGCCAGCACCCCAAAGGCTTCCTCCAAAGGGCTGCACATATGCGGCTGTGTCACCCCCATGTCACAATGCCAGCACCCGGCAACGCAGTGGTCACCAGGCCCCACGCAGGATCCAGAGGAGCAGCCTCCCGTGTCCACTGCCAGAGCTGGCCCGGGGGCAGCCCCAGCACATCTGACAGGAAGCACTTGAGGAGCTGCTGGAATCACAGGCCAGGGGCTGAGGGAAGAAAACCTTGCATGAGGCTGCTGGAGGTTCTCCGCTGCAAGACAATCTGCTGGCAGGGCCACCTTCCAAGCTCGGCTCATGGATGCAAATCCTTTTCAACTGGATAGCAGTGGCAAGACCAAGGCAATTCCTTCTTGAGGAGCACTGCACAGCTCACCATCCTCATCTCCTACACAGCAACGCTCAGGAGCCGTAAGAGATAGGATGTCGAGGGCTTGCAAGGGCTTGCAAGGGCTTGCAGTGCTTTGGAACACCCACTGGTGTCCTACACAGGGACAGCAAGGATTCTTGCCCACAAGGTCTATCAGCTCAGAGGCACTTGGGCACTCTGGCAAGTCCGCCAGATAGCTCCAGCTCAAGGGAGGATAGGGCTTGGGCAGCTCCTGGGAAGCATGAGCAGCCTGTGGGACAAGGAGCCAGGTCTGGCTCACATGCTCAGGGAACAGCCCATGGCCAGCACTGGGCTCAGCAAGGAACTTTTTCCCCTGGGGCACATTGGCACTGGTCCCCGGCGGTGTTTTGCCTTCCTCTGCAGTTCTCAGCACGGCCCCTTGCCACCATTTCTTTGGGCCATTTGGCCTGGGAGCCGGCTGCTCATGCTCCACCATTCTGGCAGCCGCAGCTGCCACTTCTCAGCTCTCCCTGCAGCTAACACAAGCGCCTGGCAGGGACCAGAGCGCTTCTCATGCATCCCTGCCCAAGAAGCACAGCAGCCAAACAAGTTGTGGAAGGCAAAAAGTCTGCTCGTCATCGCTACATGTCACGCTTTGGAAGAGATGCCATGGTACCACTCACCTCTTCTTCCTCTTCTTCCTCTTCTTCCTCTTCTTCCTCTTCTTCTTCTTCTTCTTCTTCTTCTTCTTCTTCTTCTTCCTCTTTTGTGCATGGTCAGTCCCACAACTCCTTGTCAAGGTTCTCCCTCTGCAGGTACCGCGGACAGCTTGGCCTCTATTCCTGCTGCTGCTCTCTGCAGCTCTGGGACTTGCCTTTGCCAGCCTGCAAGGGATCTTTTCTCATGCTAAACTGAAGAATGCCTCAGCCTACTCCTGGCTACACTTGGGCTTGAGCTAATGCTTGTGAGCCTGGGTTCTGAAACAGAGTCACAAAGGGAAAAAAAATGACATGAAATAACATAACATGAATTAACATAAAATAAAGAAAATTAATAAATTAACAACAAAATAAAATAAAATTCATTGTGTTCTGTGTCCTTGACATTGATTTTGGAACTGAAAACCCTCTGTCCTTTCAGGCAAACAGTCTCTTAGATATTGGACTGGCGGACAGGAGAGAAGAGGAGAGGAGAGGAGAGGAGAGGAGAGGAGAGGAGAGGAGAGGAGAGCAGTTCTGCTCTGTCAGGCCTGCAGTTCTGCGTGACAAGCCCTGAGCGAGCCCTGAGGCCTCCATCCATGACACTACAGGCAGTATTGCTACTGGAAGGAAGGCTGCACTGGCAACAAATCCACACTGTCTTTTTGCAAAAAAGGGACTCTATTAGGTTGCTTACTCCCCTATTTTGTAGGTACAGGGACTGATTTGGAGCCAGCACCCCAAAGGCTTCCTCCAAAGGGCTGCACATATGCGGCTGTGTCACCCCCATGTCACAATGCCAGCACCCGGCAACGCAGTGGTCACCAGGCCCCACGCAGGATCCAGAGGAGCAGCCTCCCGTGTCCACTGCCAGAGCTGGCCCGGGGGCAGCCCCAGCACACCTGACAGGAAGCACTTGAGGAGCTGCTGGAATCACAGGCCAGGGGCTGAGGGAAGAAAACCTTGCATGAGGCTGCTGGAGGTTCTCCGCTGCAAGACAATCTGCTGGCAGGGCCACCTTCCAAGCTCGGCTCATGGATGCAAATCCTTTTCAACTGGATAGCAGTGGCAAGACCAAGGCAATTCCTTCTTGAGGAGCACTGCACAGCTCACCATCCTCATCTCCTACACAGCAACGCTCAGGAGCCGTAAGAGATAGGATGTCGAGGGCTTGCAAGGGCTTGCAAGGGCTTGCAGTGCTTTGGAACACCCACTGGTGTCCTACACAGGGACAGCAAGGATTCTTGCCCACAAGGTCTATCAGCTCAGAGGCACTTGGGCACTCTGGCAAGTCCGCCAGATAGCTCCAGCTCAAGGGAGGATAGGGCTTGGGCAGCTCCTGGCAAGCATGAGCAGCCTGTGGGACAAGGAGCCAGGTCTGGCTCACATGCTCAGGGAACAGCCCATGGCCAGCACTGGGCTCAGCAAGGAACTTTTTCCCCTGGGGCACATTGGCACTGGTCCCCGGCGGTGTTTTGCCTTCCTCTGCACTTCTCAGCACGGCCCCTTGCCACCATTTCTTTGGGCCGTTTGGCCTGGGAGCCGGCTGCTCATGCTCCACCATGCTGGCAGCCGCAGCTGCCACTTCTCAGCTCTCCCTGCAGCTAACACAAGCGCCTGGCAGGGACCAGAGCGCTTCTCATGCATCCCTGCCCAAGAAGCACAGCAGCCAAACAAGTTGTGGAAGGCAAAAAGTCTGATCGTCATCGCTACATGTCACGCTTTGGAGAGATGCCACGGTACCACTCACTTCTTCTTCCTCTTCTTCCTCTTCTTCTTCTTCTTCTTCTTCTTCTTCTTCTTCTTCTTCTTCTTCTTCCTCTTCTGTGCATGGTCAGTCCCACAACTCCTTGTCAAGGTTCTCCCTCTGCAGGAACCGCGGACAGCTTGGCCTCTATTCCTGCTGCTGCTCTCTGCAGCTCTGGGACTTGCCTTTGCCAGCCTGCAAGGGATCTTTTCTCATGCTAAACTGAAGAATGCCTCAGCCTACTCCTGGCTACACTTGGGCTTGAGCTAATGCTTGTGAGCCTGGGTTCTGAAACAGAGTCACAAAGGGAAAAAAAATGACATGAAATAACATAACATGAATTAACATAAAATCAAGAAAATTAATAAATTAACAACAAAATAAAATAAAATTCATTGTGTTATGTGTCCTTGACATTGATTTTGGAACTGAAAACCCTCTGTCCTTTCAGGCAAACAGTCTCTTAGATATTGGACTGGCGGACAGGAGAGAAGAGAAGAGGAGAGGAGAGGAGAGGAGACGAGAGTAGAGGAGAGGAGAGGAGAGGAGAGCAGTTCTGCTCTGTCAGGCCTGCAGTTCTGCGTGACAAGCCCTGAGCGAGCCCTGAGGCCTCCATACATGATACTACAGGCAGTATTGCTACTGGAAGGAAGGCTGCACTGGCAACAAATCCACACTGTCTTTTTGCTAAAAAGGGACTCTATTAGGTTGCTTACTCCCCTATTTTGTAGGTACAGGGACTGATTTGGAGCCAGCACCCCAAAGGCTTCCTCCAAAGGGCTGCACATATGCGGCTGTGTCACCCCCATGTCACAATGCCAGCACCCGGCAACGCAGTGGTCACCAGGCCCCACGCAGGATCCAGAGGAGCAGCCTCCCGTGTCCACTGCCAGAGCTGGCCCGGGGCAGCCCCAGCACACCTGACAGGAAGCACTTGAGGAGCTGCTGGAATCACAGGCCAGGGGCTGAGGGAAGAAAACCTTGCATGAGGCTGCTGGAGGTTCTCCGCTGCAAGACAATCTGCTGGCAGGGCCACCTTCCAAGCTCGGCTCATGGATGCAAATCCTTTTCAACTGGATAGCAGTGGCAAGACCAAGGCAATTCCTTCTTGAGGAGCACTGCACAGCTCACCATCCTCATCTCCTACACAGCAACGCTCAGGAGCCGTAAGAGATAGGATGTCGAGGGCTTGCAAGGGCTTGCAAGGGCTTGCAGTGCTTTGGAACACCCACTGGTGTCCTACACAGGGACAGCAAGGATTCTTGCCCACAAGGTCTATCAGCTCAGAGGCACTTGGGCACTCTGGCAAGTCCGCCAGATAGCTCCAGCTCAAGGGAGGATAGGGCTTGGGCAGCTCCTGGGAAGCATGAGCAGCCTGTGGGACAAGGAGCCAGGTCTGGCTCACATGCTCAGGGAACAGCCCATGGCCAGCACTGGGCTCAGCAAGGAACTTTTTCCCCTGGGGCACATTGGCACTGGTCCCCGGCGGTTTTTTGCCTTCCTCTGCACTTCTCAGCACGGCCCCTTGCCACCATTTCTTTGGGCCATTTGGCCTGGGAGCCGGCTGCTCATGCTCCACCATGCTGGCAGCCGCAGCTGCCACTTCTCAGCTCTCCCTGCAGCTAACACAAGCGCCTGGCAGGGACCAGAGCGCTTCTCATGCATCCCTGCCCAAGAAGCACAGCAGCCAAACAAGTTGTGGAAGGCAAAAAGTCTGCTCGTCATCGCTACATGTCACGCTTTGGAAGAGATGCCACGGTACCACTCACCTCTTCTTCCTCTTCTTCCTCTTCTTCTTCTTCTTCTTCTTCTTCTTCTTCTTCTTCTTCTTCCTCTTTTGTGCATGGTCAGTCCCACAACTCCTTGTCAAGGTTATCCCTCTGCAGGAACCGTGCACAGCTTGGCCTCTATTCCTGCTGCTGCTCTCTGCAGCTCTGGGACTTGCCTTTGCCAGCCTGCAAGGGATCTTTTCTCAGGCTAAACTGAAGAATGCCTCAGCCTACTCCTGGCTACACTTGGGCTTGAGCTAATGCTTCTGAGCCTGGGTTCTGAAACAGAGTCACAAAGGGAAAAAAAATGACATGAAATAACATAACATGAATTAACATAAAATCAAGAAAATTAATAAATTAACAACAAAATAAAATAAAATTCATTGTGTTCTGTGTCCTTGACATTGATTTAGGAACTGAAAACCCTCTGTCCTTTCAGGCAAACAGTCTCTTAGATATTGGACTGGCGGACAGGAGAGAAGAGGAGAGGAGAGGAGAGGAGAGGAGAGGAGAGGAGAGGAGAGCAGTTCTGCTCTGTCAGGCCTGCAGTTCTGCGTGACAAGCCCTGAGCGAGCCCTGAGGCCTCCATCCATGACACTACAGGCAGTATTGCTACTGGAAGGAAGGCTGCACTGGCAACAAATCCACACTGTCTTTTTGCAAAAAAGGGACTCTATTAGGTTGCTTACTCCCCTATTTTGTAGCTACAGGGACTGATTTGGAGCCAGCACCCCAAAGGCTTCCTCCAAAGGGCTGCACATATGCGGCTGTGTCACCCCCATGTCACAATGCCAGCACCCGGCAACGCAGTGGTCACCAGGCCCCACGCAGGATCCAGAGGAGCAGCCTCCCGTGTCCACTGCCAGAGCTGGCCCGGGGGCAGCCCCAGCACACCTGACAGGAAGCACTTGAGGAGCTGCTGGAATCACAGGCCAGGGGCTGAGGGAAGAAAACCTTGCATGAGGCTGCTGGAGGTTCTCCGCTGCAAGACAATCTGCTGGCAGGGCCACCTTCCAAGCTCGGCTCATGGATGCAAATCCTTTTCAACTGGATAGCAGTGGCAAGACCAAGGCAATTCCTTCTTGAGGAGCACTGCACAGCTCACCATCCTCATCTCCTACACAGCAACACTCAGGAGCCGTAAGAGATAGGATGTCGAGGGCTTGCAAGGGCTTGCGAGGGCTTGCAAGGGCTTTCAAGGGCTTGCAGTGCTTTGGAACACCCACTGGTGTCCTACACAGGGACAGCAAGGATTCTTGCCCACAAGGTCTATCAGCTCAGAGGCACTTGGGCACTCTGGCAAGTCCGCCAGATAGCTCCAGCTCAAGGGAGGATAGGGCTTGGGCAGCTCCTGGGAAGCATGAGCAGCCTGTGGGACAAGGAGCCAGGTCTGGCTCACATGCTCAGGGAACAGCCCATGGCCAGCACTGGGCTCAGCAAGGAACTTTTTCCCCTGGGGCACATTGGCACTGGTCCCCGGCGGTTTTTTGCCTTCCTCTGCACTTCTCAGCACGGCCCCTTGCCACCATTTCTTTGGGCCATTTGGCCTGGGAGCCGGCTGCTCATGCTCCACCATGCTGGCAGCCGCAGCTGCCACTTCTCAGCTCTCCCTGCAGCTAACACAAGCGCCTGGCAGGGACCAGAGCGCTTCTCATGCATCCCTGCCCAAGAAGCACAGCAGCCAAACAAGTTGTGGAATCACAGAATCACAGAATCACAGAATGTTAGGGATTGGAAGGGACCTCGAAAGATCATCTAGTCCAATCCCCCTGCCAGAGCAGGAACCCCTAGGTGAGGTTACACAGGAAGGCGTCCAGGCGGGTTTTGAATGTCTCCAGAGAAGGAGAATCCACAACCCCCCTGGGCAGCCTGTTCCAGTGTTCTGTCACCCTCACTGAGAAGAAGTTTCTTCTCACATCTAAGTGGAACCTCTTGTGTTCCAGCTTGAACCCATTACCCCTTGTCTTACTGTTGGTTGTCACCGAGAAGAGCCTGGCTCCATCCTCGTGACACCCACCCTTTATATATTTATAAACATTAATGAGGTCACCCCTCAGTCTCCTCTTCTCCAAGCTAAAGAGACCCAGCTCCCTCAGCCTTTCCTCATAAGGGAGATGCTCCACTCCCTTCATCATCTTTGTGGCCCTGCGCTGGACTCTCTCCAGCAGTTCCCTGTCCTTCTTGAACTAAGGGGCCCAGAACTGGACACAATATTCCAGATGAGGTCTCACCAGGGCGGAGTAGAGGGGAAGGAGAACCTCTCTGGACCTACTAACCACCCCACTTCTAATACACCCCAGGATGCCATTGGCCTTCTTGGCCACAAGGGCACAGTGCTGGCTCATGGTCATCCTGCTGTCCACCAGGACCCCCAGGTCCCTTTCCCCTACACTGCTCTCTAATAGGTCATTCCCCAACCTGTACTGGAACCTGGGGTTGTTCCTGCCCAGATGCAAGACTCTACATTTCCCCTTGTTATATTTCATTAAATTTTTCCCCGCCCAACTCTCTAGACTGTCCAGATCTCGCTGGATGGCAGCACAGCCTTCTGGCGTGTCAGCCACTCCTCCCAGCTTGGTGTCATCAGCAAACTTACTGATAGTACACTCAATTCCCTCATCCAAGTCACTGATGTATATATTGAACAGTATTGGTCCCAGAACTGACCCTTGAGGCACTCCACTAGATACAGGCCTCCAACCAGACTCCGCCCCATTGATCACAACTCTCTGGCTTCTCTCCTTCAGCCAGTTTGCAGTCCACCTCACTACCCGATCATCCAGTCCACACTTCCTCAGTTTTGCCGTGAGGATGCTGTGGGAGACGGTGTCAAATGCTTTGCTGAAGTCAAGGTAGACCACATCCACTGCTCTGCCATCGTCAATCCACCTTGTTACGTCTTCATAAAAGGCTATGAGGTTGGTCAAACATGACTTCCCCTTGGTGAAGCCATGCTGACTGTCCCTGATGACCCTCTTATCCTTGATATGTCTTAAGATGGCACCAAGGATAAGGTGTTCCATCACTTTCCCAGGGATGGAGGTGAGGCTGACCGGTCTATAGTTGCCCGGGTCCTCCTTCTTGCCCTTTTTGAAGACCGGAGTGACATTTGCTTTCCTCCAGTCCTCAGGCACCTCTCCTGTTTCCCAAGACTTGGCAAAGATGATAGAGAGGAAGGAAGATGATGGAGTGGAAGGAAAAAGTCTGCTCGTCATCGCTACATGTCACGCTTTGGAAGAGATGCCACGGTACCACTCACCTCTTCTTCCTCTTCTTCCTCTTCTTCTTCTTCTTCTTCTTCTTCTTCTCCTTCTTCTTCTTCTTCCTCTTTTGTTCATGGTCAGTCCCACAACTCCTTGTCAAGGTTATCCCTCTGCAGGAACCGCGGACAGCTTGGCCTCTATTCCTGCTGCTGCTCTCTGCAGCTCTGGGACTTGCCTTTGCCAGCCTGCAAGGGATCTTTTCTCATGTTAAACTCAAGAATGCCTCAGCCTACTCCTGGCTACACTTGGGCTTGAGCTAATGCTTGTGAGCCTGGGTTCTGAAACAGAGTCACAAAGGGAAAAAAATGACATGAAATAACATAACATGAATTAACATAAAATCAAGAAAATTAATAAATTAACAACAAAATAAAATAAAATTCATTGTGTTCTGTGTCCTTGACATTGATTTTGGAACTGAAAACCCTCTGTCCTTTCAGGCAAACAGTCTCTTAGATATTGGACTGGCGGACAGGAGAGAAGAGGAGAGGAGAGGAGAGGAGAGGAGAGGAGAGGAGAGGAGAGGAGAGGAGAGGAGAGGAGAGGAGAGGAGAGGAGAGGAGAGCAGTTCTGCTCTGTCAGGCCTGCAGTTCTGCGTGACAAGCCCTGAGCGAGCCCTGAGGCCTCCATCCATGACACTACAGGCAGTATTGCTACTGGAAGGAAGGCTGCACTGGCAACAAATCCACACTGTCTTTTTGCAAAAAAGGGACTCTATTAGGTTGCTTACTCCCCTATTTTGTAGCTACAGGGACTGATTTGGAGCCAGCACCCCAAAGGCTTCCTCCAAAGGGCTGCACATATGCGGCTGTGTCACCCCCATGTCACAATGCCAGCACCCGGCAACGCAGTGGTCACCAGGCCCCACGCAGGATCCAGAGGAGCAGCCTCCCGTGTCCACTGCCAGAGCTGGCCCGGGGGCAGCCCCAGCACACCTGACAGGAAGCACTTGAGGAGCTGCTGGAATCACAGGCCAGGGGCTGAGGGAAGAAAACCTTGCATGAGGCTGCTGGAGGTTCTCCGCTGCAAGACAATCTGCTGGCAGGGCCACCTTCCAAGCTCGGCTCATGGATGCAAATCCTTTTCAACTGGATAGCAGTGGCAAGACCAAGGCAATTCCTTCTTGAGGAGCACTGCACAGCTCACCATCCTCATCTCCTACACAGCAACACTCAGGAGCCGTAAGAGATAGGATGTCGAGGGCTTGCAAGGGCTTGCGAGGGCTTGCAAGGGCTTTCAAGGGCTTGCAGTGCTTTGGAACACCCACTGGTGTCCTACACAGGGACAGCAAGGATTCTTGCCCACAAGGTCTATCAGCTCAGAGGCACTTGGGCACTCTGGCAAGTCCGCCAGATAGCTCCAGCTCAAGGGAGGATAGGGCTTGGGCAGCTCCTGGGAAGCATGAGCAGCCTGTGGGACAAGGAGCCAGGTCTGGCTCACATGCTCAGGGAACAGCCCATGGCCAGCACTGGGCTCAGCAAGGAACTTTTTCCCCTGGGGCACATTGGCACTGGTCCCCGGCGGTTTTTTGCCTTCCTCTGCACTTCTCAGCACGGCCCCTTGCCACCATTTCTTTGGGCCATTTGGCCTGGGAGCCGGCTGCTCATGCTCCACCATGCTGGCAGCCGCAGCTGCCACTTCTCAGCTCTCCCTGCAGCTAACACAAGCGCCTGGCAGGGACCAGAGCGCTTCTCATGCATCCCTGCCCAAGAAGCACAGCAGCCAAACAAGTTGTGGAATCACAGAATCACAGAATCACAGAATGTTAGGGATTGGAAGGGACCTCGAAAGATCATCTAGTCCAATCCCCCTGCCAGAGCAGGAACCCCTAGGTGAGGTTACACAGGAAGGCGTCCAGGCGGGTTTTGAATGTCTCCAGAGAAGGAGAATCCACAACCCCCCTGGGCAGCCTGTTCCAGTGTTCTGTCACCCTCACTGAGAAGAAGTTTCTTCTCACATCTAAGTGGAACCTCTTGTGTTCCAGCTTGAACCCATTACCCCTTGTCTTACTGTTGGTTGTCACCGAGAAGAGCCTGGCTCCATCCTCGTGACACCCACCCTTTATATATTTATAAACATTAATGAGGTCACCCCTCAGTCTCCTCTTCTCCAAGCTAAAGAGACCCAGCTCCCTCAGCCTTTCCTCATAAGGGAGATGCTCCACTCCCTTCATCATCTTTGTGGCCCTGCGCTGGACTCTCTCCAGCAGTTCCCTGTCCTTCTTGAACTAAGGGGCCCAGAACTGGACACAATATTCCAGATGAGGTCTCACCAGGGCGGAGTAGAGGGGAAGGAGAACCTCTCTGGACCTACTAACCACCCCACTTCTAATACACCCCAGGATGCCATTGGCCTTCTTGGCCACAAGGGCACAGTGCTGGCTCATGGTCATCCTGCTGTCCACCAGGACCCCCAGGTCCCTTTCCCCTACACTGCTCTCTAATAGGTCATTCCCCAACCTGTACTGGAACCTGGGGTTGTTCCTGCCCAGATGCAAGACTCTACATTTCCCCTTGTTATATTTCATTAAATTTTTCCCCGCCCAACTCTCTAGACTGTCCAGATCTCGCTGGATGGCAGCACAGCCTTCTGGCGTGTCAGCCACTCCTCCCAGCTTGGTGTCATCAGCAAACTTACTGATAGTACACTCAATTCCCTCATCCAAGTCACTGATGTATATATTGAACAGTATTGGTCCCAGAACTGACCCTTGAGGCACTCCACTAGATACAGGCCTCCAACCAGACTCCGCCCCATTGATCACAACTCTCTGGCTTCTCTCCTTCAGCCAGTTTGCAGTCCACCTCACTACCCGATCATCCAGTCCACACTTCCTCAGTTTTGCCGTGAGGATGCTGTGGGAGACGGTGTCAAATGCTTTGCTGAAGTCAAGGTAGACCACATCCACTGCTCTGCCATCGTCAATCCACCTTGTTACGTCTTCATAAAAGGCTATGAGGTTGGTCAAACATGACTTCCCCTTGGTGAAGCCATGCTGACTGTCCCTGATGACCCTCTTATCCTTGATATGTCTTAAGATGGCACCAAGGATAAGGTGTTCCATCACTTTCCCAGGGATGGAGGTGAGGCTGACCGGTCTATAGTTGCCCGGGTCCTCCTTCTTGCCCTTTTTGAAGACCGGAGTGACATTTGCTTTCCTCCAGTCCTCAGGCACCTCTCCTGTTTCCCAAGACTTGGCAAAGATGATAGAGAGGAAGGAAGATGATGGAGTGGAAGGAAAAAGTCTGCTCGTCATCGCTACATGTCACGCTTTGGAAGAGATGCCACGGTACCACTCACCTCTTCTTCCTCTTCTTCCTCTTCTTCTTCTTCTTCTTCTTCTTCTTCTCCTTCTTCTTCTTCTTCCTCTTTTGTTCATGGTCAGTCCCACAACTCCTTGTCAAGGTTATCCCTCTGCAGGAACCGCGGACAGCTTGGCCTCTATTCCTGCTGCTGCTCTCTGCAGCTCTGGGACTTGCCTTTGCCAGCCTGCAAGGGATCTTTTCTCATGTTAAACTCAAGAATGCCTCAGCCTACTCCTGGCTACACTTGGGCTTGAGCTAATGCTTGTGAGCCTGGGTTCTGAAACAGAGTCACAAAGGGAAAAAAATGACATGAAATAACATAACATGAATTAACATAAAATCAAGAAAATTAATAAATTAACAACAAAATAAAATAAAATTCATTGTGTTCTGTGTCCTTGACATTGATTTTGGAACTGAAAACCCTCTGTCCTTTCAGGCAAACAGTCTCTTAGATATTGGACTGGCGGACAGGAGAGAAGAGGAGAGGAGAGGAGAGGAGAGGAGAGGAGAGGAGAGGAGAGGAGAGGAGAGGAGAGGAGAGGAGAGGAGAGGAGAGGAGAGGAGAGCAGTTCTGCTCTGTCAGGCCTGCAGTTCTGCGTGACAAGCCCTGAGCGAGCCCTGAGGCCTCCATCCATGACACTACAGGCAGTATTGCTACTGGAAGGAAGGCTGCACTGGCAACAAATCCACACTGTCTTTTTGCAAAAAAGGGACTCTATTAGGTTGCTTACTCCCCTATTTTGTAGCTACAGGGACTGATTTGGAGCCAGCACCCCAAAGGCTTCCTCCAAAGGGCTGCACATATGCGGCTGTGTCAGCCCCATGTCACAATGCCAGCACCCGGCAACGCAGTGGTCACCAGGCCCCACGCAGGATCCAGAGGAGCAGCCTCCCGTGTCCACTGCCAGAGCTGGCCCGGGGGCAGCCCCAGCACACCTGACAGGAAGCACTTGAGGAGCTGCTGGAATCACAGGCCAGGGGCTGAGGGAAGAAAACCTTGCATGAGGCTGCTGGAGGTTCTCCGCTGCAAGACAATCTGCTGGCAGGGCCACCTTCCAAGCTCGGCTCATGGATGCAAATCCTTTTCAACTGGATAGCAGTGGCAAGACCAAGGCAATTCCTTCTTGAGGAGCACTGCACAGCTCACCATCCTCATCTCCTACACAGCAACACTCAGGAGCCGTAAGAGATAGGATGTCGAGGGCTTGCAAGGGCTTGCGAGGGCTTGCAAGGGCTTTCAAGGGCTTGCAGTGCTTTGGAACACCCACTGGTGTCCTACACAGGGACAGCAAGGATTCTTGCCCACAAGGTCTATCAGCTCAGAGGCACTTGGGCACTCTGGCAAGTCCGCCAGATAGCTCCAGCTCAAGGGAGGATAGGGCTTGGGCAGCTCCTGGGAAGCATGAGCAGCCTGTGGGACAAGGAGCCAGGTCTGGCTCACATGCTCAGGGAACAGCCCATGGCCAGCACTGGGCTCAGCAAGGAACTTTTTCCCCTGGGGCACATTGGCACTGGTCCCCGGCGGTTTTTTGCCTTCCTCTGCACTTCTCAGCACGGCCCCTTGCCACCATTTCTTTGGGCCATTTGGCCTGGGAGCCGGCTGCTCATGCTCCACCATGCTGGCAGCCGCAGCTGCCACTTCTCAGCTCTCCCTGCAGCTAACACAAGCGCCTGGCAGGGACCAGAGCGCTTCTCATGCATCCCTGCCCAAGAAGCACAGCAGCCAAACAAGTTGTGGAATCACAGAATCACAGAATCACAGAATGTTAGGGATTGGAAGGGACCTCGAAAGATCATCTAGTCCAATCCCCCTGCCAGAGCAGGAACCCCTAGGTGAGGTTACACAGGAAGGCGTCCAGGCGGGTTTTGAATGTCTCCAGAGAAGGAGAATCCACAACCCCCCTGGGCAGCCTGTTCCAGTGTTCTGTCACCCTCACTGAGAAGAAGTTTCTTCTCACATCTAAGTGGAACCTCTTGTGTTCCAGCTTGAACCCATTACCCCTTGTCTTACTGTTGGTTGTCACCGAGAAGAGCCTGGCTCCATCCTCGTGACACCCACCCTTTATATATTTATAAACATTAATGAGGTCACCCCTCAGTCTCCTCTTCTCCAAGCTAAAGAGACCCAGCTCCCTCAGCCTTTCCTCATAAGGGAGATGCTCCACTCCCTTCATCATCTTTGTGGCCCTGCGCTGGACTCTCTCCAGCAGTTCCCTGTCCTTCTTGAACTAAGGGGCCCAGAACTGGACACAATATTCCAGATGAGGTCTCACCAGGGCGGAGTAGAGGGGAAGGAGAACCTCTCTGGACCTACTAACCACCCCACTTCTAATACACCCCAGGATGCCATTGGCCTTCTTGGCCACAAGGGCACAGTGCTGGCTCATGGTCATCCTGCTGTCCACCAGGACCCCCAGGTCCCTTTCCCCTACACTGCTCTCTAATAGGTCATTCCCCAACCTGTACTGGAACCTGGGGTTGTTCCTGCCCAGATGCAAGACTCTACATTTCCCCTTGTTATATTTCATTAAATTTTTCCCCGCCCAACTCTCTAGACTGTCCAGATCTCGCTGGATGGCAGCACAGCCTTCTGGCGTGTCAGCCACTCCTCCCAGCTTGGTGTCATCAGCAAACTTACTGATAGTACACTCAATTCCCTCATCCAAGTCACTGATGTATATATTGAACAGTATTGGTCCCAGAACTGACCCTTGAGGCACTCCACTAGATACAGGCCTCCAACCAGACTCCGCCCCATTGATCACAACTCTCTGGCTTCTCTCCTTCAGCCAGTTTGCAGTCCACCTCACTACCCGATCATCCAGTCCACACTTCCTCAGTTTTGCCGTGAGGATGCTGTGGGAGACGGTGTCAAATGCTTTGCTGAAGTCAAGGTAGACCACATCCACTGCTCTGCCATCGTCAATCCACCTTGTTACGTCTTCATAAAAGGCTATGAGGTTGGTCAAACATGACTTCCCCTTGGTGAAGCCATGCTGACTGTCCCTGATGACCCTCTTATCCTTGATATGTCTTAAGATGGCACCAAGGATAAGGTGTTCCATCACTTTCCCAGGGATGGAGGTGAGGCTGACCGGTCTATAGTTGCCCGGGTCCTCCTTCTTGCCCTTTTTGAAGAACGGAGTGACATTTGCTTTCCTCCAGTCCTCAGGCACCTCTCCTGTTTCCCAAGACTTGGCAAAGATGATAGAGAGGAAGGAAGATGATGGAGTGGAAGGAAAAAGTCTGCTCGTCATCGCTACATGTCACGCTTTGGAAGAGATGCCACGGTACCACTCACCTCTTCTTCCTCTTCTTCCTCTTCTTCTTCTTCTTCTTCTTCTTCTTCTCCTTCTTCTTCTTCTTCCTCTTTTGTTCATGGTCAGTCCCACAACTCCTTGTCAAGGTTATCCCTCTGCAGGAACCGCGGACAGCTTGGCCTCTATTCCTGCTGCTGCTCTCTGCAGCTCTGGGACTTGCCTTTGCCAGCCTGCAAGGGATCTTTTCTCATGTTAAACTCAAGAATGCCTCAGCCTACTCCTGGCTACACTTGGGCTTGAGCTAATGCTTGTGAGCCTGGGTTCTGAAACAGAGTCACAAAGGGAAAAAAATGACATGAAATAACATAACATGAATTAACATAAAATCAAGAAAATTAATAAATTAACAACAAAATAAAATAAAAATCATTGTGTTCTGTGTCCTTGACATTGATTTTGGAACTGAAAACCCTCTGTCCTTTCAGGCAAACAGTCTCTTAGATATTGGACTGGCGGACAGGAGAGAAGAGGAGAGGAGAGGAGAGGAGAGGAGAGGAGAGGAGAGGAGAGGAGAGGAGAGGAGAGGAGAGGAGAGGAGAGCAGTTCTGCTCTGTCAGGCCTGCAGTTCTGCGTGACAAGCCCTGAGCGAGCCCTGAGGCCTCCATACATGATACTACAGGCAGTATTGCTACTGGAAGGAAGGCTGCACTGGCAACAAATCCACACTGTCTTTTTGCAAAAAAGGGACTCTATTAGGTTACTTACTCCCCTATTTTGTAGGTACAGGGACTGATTTGGAGCCAGCACCCCAAAGGCTTCCTCCAAAGGGCTGCACATATGCGGCTGTGTCACCCCCATGTCACAATGCCAGCACCCGGCAACGCAGTGGTCACCAGGCCTCACGCAGGGTCCAGAGGAGCAGCCTCCCGTGTCCACTGCCAGAGCTGGCCCGGGGGCAGCCCCAGCACACCTGACAGGAAGCACTTGAGGAGCTGCTGGAATCACAGGCCAGGGGCTGAGGGAAGAAAACCTTGCATGAGGCTGCTGGAGGTTCTCCGCTGCAAGACAATCTGCTGGCAGGGCAACCTTCCAAGCTCGCCTCATGGATGCAAATCCTTTTCAACTGGATAGCAGTGGCAAGACCAAGGCAATTCCTTCTTGAGGAGCACTGCACAGCTCACCATCCTCATCTCCTACACAGCAACGCTCAGGAGCCGTAAGAGATAGGATGTCGAGGGCTTGCAAGGGCTTGCAAGGGCTTGCAGTGCTTTGGAACACCCACTGGTGTCCTCCACAGGGACAGCAAGGATTCTTGCCCACAAGGTCTATCAGCTCAGAGGCAGTTGGGCACTCTGGCAAGTCCGCCAGATAGCTCCAGCTCAAGGGAGGATAGGGCTTGGGCAGCTCCTGGGAAGCATGAGCAGCCTGTGGGACAAGGAGCCAGGTCTGGCTCACATGCTCAGGGAACAGCCCATGGCCAGCACTGGGCTCAGCAAGGAACTTTTTCCCCTGGGGCACATTGGCACTGGTCCCCGGCGGTTTTTTGCCTTCCTCTGCAGTTCTCAGCACGGCCCCTTGCCACCATTTCTTTGGGCCATTTGGCCTGGGAGCCAGCTGCTCATGCTCCACCATGCTGGCAGCCGCAGCTGCCACTTCTCAGCTCTCCCTGCAGCTAACACAAGCGCCTGGCAGGGACCAGAGCGCTTCTCATGCATCCCTGCCCAAGAAGCACAGCAGCCAAACAAGTTGTGGAATCACAGAATCACAGAATCACAGAATGTTAGGGATTGGAAGGGACCTCGAAAGATCATCTAGTCCAATCCCCCTGCCAGAGCAGGAACCCCTAGGTGAGGTTACACAGGAAGGCGTCCAGGCGGGTTTTGAATGTCTCCAGAGAAGGAGAATCCACAACCCCCCTGGGCAGCCTGTTCCAGTGTTCTGTCACCCTCACTGAGAAGAAGTTTCTTCTCACATCTAAGTGGAACCTCTTGTGTTCCAGCTTGAACCCATTACCCCTTGTCTTACTGTTGGTTGTCACCGAGAAGAGCCTGGCTCCATCCTCGTGACACCCACCCTTTATATATTTATAAACATTAATGAGGTCACCCCTCAGTCTCCTCTTCTCCAAGCTAAAGAGACCCAGCTCCCTCAGCCTTTCCTCATAAGGGAGATGCTCCACTCCCTTCATCATCTTTGTGGCCCTGCGCTGGACTCTCTCCAGCAGTTCCCTGTCCTTCTTGAACTAAGGGGCCCAGAACTGGACACAATATTCCAGATGAGGTCTCACCAGGGCGGAGTAGAGGGGAAGGAGAACCTCTCTGGACCTACTAACCACCCCACTTCTAATACACCCCAGGATGCCATTGGCCTTCTTGGCCACAAGGGCACAGTGCTGGCTCATGGTCATCCTGCTGTCCACCAGGACCCCCAGGTCCCTTTCCCCTACACTGCTCTCTAATAGGTCATTCCCCAACCTGTACTGGAACCTGGGGTTGTTCCTGCCCAGATGCAAGACTCTACATTTCCCCTTGTTATATT
The DNA here is from genome assembly GCF_036013445.1 of Caloenas nicobarica. Lineage (NCBI taxonomy): Eukaryota > Metazoa > Chordata > Aves > Columbiformes > Columbidae > Caloenas > Caloenas nicobarica. The sequence goes on along the minus strand of NW_027017727.1, from coordinate 258,202 downwards.
TCATTAAATTTTTCCCCGCCCAACTCTCTAGCCTGTCCAGATCTCGCTGGATGGCAGCACAGCCTTCTGGCGTGTCAGCCACTCCTCCCAGCTTGGTGTCATCAGCAAACTTACTGATAGTACACTCAATTCCCTCATCCAAGTCACTGATGTATATATTGAACAGTATTGGTCCCAGAACTGACCCTTGAGGCACTCCACTAGATACAGGCCTCCAACCAGACTCCGCCCCATTGATCACAACTCTCTGGCTTCTCTCCTTCAGCCAGTTTGCAGTCCACCTCACTACCCGATCATCCAGTCCACACTTCCTCAGTTTTGCCGTGAGGATGCTGTGGGAGACGGTGTCAAATGCTTTGCTGAAGTCAAGGTAGACCACATCCACTGCTCTGCCATCGTCAATCCACCTTGTTACGTCTTCATAAAAGGCTATGAGGTTGGTCAAACACGACTTCCCCTTGGTGAAGCCATGCTGACTGTCCCTGATGACCCTCTTATCCTTGATATGTCTTAAGATGGCACCAAGGATAAGGTGTTCCATCACTTTCCCAGGGATGGAGGTGAGGCTGACCGGTCTATAGTTGCCCGGGTCCTCCTTCTTGCCCTTTTTGAAGACCGGAGTGACATTTGCTTTCCTCCAGTCCTCAGGCACCTCTCCTGTTTCCCAAGACTTGGCAAAGATGATAGAGAGGAAGGAAGATGATGGAGTGGACGGAAAAAGTCTGCTCGTCATCGCTACATGTCACGCTTTGGAAGAGATGCCACGGTACCACTCACCTCTTCTTCCTCTTCTTCCTCTTCTTCTTCTTCTTCTTCTTCTTCTTCTCCTTCTTCTTCTTCTTCCTCTTTTGTTCATGGTCAGTCCCACAACTCCTTGTCAAGGTTATCCCTCTGCAGGAACCGCGGACAGCTTGGCCTCTATTCCTGCTGCTGCTCTCTGCAGCTCTGGGACTTGCCTTTGCCAGCCTGCAAGGGATCTTTTCTCATGTTAAACTCAAGAATGCCTCAGCCTACTCCTGGCTACACTTGGGCTTGAGCTAATGCTTCTGAGCCTGGGTTCTGAAACAGAGTCACAAAGGGAAAAAAAATGACATGAAATAACATAACATGAATTAACATAAAATCAAGAAAATTAATAAATTAACAACAAAATAAAATAAAATTCATTGTGTTCTGTGTCCTTGACATTGATTTTGGAACTGAAAACCCTCTGTCCTTTCAGGCAAACAGTCTCTTAGATATTGGACTGGCGGACAGGAGAGAAGAGAAGAGGAGAGGAGAGGAGAGGAGAGGAGAGGAGAGGAGAGGAGAGGAGAGGAGAGGAGAGCAGTTCTGCTCTGTCAGGCCTGCAGTTCTGCGTGACAAGCCCTGAGCGAGCCCTGAGGCCTCCATCCATGACACTACAGGCAGTATTGCTACTGGAAGGAAGGCTGCACTGGCAACAAATCCACACTGTCTTTTTGCAAAAAAGGGACTCTATTAGGTTGCTTACTCCCCTATTTTGTAGGTACAGGGACTGATTTGGAGCCAGCACCCCAAAGGCTTCCTCCAAAGGGCTGCACATATGCGGCTGTGTCACCCCCATGTCACAATGCCAGCACCCGGCAACGCAGTGGTCACCAGGCCCCACGCAGGATCCAGAGGAGCAGCCTCCCGTGTCCACTGCCAGAGCTGGCCCGGGGGCAGCCCCAGCACATCTGACAGGAAGCACTTGAGGAGCTGCTGGAATCACAGGCCAGGGGCTGAGGGAAGAAAACCTTGCATGAGGCTGCTGGAGGTTCTCCGCTGCAAGACAATCTGCTGGCAGGGCCACCTTCCAAGCTCGGCTCATGGATGCAAATCCTTTTCAACTGGATAGCAGTGGCAAGACCAAGGCAATTCCTTCTTGAGGAGCACTGCACAGCTCACCATCCTCATCTCCTACACAGCAACGCTCAGGAGCCGTAAGAGATAGGATGTCGAGGGCTTGCAAGGGCTTGCAAGGGCTTGCAGTGCTTTGGAACACCCACTGGTGTCCTACACAGGGACAGCAAGGATTCTTGCCCACAAGGTCTATCAGCTCAGAGGCACTTGGGCACTCTGGCAAGTCCGCCAGATAGCTCCAGCTCAAGGGAGGATAGGGCTTGGGCAGCTCCTGGGAAGCATGAGCAGCCTGTGGGACAAGGAGCCAGGTCTGGCTCACATGCTCAGGGAACAGCCCATGGCCAGCACTGGGCTCAGCAAGGAACTTTTTCCCCTGGGGCACATTGGCACTGGTCCCCGGCGGTGTTTTGCCTTCCTCTGCAGTTCTCAGCACGGCCCCTTGCCACCATTTCTTTGGGCCATTTGGCCTGGGAGCCGGCTGCTCATGCTCCACCATTCTGGCAGCCGCAGCTGCCACTTCTCAGCTCTCCCTGCAGCTAACACAAGCGCCTGGCAGGGACCAGAGCGCTTCTCATGCATCCCTGCCCAAGAAGCACAGCAGCCAAACAAGTTGTGGAAGGCAAAAAGTCTGCTCGTCATCGCTACATGTCACGCTTTGGAAGAGATGCCATGGTACCACTCACCTCTTCTTCCTCTTCTTCCTCTTCTTCCTCTTCTTCCTCTTCTTCTTCTTCTTCTTCTTCTTCTTCTTCTTCTTCTTCCTCTTTTGTGCATGGTCAGTCCCACAACTCCTTGTCAAGGTTCTCCCTCTGCAGGTACCGCGGACAGCTTGGCCTCTATTCCTGCTGCTGCTCTCTGCAGCTCTGGGACTTGCCTTTGCCAGCCTGCAAGGGATCTTTTCTCATGCTAAACTGAAGAATGCCTCAGCCTACTCCTGGCTACACTTGGGCTTGAGCTAATGCTTGTGAGCCTGGGTTCTGAAACAGAGTCACAAAGGGAAAAAAAATGACATGAAATAACATAACATGAATTAACATAAAATAAAGAAAATTAATAAATTAACAACAAAATAAAATAAAATTCATTGTGTTCTGTGTCCTTGACATTGATTTTGGAACTGAAAACCCTCTGTCCTTTCAGGCAAACAGTCTCTTAGATATTGGACTGGCGGACAGGAGAGAAGAGGAGAGGAGAGGAGAGGAGAGGAGAGGAGAGGAGAGGAGAGGAGAGCAGTTCTGCTCTGTCAGGCCTGCAGTTCTGCGTGACAAGCCCTGAGCGAGCCCTGAGGCCTCCACCCATGACACTACAGGCAGTATTGCTACTGGAAGGAAGGCTGCACTGGCAACAAATCCACACTGTCTTTTTGCAAAAAAGGGACTCTATTAGGTTGCTTACTCCCCTATTTTGTAGGTACAGGGACTGATTTGGAGCCAGCACCCCAAAGGCTTCCTCCAAAGGGCTGCACATATGCGGCTGTGTCACCCCCATGTCACAATGCCAGCACCCGGCAACGCAGTGGTCACCAGGCCCCACGCAGGATCCAGAGGAGCAGCCTCCCGTGTCCACTGCCAGAGCTGGCCCGGGGGCAGCCCCAGCACATCTGACAGGAAGCACTTGAGGAGCTGCTGGAATCACAGGCCAGGGGCTGAGGGAAGAAAACCTTGCATGAGGCTGCTGGAGGTTCTCCGCTGCAAGACAATCTGCTGGCAGGGCCACCTTCCAAGCTCGGCTCATGGATGCAAATCCTTTTCAACTGGATAGCAGTGGCAAGACCAAGGCAATTCCTTCTTGAGGAGCACTGCACAGCTCACCATCCTCATCTCCTACACAGCAACGCTCAGGAGCCGTAAGAGATAGGATGTCGAGGGCTTGCAAGGGCTTGCAAGGGCTTGCAGTGCTTTGGAACACCCACTGGTGTCCTCCACAGGGACAGCAAGGATTCTTGCCCACAAGGTCTATCAGCTCAGAGGCACTTGGGCACTCTGGCAAGTCCGCCAGATAGCTCCAGCTCAAGGGAGGATAGGGCTTGGGCAGCTCCTGGGAAGCATGAGCAGCCTGTGGGACAAGGAGCCAGGTCTGGCTCACATGCTCAGGGAACAGCCCATGGCCAGCACTGGGCTCAGCAAGGAACTTTTTCCCCCGGGGCACATTGGCACTGGTCCCCGGCGGTTTTTTGCCTTCCTCTGCAGTTCTCAGCACGGCCCCTTGCCACCATTTCTTTGGGCCATTTGGCCTGGGAGCCGGCTGCTCATGCTCCACCATGCTGGCAGCCGCAGCTGCCACTTCTCAGCTCTCCCTGCAGCTAACACAAGCGCCTGGCAGGGACCAGAGCGCTTCTCATGCATCCCTGGCCAAGAAGCACAGCAGCCAAACAAGTTGTGGAAGGCAAAAAGTCTGCTCGTCATCGCTACATGTCACGCTTTGGAGAGATGCCACGGTACCACTCACCTCTTCTTCCTCTTCTTCCTCTTCTTCTTCTTCTTCTTCTTCTTCATCTTCTTCTTCTTCTTCTTCCTCTTCTGTGCATGGTCAGTCCCACAACTCCTTGTCAAGGTTCTCCCTCTGCAGGAACCGCGGACAGCTTGGCCTCTATTCCTGCTGCTGCTCTCTGCAGCTCTGGGACTTGCCTTTGCCAGCCTGCAAGGGATCTTTTCTCATGCTAAACTGAAGAATGCCTCAGCCTACTCCTGGCTACACTTGGGCTTGAGCTAATGCTTGTGAGCCTGGGTTCTGAAACAGAGTCACAAAGGGAAAAAAAATGACATGAAATAACATCACATGAATTAACATAAAATCAAGAAAATTAATAAATTAACAACAAAATAAAATAAAATTCATTGTGTTATGTGTCCTTGACATTGATTTTGGAACTGAAAACCCTCTGTCCTTTCAGGCAAACAGTCTCTTAGATATTGGACTGGCGGACAGGAGAGAAGAGGAGAGGAGAGGAGAGGAGAGGAGAGGAGAGGAGAGGAGAGCAGTTCTGCTCTGTCAGGCCTGCAGTTCTGCGTGACAAGCCCTGAGCGAGCCCTGAGGCCTCCATACATGATACTACAGGCAGTATTGCTACTGGAAGGAAGGCTGCACTGGCAACAAATCCACACTGTCTTTTTGCAAAAAAGGGACTCTATTAGGTTGCTTACTCCCCTATTTTGTAGCTACAGGGACTGATTTGGAGCCAGCACCCCAAAGGCTTCCTCCAAAGGGCTGCACATATGCGGCTGTGTCACCCCCATGTCACAATGCCAGCACCCGGCAACGCAGTGGTCACCAGGCCCCACGCAGGATCCAGAGGAGCAGCCTCCCGTGTCCACTGCCAGAGCTGGCCCGGGGGCAGCCCCAGCACATCTGACAGGAAGCACTTGAGGAGCTGCTGGAATCACAGGCCAGGGGCTGAGGGAAGAAAACCTTGCATGAGGCTGCTGGAGGTTCTCCGCTGCAAGACAATCTGCTGGCAGGGCCACCTTCCAAGCTCGACTCATGGATGCAAATCCTTTTCAACTGGATAGCAGTGGCAAGACCAAGGCAATTCCTTCTTGAGGAGCACTGCACAGCTCACCATCCTCATCTCCTACACAGCAACGCTCAGGAGCCGTAAGAGATAGGATGTCGAGGGCTTGCAAGGGCTTGCAAGGGCTTGCAGTGCTTTGGAACACCCACTGGTGTCCTACACAGGGACAGCAAGGATTCTTGCCCACAAGGTCTATCAGCTCAGAGGCACTTGGGCACTCTGGCAAGTCTGCCAGATAGCTCCAGCTCAAGGGAGGATAGGGCTTGGGCAGCTCCTGGGAAGCATGAGCAGCCTGTGGGACAAGGAGCCAGGTCTGGCTCACATGCTCAGGGAACAGCCCATGGCCAGCACTGGGCTCAGCAAGGAACTTTTTCCCCCGGGGCACATTGGCACTGGTCCCCGGCCGTTTTTTGCCTTCCTCTGCAGTTCTCAGCACGGCCCCTTGCCACCATTTCTTTGGGCCATTTGGCCTGGGAGCCGGCTGCTCATGCTCCACCATGCTGGCAGCCGCAGCTGCCACTTCTCAGCTCTCCCTGCAGCTAACACAAGCGCCTGGCAGGGACCAGAGCGCTTCTCATGCATCCCTGCCCAAGAAGCACAGCAGCCAAACAAGTTGTGCAAGGCAAAAAGTCTGCTCGTCATCGCTACATGTCACGCTTTGGAAGAGATGCCACGGTACCACTCACCTCTTCTTCCTCTTCTTCCTCTTCTTCCTCTTCTTCTTCTTCCTCTTCTTCTTCTTCTTCTTCTTCTTCCTCTTTTGTGCATGGTCAGTCCCACAACTCCTTGTCAAGGTTCTCCCTCTGCAGGAACCGCGGACAGCTTGGCCTCTCTTCCTGCTGCTGCTCTCTGCAGCTCTGGGACTTGCCTTTGCCAGCCTGCAAGGGATCTTTTCTCATGCTAAACTGAAGAATGCCTCAGCCTACTCCTGGCTACACTTGGGCTTGAGCTAATGCTTGTGAGCCTGGGTTCTGAAACAGAGTCACAAAGGGAAAAAAAATGACATGAAATAACATAACATGAATTAACATAAAATCAAGAAAATTAATAAATTAACAACAAAATAAAATAAAATTCATTGTGTTATGTGTCCTTGACATTGATTTTGGAACTGAAACCCCTCTGTCCTTTCAGGCAAACAGTCTCTTAGATATTGGACTGGCGGACAGGAGAGAAGAGGAGAGGAGAGGAGAGGAGAGGAGAGGAGAGGAGAGGAGAGGAGAGGAGAGGAGAGGAGAGGAGAGCAGTTCTGCTCTGTCAGGCCTGCAGTTCTGCGTGACAAGCCCTGAGCGAGCCCTGAGGCCTCCATACATGATACTACAGGCAGTATTGCTACTGGAAGGAAGGCTGCACTGGCAACAAATCCACACTGTCTTTTTGCAAAAAAGGGACTCTATTAGGTTGCTTACTCCCCTATTTTGTAGGTACAGGGACTGATTTGGAGCCAGCACCCCAAAGGCTTCCTCCAAAGGGCTGCACATATGCGGCTGTGTCACCCCCATGTCACAATGCCAGCACCCGGCAACGCAGTGGTCACCAGGCCCCACGCAGGATCCAGAGGAGCAGCCTCCCGTGTCCACTGCCAGAGCTGGCCCGGGGGTAGCCCCAGCACATCTGACAGGAAGCACTTGAGGAGCTGCTGGAATCACAGGCCAGGGGCTGAGGGAAGAAAACCTTGCATGAGGCTGCTGGAGGTTCTCCGCTGCAAGACAATCTGCTGGCAGGGCCACCTTCCAAGCTCGACTCATGGATGCAAATCCTTTTCAACTGGATAGCAGTGGCAAGACCAAGGCAATTCCTTCTTGAGGAGCACTGCACAGCTCACCATCCTCATCTCCTACAGAGCAACGCTCAGGAGCCGTAAGAGATAGGATGTCGAGGGCTTGCAAGGGCTTGCAAGGGCTTGCAGTGCTTTGGAACACCCACTGGTGTCCTACACAGGGACAGCAAGGATTCTTGCCCACAAGGTCTATCAGCTCAGAGGCACTTGGGCACTCTGGCAAGTCCGCCAGATAGCTCCAGCTCAAGGGAGGATAGGGCTTGGGCAGCTCCTGGGAAGCATGAGCAGCCTGTGGGACAAGGAGCCAGGTCTGGCTCACATGCTCAGGGAACAGCCCATGGCCAGCACTGGGCTCAGCAAGGAACTTTTTCCCCCGGGGCACATTGGCACTGGTCCCCGGCGGTTTTTTGCCTTCCTCTGCAGTTCTCAGCACGGCCCCTTGCCACCATTTCTTTGGGCCATTTGGCCTGGGAGCCGGCTGCTCATGCTCCACCATGCTGGCAGCCGCAGCTGCCACTTCTCAGCTCTCCCTGCAGCTAACACAAGCGCCTGGCAGGGACCAGAGCACTTCTCATGCATCCCTGCCCAAGAAGCACAGCAGCCAAACAAGTTGTGGAAGGCAAAAAGTCTGCTCGTCATCGCTACATGTCACGCTTTGGAAGAGATGCCACGGTACCACTCACCTCTTCTTCCTCTTCTTCCTCTTCTTCCTCTTCTTCTTCTTCCTCTTCTTCTTCTTCTTCTTCTTCCTCCTCTTTTGTGCATGGTCAGTCCCACAACTCCTTGTCAAGGTTCTCCCTCTGCAGGAACCGCGGACAGCTTGGCCTCTCTTCCTGCTGCTGCTCTCTGCAGCTCTGGGACTTGCCTTTGCCAGCCTGCAAGGGATCTTTTCTCATGCTAAACTGAAGAATGCCTCAGCCTACTCCTGGCTACACTTGGGCTTGAGCTAATGCTTGTCAGCCTGGGTTCTGAAACAGAGTCACAAAGGGAAAAAAAATGACATGAAATAACATAACATGAATTAACATAAAATCAAGAAAATTAATAAATTAAGAACAAAATAAAATAAAATTCATTGTGTTATGTGTCCTTGACATTGATTTTGGAACTGAAAACCCTCTGTCCTTTCAGGCAAACAGTCTCTTAGATATTGGACTGGCGGACAGGAGAGAAGAGGAGAGGAGAGGAGAGGAGAGGAGAGGAGAGGAGAGGAGAGGAGAGGAGAGGAGAGGAGAGGAGAGGAGAGCAGTTCTGCTCTGTCAGGCCTGCAGTTCTGCGTGACAAGCCCTGAGCGAGCCCTGAGGCCTCCATACATGATACTACAGGCAGTATTGCTACTGGAAGGAAGGCTGCACTGGCAACAAATCCACACTGTCTTTTTGCAAAAAAGGGACTCTATTAGGTTGCTTACTCCCCTATTTTGTAGCTACAGGGACTGATTTGGAGCCAGCACCCCAAAGGCTTCCTCCAAAGGGCTGCACATATGCGGCTGTGTCACCCCCATGTCACAATGCCAGCACCCGGCAACGCAGTGGTCACCAGGCCCCACGCAGGATCCAGAGGAGCAGCCTCCCGTGTCCACTGCCAGAGCTGGCCCGGGGGCAGCCCCAGCACATCTGACAGGAAGCACTTGAGGAGCTGCTGGAATCACAGGCCAGGGGCTGAGGGAAGAAAACCTTGCATGAGGCTGCTGGAGGTTCTCCGCTGCAAGACAATCTGCTGGCAGGGCCACCTTCCAAGCTCGGCTCATGGATGCAAATCCTTTTCAACTGGATAGCAGTGGCAAGACCAAGGCAATTCCTTCTTGAGGAGCACTGCACAGCTCACCATCCTCATCTCCTACACAGCAACGCTCAGGAGCCGTAAGAGATAGGATGTCGAGGGCTTGCAAGGGCTTGCAAGGGCTTGCAGTGCTTTGGAACACCCACTGGTGTCCTACACAGGGACAGCAAGGATTCTTGCCCACAAGGTCTATCAGCTCAGAGGCACTTGGGCACTCTGGCAAGTCCGCCAGATAGCTCCAGCTCAAGGGAGGATAGGGCTTGGGCAGCTCCTGGGAAGCATGAGCAGCCTGTGGGACAAGGAGCCAGGTCTGGCTCACATGCTCAGGGAACAGCCCATGGCCAGCACTGGGCTCAGCAAGGAACTTTTTCCCCTGGGGCACATTGGCACTGGTCCCCGGCGGTTTTTTGCCTTCCTCTGCAGTTCTCAGCACGGCCCCTTGCCACCATTTCTTTGGGCCATTTGGCCTGGGAGCCGGCTGCTCATGCTCCACCATGCTGGCAGCCGCAGCTGCCACTTCTCAGCTCTCCCTGCAGCTAACACAAGCGCCTGGCAGGGACCAGAGCGCTTCTCATGCATCCCTGCCCAAGAAGCACAGCAGCCAAACAAGTTGTGGAAGGCAAAAAGTCTGCTCGTCATCGCTACATGTCACGCTTTGGAAGAGATGCCACGGTACCACTCACCTCTTCTTCCTCTTCTTCCTCTTCTTCCTCTTCTTCTTCTTCCTCTTCTTCTTCTTCTTCTTCTTCTTCCTCTTTTGTGCATGGTCAGTCCCACAACTCCTTGTCAAGGTTCTCCCTCTGCAGGAACCGCGGACAGCTTGGCCTCTCTTCCTGCTGCTGCTCTCTGCAGCTCTGGGACTTGCCTTTGCCAGCCTGCAAGGGATCTTTTCTCATGCTAAACTGAAGAATGCCTCAGCCTACTCCTGGCTACACTTGGGCTTGAGCTAATGCTTGTCAGCCTGGGTTCTGAAACAGAGTCACAAAGGGAAAAAAAATGACATGAAATTACATAACATGAATTAACATAAAATCAAGAAAATTAATAAATTAAGAACAAAATAAAATAAAATTCATTGTGTTATGTGTCCTTGACATTGATTTTGGAACTGAAACCCCTCTGTCCTTTCAGGCAAACAGTCTCTTAGATATTGGACTGGCGGACAGGAGAGAAGAGGAGAGGAGAGGAGAGGAGAGGAGAGGAGAGGAGAGGAGAGGAGAGGAGAGGAGAGGAGAGGAGAGGAGAGGAGAGCAGTTCTGCTCTGTCAGGCCTGCAGTTCTGCGTGACAAGCCCTGAGCGAGCCCTGAGGCCTCCATACATGATACTACAGGCAGTATTGCTACTGGAAGGAAGGCTGCACTGGCAACAAATCCACACTGTCTTTTTGCAAAAAAGGGACTCTATTAGGTTGCTTACTCCCCTATTTTGTAGCTACAGGGACTGATTTGGAGCCAGCACCCCAAAGGCTTCCTCCAAAGGGCTGCACATATGCGGCTGTGTCACCCCCATGTCACAATGCCAGCACCCGGCAACGCAGTGGTCACCAGGCCCCACGCAGGATCCAGAGGAGCAGCCTCCCGTGTCCACTGCCAGAGCTGGCCCGGGGGCAGCCCCAGCACATCTGACAGGAAGCACTTGAGGAGCTGCTGGAATCACAGGCCAGGGGCTGAGGGAAGAAAACCTTGCATGAGGCTGCTGGAGGTTCTCCGCTGCAAGACAATCTGCTGGCAGGGCCACCTTCCAAGCTCGGCTCATGGATGCAAATCCTTTTCAACTGGATAGCAGTGGCAAGACCAAGGCAATTCCTTCTTGAGGAGCACTGCACAGCTCACCATCCTCATCTCCTACACAGCAACGCTCAGGAGCCGTAAGAGATAGGATGTCGAGGGCTTGCAAGGGCTTGCAAGGGCTTGCAGTGCTTTGGAACACCCACTGGTGTCCTACACAGGGACAGCAAGGATTCTTGCCCACAAGGTCTATCAGCTCAGAGGCACTTGGGCACTCTGGCAAGTCCGCCAGATAGCTCCAGCTCAAGGGAGGATAGGGCTTGGGCAGCTCCTGGGAAGCATGAGCAGCCTGTGGGACAAGGAGCCAGGTCTGGCTCACATGCTCAGGGAACAGCCCATGGCCAGCACTGGGCTCAGCAAGGAACTTTTTCCCCTGGGGCACATTGGCACTGGTCCCCGGCGGTTTTTTGCCTTCCTCTGCACTTCTCAGCACGGCCCCTTGCCACCATTTCTTTGGGCCATTTGGCCTGGGAGCCGGCTGCTCATGCTCCACCATGCTGGCAGCCGCAGCTGCCACTTCTCAGCTCTCCCTGCAGCTAACACAAGCGCCTGGCAGGGACCAGAGCGCTTCTCATGCATCCCTGCCCAAGAAGCACAGCAGCCAAACAAGTTGTGGAAGGCAAAAAGTCTGCTCGTCATCGCTACATGTCACGCTTTGGAAGAGATGCCACGGTACCACTCACCTCTTCTTCCTCTTCTTCCTCTTCTTCCTCTTCTTCTTCTTCCTCTTCTTCTTCTTCTTCTTCTTCTTCCTCTTTTGTGCATGGTCAGTCCCACAACTCCTTGTCAAGGTTCTCCCTCTGCAGGAACCGCGCACAGCTTGGCCTCTCTTCCTGCTGCTGCTCTCTGCAGCTCTGGGACTTGCCTTTGCCAGCCTGCAAGGGATCTTTTCTCATGCTAAACTGAAGAATGCCTCAGCCTACTCCTGGCTACACTTGGGCTTGAGCTAATGCTTGTCAGCCTGGGTTCTGAAACAGAGTCACAAAGGGAAAAAAAATGACATGAAATAACATAACATGAATTAACATAAAATCAAGAAAATTAATAAATTAAGAACAAAATAAAATAAAATTCATTGTGTTATGTGTCCTTGACATTGATTTTGGAACTGAAACCCCTCTGTCCTTTCAGGCAAACAGTCTCTTAGATATTGGACTGGCGGACAGGAGAGAAGAGGAGAGGAGAGGAGAGGAGAGGAGAGGAGAGGAGAGGAGAGGAGAGGAGAGGAGAGGAGAGGAGAGGAGAGGAGAGGAGAGGAGAGGAGAGGAGAGGAGAGGAGAGGAGAGGAGAGCAGTTCTGCTCTGTCAGGCCTGCAGTTCTGCGTGACAAGCCCTCAGCGAGCCCTGAGGCCTCCATACATGATACTACAGGCAGTATTGCTACTGGAAGTAAGGATGCACTGGCAACAAATCCACACTGTCTTTTTGCAAAAAAGGGACTCTATTAGGTTGCTTACTCCCCTATTTTGTAGCTACAGGGACTGATTTGGAGCCAGCACCCCAAAGGCTTCCTCCAAAGGGCTGCACATATGCGGCTGTGTCACCCCCATGTCACAATGCCAGCACCCGGCAACGCAGTGGTCACCAGGCCCCACGCAGGATCCAGAGGAGCAGCCTCCCGTGTCCACTGCCAGAGCTGGCCCGGGGGCAGCCCCAGCACATCTGACAGGAAGCACTTGAGGAGCTGCTGGAATCACAGGCCAGGGGCTGAGGGAAGAAAACCTTGCATGAGGCTGCTGGAGGTTCTCCGCTGCAAGACAATCTGCTGGCAGGGCCACCTTCCAAGCTCGGCTCATGGATGCAAATCCTTTTCAACTGGATAGCAGTGGCAAGACCAAGGCAATTCCTTCTTGAGGAGCACTGCACAGCTCACCATCCTCATCTCCTACACAGCAACGCTCAGGAGCCGTAAGAGATAGGATGTCGAGGGCTTGCAAGGGCTTGCAAGGGCTTGCAGTGCTTTGGAACACCCACTGGTGTCCTACACAGGGACAGCAAGGATTCTTGCCCACAAGGTCTATCAGCTCAGAGGCACTTGGGCACTCTGGCAAGTCCGCCAGATAGCTCCAGCTCAAGGGAGGATAGGGCTTGGGCAGCTCCTGGGAAGCATGAGCAGCCTGTGGGACAAGGAGCCAGGTCTGGCTCACATGCTCAGGGAACAGCCCATGGCCAGCACTGGGCTCAGCAAGGAACTTTTTCCCCTGGGGCACATTGGCACTGGTCCCCGGCGGTTTTTTGCCTTCCTCTGCACTTCTCAGCACGGCCCCTTGCCACCATTTCTTTGGGCCATTTGGCCTGGGAGCCGGCTGCTCATGCTCCACCATGCTGGCAGCCGCAGCTGCCACTTCTCAGCTCTCCCTGCAGCTAACACAAGCGCCTGGCAGGGACCAGAGCGCTTCTCATGCATCCCTGCCCAAGAAGCACAGCAGCCAAACAAGTTGTGGAAGGCAAAAAGTCTGCTCGTCATCGCTACATGTCACGCTTTGGAAGAGATGCCACGGTACCACTCACCTCTTCTTCCTCTTCTTCCTCTTCTTCCTCTTCTTCTTCTTCCTCTTCTTCTTCTTCTTCTTCTTCTTCCTCTTTTGTGCATGGTCAGTCCCACAACTCCTTGTCAAGGTTCTCCCTCTGCAGGAACCGCGGACAGCTTGGCCTCTCTTCCTGCTGCTGCTCTCTGCAGCTCTGGGACTTGCCTTTGCCAGCCTGCAAGGGATCTTTTCTCATGCTAAACTGAAGAATGCCTCAGCCTACTCCTGGCTACACTTGGGCTTGAGCTAATGCTTGTCAGCCTGGGTTCTGAAACAGAGTCACAAAGGGAAAAAAAATGACATGAAATAACATAACATGAATTAACATAAAATCAAGAAAATTAATAAATTAAGAACAAAATAAAATAAAATTCATTGTGTTATGTGTCCTTGACATTGATTTTGGAACTGAAACCCCTCTGTCCTTTCAGGCAAACAGTCTCTTAGATATTGGACTGGCGGACAGGAGAGAAGAGGAGAGGAGAGGAGAGGAGAGGAGAGGAGAGGAGAGGAGAGGAGAGGAGAGGAGAGGAGAGCAGTTCTGCTCTGTCAGGCCTGCAGTTCTGCGTGACAAGCCCTGAGCGAGCCCTGAGGCCTCCATACATGATACTACAGGCAGTATTGCTACTGGAAGGAAGGCTGCACTGGCAACAAATCCACACTGTCTTTTTGCAAAAAAGGGACTCTATTAGGTTGCTTACTCCCCTATTTTGTAGCTACAGGGACTGATTTGGAGCCAGCACCCCAAAGGCTTCCTCCAAAGGGCTGCACATATGCGGCTGTGTCACCCCCATGTCACAATGCCAGCACCCGGCAACGCAGTGGTCACCAGGCCCCACGCAGGATCCAGAGGAGCAGCCTCCCGTGTCCACTGCCAGAGCTGGCCCGGGGGCAGCCCCAGCACATCTGACAGGAAGCACTTGAGGAGCTGCTGGAATCACATGCCAGGGGCTGAGGGAAGAAAACCTTGCATGAGGCTGCTGGAGGTTCTCCGCTGCAAGACAATCTGCTGGCAGGGCCACCTTCCAAGCTCGGCTCATGGATGCAAATCCTTTTCAACTGGATAGCAGTGGCAAGACCAAGGCAATTCCTTCTTGAGGAGCACTGCACAGCTCACCATCCTCATCTCCTACACAGCAACGCTCAGGAGCCGTAAGAGATAGGATGTCGAGGGCTTGCAAGGGCTTGCAAGGGCTTGCAGTGCTTTGGAACACCCACTGGTGTCCTCCACAGGGACAGCAAGGATTCTTGCCCACAAGGTCTATCAGCTCAGAGGCACTTGGGCACTCTGGCAAGTCCGCCAGATAGCTCCAGCTCAAGGGAGGATAGGGCTTGGGCAGCTCCTGGGAAGCATGAGCAGCCTGTGGGACAAGGAGCCAGGTCTGGCTCACATGCTCAGGGAACAGCCCATGGCCAGCACTGGGCAGAGCAAGGAACTTTTTCCCCCGGGGCACATTGGCACTGGTCCCCGGCGGTTTTTTGCCTTCCTCTGCAGTTCTCAGCACGGCCCCTTGCCACCATTTCTTTGGGCCATTTGGCCTGGGAGCCGGCTGCTCATGCTCCACCATGCTGGCAGCCGCAGCTGCCACTTCTCAGCTCTCCCTGCAGCTAACACAAGTGCCTGGCAGGGACCAGAGCACTTCTCATGCATCCCTGCCCAAGAAGCACAGCAGCCAAACAAGTTGTGGAAGGCAAAAAGTCTGCTCGTCATCGCTACATGTCACGCTTTGGAAGAGATGCCACGGTACCACTCACCTCTTCTTCCTCTTCTTCCTCTTCTTCTTCTTCTTTTTCTTCTTCTTCTTTTTCTTCTTCTTCTTCTTCTTCCTCTTCTGTGCATGGTCAGTCCCACAACTCCTTGTCAAATTTCTCCCTCTGCAGGAACCGCGGACAGCTTGGCCTCTCTTCCTGCTGCTGCTCTCTGCAGCTCTGGGACTTGCCTTTGCCAGCCTGCAAGGGATCTTTTCTCATGCTAAACTGAAGAATGCCTCAGCCTACTCCTGGCTACACTTGGGCTTGAGCTAATGCTTGTGAGCCTGGGTTCTGAAACAGAGTCACAAAGGGAAAAAAAATGACATGAAATAACATAACATGAATTAACATAAAATCAAGAAAATTAATAAATTAACAACAAAATAAAATAAAATTCATTGTGTTATGTGTCCTTGACATTGATTTTGGAACTGAAACCCCTCTGTCCTTTCAGGCAAACAGTCTCTTAGATATTGGACTGGCGGACAGGAGAGAAGAGGAGAGGAGAGGAGAGGAGAGGAGAGGAGAGGAGAGGAGAGGAGAGGAGAGGAGAGGAGAGGAGAGGAGAGGAGAGCAGTTCTGCTCTGTCAGGCCTACAGTTCTGCGTGACAAGCCCTGAGCGAGCCCTGAGGCCTCCATACATGATACTACAGGCAGTATTGCTACTGGAAGGAAGGCTGCACTGGCAACAAATCCACACTGTCTTTTTGCAAAAAAGGGACTCTATTAGGTTGCTTACTCCCCTATTTTGTAGGTACAGGGACTGATTTGGAGCCAGCACCCCAAAGGCTTCCTCCAAAGGGCTGCACATATGCGGCTGTGTCACCCCCATGTCACAATGCCAGCACCCGGCAACGCAGTGGTCACCAGGCCCCACGCAGGATCCAGAGGAGCAGCCTCCCGTGTCCACTGCCAGAGCTGGCCCGGGGGCAGCCCCAGCACATCTGACAGGAAGCACTTGAGGAGCTGCTGGAATCACAGGCCAGGGGCTGAGGGAAGAAAACCTTGCATGAGGCTGCTGGAGGTTCTCCGCTGCAAGACAATCTGCTGGCAGGGCAACCTTCCAAGCTCGGCTCATGGATGCAAATCCTTTTCAACTGGATAGCAGTGGCAAGACCAAGGCAATTCCTTCTTGAGGAGCACTGCACAGCTCACCATCCTCATCTCCTACACAGCAACGCTCAGGAGCCGTAAGAGATAGGATGTCGAGGGCTTGCAAGGGCTTGCAAGGGCTTGCAGTGCTTTGGAACACCCACTGGTGTCCTCCACAGGGACAGCAAGGATTCTTGCCCACAAGGTCTATCAGCTCAGAGGCACTTGGGCACTCTGGCAAGTCCGCCAGATAGCTCCAGCTCAAGGGAGGATAGGGCTTGGGCAGCTCCTGGGAAGCATGAGCAGCCTGTGGGACAAGGAGCCAGGTCTGGCTCACATGCTCAGGGAACAGCCCATGGCCAGCACTGGGCTCAGCAAGGAACTTTTTCCCCTGGGGCACATTGGCACTGGTCCCCGGCGGTTTTTTGCCTTCCTCTGCAGTTCTCAGCACGGCCCCTTGCCACCATTTCTTTGGGCCATTTGGCCTGGGAGCCGGCTGCTCATGCTCCACCATGCTGGCAGCCGCAGCTGCCACTTCTCAGCTCTCCCTGCAGCTAACACAAGCGCCTGGCAGGGACCAGAGCGCTTCTCATGCATCCCTGCCCAAGAAGCACAGCAGCCAAACAAGTTGTGGAAGGCAAAAAGTCTGCTCGTCATCGCTACATGTCACGCTTTGGAAGAGATGCCACGGTACCACTCACCTCTTCTTCCTCTTCTTCCTCTTCTTCCTCTTCTTCTTCTTCCTCTTCTTCTTCTTCTTCTTCTTCTTCCTCTTTTGTGCATGGTCAGTCCCACAACTCCTTGTCAAGGTTCTCCCTCTGCAGGAACCGCGCACAGCTTGGCCTCTCTTCCTGCTGCTGCTCTCTGCAGCTCTGGGACTTGCCTTTGCCAGCCTGCAAGGGATCTTTTCTCATGCTAAACTGAAGAATGCCTCAGCCTACTCCTGGCTACACTTGGGCTTGAGCTAATGCTTGTAAGTCTGGGTTCTGAAACAGCGTCACAAAGGGAAAAAAAATGACATGAAATAACATAACATGAATTAACATAAAATCAAGAAAATTAATAAATTAACAACAAAATGAAATAAAATTCATTGTGTTCTGTGTCCTTGACATTGATTTTGGCACTGAAAACCCTCTGTCCTTTCAGGCAAACAGTCTCTTAGATATTGGACTGGCGGACAGGAGAGGAGACGAGACGAGAGGAGAGGAGAGGAGAGGAGAGGAGAGCAGTTCTGCTCTGTCAGGCCTGCAGTTCTGCGTGACAAGCCCTGAGCGAGCCCTGAGGCCTCTATACATGATACTACAGGCAGTATTGCTACTGGAAGGAAGGCTGCACTGGCAACAAATCCACACTGTCTTTTTGCAAAAAAGGGACTCTATTAGGTTGCTTACTCCCCTATTTTGTAGGTACAGGGACTGATTTGGAACCAGCACCCCAAAGACTTCCTCCAAAGGGCTGCACATATGCGGCTGTGTCACCCCCATGTCACAATGCCAGCACCCGGCAACGCAGTGGTCACGAGGCCCCACGCAGGATCCAGAGGAGCAGCCTCCCGTGTCCACTGCCAGAGCTGGCCCGGGGGCAGCCCCAGCACATCTGACATGAAGCACTTGAGGAGCTGCTGGAATCACAGGCCAGGGGCTGAGGGAAGAAAACCTTGCATGAGGCTGCTGGAGGTTCTCCGCTGCAAGACAATCTGCTGGCAGGGCTACCTTCCAAGCTCGGCTCATGGATGCAAATCCTTTTCAACTGGATAGCAGTGGCAAGACCAAGGCAATTCCTTCTTGAGGAGCACTGCACAGCTCACCATCCTCATCTCCTACACAGCAACGCTCAGGAGCCGTAAGAGATAGGATGTCGAGGGCTTGCAAGGGCTTGCAAGGGCTTGCAGTGCTTTGGAACACCCACTGGTGTCCTCCACAGGGACAGCAAGGATTCTTGCCCACAAGGTCTATCAGCTCAGAGGCACTTGGGCACTCTGGCAAGTCCGCCAGATAGCTCCAGCTCAAGGGAGGATAGGGCTTGGGCAGCTCCTGGGAAGCATGAGCAGCCTGTGGGACAAGGAGCCAGGTCTGGCTCACATGCTCAGGGAACAGCCCATGGCCAGCACTGGGCTCAGCAAGGAACTTTTTCCCCTGGGGCACATTGGCACTGGTCCCCGGCGGTTTTTTGCCTTCCTCTGCACTTCTCAGCATGGCACCTTGCCAATATTTCTTTGGGCCATTTGGCCTGGGAGCCGGCTGCTCATGCTCCACCATGCTGGCAGCCGCAGCTGCCACTTCTCAGCTCTCCCTGCAGCTAACACAAGCGCCTGGCAGGGACCAGAGCGCTTCTCATGCATCCCTGCCCAAGAAGCACAGCAGCCAAACAAGTTGTGGAAGGCAAAAAGTCTGCTCGTCATCGCTACATGTCACGCTTTGGAAGAGATGCCACGGTACCACTCACCTCTTCTTCCTCTTCTTCCTCTTCTTCCTCTTCTTCTTCTTCCTCTTCTTCTTCTTCTTCTTCTTCTTCCTCTTTTGTGCATGGTCAGTCCCACAACTCCTTGTCAAGGTTCTCCCTCTGCAGGAACCGCGGACAGCTTGGCCTCTCTTCCTGCTGCTGCTCTCTGCAGCTCTGGGACTTGCCTTTGCCAGCCTGCAAGGGATCTTTTCTCATGCTAAACTGAAGAATGCCTCAGCCTACTCCTGGCTACACTTGGGCTTGAGCTAATGCTTGTAAGTCTGGGTTCTGAAACAGCGTCACAAAGGGAAAAAAAATGACATGAAATAACATAACATGAATTAACATAAAATCAAGAAAATTAATAAATTAACAACAAAATAAAATAAAATTCATTGTGTTATGTGTCCTTGACATTGATTTTGGCACTGAAAACCCTCTGTCCTTTCAGGCAAACAGTCTCTTAGATATTGGACTGGCGGACAGGAGAGGAGACGAGAGGAGAGGAGAGGAGAGGAGAGGAGAGGAGAGGAGAGCAGTTCTGCTCTGTCAGGCCTGCAGTTCTGCGTGACAAGCCCTGAGCGAGCCCTGAGGTCTCTATACATGATACTACAGGCAGTATTGCTACTGGAAGGAAGGCTGCACTGGCAACAAATCCACACTGTCTTTTTGCAAAAAAGGGACTCTATTAGGTTGCTTACTCCCCTATTTTGTAGGTACAGGGACTGATTTGGAGCCAGCACCCCAAAGACTTCCTCCAAAGGGCTGCACATATGCGGCTGTGTCACCCCCATGTCACAATGCCAGCACCCGGCAACGCAGTGGTCACGAGGCCCCACGCAGGATCCAGAGGAGCAGCCTCCCGTGTCCACTGCCAGAGCTGGCCCGGGGGCAGCCCCAGCACATCTGACATGAAGCACTTGAGGAGCTGCTGGAATCACAGGCCAGGGGCTGAGGGAAGAAAACCTTGCATGAGGCTGCTGGAGGTTCTCCGCTGTAAGACAATCTGCTGGCAGGGCTACCTTCCAAGCTCGGCTCATGGATGCAAATCCTTTTCAACTGGATAGCAGTGGCAAGACCAAGGCAATTGCTTCTTGAGGAGCACTGCACAGCTCACCATCCTCATCTCCTACACAGCAACGCTCAGGAGCCGTAAGAGATAGGATGTCGAGGGCTTGCAAGGGCTTGCAAGGGCTTGCAGTGCTTTGGAACACCCACTGGTGTCCTACACAGGGACAGCAAGGATTCTTGCCCACAAGGTCTATCAGCTCAGAGGCACTTGGGCACTCTGGCAAGTCCGCCAGATAGCTCCAGCTCAAGGGAGGATAGGGCTTGGGCAGCTCCTGGGAAGCATGAGCAGCCTGTGGGACAAGGAGCCAGGTCTGGCTCACATGCTCAGGGAACAGCCCATGGCCAGCACTGGGCTCAGCAAGGAACTTTTTCCCCTGGGGCACATTGGCACTGGTCCCCGGTGGTTTTTTGCCTTCCTCTGCACTTCTCAGCACGGCCCCTTGCCACCATTTCTTTGGGCCATTTGGCCTGGGAGCCGGCTGCTCATGCTCCACCATGCTGGCAGCCGCAGCTGCCACTTCTCAGCTCTCCCTGCAGCTAACACAAGCGCCTGGCAGGGACCAGAGCGCTTCTCATGCATCCCTGCCCAAGAAGCACAGCAGCCAAACAAGTTGTGGAAGGAAAAAGTCTGCTCGTCATCGCTACATGTCACGCTTTGGAAGAGATGCCATGGTACCACTCACCTCTTCTTCGTCTTCTTCCTCTTCTTCTTCTTCTTCTTCCTCTTTTGTGCATGGTCAGTCCCACAACTCCTTGTCAAGGTTCTCCCTCTGCAGGAACCGCGCACAGCTTGGCCTCTCTCCCTGCTGCTGCTCTCTGCAGCTCTGGGACTTGCCTTTGCCAGCCTGCAAGGGATCTTTTCTCAGGCTAAACTGAAGAATGCCTCAGCCTACTCCTGGCTACACTTGGGCTTGAGCTAATGCTTGTGAGCCTGGGTTCTGAAACAGAGTCACAAAGGGAAAAAAAATGACATGAAGTAACATAACATGAATTAACATAAAATCAAGAAAATTAATAAATTAACAACAAAATCAAATAAAATTCATTGTGTTATGTGTCCTTGACATTGATTTTGGAACTGAAAACCCTCTGTCCTTTCAGGCAAACAGGCTCTTAGATATTGGACTTGCGGACAGGAGAGGAGAGTAGAGGAGAGGAGAGGAGAGGAGAGCAGTTCTGCTCTGTCAGGCCTGCAGTTCTGCGTGACAAGCCCTGAGCGAGCCCTGAGGCCTCCATACATGATACTACAGGCAGTATTGCTACTGGAAGGAAGGCTGCACTGGCAACAAATCCACACTGTCTTTTTGCAAAAAAGGGACTCTATTAGGTTGCTTACTCCCCTATTTTGTAGCTACAGGGACTGATTTGGAGCCAGCACCCCAAAGGCTTCCTCCAAAGGGCTGCACATATGCGGCTGTGTCACCCCCATGTCACAATGCCAGCACCCGGCAACGCAGTGGTCACCAGGCCCCACGCAGGATCCAGAGGAGCAGCCTCCCGTGTCCACTGCCAGAGCTGGCCCGGGGGCAGCCCCAGCACATCTGACAGGAAGCACTTGAGGAGCTGCTGGAATCACAGGCCAGGGGCTGAGGGAAGAAAACCTTGCATGAGGCTGCTGGAGGTTCTCCGCTGCAAGACAATCTGCTGGCAGGGCAACCTTCCAAGCTCGGCTCATGGATGCAAATCCTTTTCAACTGGATAGCAGTGGCAAGACCAAGGCAATTCCTTCTTGAGGAGCACTGCACAGCTCACCATCCTCATCTCCTACACAGCAACGCTCAGGAGCCGTAAGAGATAGGATGTCGAGGGCTTGCAAGGGCTTGCAAGGGCTTGCAGTGCTTTGGAACACCCACTGGTGTCCTCCACAGGGACAGCAAGGATTCTTGCCCACAAGGTCTATCAGCTCAGAGGCACTTGGGCACTCTGGCAAGTCCACCAGATAGCTCCAGCTCAAGGGAGGATAGGGCTTGGGCAGCTCCTGGGAAGCATGAGCAGCCTGTGGGACAAGGAGCCAGGTCTGGCTCACATGCTCAGGGAACAGCCCATGGCCAGCACTGGGCTCAGCAAGGAATTTTTTCCCCTGGGGCACATTGGCACTGGTCCCCGGTGGTTTTTTGCCTTCCTCTGCAGTTCTCAGCATGGCCCCTTGCCACCATTTCTTTGGGCCATTTGGCCTGGGAGCCGGCTGCTCATGCTCCACCATGCTGGCAGCCGCAGCTGCCACTTCTCAGCTCTCCCTGCAGCTAACACAAGTGCCTGGCAGGGACCAGAGCGCTTCTCATGCATCCCTGCCCAAGAAGCACAGCAGCCAAACAAGTTGTGGAAGGCAAAAAGTCTGCTCGTCATCGCTACATGTCACGCTTTGAAGAGATGCCACGGTACCACTCACCTCTTCTTCGTCTTCTTCCTCTTCTTCTTCTTCTTCTTCTTCTTCTTCTTCTTCCTCTTTTGTGCATGGTCAGTCCCACAACTCCTTGTCAAGGTTCTCCCTCTGCAGGAACCGCGGACAGCTTGGCCTCTATTCCTGCTGCTGCTCTCTGCAGCTCTGGGACTTGCCTTTGCCAGCCTGCAAGGGATCTTTTCTCATGCTAAACTGAAGAATGCCTCAGCCTACTCCTGGCTACACTTGGGCTTGAGCTAATGCTTGTAAGTCTGGGTTCTGAAACAGCGTCACAAAGGGAAAAAAAATGACATGAAATAACATAACATGAATTAACATAAAATCAAGAAAATTAATAAATTAACAACAAAATCAAATAAAATTCATTGTGTTATGTGTCCTTGACATTGATTTTGGAACTGAAAACCCTCTGTCCTTTCAGGCAAACAGTCTCTTAGATATTGGACTGGCGGACAGGAGAGGAGACGAGAGGAGAGGAGAGGAGAGGAGAGGAGAGGAGAGGAGAGCAGTTCTGCTCTGTCAGGCCTGCAGTTCTGCGTGACAAGCCCTGAGCGAGCCCTGAGGCCTCTATACATGATACTACAGGCAGTATTGCTACTGGAAGTAAGGCTGCACTGGCAACAAATCCACACTGTCTTTTTGCAAAAAAGGGACTCTATTAGGTTGCTTACTCCCCTATTTTGTAGGTACAGGGACTGATTTGGAGCCAGCACCCCAAAGACTTCCTCCAAAGGGCTGCACATATGCGGCTGTGTCACCCCCATGTCACAATGCCAGCACCCGGCAACGCAGTGGGCACGAGGCCCCACGCAGGATCCAGAGGAGCAGCCTCCCGTGTCCACTGCCAGAGCTGGCCCGGGGGCAGCCCCAGCACATCTGACAGGAAGCACTTGAGGAGCTGCTGGAATCACAGGCCAGGGGCTGAGGGAAGAAAACCTTGCATGAGGCTGCTGGAGGTTCTCCGCTGCAAGACAATCTGCTGGCAGGGCAACCTTCCAAGCTCGGCTCATGGATGCAAATCCTTTTCAACTGGATAGCAGTGGCAAGACCAAGGCAATTCCTTCTTGAGGAGCACTGCACAGCTCACCATCCTCATCTCCTACACAGCAACGCTCAGGAGCCGTAAGAGATAGGATGTCGAGGGCTTGCAAGGGCTTGCAAGGGCTTGCAGTGCTTTGGAACACCCACTGGTGTCCTCCACAGGGACAGCAAGGATTCTTGCCCACAAGGTCTATCAGCTCAGAGGCACTTGGGCACTCTGGCAAGTCCGCCAGATAGCTCCAGCTCAAGGGAGGATAGGGCTTGGGCAGCTCCTGGGAAGCATGAGCAGCCTGTGGGACAAGGAGCCAGGTCTGGCTCACATGCTCAGGGAACAGCCCATGGCCAGCACTGGGCTCAGCAAGGAATTTTTTCCCCTGGGGCACATTGGCACTGGTCCCCGGTGGTTTTTTGCCTTCCTCTGCACTTCTCAGCATGGCCCCTTGCCACCATTTCTTTGGGCCATTTGGCCTGGGAGCCGGCTGCTCATGCTCCACCATGCTGGCAGCCGCAGCTGCCACTTCTCAGCTCTCCCTGCAGCTAACACAAGTGCCTGGCAGGGACCAGAGCGCTTCTCATGCATCCCTGCCCAAGAAGCACAGCAGCCAAACAAGTTGTGGAAGGCAAAAAGTCTGCTCGTCATCGCTACATGTCACGCTTTGGAAGAGATGCCACGGTACCACTCACCTCTTCTTCGTCTTCTTCCTCTTCTTCTTCTTCTTCTTCTTCTTCTTCTTCTTCCTCTTTTGTGCATGGTCAGTCCCACAACTCCTTGTCAAGGTTCTCCCTCTGCAGGAACCGCGGACAGCTTGGCCTCTCTTCCTGCTGCTGCTCTCTGCAGCTCTGGGACTTGCCTTTGCCAGCCTGCAAGGGATCTTTTCTCATGCTAAACTGAAGAATGCCTCAGCCTACTCCTGGCTACACTTGGGCTTGAGCTAATGCTTGTGAGCCTGGGTTCTGAAACAGAGTCACAAAGGGAAAAAAAATGACATGAAATAACATAACATGAATTAACATAAAATCAAGAAAATTAATAAATTAACAACAAAATCAAATAAAATTCATTGTGTTATGTGTCCTTGACATTGATTTTGGCACTGAAAACCCTCTGTCCTTTCAGGCAAACAGTCTCTTAGATATTGGACTGGCGGACAGGAGAGAAGAGGAGAGGAGAGGAGAGGAGAGGACAGGAGAGGAGAGGAGAGGACAGGAGAGGAGAGGAGAGGAGAGGACAGGAGAGGAGAGGAGAGGAGAGGAGAGCAGTTCTGCTCTGTCAGGCCTGCAGTTCTGCGTGACAAGCCCTGAGCGAGCCCTGAGGCCTCCATACATGATACTACAGGCAGTATTGCTACTGGAAGGAAGGCTGCACTGGCAACAAATCCACACTGTCTTTTTGCAAAAAAGGGACTCTATTAGGTTGCTTACTCCCCTATTTTGTAGGTACAGGGACTGATTTGGAGCCAGCACCCCAAAGGCTTCCTCCAAAGGGCTGCACATATGCGGCTGTGTCGCCCCCATGTCACAATGCCAGCACCCGGCAACGCAGTGGTCACCAGGCCCCACGCAGGATCCAGAGGAGCAGCCTCCCGTGTCCACTGCCAGAGCTGGCCCGGGGGCAGCCCCAGCACATGTGACAGGAAGCACTTGAGGAGCTGCTGGAATCACAGGCCAGGGGCTGGGGAAGAAAACCTTGCATGAGGCTACTGGCGGTTCTCCGCTGCAAGACAATCTGCTGGCAGGGCCACCTTCCAAGCTCGGCTCATGGATGCAAATCCTTTTCAATTGGATAGCAGTGGCAAGACCAAGGCAATTCCTTCTTGAGGAGCACTGCACAGCTCACCATCCTCATCTCCTACAGAGCAACGCTCAGGAGCCGTAAGAGATAGGATGTCGAGGGCTTGCAAGGGCTTGCAGTGCTTTGGAACACCCACTGGTGTCCTACACAGGGACAGCATGGATTCTTGCCCACAAGGTCTATCAGCTCAGAGGCACTTGGGCACTCTGGCAAGTCCGCCAGATAGCTCCAGCTCAAGGGAGGATAGGGCTTGGGCAGCTCCTGGGAAGCATGAGCAGCCTGTGGGACAAGGAGCCAGGTCTGGCTCACATGCTCAGGGAACAGCCCATGGCCAGCACTGGGCTCAGCAAGGAACTTTTTCCCCTGGGGCACATTGGCACTGGTCCCCGGCGGTTTTTTGCCTTCCTCTGCACTTCTCAGCACGGCCCCTTGCCACCATTTCTTTGGGCCATTTGGCCTGGGAGCCGGCTGCTCATGCTCCACCATGCTGGCAGCCGCAGCTGCCACTTCTCAGCTCTCCCTGCAGGTAACACAAGCGCCTGGCAGGGACCAGAGCGCTTCTCATGCATCCCTGCCCAAGAAGCACAGCAGCCAAACAAGTTGTGGAAGGCAAAAAGTCTGCTCGTCATCGCTACATGTCACGCTTTGGAAGAGATGCCACGGTACCACTCACCTCTTCTTCCTCTTCTTCCTCTTCTTCCTCTTCTTCTTCTTCTTCTTCTTCTTCTTCCTCTTTTGTGCATGGTCAGTCCCACAACTCCTTGTCAAGGTTCTCCCTCTGCAGGAACCGCGGACAGCTTGGCCTCTATTCCTGCTGCTGCTCTCTGCAGCTCTGGGACTTGCCTTTGCCAGCCTGCAAGGGATCTTTTCTCATGCTAAACTGAAGAATGCCTCAGCCTACTCCTGGCTACACTTGGGCTTGAGCAAATGCTTGTGAGCCTGGGTTCTGAAACAGAGTCACAAAGGGAAAAAAAATGACATGAAATAACATAACATGAATTAACATAAAATCAAGAAAATTAATAAATTAACAACAAAATAAAATAAAATTCATTGTGTTATGTGTCCTTGACATTGATTTTGGAACTGAAAACCCTCTGTCCTTTCAGGCAAACAGTCTCTTAGATATTGGACTGGCGGACAGGAGAGAAGAGGAGAGGAGAGGAGAGGAGAGGAGAGGAGAGGAGAGCAGTTCTGCTCTGTCAGGCCTGCAGTTCTGCGTGACAAGCCCTGAGCGAGCCCTGAGGCCTCCATCCATGATACTACAGGCAGTATTGCTACTGGAAGGAAGGCTGCACTGGCAACAAATCCACACTGTCTTTTTGCAAAAAAGGGACTCTATTAGGTTGCTTACTCCCCTATTTTGTAGCTACAGGGACTGATTTGGAGCCAGCACCCCAAAGGCTTCCTCCAAAGGGCTGCACATATGCGGCTGTGTCACCCCCATGTCACAATGCCAGCACCCGGCAACGCAGTGGTCACCAGGCCCCACGCAGGATCCAGAGGAGCAGCCTCCCGTGTCCACTGCCAGAGCTGGCCCGGGGGCAGCCCCAGCACATCTGACAGGAAGCACTTGAGGAGCTGCTGGAATCACAGGCCAGGGGCTGAGGGAAGAAAACCTTGCATGAGGCTGCTGGAGGTTCTCCGCTGCAAGACAATCTGCTGGCAGGGCCACCTTCCAAGCTCGGCTCATGGATGCAAATCCTTTTCAACTGGATAGCAGTGGCAAGACCAAGGCAATTCCTTCTTGAGGAGCACTGCACAGCTCACCATCCTCATCTCCTACACAGCAACGCTCAGGAGCCGTAAGAGATAGGATGTCGAGGGCTTGCAAGGGCTTGCAAGGGCTTGCAGTGCTTTGGAACACCCACTGGTGTCCTCCACAGGGACAGCAAGGATTCTTGCCCACAAGGTCTATCAGCTCAGAGGCACTTGGGCACTCTGGCAAGTCCGCCAGATAGCTCCAGCTCAAGGGAGGATAGGGCTTGGGCAGCTCCTGGGAAGCATGAGCAGCCTGTGGGACAAGGAGCCAGGTCTGGCTCACATGCTCAGGGAACAGCCCATGGCCAGCACTGGGCTCAGCAAGGAACTTTTTCCCCTGGGGCACATTGGCACTGGTCCCCGGCGGTTTTTTGCCTTCCTCTGCACTTCTCAGCATGGCCCCTTGCCACCATTTCCTTGGGCCATTTGGCCTGGGAGCCGGCTGCTCATGCTCCACCATGCTGGCAGCCGCAGCTGCCACTTCTCAGCTCTCCCTGCAGCTAACACAAGCGCCTGGCAGGGACCAGAGCGCTTCTCATGCATCCCTGCCCAAGAAGCACAGCAGCCAAACAAGTTGTGGAAGGCAAAAAGTCTGCTCGTCATCGCTACATGTCACGCTTTGGAAGAGATGCCACGGTACCACTCACCTCTTCTTCCTCTTCTTCCTCTTCTTCCTCTTCTTCTTCTTCTTCTTCTTCTTCTTCCTCTTTTGTGCATGGTCAGTCCCACAACTCCTTGTCAAGGTTCTCCCTCTGCAGGAACCGCGGACAGCTTGGCCTCTATTCCTGCTGCTGCTCTCTGCAGCTCTGGGACTTGCCTTTGCCAGCCTGCAAGGGATCTTTTCTCATGCTAAACTGAAGAATGCCTCAGCCTACTCCTGGCTACACTTGGGCTTGAGCAAATGCTTGTGAGCCTGGGTTCTGAAACAGAGTCACAAAGGGAAAAAAAATGACATGAAATAACATAACATGAATTAACATAAAATCAAGAAAATTAATAAATTAACAACAAAATAAAATAAAATTCATTGTGTTATGTGTCCTTGACATTGATTTTGGAACTGAAAACCCTCTGTCCTTTCAGGCAAACAGTCTCTTAGATATTGGACTGGCGGACAGGAGAGAAGAGGAGAGGAGAGGAGAGGAGAGGAGAGGAGAGGAGAGCAGTTCTGCTCTGTCAGGCCTGCAGTTCTGCGTGACAAGCCCTGAGCGAGCCCTGAGGCCTCCATCCATGATACTACAGGCAGTATTGCTACTGGAAGGAAGG
Organism: Caloenas nicobarica; assembly: GCF_036013445.1. Taxonomy (NCBI): domain Eukaryota; kingdom Metazoa; phylum Chordata; class Aves; order Columbiformes; family Columbidae; genus Caloenas; species Caloenas nicobarica. Next base: position 230,331 of record NW_027017727.1, on the reverse strand, counting down.
CTGCACTGGCAACAAATCCACACTGTCTTTTTGCAAAAAAGGGACTCTGTTAGGTTGCTTACTCCCCTATTTTGTAGGTACAGGGACTGATTTGGAGCCAGCACCCCAAAGGCTTCCTCCAAAGGGCTGCACATATGCGGCTGTGTCAGCCCCATGTCACAATGCCAGCACCCGGCAACGCAGTGGTCACCAGGCCCCACGCAGGATCCAGAGGAGCAGCCTCCCGTGTCCACTGCCAGAGCTGGCCCGGGGGCAGCCCCAGCACATCTGACAGGAAGCACTTGAGGAGCTGCTGGAATCACAGGCCAGGGGCTGAGGGAAGAAAACCTTGCATGAGGCTACTGGCGGTTCTCCGCTGCAAGAAAATCTGCTGGCAGGGCCACCTTCCAAGCTCGGCTCATGGATGCAAATCCTTTTCAACTGGATAGCAGTGGCAAGACCAAGGCAATTCCTTCTTGAGGAGCACTGCACAGCTCACCATCCTCATCTCCTACAGAGCAATGCTCAGGAGCCGTAAGAGATAGGATGTCGAGGGCTTGCAAGGGCTTGCAAGGGCTTGCAGTGCTTTGGAATACCCACTGGTGTCCTACACAGGGACAGCAAGGATTCTTGCCCACAAGGTCTATCAGCTCAGAGGCACTTGGGCACTCTGGCAAGTCCGCCAGATAGCTCCAGCTCAAGGGAGGATAGGGCTTGGGCAGCTCCTGGGAAGCATGAGCAGCCTGCGGGACAAGGAGCCAGGTCTGGCTCACATGCTCAGGGAACAGCCCATGGCCAGCACTGGGCTCAGCAAGGAACTTTTTCCCCTGGGGCACATTGGCACTGGTCCCCGGCGGTTTTTTGCCTTCCTCTGCAGTTCTCAGCACCGCCCCTTGCCACCATTTCTTTGGGCCATTTGGCCTGGGAGCCGGCTGCTCATGCTCCACCATGCTGGCAGCCGCAGCTGCCACTTCTCAGCTCTCCCTGCAGCTAACACAAGTGCCTGGCAGGGACCAGAGCGCTTCTCATGCATCCCTGCCCAAGAAGCACAGCAGCCAAACAAGTTGTGGAAGGCAAAAAGTCTGCTCGTCATCGCTACATGTCACGCTTTGGAAGAGATGCCACGGTACCACTCACCTCTTCTTCCTCTTCTTCCTCTTCTTCCTCTTCTTCTTCTTCTTCTTCTTCTTCTTCTTCTTCTTCCTCTTTTGTGCATGGTCAGTCCCACAAGTCCTTGTCAAGGTTCTCCCTCTGCAGGAACCGCGGACAGCTTGGCCTCTGTTCCTGCTGCTGCTCTCTGCAGCTCTGGGACTTGCCTTTGCCAGCCTGCAAGGGATCTTTTCTCAGGCTAAACTGAAGAATGCCTCAGCCTACTCCTGGCTACACTTGGGCTTGAGCTAATGCTTGTGAGCCTGGGTTCTGAAACAGAGTCACAAAGGGAAAAAAAATGACATGAAATAACATAACATGAATTAACATAAAATCAAGAAAATTAATAAATTAACAACAAAATGAAATAAAATTCATTGTGTTCTGTGTCCTTGACATTGATTTTGGAACTGAAAACCCTCTGTCCTTTCAGGCAAAGAGTCTCTTAGATATTGGACTGGCGGACAGGAGAGAAGAGGAGAGGAGAGGAGAGGAGAGGAGAGGAGAGGAGAGGAGAGGAGAGCAGTTCTGCTCTGTCAGGCCTGCAGTTCTGCGTGACAAGCCCTGAGCGAACCCTGAGGCCTCTATACATGATACTACAGGCAGTATTGCTACTGGAAGGAAGGCTGCACTGGCAACAAATCCACACTGTCTTTTTGCAAAAAAGGGACTCTGTTAGGTTGCTTACTCCCCTATTTTGTAGCTACACGGACTGATTTGGAGCCAGCACCCCAAAGGCTTCCTCCAAAGGGCTGCACATATGCGGCTGTGTCGCCCCCATGTCACAATGCCAGCACCCGGCAACGCAGTGGGCACCAGGCCCCACGCAGGATCCAGAGGAGCAGCCTCCCGTGTCCACTGCCAGAGCTGGCCCGGGGGCAGCCCCAGCACATCTGACAGGAAGCACTTGAGGAGCTGCTGGAATCACAGGCCAGGGGCTGAGGGAAGAAAACCTTGCATGAGGCTGCTGGAGGTTCTCCGCTGCAAGACAATCTGCTGGCAGGGCCACCTTCCAAGCTCGGCTCATGGATGCAAATCCTTTTCAACTGGATAGCAGTGGCAAGACCAAGGCAATTCCTTCTTGAGGAGCACTGCACAGCTCACCATCCTCATCTCCTACAGAGCAATGCTCAGGAGCCGTAAGAGATAGGATGTCGAGGGCTTGCAAGGGCTTGCAAGGGCTTGCAGTGCTTTGGAACACCCACTGGTGTCCTCCACAGGGACAGCAAGGATTCTTGCCCACAAGGTCTATCAGCTCAGAGGCACTTGGGCACTCTGGCAAGTCCGCCAGATAGCTCCAGCTCAAGGGAGGATAGGGCTTGGGCAGCTCCTGGGAAGCATGAGCAGCCTGTGGGACAAGGAGCCAGGTCTGGCTCACATGCTCAGGGAACAGCCCATGGCCAGCACTGGGCTCAGCAAGGAACTTTTTCCCCTGGGGCACATTGGCACTGGTCCCCGGCGGTTTTTTTCCTTCCTCTGCAGTTCTCAGCACCGCCCCTTGCCACCATTTCTTTGGGCCATTTGGCCTGGGAGCCGGCTGCTCGTGCTCCACCATGCTGGCAGCCGCAGCTGCCACTTCTCAGCTCTCCCTGCAGCTAACACAAGCGCCTGGCAGGGACCAGAGCCCTTCTCATGCATCCCTGCCCAAGAAGCACAGCAGCCAAACAAGTTGTGGAAGGCAAAAAGTCTGCTCGTCATCGCTACATGTCACGCTTTGGAAGAGATGCCACGGTACCACTCACCTCTTCTTCCTCTTCTTCCTCTTCTTCTTCTTCTTCTTCTTCTTCTTCTTCTTCTTCCTCTTTTGTGCATGGTCAGTCCCACAACTCCTTGTCAAGGTTCTCCCTCTGCAGGAACCGCGGACAGCTTGGCCTCTGTTCCTGCTGCTGCTCTCTGCAGCTCTGGGACTTGCCTTTGCCAGCCTGCAAGGGATCTTTTCTCATGCTAAACTGAAGAATGCCTCAGCCTACTCCTGGCTACACTTGGGCTTGAGCTAATGCTTGTGAGCCTGCGTTCTGAAACAGAGTCACAAAGGGAAAAAAAATGACATGAAATAACATAACATGAATTAACATAAAATCAAGAAAATTAATAAATTAACAACAAAATAAAATAAAATTCATTGTGTTATGTGTCCTTGACATTGATTTTGGAACTGAAAACCCTCTGTCCTTTCAGGCAAACAGTCTCTTAGATATTGGACTGGCGGAGAGGAGAGAAGAGGAGAGGAGAGGAGAGGAGAGGAGAGGACAGGAGAGGAGAGGACAGGAGAGGAGAGGACAGGAGAGGACAGGAGAGGAGAGGAGAGGAGAGGAGAGCAGTTCTGCTCTGTCAGGCCTGCAGTTCTGCGTGACAAGCCCTGAGCGAGCCCTGAGGCCTCCATACATGATACTACAGGCAGTATTGCTACTGGAAGGAAGGCTGCACTGGCAACAAATCCACACTGTCTTTTTGCAAAAAAGGGACTCTGTTAGGTTGCTTACTCCCCTATTTTGTAGGTACAGGGACTGATTTGGAGCCAGCACCCCAAAGGCTTCCTCCAAAGGGCTGCACATATGTGGCTGTGTCGCCCCCATGTCACAATGCCAGCACCCGGTAACGCAGTGGTCACCAGGCCCCATGCAGGATCCAGAGGAGCAGCCTCCCGTGTCCACTGCCAGAGCTGGCCCGGGGGCAGCCCCAGCACATCTGACAGGAAGCACTTGAGGAGCTGCTGGAATCACAGGCCAGGGGCTGAGGGAAGAAAACCTTGCATGAGGCTACTGGCGGTTCTCCGCTGCAAGACAATCTGCTGGCAGGGCCACCTTCCAAGCTCGGCTCATGGAGGCAAATCCTTTTCAACTGGATAGCAGTGGCAAGACCAAGGCAATTCCTTCTTGAGGAGCACTGCACAGCTCACCATCCTCATCTCCTACAGAGCAACGCTCAGGAGCCGTAAGAGATAGGATGTCGAGGGCTTGCAAGGGCTTGCAAGGGCTTGCAGTGCTTTGGAACACCCACTGGTGTCCTACACAGGGACAGCAAGGATTCTTGCCCACAAGGTCTATCAGCTCAGAGGCACTTGGGCACTCTGGCAAGTCCGCCAGATAGCTCCAGCTCAAGGGAGGATAGGGCTTGGGCAGCTCCTGGGAAGCATGAGCAGCCTGCGGGACAAGGAGCCAGGTCTGGCTCACATGCTCAGGGAACAGCCCATGGCCAGCACTGGGCTCAGCAAGGAACTTTTTCCCCTGGGGCACATTGGCACTGGTCCCCGGCGGTTTTTTGCCTTCCTCTGCACTTCTCAGCACCGCCCCTTGCCACCATTTCTTTGGGCCATTTGGCCTGGGAGCCGGCTGCTCATGCTCCACCATGCTGGCAGCCGCAGCTGCCACTTCTCAGCTCTCCCTGCAGCTAACACAAGCGCCTGGCAGGGACCAGAGCGCTTCTCATGCATCCCTGCCCAAGAAGCACAGCAGCCAAACAAGTTGTGGAAGGCAAAAAGTCTGCTCGTCATCGCTACATGTCACGCTTTGGAAGAGATGCCACGGTACCACTCACCTCTTCTTCCTCTTCTTCCTCTTCTTCCTCTTCTTCCTCTTCTTCTTCTTCTTCTTCTTCTTCTTCTTCCTCTTTTGTGCATGGTCAGTCCCACAACTCCTTGTCAAGGTTCTCCCTCTGCAGGAACCGCGGACAGCTTGGCCTCTGTTCCTGCTGCTGCTCTCTGCAGCTCTGGGACTTGCCTTTGCCAGCCTGCAAGGGATCTTTTCTCATGCTAAACTGAAGAATGCCTCAGCCTACTCCTGGCTACACTTGGGCTTGAGCTAATGCTTGTGAGCCTGGGTTCTGAAACAGAGTCACAAAGGGAAAAAAAATGACATGAAATAACATAACATGAATTAACATAAAATCAAGAAAATTAATAAATTAACAACAAAATGAAATAAAATTCATTGTGTTCTGTGTCCTTGACATTGATTTTGGAACTGAAAACCCTCTGTCCTTTCAGGCAAACAGTCTCTTAGATATTGGACTGGCGGACAGGAGAGAAGAGGAGAGGAGAGGAGAGGAGAGGACAGGAGAGGAGAGGAGAGGACAGGAGAGGAGAGGAGAGGAGAGGAGAGGAGAGGAGAGGAGAGGAGAGCAGTTCTGCTCTGTCAGGCCTGCAGTTCTGCGTGACAAGCCCTGAGCGAGCCCTGAGGCCTCCATACATGATACTACAGGCAGTATTGCTACTGGAAGGAAGGCTGCACTGGCAACAAATCCACACTGTCTTTTTGCAAAAAAGGGACTCTGTTAGGTTGCTTACTCCCCTATTTTGTAGGTACAGGGACTGATTTGGAGCCAGCACCCCAAAGGCTTCCTCCAAAGGGCTGCACATATGCGGCTGTGTCACCCCCATGTCACAATGCCAGCACCCGGCAACGCAGTGGTCACCAGGCCCCACGCAGGATCCAGAGGAGCAGCCTCCCGTGTCCACTGCCAGAGCTGGCCCTGGGGCAGCCCCAGCACATCTGACAGGAAGCACTTGAGGAGCTGCTGGAATCACAGGCCAGGGGCTGAGGGAAGAAAACCTTGCATGAGGCTGCTGGCGGTTCTCCGCTGCAAGAAAATCTGCTGGCAGGGCCACCTTCCAAGCTCGGCTCATGGATGCAAATCCTTTTCAACTGGATAGCAGTGGCAAGACCAAGGCAATTCCTTCTTGAGGAGCACTGCACAGCTCACCATCCTCATCTCCTACACAGCAACGCTCAGGAGCCGTAAGAGATAGGATGTCGAGGGCTTGCAAGGGCTTGCAAGGGCTTGCAGTGCTTTGGAACACCCACTGGTGTCCTACACAGGGACAGCAAGGATTCTTGCCCACAAGGTCTATCAGCTCAGAGGCACTTGGGCACTCTGGCAAGTCCGCCAGATAGCTCCAGCTCAAGGGAGGATAGGGCTTGGGCAGCTCCTGGGAAGCATGAGCAGCCTGTGGGACAAGGAGCCAGGTCTGGCTCACATGCTCAGGGAACAGCCCATGGCCAGCACTGGGCTCAGCAAGGAACTTTTTCCCCTGGGGCACATTGGCACTGGTCCCCGGCGGTTTTTTGCCTTCCTCTGCAGTTCTCAGCATGGCCCCTTGCCACCATTTCTTTGGGCCATTTGGCCTGGGAGCCGGCTGCTCATGCTCCACCATGCTGGCAGCCGCAGCTGCCACTTCTCAGCTCTCCCTGCAGCTAACACAAGCGCCTGGCAGGGACCAGAGCGCTTCTCATGCATCCCTGCCCAAGAAGCACAGCAGCCAAACAAGTTGTGGAAGGCAAAAAGTCTGCTCGTCATCGCTACATGTCACGCTTTGGAAGAGATGCCACGGTACCACTCACCTCTTCTTCCTCTTCTTCCTCTTCCTCTTCTTCTTCTTCTTCTTCTCCTTCTTCTTCCTCTTTTGTGCATGGTCAGTCCCACAACTCCTTGTCAAGGTTCTCCCTCTGCAGGAACCGCGGACAGCTTGGCCTCTATTCCTGCTGCTGCTCTCTGCAGCTCTGGGACTTGCCTTTGCCAGCCTGCAAGGGATCTTTTCTCATGCTAAACTGAAGAATGCCTCAGCCTACTCCTGGCTACACTTGGGCTTGAGCTAATGCTTGTGAGCCTGGGTTCTGAAACAGAGTCACAAAGGGAAAAAAAATGACATGAAATAACATAACATGAATTAACATAAAATCAAGAAAATTAATAAATTAACAACAAAATGAAATAAAATTCATTGTGTTCTGTGTCCTTGACATTGATTTTGGAACTGAAAACCCTCTGTCCTTTCAGGCAAACAGTCTCTTAGATATTGGACTGGCGGACAGGAGAGAAGAGGAGAGGAGAGGAGAGGAGAGGACAGGAGAGGAGAGGAGAGGAGAGCAGTTCTGCTCTGTCAGGCCTGCAGTTCTGCGTGACAAGCCCTGAGCGAACCCTGAGGCCTCTATACATGATACTACAGGCAGTATTGCTACTGGAAGGAAGGCTGCACTGGCAACAAATCCACACTGTCTTTTTGCAAAAAAGGGACTCTGTTAGGTTGCTTACTCCCCTATTTTGTAGGTACAGGGACTGATTTGGAGCCAGCACCCCAAAGGCTTCCTCCAAAGGGCTGCACATATGCGGCTGTGTCGCCCCCATGTCACAATGCCAGCACCCGGCAACGCAGTGGGCACCAGGCCCCACGCAGGATCCAGAGGAGCCGCCTCCCGTGTCCACTGCCAGAGCTGGCCCGGGGGCAGCCCCAGCACATCTGACAGGAAGCACTTGAGGAGCTGCTGGAATCACAGGCCAGGGGCTGAGGGAAGAAAACCTTGCATGAGGCTGCTGGAGGTTCTCCGCTGCAAGACAATCTGCTGGCAGGGCCACCTTCCAAGCTCGGCTCATGGATGCAAATCCTTTTCAACTGGATAGCAGTGGCAAGACCAAGGCAATTCCTTCTTGAGGAGCACTGCACAGCTCACCATCCTCATCTCCTACAGAGCAATGCTCAGGAGCCGTAAGAGATAGGATGTCGAGGGCTTGCAAGGGCTTGCAAGGGCTTGCAGTGCTTTGGAACACCCACTGGTGTCCTCCACAGGGACAGCAAGGATTCTTGCCCACAAGGTCTATCAGCTCAGAGGCACTTGGGCACTCTGGCAAGTCCGCCAGATAGCTCCAGCTCAAGGGAGGATAGGGCTTGGGCAGCTCCTGGGAAGCATGAGCAGCCTGTGGGACAAGGAGCCAGGTCTGGCTCACATGCTCAGGGAACAGCCCATGGCCAGCACTGGGCTCAGCAAGGAACTTTTTCCCCTGGGGCACATTGGCACTGGTCCCCGGCGGTTTTTTGCCTTCCTCTGCAGTTCTCAGCACCGCCCCTTGCCACCATTTCTTTGGGCCATTTGGCCTGGGAGCCGGCTGCTCGTGCTCCACCATGCTGGCAGCCGCAGCTGCCACTTCTCAGCTCTCCCTGCAGCTAACACAAGCGCCTGGCAGGGACCAGAGCCCTTCTCATGCATCCCTGCCCAAGAAGCACAGCAGCCAAACAAGTTGTGGAAGGCAAAAAGTCTGCTCGTCATCGCTACATGTCACGCTTTGGAAGAGATGCCACGGTACCACTCACCTCTTCTTCCTCTTCTTCCTCTTCCTCTTCTTCCTCTTCTTCTTCTTCTTCTTCTTCTTCTTCTTCCTCTTTTGTGCATGGTCAGTCCCACAACTCCTTGTCAAGGTTCTCCCTCTGTAGGAACCGCGGACAGCTTGGCCTCTGTTCCTGCTGCTGCTCTCTGCAGCTCTGGGACTTGCCTTTGCCAGCCTGCAAGGGATCTTTTCTCATGCTAAACTGAAGAATGCCTCAGCCTACTCCTGGCTACACTTGGGCTTGAGCTAATGCTTGTGAGCCTGCGTTCTGAAACAGAGTCACAAAGGGAAAAAAAATGACATGAAATAACATAACATGAATTAACATAAAATCAAGAAAATTAATAAATTAACAACAAAATAAAATAAAATTCATTGTGTTATGTGTCCTTGACATTGATTTTGGAACTGAAAACCCTCTGTCCTTTCAGGCAAACAGTCTCTTAGATATTGGACTGGCGGAGAGGAGAGAAGAGGAGAGGAGAGGAGAGGAGAGGAGAGGACAGGAGAGGAGAGGACAGGAGAGGAGAGGACAGGAGAGGACAGGAGAGGAGAGGAGAGGAGAGGAGAGCAGTTCTGCTCTGTCAGGCCTGCAGTTCTGCGTGACAAGCCCTGAGCGAGCCCTGAGGCCTCCATACATGATACTACAGGCAGTATTGCTACTGGAAGGAAGGCTGCACTGGCAACAAATCCACACTGTCTTTTTGCAAAAAAGGGACTCTGTTAGGTTGCTTACTCCCCTATTTTGTAGGTACAGGGACTGATTTGGAGCCAGCACCCCAAAGGCTTCCTCCAAAGGGCTGCACATATGTGGCTGTGTCGCCCCCATGTCACAATGCCAGCACCCGGTAACGCAGTGGTCACCAGGCCCCATGCAGGATCCAGAGGAGCAGCCTCCCGTGTCCACTGCCAGAGCTGGCCCGGGGGCAGCCCCAGCACATCTGACAGGAAGCACTTGAGGAGCTGCTGGAATCACAGGCCAGGGGCTGAGGGAAGAAAACCTTGCATGAGGCTACTGGCGGTTCTCCGCTGCAAGACAATCTGCTGGCAGGGCCACCTTCCAAGCTCGGCTCATGGAGGCAAATCCTTTTCAACTGGATAGCAGTGGCAAGACCAAGGCAATTCCTTCTTGAGGAGCACTGCACAGCTCACCATCCTCATCTCCTACAGAGCAACGCTCAGGAGCCGTAAGAGATAGGATGTCGAGGGCTTGCAAGGGCTTGCAAGGGCTTGCAGTGCTTTGGAACACCCACTGGTGTCCTACACAGGGACAGCAAGGATTCTTGCCCACAAGGTCTATCAGCTCAGAGGCACTTGGGCACTCTGGCAAGTCCGCCAGATAGCTCCAGCTCAAGGGAGGATAGGGCTTGGGCAGCTCCTGGGAAGCATGAGCAGCCTGCGGGACAAGGAGCCAGGTCTGGCTCACATGCTCAGGGAACAGCCCATGGCCAGCACTGGGCTCAGCAAGGAACTTTTTCCCCTGGGGCACATTGGCACTGGTCCCCGGCGGTTTTTTGCCTTCCTCTGCACTTCTCAGCACGGCCCCTTGCCACCATTTCTTTGGGCCATTTGGCCTGGGAGCCGGCTGCTCATGCTCCACCATGCTGGCAGCCGCAGCTGCCACTTCTCAGCTCTCCCTGCAGCTAACACAAGCGCCTGGCAGGGACCAGAGCGCTTCTCATGCATCCCTGGCCAAGAAGCACAGCAGCCAAACAAGTTGTGGAAGGCAAAAAGTCTGCTCGTCATCGCTACATGTCACGCTTTGGAAGAGATGCCACGGTACCACTCACCTCTTCTTCCTCTTCTTCCTCTTCCTCTTCTTCCTCTTCTTCTTCTTCTTCTTCTTCTTCTTCTTCCTCTTTTGTGCATGGTCAGTCCCACAACTCCTTGTCAAGGTTCTCCCTCTGCAGGAACCGCGGACAGCTTGGCCTCTGTTCCTGCTGCTGCTCTCTGCAGCTCTGGGACTTGCCTTTGCCAGCCTGCAAGGGATCTTTTCTCATGCTAAACTGAAGAATGCCTCAGCCTACTCCTGGCTACACTTGGGCTTGAGCTAATGCTTGTGAGCCTGGGTTCTGAAACAGAGTCACAAAGGGAAAAAAAATGACATGAAATAACATAACATGAATTAACATAAAATCAAGAAAATTAATAAATTAACAACAAAATGAAATAAAATTCATTGTGTTCTGTGTCCTTGACATTGATTTTGGAACTGAAAACCCTCTGTCCTTTCAGGCAAACAGTCTCTTAGATATTGGACTGGCGGACAGGAGAGAAGAGGAGAGGAGAGGAGAGGAGAGGACAGGAGAGGAGAGGAGAGGACAGGAGAGGAGAGGAGAGGAGAGGAGAGGAGAGGAGAGGAGAGGAGAGGAGAGCAGTTCTGCTCTGTCAGGCCTGCAGTTCTGCGTGACAAGCCCTGAGCGAGCCCTGAGGCCTCCATACATGATACTACAGGCAGTATTGCTACTGGAAGGAAGGCTGCACTGGCAACAAATCCACACTGTCTTTTTGCAAAAAAGGGACTCTGTTAGGTTGCTTACTCCCCTATTTTGTAGGTACAGGGACTGATTTGGAGCCAGCACCCCAAAGGCTTCCTCCAAAGGGCTGCACATATGCGGCTGTGTCACCCCCATGTCACAATGCCAGCACCCGGCAACGCAGTGGTCACCAGGCCCCACGCAGGATCCAGAGGAGCAGCCTCCCGTGTCCACTGCCAGAGCTGGCCCGGGGGCAGCCCCAGCACATCTGACAGGAAGCACTTGAGGAGCTGCTGGAATCACAGGCCAGGGGCTGAGGGAAGAAAACCTTGCATGAGGCTGCTGGCGGTTCTCCGCTGCAAGAAAATCTGCTGGCAGGGCCACCTTCCAAGCTCGGCTCATGGATGCAAATCCTTTTCAACTGGATAGCAGTGGCAAGACCAAGGCAATTCCTTCTTGAGGAGCACTGCACAGCTCACCATCCTCATCTCCTACAGAGCAACGCTCAGGAGCCGTAAGAGATAGGATGTCGAGGGCTTGCAAGGGCTTGCAAGGGCTTGCAGTGCTTTGGAACACCCACTGGTGTCCTACACAGGGACAGCAAGGATTCTTGCCCACAAGGTCTATCAGCTCAGAGGCACTTGGGCACTCTGGCAAGTCCGCCAGATAGCTCCAGCTCAAGGGAGGATAGGGCTTGGGCAGCTCCTGGGAAGCATGAGCAGCCTGTGGGACAAGGAGCCAGGTCTGGCTCACATGCTCAGGGAACAGCCCATGGCCAGCACTGGGCTCAGCAAGGAACTTTTTCCCCTGGGGCACATTGGCACTGGTCCCCGGCGGTTTTTTGCCTTCCTCTGCAGTTCTCAGCATGGCCCCTTGCCACCATTTCTTTGGGCCATTTGGCCTGGGAGCCGGCTGCTCATGCTCCACCATGCTGGCAGCCGCAGCTGCCACTTCTCAGCTCTCCCTGCAGCTAACACAAGCGCCTGGCAGGGACCAGAGCCCTTCTCATGCATCCCTGGCCAAGAAGCACAGCAGCCAAACAAGTTGTGGAAGGCAAAAAGTCTGCTCGTCATCGCTACATGTCACGCTTTGGAAGAGATGCCACGGTACCACTCACCTCTTCTTCCTCTTCTTCCTCTTCTTCTTCTTCTTCTTCTCCTTCTTCTTCCTCTTTTGTGCATGGTCAGTCCCACAACTCCTTGTCAAGGTTCTCCCTCTGCAGGAACCGCGGACAGCTTGGCCTCTATTCCTGCTGCTGCTCTCTGCAGCTCTGGGACTTGCCTTTGCCAGCCTGCAAGGGATCTTTTCTCATGCTAAACTGAAGAATGCCTCAGCCTACTCCTGGCTACACTTGGGCTTGAGCTAATGCTTGTGAGCCTGGGTTCTGAAACAGAGTCACAAAGGGAAAAAAAATGACATGAAATAACATAACATGAATTAACATAAAATCAAGAAAATTAATAAATTAACAACAAAATGAAATAAAATTCATTGTGTTCTGTGTCCTTGACATTGATTTTGGAACTGAAAACCCTCTGTCCTTTCAGGCAAAGAGTCTCTTAGATATTGGACTGGCGGACAGGAGAGAAGAGGAGAGGAGAGGAGAGGAGAGGACAGGAGAGGAGAGGAGAGGAGAGCAGTTCTGCTCTGTCAGGCCTGCAGTTCTGCGTGACAAGCCCTGAGCGAACCCTGAGGCCTCTATACATGATACTACAGGCAGTATTGCTACTGGAAGGAAGGCTGCACTGGCAACAAATCCACACTGTCTTTTTGCAAAAAAGGGACTCTGTTAGGTTGCTTACTCCCCTATTTTGTAGGTACAGGGACTGATTTGGAGCCAGCACCCCAAAGGCTTCCTCCAAAGGGCTGCACATATGCGGCTGTGTCGCCCCCATGTCACAATGCCAGCACCCGGCAACGCAGTGGGCACCAGGCCCCACGCAGGATCCAGAGGAGCCGCCTCCCGTGTCCACTGCCAGAGCTGGCCCGGGGGCAGCCCCAGCACATCTGACAGGAAGCACTTGAGGAGCTGCTGGAATCACAGGCCAGGGGCTGAGGGAAGAAAACCTTGCATGAGGCTGCTGGAGGTTCTCCGCTGCAAGACAATCTGCTGGCAGGGCCACCTTCCAAGCTCGGCTCATGGATGCAAATCCTTTTCAACTGGATAGCAGTGGCAAGACCAAGGCAATTCCTTCTTGAGGAGCACTGCACAGCTCACCATCCTCATCTCCTACAGAGCAATGCTCAGGAGCCGTAAGAGATAGGATGTCGAGGGCTTGCAAGGGCTTGCAAGGGCTTGCAGTGCTTTGGAACACCCACTGGTGTCCTCCACAGGGACAGCAAGGATTCTTGCCCACAAGGTCTATCAGCTCAGAGGCACTTGGGCACTCTGGCAAGTCCGCCAGATAGCTCCAGCTCAAGGGAGGATAGGGCTTGGGCAGCTCCTGGGAAGCATGAGCAGCCTGTGGGACAAGGAGCCAGGTCTGGCTCACATGCTCAGGGAACAGCCCATGGCCAGCACTGGGCTCAGCAAGGAACTTTTTCCCCTGGGGCACATTGGCACTGGTCCCCGGCGGTTTTTTGCCTTCCTCTGCAGTTCTCAGCACCGCCCCTTGCCACCATTTCTTTGGGCCATTTGGCCTGGGAGCCGGCTGCTCGTGCTCCACCATGCTGGCAGCCGCAGCTGCCACTTCTCAGCTCTCCCTGCAGCTAACACAAGCGCCTGGCAGGGACCAGAGCCCTTCTCATGCATCCCTGCCCAAGAAGCACAGCAGCCAAACAAGTTGTGGAAGGCAAAAAGTCTGCTCGTCATCGCTACATGTCACGCTTTGGAAGAGATGCCACGGTACCACTCACCTCTTCTTCCTCTTCTTCCTCTTCTTCTTCTTCTTCTTCTTCTTCTTCTTCTTCTTCTTCTTCCTCTTTTGTGCATGGTCAGTCCCACAACTCCTTGTCAAGGTTCTCCCTCTGCAGGAACCGCGGACAGCTTGGCCTCTGTTCCTGCTGCTGCTCTCTGCAGCTCTGGGACTTGCCTTTGCCAGCCTGCAAGGGATCTTTTCTCATGCTAAACTGAAGAATGCCTCAGCCTACTCCTGGCTACACTTGGGCTTGAGCTAATGCTTGTGAGCCTGCGTTCTGAAACAGAGTCACAAAGGGAAAAAAAATGACATGAAATAACATAACATGAATTAACATAAAATCAAGAAAATTAATAAATTAACAACAAAATAAAATAAAATTCATTGTGTTATGTGTCCTTGACATTGATTTTGGAACTGAAAACCCTCTGTCCTTTCAGGCAAACAGTCTCTTAGATATTGGACTGGCGGAGAGGAGAGAAGAGGAGAGGAGAGGAGAGGAGAGGACAGGAGAGGAGAGGACAGGAGAGGAGAGGACAGGAGAGGACAGGAGAGGAGAGGAGAGGAGAGGAGAGCAGTTCTGCTCTGTCAGGCCTGCAGTTCTGCGTGACAAGCCCTGAGCGAGCCCTGAGGCCTCCATACATGATACTACAGGCAGTATTGCTACTGGAAGGAAGGCTGCACTGGCAACAAATCCACACTGTCTTTTTGCAAAAAAGGGACTCTGTTAGGTTGCTTACTCCCCTATTTTGTAGGTACAGGGACTGATTTGGAGCCAGCACCCCAAAGGCTTCCTCCAAAGGGCTGCACATATGTGGCTGTGTCGCCCCCATGTCACAATGCCAGCACCCGGTAACGCAGTGGTCACCAGGCCCCATGCAGGATCCAGAGGAGCAGCCTCCCGTGTCCACTGCCAGAGCTGGCCCGGGGGCAGCCCCAGCACATCTGACAGGAAGCACTTGAGGAGCTGCTGGAATCACAGGCCAGGGGCTGAGGGAAGAAAACCTTGCATGAGGCTACTGGCGGTTCTCCGCTGCAAGACAATCCGCTGGCAGGGCCACCTTCCAAGCTCGGCTCATGGAGGCAAATCCTTTTCAACTGGATAGCAGTGGCAAGACCAAGGCAATTCCTTCTTGAGGAGCACTGCACAGCTCACCATCCTCATCTCCTACAGAGCAACGCTCAGGAGCCGTAAGAGATAGGATGTCGAGGGCTTGCAAGGGCTTGCAAGGGCTTGCAGTGCTTTGGAACACCCACTGGTGTCCTCCACAGGGACAGCAAGGATTCTTGCCCACAAGGTCTATCAGCTCAGAGGCACTTGGGCACTCTGGCAAGTCCGCCAGATAGCTCCAGCTCAAGGGAGGATAGGGCTTGGGCAGCTCCTGGGAAGCATGAGCAGCCTGCGGGACAAGGAGCCAGGTCTGGCTCACATGCTCAGGGAACAGCCCATGGCCAGCACTGGGCTCAGCAAGGAACTTTTTCCCCTGGGGCACATTGGCACTGGTCCCCGGCGGTTTTTTGCCTTCCTCTGCAGTTCTCAGCATCGCCCCTTGCCACCATTTCTTTGGGCCATTTGGCCTGGGAGCCGGCTGCTCATGCTCCACCATGCTGGCAGCCGCAGCTGCCACTTCTCAGCTCTCCCTGCAGCTAACACAAGCGCCTGGCAGGGACCAGAGCGCTTCTCATGCATCCCTGGCCAAGAAGCACAGCAGCCAAACAAGTTGTGGAAGGCAAAAAGTCTGCTCGTCATCGCTACATGTCACGCTTTGGAAGAGATGCCACGGTGCCACTCACCTCTTCTTCCTCTTCTTCCTCTTCTTCCTCTTCTTCTTCTTCTTCTTCTTCTTCTTCTTCTTCTTCCTCTTTTGTGCATGGTCAGTCCCACAACTCCTTGTCAAGGTTCTCCCTCTGCAGGAACCGCGGACAGCTTGGCCTCTGTTCCTGCTGCTGCTCTCTGCAGCTCTGGGACTTGCCTTTGCCAGCCTGCAAGGGATCTTTTCTCATGCTAAACTGAAGAATGCCTCAGCCTACTCCTGGCTACACTTGGGCTTGAGCTAATGCTTGTGAGCCTGGGTTCTGAAACAGAGTCACAAAGGGAAAAAAAATGACATGAAATAACATAACATGAATTAACATAAAATCAAGAAAATTAATAAATTAACAACAAAATAAAATAAAATTCATTGTGTTCTGTGTCCTTGACATTGATTTTGGAACTGAAAACCCTCTGTCCTTTCAGGCAAACAGTCTCTTAGATATTGGACTGGCGGAGAGGAGAGAAGAGGAGAGGAGAGGAGAGGAGAGGAGAGGAGAGGAGAGGAGAGGAGAGGAGAGGAGAGGAGAGGACAGGAGAGGACAGGAGAGGAGAGGAGAGGAGAGGACAGGAGAGGAGAGGAGAGGAGAGGACAGGAGAGGAGAGGAGAGGAGAGGACAGGAGAGGAGAGCAGTTCTGCTCTGTCAGGCCTGCAGTTCTGCGTGACAAGCCCTGAGCGAGCCCTGAGGCCTCCATACATGATACTACAGGCAGTATTGCTAC
Source organism: Caloenas nicobarica (assembly GCF_036013445.1). Classification (NCBI taxonomy): domain Eukaryota; kingdom Metazoa; phylum Chordata; class Aves; order Columbiformes; family Columbidae; genus Caloenas; species Caloenas nicobarica. The sequence goes on along the minus strand of NW_027017727.1, from coordinate 214,234 downwards.
TGGAAGGAAGGCTGCACTCGCAACAAATCCACACTGTCTTTTTGCAAAAAAGGGACTCTGTTAGGTTGCTTACTCCCCTATTTTGTAGCTACAGGGACTGATTTGGAGCCAGCACCCCAAAGGCTTCCTCCAAAGGGCTGCACATATGCGGCTGTGTCGCCCCCATGTCACAATGCCAGCACCCGGCAACGCAGTGGTCACCAGGCCCCACGCAGGATCCAGAGGAGCAGCCTCCCGTGTCCACTGCCAGAGCTGGCCCGGGGGCAGCCCCAGCACATCTGACAGGAAGCACTTGAGGAGCTGCTGGAATCACAGGCCAGGGGCTGAGGGAAGAAAACCTTGCATGAGGCTGCTGGAGGTTCTCCGCTGCAAGACAATCTGCTGGCAGGGCCACCTTCCAAGCTCGGCTCATGGAGGCAAATCCTTTTCAACTGGATAGCAGTGGCAAGACCAAGGCAATTCCTTCTTGAGGAGCACTGCACAGCTCACCATCCTCATCTCCTACAGAGCAACGCTCAGGAGCCGTAAGAGATAGGATGTCGAGGGCTTGCAAGGGCTTGCAAGGGCTTGCAGTGCTTTGGAACACCCACTGGTGTCCTCCACAGGGACAGCAAGGATTCTTGCCCACAAGGTCTATCAGCTCAGAGGCACTTGGGCACTCTGGCAAGTCCGCCAGATAGCTCCAGCTCAAGGGAGGATAGGGCTTGGGCAGCTCCTGGGAAGCATGAGCAGCCTGCGGGACAAGGAGCCAGGTCTGGCTCACATGCTCAGGGAACAGCCCATGGCCAGCACTGGGCTCAGCAAGGAACTTTTTCCCCTGGGGCACATTGGCACTGGTCCCCGGCGGTTTTTTGCCTTCCTCTGCACTTCTCAGCACCGCCCCTTGCCACCATTTCTTTGGGCCATTTGGCCTGGGAGCCGGCTGCTCATGCTCCACCATGCTGGCAGCCGCAGCTGCCACTTCTCAGCTCTCCCTGCAGCTAACACAAGCGCCTGGCAGGGACCAGAGCGCTTCTCATGCATCCCTGCCCAAGAAGCACAGCAGCCAAACAAGTTGTGGAAGGCAAAAAGTCTGCTCGTCATCGCTACATGTCACGCTTTGGAAGAGATGCCACGGTACCACTCACCTCTTCTTCCTCTTCTTCCTCTTCTTCTTCTTCTTCTTCTTCTTCTTCTTCTTCTTCTTCTTCTTCCTCTTTTGTGCATGGTCAGTCCCACAACTCCTTGTCAAGGTTCTCCCTCTGCAGGAAGCGCGGACAGCTTGGCCTCTGTTCCTGCTGCTGCTCTCTGCAGCTCTGGGACTTGCCTTTGCCAGCCTGCAAGGGATCTTTTCTCATGCTAAACTGAAGAATGCCTCAGCCTACTCCTGGCTACACTTGGGCTTGAGCTAATGCTTGTGAGCCTGGGTTCTGAAACAGAGTCACAAAGGGAAAAAAAATGACATGAAATAACATAACATGAATTAACATAAAATCAAGAAAATTAATAAATTAACAACAAAATAAAATAAAATTCATTGTGTTATGTGTCCTTGACATTGATTTTGGAACTGAAACCCCTCTGTCCTTTCAGGCAAACAGTCTCTTAGATATTGGACTGGCGGACAGGAGAGAAGAGGAGAGGAGAGGAGAGGAGAGGAGAGGACAGGAGAGGAGAGGACAGGAGAGGAGAGGACAGGAGAGGACAGGAGAGGAGAGGAGAGGAGAGGAGAGGAGAGCAGTTCTGCTCTGTCAGGCCTGCAGTTCTGCGTGACAAGCCCTGAGCGAGCCCTGAGGCCTCCATACATGATACTACAGGCAGTATTGCTACTGGAAGGAAGGCTGCACTGGCAACAAATCCACACTGTCTTTTTGCAAAAAAGGGACTCTGTTAGGTTGCTTACTCCCCTATTTTGTAGGTACAGGGACTGATTTGGAGCCAGCACCCCAAAGGCTTCCTCCAAAGGGCTGCACATATGCGGCTGTGTCGCCCCCATGTCACAATGCCAGCACCCGGCAACGCAGTGGGCACCAGGCCCCACGCAGGATCCAGAGGAGCAGCCTCCCGTGTCCACTGCCAGAGCTGGCCCGGGGGCAGCCCCAGCACATCTGACAGGAAGCACTTGAGGAGCTGCTGGAATCACAGGCCAGGGGCTGAGGGAAGAAAACCTTGCATGAGGCTGCTGGAGGTTCTCCGCTGCAAGACAATCCGCTGGCAGGGCCACCTTCCAAGCTCGGCTCATGGAGGCAAATCCTTTTCAACTGGATAGCAGTGGCAAGACCAAGGCAATTCCTTCTTGAGGAGCACTGCACAGCTCACCATCCTCATCTCCTACACAGCAACACTCAGGAGCCGTAAGAGATAGGATGTCGAGGGCTTGCAAGGGCTTGCAAGGGCTTGCAGTGCTTTGGAACACCCACTGGTGTCCTCCACAGGGACAGCAAGGATTCTTGCCCACAAGGTCTATCAGCTCAGAGGCACTTGGGCACTCTGCCAAGTCCGCCAGATAGCTCCAGCTCAAGGGAGGATAGGGCTTGGGCAGCTCCTGGGAAGCATGAGCAGCCTGTGGGACAAGGAGCCAGGTCTGGCTCACATGCTCAGGGAACAGCCCATGGCCAGCACTGGGCTCAGCAAGGAACTTTTTCCCCTGGGGCACATTGGCACTGGTCCCCGGCGGTTTTTTGCCTTCCTCTGCAGTTCTCAGCACGGCCCCTTGCCACCATTTCTTTGGGCCATTTGGCCTGGGAGCCGGCTGCTCATGCTCCACCATGCTGGCAGCCGCAGCTGCCACTTCTCAGCTCTCCCTGCAGCTAACACAAGCGCCTGGCAGGGACCAGAGCGCTTCTCATGCATCCCTGGCCAAGAAGCACAGCAGCCAAACAAGTTGTGGAAGGCAAAAAGTCTGCTCGTCATCGCTACATGTCACGCTTTGGAAGAGATGCCACGGTGCCACTCACCTCTTCTTCCTCTTCTTCCTCTTCTTCCTCTTCTTCTTCTTCTTCTTCTTCTTCTTCTTCTTCTTCCTCTTTTGTGCATGGTCAGTCCCACAACTCCTTGTCAAGGTTCTCCCTCTGCAGGAAGCGCGGACAGCTTGGCCTCTGTTCCTGCTGCTGCTCTCTGCAGCTCTGGGACTTGCCTTTGCCAGCCTGCAAGGGATCTTTTCTCATGCTAAACTGAAGAATGCCTCAGCCTACTCCTGGCTACACTTGGGCTTGAGCTAATGCTTGTGAGCCTGGGTTCTGAAACAGAGTCACAAAGGGAAAAAAAATGACATGAAATAACATAACATGAATTAACATAAAATCAAGAAAATTAATAAATTAACAACAAAATAAAATAAAATTCATTGTGTTATGTGTCCTTGACATTGATTTTGGAACTGAAAACCCTCTGTCCTTTCAGGCAAACAGTCTCTTAGATATTGGACTGGCGGAGAGGAGAGAAGAGGAGAGGAGAGGAGAGGAGAGGAGAGGAGAGGAGAGGAGAGGAGAGGAGAGGAGAGGAGAGGAGAGGACAGGAGAGGACAGGAGAGGAGAGGAGAGGAGAGGAGAGGAGAGGAGAGGAGAGGAGAGGACAGGAGAGGAGAGGAGAGGAGAGGACAGGAGAGGAGAGCAGTTCTGCTCTGTCAGGCCTGCAGTTCTGCGTGACAAGCCCTGAGCGAGCCCTGAGGCCTCCATACATGATACTACAGGCAGTATTGCTACTGGAAGGAAGGCTGCACTGGCAACAAATCCACACTGTCTTTTTGCAAAAAAGGGACTCTGTTAGGTTGCTTACTCCCCTATTTTGTAGCTACAGGGACTGATTTGGAGCCAGCACCCCAAAGGCTTCCTCCAAAGGGCTGCACATATGCGGCTGTGTCGCCCCCATGTCACAATGCCAGCACCCGGCAACGCAGTGGTCACCAGGCCCCACGCAGGATCCAGAGGAGCAGCCTCCCGTGTCCACTGCCAGAGCTGGCCCGGGGGCAGCCCCAGCACATCTGACAGGAAGCACTTGAGGAGCTGCTGGAATCACAGGCCAGGGGCTGAGGGAAGAAAACCTTGCATGAGGCTGCTGGAGGTTCTCCGCTGCAAGACAATCTGCTGGCAGGGCCACCTTCCAAGCTCGGCTCATGGAGGCAAATCCTTTTCAACTGGATAGCAGTGGCAAGACCAAGGCAATTCCTTCTTGAGGAGCACTGCACAGCTCACCATCCTCATCTCCTACAGAGCAACGCTCAGGAGCCGTAAGAGATAGGATGTCGAGGGCTTGCAAGGGCTTGCAAGGGCTTGCAGTGCTTTGGAACACCCACTGGTGTCCTCCACAGGGACAGCAAGGATTCTTGCCCACAAGGTCTATCAGCTCAGAGGCACTTGGGCACTCTGGCAAGTCCGCCAGATAGCTCCAGCTCAAGGGAGGATAGGGCTTGGGCAGCTCCTGGGAAGCATGAGCAGCCTGTGGGACAAGGAGCCAGGTCTGGCTCACATGCTCAGGGAACAGCCCATGGCCAGCACTGGGCTCAGCAAGGAACTTTTTCCCCTGGGGCACATTGGCACTGGTCCCCGGCGGTTTTTTGCCTTCCTCTGCAGTTCTCAGCACGGCCCCTTGCCACCATTTCTTTGGGCCATTTGGCCTGGGAGCCGGCTGCTCATGCTCCACCATGCTGGCAGCCGCAGCTGCCACTTCTCAGCTCTCCCTGCAGCTAACACAAGCGCCTGGCAGGGACCAGAGCGCTTCTCATGCATCCCTGCCCAAGAAGCACAGCAGCCAAACAAGTTGTGGAAGGCAAAAAGTCTGCTCGTCATCGCTACATGTCACGCTTTGGAAGAGATGCCACGGTGCCACTCACCACTTCTTCCTCTTCTTCCTCTTCTTCCTCTTCTTCCTCTTCTTCTTCTTCTTCTTCTTCTTCTTCCTCTTTTGTGCATGGTCAGTCCCACAACTCCTTGTCAAGGTTCTCCCTCTGCAGGAACCGCGGACAGCTTGGCCTCTGTTCCTGCTGCTGCTCTCTGCAGCTCTGGGACTTGCCTTTGCCAGCCTGCAAGGGATCTTTTCTCAGGATAAACTGAAGAATGCCTCAGCCTACTCCTGGCTACACTTGGGCTTGAGCTAATGCTTGTGAGCCTGGGTTCTGAAACAGAGTCACAAAGGGAAAAAAAATGACATGAAATAACATAACATGAATTAACATAAAATCAAGAAAATTAATAAATTAACAACAAAATAAAATAAAATTCATTGTGTTATGTGTCCTTGACATTGATTTTGGAACTGAAAACCCTCTGTCCTTTCAGGCAAACAGTCTCTTAGATATTGGACTGGCGGAGAGGAGAGAAGAGGAGAGGAGAGGAGAGGAGAGGAGAGGAGAGGAGAGGAGAGGAGAGGACAGGAGAGGACAGGAGAGGACAGGAGAGGAGAGGACAGGAGAGGACAGGAGAGGAGAGGAGAGGAGAGGAGAGGACAGGAGAGGACAGGACAGGAGAGGACAGGAGAGGAGAGGAGAGGAGAGGACAGGAGGGGAGAGCAGTTCTGCTCTGTCAGGCCTGCAGTTCTGCGTGACAAGCCCTGAGCGAGCCCTGAGGCCTCCATACATGATACTACAGGCAGTATTGCTACTGGAAGGAAGGCTGCACTGGCAACAAATCCACACTGTCTTTTTGCAAAAAAGGGACTCTGTTAGGTTGCTTACTCCCCTATTTTGTAGGTACAGGGACTGATTTGGAGCCAGCACCCCAAAGGCTTCCTCCAAAGGGCTGCACATATGCGGCTGTGTCGCCCCCATGTCACAATGCCAGCACCCGGCAACGCAGTGGGCACCAGGCCCCACGCAGGATCCAGAGGAGCAGCCTCCCGTGTCCACTGCCAGAGCTGGCCCGGGGGCAGCCCCAGCACATCTGACAGGAAGCACTTGAGGAGCTGCTGGAATCACAGGCCAGGGGCTGAGGGAAGAAAACCTTGCATGAGGCTGCTGGAGGTTCTCCGCTGCAAGACAGTCTGCTGGCAGGGCCACCTTCCAAGCTCGGCTCATGGAGGCAAATCCTTTTCAACTGGATAGCAGTGGCAAGACCAAGGCAATTCCTTCTTGAGGAGCACTGCACAGCTCACCATCCTCATCTCCTACAGAGCAACGCTCAGGAGCCGTAAGAGATAGGATGTGGAGGGCTTGCAAGGGCTTGCAAGGGCTTGCAGTGCTTTGGAACACCCACTGGTGTCCTCCACAGGGACAGCAAGGATTCTTGCCCACAAGGTCTATCAGCTCAGAGGCACTTGGGCACTCTGGCAAGTCCGCCAGATAGCTCCAGCTCAAGGGAGGATAGGGCTTGGGCAGCTCCTGGGAAGCATGAGCAGCCTGTGGGACAAGGAGCCAGGTCTGGCTCACATGCTCAGGGAACAGCCCATGGCCAGCACTGGGCTCAGCAAGGAACTTTTTCCCCTGGGGCACATTGGCACTGGTCCCCGGCGGTTTTTTGCCTTCCTCTGCAGTTCTCAGCACGGCCCCTTGCCACCATTTCTTTGGGCCATTTGGCCTGGGAGCTGGCTGCTCATGCTCCACCATGCTGGCAGCCGCAGCTGCCACTTCTCAGCTCTCCCTGCAGCTAACACAAGCGCCTGGCAGGGACCAGAAGAAGCACAGGAGCCAAACAAGTTGTGGAAGGCAAAAAGTCTGCTCGTCATCGCTACATGTCACGCTTTGGAAGAGATGCCACGGTGCCACTCACCTCTTCTTCCTCTTCTTCCTCTTCTTCCTCTTCTTCTTCTTCTTCTTCTTCTTCCTCTTTTGTGCATGGTCAGTCCCACAACTCCTTGTCAAGGTTCTCCCTCTGCAGGAACCGCGGACAGCTTGGCCTCTCTTCCTGCTGCTGCTCTCTGCAGCTCTGGGACTTGCCTTTGCCAGCCTGCAAGGGATCTTTTCTCATGCTAAACTGAAGAATGCCTCAGCCTACTCCTGGCTACACTTGGGCTTGAGCTAATGCTTGTGAGCCTGGGTTCTGAAACAGAGTCACAAAGGGAAAAAAAATGACATGAAATAACATAACATGAATTAACATAAAATCAAGAAAATTAATAAATTAACAACAAAATAAAATAAAATTCATTGTGTTCTGTGTCCTTGACATTGATTTTGGAACTCAAAACCCTCTGTCCTTTCAGGCAAACAGTCTCTTAGATATTGGACTGGCGGAGAGGAGAGAAGAGGAGAGGAGAGGAGAGGACAGGAGAGGAGAGGAGAGGAGAGGAGAGGAGAGGAGAGGAGAGGACAGGAGAGGAGATGAGAGGAGAGGAGAGGAGAGGAGAGGAGAGCAGTTCTGCTCTGTCAGGCCTGCAGTTCTGCGTGACAAGCCCTGAGCGAGCCCTGAGGCCTCCATACATGATACTACAGGCAGTATTGCTACTGGAAGGAAGGCTGCACTGGCAACAAATCCACACTGTCTTTTTGCAAAAAAGGGACTCTGTTAGGTTGCTTACTCCCCTATTGTGTAGGTACAGGGACTGATTTGGAGCCAGCACCCCAAAGGCTTCCTCCAAAGGGCTGCACATATGCGGCTGTGTCGCCCCCATGTCACAATGCCAGCACCCGGCAACGCAGTGGTCACCAGGCCCCACGCAGGATCCAGAGGAGCAGCCTCCCGTGTCCACTGCCAGAGCTGGCCCGGGGAGGAGCTGCTGGAATCACAGGCCAGGGGCTGAGGGAAGAAAACCTTGCATGAGGCTGGTGGAGGTTCTCCGCTGCAAGACAATCTGCTGGCAGGGCCACCTTCCAAGCTCGGCTCATGGATGCAAATCCTTTTCAACTGGATAGCAGTGGCAAGACCAAGGCAATTCCTTCTTGAGGAGCACTGCACAGCTCACCATCCTCATCTCCTACAGAGCAACGCTCAGGAGCCGTAAGAGATAGGATGTGGAGGGCTTGCAAGGGCTTGCAAGGGCTTGCAGTGCTTTGGAACACCCACTGGTGTCCTCCACAGGGACAGCAAGGATTCTTGCCCACAAGGTCTATCAGCTCAGAGGCACTTGGGCACTCTGGCAAGTCCGCCAGATAGCTCCAGCTCAAGGGAGGATAGGGCTTGGGCAGCTCCTGGGAAGCATGAGCAGCCTGTGGGACAAGGAGCCAGGTCTGGCTCACATGCTCAGGGAACAGCCCATGGCCAGCACTGGGCTCAGCAAGGAACTTTTTCCCCTGGGGCACATTGGCACTGGTCCCCGGCGGTTTTTTGCCTTCCTCTGCACTTCTCAGCACGGCCCCTTGCCACCATTTCTTTGGGCCATTTGGCCTGGGAGCCGGCTGCTCATGCTCCACCATGCTGACAGCCGCAGCTGCCACTTCTCAGCTCTCCCTGCAGCTAACACAAGCGCCTGGCAGGGATCAGAGCGCTTCTCATGCATCCCTGGCCAAGAAGCACAGCAGCCAAACAAGTTGTGGAAGGCAAAAAGTCTGCTCATCATCGCTACATGTCACGCTTTGGAAGAGATGCCACGGTACCACTCACCTCTTCTTCCTCTTCTTCCTCTTCTTCTTCTTCTTCTTCTTCTTCTTCTTCTTCTTCTTCCTCTTTTGTGCATGGTCAGTCCCACAACTCCTTGTCAAGGTTCTCCCTCTGCAGGAACCGCGGACAGCTTGGCCTCTATTCCTGCTGCTGCTCTCTGCAGCTCTGGGACTTGCCTTTGCCAGCCTGCAAGGGATCTTTTCTCAGGCTAAACTGAAGAATGCCTCAGCCTACTCCTGGCTACACTTGGGCTTGAGCTAATGCTTGTGAGCCTGGGTTCTGAAACAGAGTCACAAAGGGAAAAAAAATGACATGAAATAACATAACATGAATTAACATAAAATCAAGAAAATTAATAAATTAACAACAAAATAAAATAAAATTCATTGTGTTCTGTGTCCTTGACATTGATTTTGGAACTGAAACCCCTCTGTCCATTCAGGCAAACAGTCTCTTAGATATTGGACTGGCAGACAGGAGAGGAGATGAGAGGAGAGGAGAGGAGAGGAGAGGAGAGGAGAGGAGAGGAGAGGAGAGGAGAGGAGAGGAGAGGAGAGGAGAGGAGAGCAGTTCTGCTCTGTCAGGCCTGCAGTTCTGCGTGACAAGCCCTGAGCGAGCCCTGAGGCCTCCATACATGATACTACAGGCAGTATTGCTACTGGAAGGAAGGCTGCACTGGCAACAAATCCACACTGTCTTTTTGCAAAAAAGGGACTCTATTAGGTTGCTTACTCCCCTATTTTGTAGGTACAGGGACTGATTTGGAGCCAGCACCCCAAAGGCTTCCTCCAAAGGGCTGCACATATGCGGCTGTGTCACCCCCATGTCACAATGCCAGCACCCGGCAACGCAGTGGTCACCAGGCCCCACGCAGGATCCAGAGGAGCAGCCTCCCGTGTCCACTGCCAGAGCTGGCCCGGGGGCAGCCCCAGCACATCTGACAGGAAGCACTTGAGGAGCTGCTGGAATCACAGGCCAGGGGCTGAGGGAAGAAAACCTTGCATGAGGCTGCTGGAGGTTCTCCGCTGCAAGACAATCTGCTGGCAGGGCCACCTTCCAAGCTCAGCTCATGGATGCAAATCCTTTTCAACTGGATAGCAGTGGCAAGACCAAGGCAATTCCTTCTTGAGGAGCACTGCACAGCTCACCATCCTCATCTCCTACAGAGCAACGCTCAGGAGCCGTAAGAGATAGGATGTCGAGGGCTTGCAAGGGCTTGCAAGGGCTTGCAGTGCTTTGGAACACCCACTGGTGTCCTCCACAGGGACAGCAAGGATTCTTGCCCACAAGGTCTATCAGCTCAGAGGCAGTTGGGCACTCTGACAAGTCCGCCAGATAGCTCCAGCTCAAGGGAGGATAGGGCTTGGGCAGCTCCTGGGAAGCATGAGCAGCCTGTGGGACAAGGAGCCAGGTCTGGCTCACATGCTCAGGGAACAGCCCATGGCCAGCACTGGGCTCAGCAAGGAACTTTTTCCCCTGGGGCACATTGGCACTGGTCCCCGGCGGTTTTTTGTCTTCCTCTGCACTTCTCAGCACGGCCCCTTGCCACCATTTCTTTGGGCCATTTGGCCTGGGAGCCGGCTGCTCATGCTCCACCATGCTGGCAGCCGCAGCTGCCACTTCTCAGCTCTCCCTGCAGCTAACACAAGCGCCTGGCAGGGACCAGAGCGCTTCTCATGCATCCCTGCCCAAGAAGCACAGCAGCCAGACAAGTTGTGGAAGGCAAAAAGTCTGCTCGTCATCGCTACATGTCACGCTTTGGAAGAGATGCCATGGTACCACTCACCTCTTCTTCCTCTTCTTCCTCTTCTTCCTCTTCTTCCTCTTCTTCTTCTTCTTCTTCTTCTTCTTCTTCTTCTTCTTCTTCTTCTTCCTCTTTTGTGCATGGTCAGTCCCACAACTCCTTGTCAAGGTTCTCCCTCTGCAGGAACCGCGGACAGCTTGGCCTCTATTCCTGCTGCTGCTCTCTGCAGCTCTGGGACTTGCCTTTGCCAGCCTGCAAGGGATCTTTTCTCATGCTAAACTGAAGAATGCCTCAGCCTACTCCTGACTACACTTGGGCTTGAGCTAATGCTTGTCAGCCTGGGTTCTGAAACAGAGTCACAAAGGGAAAAAAAATGACATGAAATAACATAACATGAATTAACATAAAATCAAGAAAATTAAGAAATTAACAACAAAATAAAATAAAATTCATTGTGTTATGTGTCCTTGACATTGATTTTGGAACTGAAAACCCTCTGTCCTTTCAGGCAAACAGTCTCTTAGATATTGGACTGGCAGACAGGAGGGGAGAGAAGAGGAGAGGAGAGGAGAGGAGAGGAGAGGAGAGGAGAGGAGAGGAGAGGAGAGGAGAGGAGAGCAGTTCTGCTCTGTCAGGCCTGCAGTTCTGCGTGACAAGCCCTGAGCGAGCCCTGAGGCCTCCATACATGATACTACAGGCAGTATTGCTACTGGAAGGAAGGCTGCACTGGCAACAAATCCACACTGTCTTTTTGCAAAAAACGGACTCTATTAGGTTGCTTACTCCCCTATTTTGTAGGTACAGGGACTGATTTGGAGCCAGCACCCCAAAGGCTTCCTCCAAAGGGCTGCACATATGCGGCTGTGTCGCCCCCATGTCACAATGCCAGCACCCGGCAACGCAGTGGTCACCAGGCCCCACGCAGGATCCAGAGGAGCAGCCTCCCGTGTCCACTGCCAGAGCTGGCCCGGGGGCAGCCCCAGCACATCTGACAGGAAGCACTTGAGGAGCTGCTGGAATCACAGGCCAGGGGCTGAGGGAAGAAAACCTTGCATGAGGCTGCTGGAGGTTCTCCGCTGCAAGACAATCTGCTGGCAGGGCCACCTTCCAAGCTTGGCTCATGGATGCAAATCCTTTTCAACTGGATAGCAGTGGCAAGACCAAGGCAATTCCTTCTTGAGGAGCACTGCACAGTTCACCATCCTCATCTCCTACAGAGCAACGCTCAGGAGCCGTAAGAGATAGGATGTCGAGGGCTTGCAAGGGCTTGCAAGGGCTTGCAGTGCTTTGGAACACCCACTGGTGTCCTCCACAGGGACAGCAAGGATTCTTGCCCACAAGGTCTATCAGCTCAGAGGCAGTTGGGCACTCTGGCAAGTCCACCAGATAGCTCCAGCTCAAGGGAGGATAGGGCTTGGGCAGCTCCTGGGAAGCATGAGCAGCCTGTGGGACAAGGAGCCAGGTCTGGCTCACATGCTCAGGGAACAGCCCATGGCCAGCACTGGGCTCAGCAAGGAACATTTTCCCCTGGGGCACATTGGCACTGGTCCCCGGCGGTTTTTTGCCTTCCTCTGCACTTCTCAGCACCGCCCCTTGCCACCATTTCTTTGGGCCATTTGGCCTGGGAGCCGGCTGCTCATGCTCCACCATGCTGGCAGCCGCAGCTGCCACTTCTCAGCTCTCCCTGCAGGTAACACAAGCGCCTGGCAGGGACCAGAGCGCTTCTCATGCATCCCTGGCCAAGAAGCACAGCAGCCAAACAAGTTGTGGAAGGCAAAAAGTCTGCTTGTCATCGCTACATGTCACGCTTTGGAAGAGATGCCACGGTACCACTCACCTCTTCTTCCTCTTCTTCCTCTTCTTCCTCTTCTTCTTCTTCTTCTTCTTCCTCTTTTGTGCATGGTCAGTCCCACAACTCCTTGTCAAGGTTCTCCCTCTGCAGGAACCGCGGACAGCTCGGCCTCTCTTCCTGCTGCTGCTCTCTGCAGCTCTGGGACTTGCCTTTGCCAGCCTGCAAGGGATCTTTTCTCATGCTAAACTGAAGAATGCCTCAGCCTACTCCTGGCTACACTTGGGCTTGAGCTAATGCTTGTGAGCCTGGGTTCTGAAACAGAGTCACAAAGGGAAAAAAAATGACATGAAATCACATAACATGAATTAACATAAAATCAAGAAAATTAATAAATTAACAACAAAATAAAATAAAATTCATTGTGTTATGTGTCCTTGACATTGATTTTGGAACTGAAAACCATCTGTCCTTTCAGGCAAACAGTCTCTTAGATATTGGACTGGTGGACAGGAGAGAAGAAAATAGGAGAGGAGAGGAGAGGAGAGGAGAGGAGAGGAGAGGAGAGGAGAGCAGTTCTGCTCTGTCAGGCCTGCAGTTCTGCGTGACAAGCCCTGAGCGAGCCCTGAGGCCTCCATCCATGATACTACAGGCAGTATTGCTACTGGTAGGAAGGCTGCACTGGCAACAAATCCACACTGTCTTTTTGCAAAAAAGGGAGTCTATGAGGTTGCTTACTCCCCTATTTTGTAGCTACAGGGACTGATTTGGAGCCAGCACCCCAAAGGCTTCCTCCAAAGGGCTGCACATATGCGGCTGTGTCAGCCCCATGTCACAATGCCAGCACCCGGCAACGCAGTGGTCACCAGGCCCCACGCAGGATCCAGAGGAGCAGCCTCCCGTGTCCACTGCCAGAGCTGGCCCGGGGGCAGCCCCAGCACATCTGACAGGAAGCACTTGAGGAGCTGCTGGAATCACAGGCCAGGGGCTGAGGGAAGAAAACCTTGCATGAGGCTGCTGGAGGTTCTCCGCTGCAAGACAATCTGCTGGCAGGGCCACCTTCCAAGCTCGGCTCATGGATGCAAATCCTTTTCAACTGGATAGCAGTGGCAAGACCAAGGCAATTCCTTCTTGAGGAGCACTGCAGAGCTCACCATCCTCATCTCCTACAGAGCAACGCTCAGGAGCCGTAAGAGATAGGATGTCGAGGGCTTGCAAGGGCTTGCAAGGGCTTGCAGTGCTTTGGAACACCCACTGGTGTCCTACACAGGGACAGCAAGGATTCTTGCCCACAAGGTCTATCAGCTCAGAGGCAGTTGGGCACTCTGGCAAGTCCACCAGATAGCTCCAGCTCAAGGGAGGATAGGGCTTGGGCAGCTCCTGGGAAGCATGAGCAGCCTGTGGGACAAGGAGCCAGGTCTGGCTCACATGCTCAGGGAACAGCCCATGGCCAGCACTGGGCTCAGCAAGGAACATTTTCCCCTGGGGCACATTGGCACTGGTCCCCGGCGGTTTTTTGCCTTCCTCTGCACTTCTCAGCACCGCCCCTTGCCACCATTTCTTTGGGCCATTTGGCCTGGGAGCCGGCTGCTCATGCTCCACCATGCTGGCAGCCGCAGCTGCCACTTCTCAGCTCTCCCTGCAGGTAACACAAGCGCCTGGCAGGGACCAGAGCGCTTCTCATGCATCCCTGGCCAAGAAGCACAGCAGCCAAACAAGTTGTGGAAGGCAAAAAGTCTGCTTGTCATCGCTACATGTCACGCTTTGGAAGAGATGCCACGGTACCACTCACCTCTTCTTCCTCTTCTTCCTCTTCTTCCTCTTCTTCTTCTTCTTCTTCTTCCTCTTTTGTGCATGGTCAGTCCCACAACTCCTTGTCAAGGTTCTCCCTCTGCAGGAACCGCGGACAGCTCGGCCTCTCTTCCTGCTGCTGCTCTCTGCAGCTCTGGGACTTGCCTTTGCCAGCCTGCAAGGGATCTTTTCTCATGCTAAACTGAAGAATGCCTCAGCCTACTCCTGGCTACACTTGGGCTTGAGCTAATGCTTGTGAGCCTGGGTTCTGAAACAGAGTCACAAAGGGAAAAAAAATGACATGAAATCACATAACATGAATTAACATAAAATCAAGAAAATTAATAAATTAACAACAAAATAAAATAAAATTCATTGTGTTATGTGTCCTTGACATTGATTTTGGAACTGAAAACCATCTGTCCTTTCAGGCAAACAGTCTCTTAGATATTGGACTGGTGGACAGGAGAGAAGAAAATAGGAGAGGAGAGGAGAGGAGAGGAGAGGAGAGGAGAGGAGAGGAGAGCAGTTCTGCTCTGTCAGGCCTGCAGTTCTGCGTGACAAGCCCTGAGCGAGCCCTGAGGCCTCCATCCATGATACTACAGGCAGTATTGCTACTGGTAGGAAGGCTGCACTGGCAACAAATCCACACTGTCTTTTTGCAAAAAAGGGAGTCTATGAGGTTGCTTACTCCCCTATTTTGTAGCTACAGGGACTGATTTGGAGCCAGCACCCCAAAGGCTTCCTCCAAAGGGCTGCACATATGCGGCTGTGTCAGCCCCATGTCACAATGCCAGCACCCGGCAACGCAGTGGTCACCAGGCCCCACGCAGGATCCAGAGGAGCAGCCTCCCGTGTCCACTGCCAGAGCTGGCCCGGGGGCAGCCCCAGCACATCTGACAGGAAGCACTTGAGGAGCTGCTGGAATCACAGGCCAGGGGCTGAGGGAAGAAAACCTTGCATGAGGCTGCTGGAGGTTCTCCGCTGCAAGACAATCTGCTGGCAGGGCCACCTTCCAAGCTCGGCTCATGGATGCAAATCCTTTTCAACTGGATAGCAGTGGCAAGACCAAGGCAATTCCTTCTTGAGGAGCACTGCAGAGCTCACCATCCTCATCTCCTACAGAGCAACGCTCAAGAGCCGTAAGAGATAGGATGTCGAGGGCTTGCAAGGGCTTGCAGTGCTTTGGAACACCCACTGGTGTCCTCCACAGGGACAGCAAGGATTCTTGCCCACAAGGTCTATCAGCTCAGAGGCACTTGGGCACTCTGGCAAGTCCGCCAGATAGCTCCAGCTCAAGGGAGGATAGGGCTTGGGCAGCTCCTGGGAAGCATGAGCAGCCTGTGGGACAAGGAACCAGCTCTGGCTCACATGCTCAGGGAACAGCCCATGGCCAGCACTGGGCTCAGCAAGGAACTTTTTCCCCGGGGCACATTGGCACTGGTCCCCGGCGGTTTTTTGCCTTCCTCTGCAGTTCTCAGCACGGCCCCTTGCCACCATTTCTTTGGGCCATTTGGCCTGGGAGCCGGCTGCTCATGTTCCACCATGCTGGCAGCCGCAGCTGCCACTTCTCAGCTCTCCCTGCAGCTAACACAAGCGCCTGGCAGGGACCAGAGCGCTTCTCATGCATCCCTGCCCAAGAAGCACAGCAGCCAATCAAGTTGTGGAAGGCAAAAAGTCTGCTCGTCATCGCTACATGTCACGCTTTGGAAGAGATGCCACGGTACCACTCACCTCTTCTTCCTCTTCTTCCTCTTCTTCTTCTTCTTCTTCTTCTTCTTCTTCTTCCTCTTTTGTGCATGGTCAGTCCCACAAATCCTTGTCAAGGTTCTCCCTCTGCAGGAACCGCGGACAGCTTGGCCTCTATTCCTGCTGCTGCTCTCTGCAGCTCTGGGACTTGCCTTTGCCAGCCTGCAAGGGATCTTTTCTCATGCTAAACTGAAGAATGCCTCAGCCTACTCCTGGCTACACTTGGGCTTGAGCTAATGCTTGTGAGCCTGGGTTCTGAAACAGAGTCACAAAGGGAAAAAAAATGACATGAAATAACATAACATGAATTAACATAAAATCAAGAAAATTAATAAATTAACAACAAAATAAAATAAAATTCATTGTGTTATGTGTCCTTGAAATTGATTTTGGAACTGAAACACATCTGTCCTTTCAGGGAAACAGTCTCTTAGATATTGGACTAGCGGACAGGAGAGAAGAGAAGAGGAGAGGAGAGGAGAGGAGAGGAGAGGAGAGGAGAGGAGAGGAGAGGAGAGGAGAGGAGAGGAGAGGAGAGGAGAGCAGTTCTGCTCTGTCAGGCCTGCAGTTCTGCGTGACAAGCCCTGAGCGAGCCCTGAGGCCTCCATCCATGATACTACAGGCAGTATTGCTACTGGAAGGAAGGCTGCACTGGCAACAAATCCACACTGTCTTTTTGCAAAAAAGGGACTCTATTAGGTTGCTTACTCCCCTATTTTGTAGCTACAGGGACTGATTTGGAGCCAGCACCCCAAAGGCTTCCTCCAAAGGGCTGCACATATGCGGCTGTGTCAGCCCCATGTCACAATGCCAGCACCTGGCAATGCAGTGGTCACCAGGCCCCACGCAGGATCCAGAGGAGCAGCCTCCCGTGTCCACTGCCAGAGCTGGCCCGGGGGCAGCCCCAGCACATCTGACAGGAAGCACTTGAGGAGCTGCTGGAATCACAGGCCAGGGGCTGAGGGAAGAAAACCTTGCATGAGGCTGCTGGAGGTTCTCCGCTGCAAGACAAGCTGCTGGCAGGGCCACCTTCCAAGCTCGGCTCATGGATGCAAATCCTTTTCAACTGGATAGCAGTGGCAAGACCAAGGCAATTCCTTCTTGAGGAGCACTGCAGAGCTCACCATCCTCATCTCCTACAGAGCAACGCTCAGGAGCCGTAAGAGATAGGATGTCGAGGGCTTGCAAGGGCTTGCAAGGGCTTGCAGTGCTTTGGAACACCCACTGGTGTCCTCCACAGGGACAGCAAGGATTCTTGCCCACAAGGTCTATCAGCTCAGAGGCACTTGGGCACTCTGGCAAGTCCGCCAGATAGCTCCAGCTCAAGGGAGGATAGGGCTTGGGCAGCTCCTGGGAAGCATGAGCAGCCTGTGGGACAAGGAGCCAGGTCTGGCTCACATGCTCAGGGAACAGCCCATGGCCAGCACTGGGCTCAGCAAGGAACTTTTTCCCCCGGGGCACATTGGCACTGGTCCCCGGCGGTTTTTTGCCTTCCTCTGCACTTCTCAGCACGGCCCCTTGCCACCATTTCTTTGGGCCATTTGGCCTGGGAGCCGGCTGCTCATGCTCCACCATGCTGGCAGCCGCAGCTGCCACTTCTCAGCTCTCCCTGCAGCTAACACAAGCGCCTGGCAGGGACCAGAGCGCTTCTCATGCATCCCTGCCCAAGAAGCACAGCAGTCAAACAAGTTGTGGAAGGCAAAAAGTCTGCTCGTCATCGCTACATGTCACGCTTTGGAAGAGATGCCACGGTACCACTCACCTCTTCTTCCTCTTCTTCCTCTTCTTCTTCTTCTTCTTCTTCTTCTTCTTCTTCTTCTTTATCTTTTGTGCATGGTCAGTCCCACAACTCCTTGTCAAGATTCTCCCTCTGCAGGAACCGCGGACAGCTTTGCCTCTATTCCTGCTTCTGCTCTCTGCAGCTCTGGGACTTGCCTTTGCCAGCCTGCAAGGGATCTTTTCTCATGCTAAACTGAAGAATGCCTCAGCCTACTCCTGGCTACACTTGAGCTTCAGCTAATGCTTGTGATCCTGGGTTCTAAAACAGAGTCACAAAGGGAAAAAAATGACACGAAGAAACATTACATGAATTAACATAAAATCAAGAAAATCAATAAATTAACAACAAAATAAAATAAAATTCATTGTGTTATGTGTCCTTGACATTGATTTTGGAACTGAAACCCCTCTGTCCTTTCAGGCAAACAGTCTCTTAGGTATTGGACTGGCGGACAGGAGAGAAGAGGAGAGGAGAGGAGAGGAGAGGAGAGGAGAGGAGAGCAGTTCTGCTCTGTCAGGCCTGCAGTTCTGCGTGACAAGCCCTGAGCGAGCCCTGAGGCCTCCATACATGATACTACAGGCAGTATTGCTACTGGAAGGAAGGCTGCACTGGCAACAAATCCACACTGTCTTTTTGCAAAAAAGGGACTCTATGAGGTTGCTTACTCCCCTATTTTGTAGCCACAGGGACTGATTTGGAGCCAGCACCCCAAAGGCTTCCTCCAAAGGGCTGCACATATGCGGCTGTGTCAGCCCCATGTCACAATGCCAGCACCCGGCAACACAGTGGTCATGAGGCCCCACGCAGGATCCAGAGGAGCAGCCTCCCGTGTCCACTGCCAGAGCTGGCCCGGGGGCAGCCCCAGCACATCTGACAGGAAGCACTTGAGGAGCTGCTGGAATCACAGGCCAGGGGCTGAGGGAAGAAAACCTTGCATGAGGCTGCTGGAGGTTCTCCGCTGCAAGACAATCTGCTGGCAGGGCCACCTTCCAAGCTCGGCTCATGGATGCAAATCCTTTTCAACTGGATAGCAGTGGCAAGACCAAGGCAATTCCTTCTTGAGGAGCACTGCAGAGCTCACCATCCTCATCTCCTACAGAGCAACGCTCAGGAGCCGTAAGAGATAGGATGTCGAGGGCTTGCAAGGGCTTGCAAGGGCTTGCAGTGCTTTGGAACACCCACTGGTGTCCTACACAGGGACAGCAAGGATTCTTGCCCACAAGGTCTATCAGCTCAGAGGCACTTGGGCACTCTGGCAAGTCCGCCAGATAGCTCCAGCTCAAGGGAGGATAGGGCTTGGGCAGCTCCTGGGAAGCATGAGCAGCCTGTGGGACAAGGAACCAGCTCTGGCTCACATGCTCAGGGAACAGCCCATGGCCAGCACTGGGCTCAGCAAGGAACTTTTTCCCCCGGGGCACATTGGCACTGGTCCCCGGCGGTTTTTTGCCTTCCTCTGCAGTTCTCAGCACAGCCTCTTGCCAGCATTTCTTTGGGCCATTTGGCCTGGGAGTCGGCTGCTCATGCTCCACCATGCTGGCAGCCGCAGCTGCCACTTCTCAGCTCTCCCTGCAGCTAACACAAGCGCCTGGCAGGGACCAGAGCGCTTCTCATGCATCCCTGCCCAAGAAGCACAGCAGCCAAACAAGTTGTGGAAGGCAAAAAGTCTGCTCGTCATCGCTACATGTCACGCTTTGGAAGAGATGCCACGGTACCACTCACCTCTTCTTCCTCTTCTTCCTCTTCTTCTTCTTCTTCTTCTTCTTCTTCTTCTTCTTCTTCCTCCTCTTTTGTGCATGGTCTGTCCCACAACTACTTGTCAACGTTCTCCCTCTGCAGGAACCGCGGACAGCTTGGCCTCTAATCCTGCTGCTGCTCTCTGCAGCTCTGGGACTTGCCTTTGCCAGCCTGCAAGGCATCTTTTCTCAGGCTAAACTGAAGAATGCCTCAGCCTACTCCTGGCTACACTTGGGCTTGAGCTAATGCTTGTGAGCCTGGGTTCTGAAACAGAGTCACAAAGGGAAAAAAAATGACATGAAATAACATCACATGAATTAACATAAAATCAAGAAAATTAATAAATTAACAACAAAATAAAATAAAATTCATTGTGTTATGTGTCCTTGAAATTGATTTTGGAACTGAAAACCCTCTGTCCTTTCAGGCAAACAGTCTCTTAGATATTGGACTGGCGGACAGGAGAGAAGAGAAGAGGAGAGGAGAGGAGAGGAGAGGAGAGGAGAGGAGAGGAGAGGAGAGGAGAGGAGAGGAGAGCAGTTCTGCTCTGTCAGGCCTGCAGTTCTGCGTGACAAGCCCTGAGCGAGCCCTGAGGCCTCCATACATGATACTACAGGCAGTATTGCTACTGGAAGGAAGGCTGCACTGGCAACAAATCCACACTGTCTTTTTGCAAAAAAGGGACTCTATTAGGTTGCTTACTCCCCTATTTTGTAGCTACAGGGACTGATTTGGAGCCAGCACCCCAAAGGCTTCCTCCAAAGGGCTGCACATATGCGGCTGTGTCACCCCCATGTCACAATGCCAGCACCCGGCAACGCAGTGGGCACCAGGCCCCACGCAGGATCCAGAGGAGCAGCCTCCCGTGTCCACTGCCAGAGCTGGCCCGGGGGCAGCCCCAGCACATCTGACAGGAAGCACTTGAGGAGCTGCTGGAATCACAGGCCAGGGGCTGAGGGAAGAAATCCTTGCATGAGGCTGCTGGAGGGTCTCCGATGCAAGACAAGCTGCTGGCAGGGCCACCTTCCAAGCTCGGCTCATGGATGCAAATCCTTTTCAACTGGATAGCAGTGGCAAGACCAAGGCAATTCCTTCTTGAGGAGCACTGCAGAGCTCACCATCCTCATCTCCTACAGAGCAACGCTCTCAGGAGCCGTAAGAGATAGGATGTCGAGGGCTTGCAAGGGCTTGCAAGGGCTTGCAGTGCTTTGGAACACCCACTGGTGTCCTACACAGGGACAGCAAGGATTCTTGCCCACAAGGTCTATCAGCTCAGAGGCACTTGGGCACTCTGGCAAGTCCGCCAGATAGCTCCAGCTCAAGGGAGGATAGGGCTTGGGCAGCTCCTGGGAAGCATGAGCAGCCTGTGGGACAAGGAGCCAGGTCTGGCTCACATGCTCAGGGAACAGCCCATGGCCAGCACTGGGCTCAGCAAGGAACTTTTTCCCCCGGGGCACATTGGCACTGGTCCCCGGCGGTTTTTTGCCTTCCTCTGCAGTTCTCAGCACCGCCCCTTGCCAGCATTTCTTTGGGCCATTTGGCCTGGGAGTCGGCTGCTCATGCTCCACCATGCTGGCAGCCGCAGCTGCCACTTCTCAGCTCTCCCTGCAGCTAACACAAGCGCCTGGCAGGGACCAGAGCGCTTCTCATGCATCCCTGCCCAAGAAGCACAGCAGCCAAACAAGTTGTGGAAGGCAAAAAGTCTGCTCGTCATCGCTACATGTCACGCTTTGGAAGAGATGCCACGGTACCACTCACCTCTTCTTCCTCTTCTTCCTCTTCTTCTTCTTCTTCTTCTTGTTCTTCTTCTTCTTCTTCCTCCTCTTTTGTGCATGGTCAGTCCCACAACTCCTTGTCAAGGTTCTCCCTCTGCAGGAACCGCGGACAGCTTGGCCTCTAATCCTGCTGCTGCTCTCTGCAGCTCTGGGACTTGCCTTTGCCAGCCTGCAAGGGATCTTTTCTCAGGCTAAACTGAAGAATGCCTCAACCTACTCCTGGCTACACTTGGGCTTGAGCTAATGCTTCTGAGCCTGGGTTCTGAAACAAAGTCACAAAGGAAAAAAAAATGACACGAAGAAACATAACATGAATTAACATAAAAACAAGAAAATCAATAAATTAACAACAAAATCAAATACAATTCATTGTGCTCTGTGTCCTTGACATTGATTTTGGAACTGAAAACCCTCTGTCCCTTCAGGCAAACCGTTTCTTTGATATTGGACTGGCGGACAGGAGAGAAGAGGAGAGGAGAGGAGAGGAGAGGAGAGGAGAGGAGAGCAGTTCTGCTCTGTCAGGCCTGCAGTTCTGCGTGACAAGCCCTGAGCGAGCCCTGAGGCCTCCATACATGATACTACAGGCAGTATTGCTACTGGAAGGAAGGCTGCACTGGCAACAAATCCACACTGTCTTTTTGCAAAAAAGGGACTCTATTAGGTTGCTTACTCCCCTATTTTGTAGCTACAGGGACTGATTTGGAGCCAGCACCCCAAAGGCTTCCTCCAAAGGGCTGCACATATGCGGCTGTGTCGCCCCCATGTCACAATGCCAGCACCTGGCAACGCAGTGGTCACCAGGCCCCACGCAGGATCCAGAGGAGCAGCCTCCCGTGTCCACTGCCAGAGCTGGCCCGGGGGCAGCCCCAGCACACCTGACAGGAAGCACTTGAGGAGCTGCTGGAATCACAGGCCAGGGGCTGAGGGAAGAAAACCTTGCATGAGGCTGCTGGAGGTTCTCCGTTGCAAGACAGTCTGCTGGCAGGGCCACCTTCCAAGCTCAGCTCATGGAGGCAAATCCTTTTCAACTGGATAGCAGTGGCAAGACCAAGGCAATTCCTTCTTGAGGAGCACTGCACAGCTCACCATCCTCATCTCCTACAGAGCAACGCTCAGGAGCCGTAAGAGATAGGATGTCGAGGGCTTGCAAGGGCTTGCAAGGGCTTGCAGTGCTTTGGAACACCCACTGGTGTCCTCCACAGGGACAGCAAGGATTCTTGCCCACAAGGTCTATCAGCTCAGAGGCAGTTGGGCACTCTGGCAAGTCCGCCAGATAGCTCCAGCTCAAGGGAGGATAGGGCTTGGGCAGCTCCTGGGAAGCATGAGCAGCCTGTGGGACAAGGAGCCAGGTCTGGCTCACATGCTCAGGGAACAGCCCATGGCCAGCACTGGGCTCAGCAAGGAACTTTTTCCCCCGGGGCACATTGGCACTGGTCCCCGGCGGTTTTTTGCCTTCCTCTGCAGTTCTCAGCACGGCCCCTTGCCACCATTTCTTTGGGCCATTTGGCCTGGGAGCCGGCTGCTCATGCTCCACCATGCTGGCAGCCGCAGCTGCCACTTCTCAGCTCTGCCTGCAGCTAACACAAGCGCCTGGCAGGGACCAGAGCGCTTCTCATGCATCCCTGCCCAAGAAGCACAGCAGCCAAACAAGTTGTGGAAGGCAAAAAGTCTGCTCGTCATCGCTACATGTCACGCTTTGGAAGACATGCCACGGTACCACTCACCTGTCCTCTCCTCTCCTCTCCTCTCCTCTCCTCTCCTCTCCTCTCCTCTCCTCTCCTCTCCTCTAATGTGCGCCACTCCAATATCTAAGATACTGTTTGCCTGAAAGGACGGAGGGGTTTCTGTTCCAAAATCAATTTCAAGGACACATAACACAATGAATTTTATTTTATTTTGTTGTTAATTTATTAATTTTCTTGATTTTATGTTAATTCATGTTATGTTTCTTCGTGTCATTTTTTTTCCCTTTGTGACTCTGTTTCAGATCCCAGGCTCACAAGCATTAGCTCAAGCCCAAGTGTAGCCAGGAGTAGGTCGAGGCATTCTTCAATTTAGCCTGAGAAAAGATCCCTTGCAGGCTGGCAAAGGCAAGTCCCAGAGCTGCAGAGAGCAGCAGCAGGAATAGAGGCCAAGTTGTCCACGGTTCCTGCAGAGGCAGAACCTTGACAAGGAGTTGTGGGACTGACCATGCACAAAAGAGGAGGAAGAAGAAGAAGAAGAAGAAGAAGAAGAAGAAGAGGAAGAAGAGGAAGAAGAGGTGAGTGGTACCGTGGCATCTCTTCCAAAGCGTGACACGTAGCGATGACGAGCAGACTTTTTGCCTTCCACAACTTGTTTGGCTGCTGTGCTTCTTGGCCAGGGATGCATGAGAAGCGCTCTGGTCCCTGCCAGGTGCTTGTGTTACCTGCAGGGAGAGCTGAGAAGTGGCAGCTGCGGCTGCCAGCATGGTGGAGCATGAGCAGCCGACTCCCAGGCCAAATGGCCCAAAGAAATGGTGGCAAGGGGCGGTGCTGAGAACTGCAGAGGAAGGCAAAAAACCGCCGGGGACCAGTGCCAATGTGCCCCGGGGGAAAAAGTTCCTTGCTGAGCCCAGTGCTGGCCATGGGCTGTTCCCTGAGCATGTGAGCCAGACCTGGCTCCTTGTCCCACAGGCTGCTCATGCTTCCCAGGAGCTGCCCAAGCCCTATCCTCCCTTGAGCTGGAGCTATCTGGCGGACTTGCCAGAGTGCCCAAGTGCCTCTGAGCTGCTAGACCTTGTGGGCGAGAATCCTTGCTGTCCCTGTGTAGGACACCAGTGGGTGTTCCAAAGCACTGCAAGCCCTTGCAAGCCCTTGCAAGCCCTTGACATCCTATCTCTTACGGCTCCTGAGCGTTGCTCTGTAGGAGATGAGGATGGTGAGCTCTGCAGTGCTCCTCAAGAAGGAATTGCCTTGGTCTTGCCACTGCTATGCAGTTGAAAAGGATTTGCATCCATGTGCCGAGCTTGGAGGGTGGCCCTGCCAGCAGATTGTCTTGCAGCGGAGAACCTCCAGCAGCCTCATGCAAGGTTTTCTTCCCTCAGCCCCTGGCCTGTGATTCCAGCAGCTCCTCAAGTGCTTCCTGTGAGATGTGCTGGGGCTGCCCCCGGGCCAGCTCTGGCAGTGGACACGGGAGGCTGCTCCTCTGGATCCTGCGTGGGGCCTGGTGACCACTGCGTTGCCGGGTGCTGGCATTGTGACATGGGGCTGACACAGCCGCATATGTGCAGCCCTTTGGAGGAAGCCTTTGGGGTGCTGGCTCCAAATCAGTCCCTGTAGCTACAAAATAGGGGAGTAAGCAACCTAATAGAGTCCCTTTTTTGCAAAAAGACAGTGTGGATTTGTTGCCAGTGCAGCCTTACTTCCAGTAGCAATACTGCCTGTAGTATCATGTATGGAGGCCTCAGGGCTCGCTCAGGGCTTGTCACGCAGAACTGCAGGCCTCACAGAGCAGAACTGCTCTCCTCTCCTCTCCTCTCCTGTCCTGTGCGCCAGTCCAATATCTAAGAGACTGTTTGCCTGAAAGGACAGAGGGGTTTCAGTTCCAAAATCAATTTCAAGGACACATAACACAATGAATTTTATTTTATTTTGTTGTTAATTTATTAGTTTTCTTGATTTTATGTTAATTCATGTTATGTTTCTTCGTGTCTTTTTTTTTCCCTTTGTGACTCTGTTTCAGACGCCAGGCCCACAAGCATTAGCTCAAGCCCAAGTGTAGCCAGGAGTAGGCTGAGGCATTCTTCAGTTTAGCCTGAGAAAAGATCCCTTGCAGGCTGGCAAAGGCAAGTCCCAGAGCTGCAGAGAGCTGCAGCAGGAATAGAGGCCAAGCTGTGCGCGGTTCCTGCAGAGGGAGAACCTTGACAAGGAGTTGTGGGACTGACCATGCACAAAAGAGGAGGAAGAAGAAGAAGAAGAAGAAGAAGAGGAAGAAGAGGAAGAAGAGGTGAGTGGTACCGTGGCATCTCTTCCAAAGCGTGACATGTAGCGATGACGAGCAGACTTTTTGCCTTCCACAACTTGTTTGGCTGCTGTGCTTCTTGGGCAGGGATGCATGAGAAGCGCTCTGGTCCCTGCCAGGCGCTTGTGTTAGCTGCAGGGAGAGCTGAGAAGTGGCAGCTGCGGCTGCCAGCATGGTGGAGCATGAGCAGCCGGCTCCCAGGCCAAATGGCCCAAAGAAATGGTGGCAAGGGGCGGTGCTGAGAACTGCAGAGGAAGGCAAATAACCGCCGGGGACCAGTGCCAATGTGCCCCGGGGGAAAAAGTTCCTTGCTGAGCCCAGTGCTGGCCATGGGCTGTTCCCTGAGCATGTGAGCCAGACCTGGCTCCTTGTCCCACAGGCTGCTCATGCTTCCCAGGAGCTGCCCAAACCCTATCCTCCCTTGAGCTGGAGCTATCTGGCGGACTTGCCAGAGTGCCCAAGTGCCTCTGAGCTGATAGACCTTGTGGGCAAGAATCCTTGCTGTCCCTGTGGAGGACACCAGTGGGTGTTCCAAAGCACTGCAAGCCCTTGCAAGCCCTTGCAAGCCCTTGACATCCTATCTCTTACGGCTCCTGAGCGTTGCTCTGTAGGAGATGAGGATGGTGAGCTGTGCAGTGCTCCTCAAGAAGGAATTGCCTTGGTCTTGCCACTGCTATCCAGTTGAAAAGGATTTGCATCCATGAGCCGAGCTTGGAAGGTGGCCCTGCCAGCAGATTGTCTTGCAGCGGAGAACCTCCAGCAGCCTCATGCAAGGTTTTCTTCCCTCAGCCCCTGGCCTGTGATTCCAGCAGCTCCTCAAGTGCTTCCTGTCAGATGTGCTGGGGCTGCCCCCGGGCCAGCTCTGGCAGTGGACACGGGAGGCTGCTCCTCTGGATCCTGTGTGGGGCCTCATGACCACTGCGTTGCCGGGTGCTGGCATTGTGACATGGGGCTGACACAGCCGCATATGTGCAGCCCTTTGGAGGAAGCCTTTGGGGTGCTGGCTCCAAATCAGTCCCTGTAGCTACAAAATAGGGGAGTAAGCAACCTAATAGAGTCCCTTTTTTGCAAAAAGACAGTGTGGAATTGTTGCCAGTGCAGCCTTCCTTCCAGTAGCAATACTGCCTGTAGTATCATGGATGGAGGCCTCAGGGCTCGCTCAGGGCTTGTCACGCAGAACTGCAGGCCTGACAGAGCAGAACTGCTCTCCTCTCCTCTCCTCTCCTCTCCTCTCCTCTCCTGTCCTCTCCTCTCCTCTTCTCTCCTGTCCGCCAGTCCAATATCTAAGAGACTGTTTGCCTGAAAGGACAGAGGGGTTTCAGTTCCAAAATCAATGTCAAGGACACATAACACAATGAATTTTATTTTATTTTGTTGTTAATTTATTAATTTTCTTGATTTTATGTTAATTCATGTGATGTTTCTTCATGTCATTTTTTTTCCCTTTGTGAATCTGTTTCAGAACCCAGGCTCAGAAGCATTAGCTCAAGCCCAAGTGTAGCCAGGAGTAGGCTGAGGCATTCTTCAGTTTAGCCTGAGAAAAGATCCCTTGCAGGCTGGCAAAGGCAAGTCCCAGAGCTGCAGAGAGCAGCAGCAGGAATAGAGGCCAAGCTGTCCGCGGTTCCTGCAGAGGGAGAACCTTGACAAGGAGTTGTGGGACTGACCATGCACAAAAGAGGAGGAAGAAGAAGAAGAAGAAGAAGAAGAGGAAGAAGAGGAAGAAGAGGTGAGTGGTACCGTGGCATCTCTTCCAAAGCGTGACATGTAGCGATGACGAGCAGACTTTTTGCCTTCCACAACTTGTTTGGCTGCTGTGCTTCTTGGGCAGGGATGCATGAGAAGCGCTCTGGTCCCTGCCAGGTGCTTGTGTTAGCTGCAGGGAGAGCTGAGAAGTGGCAGCTGCGGCTGCCAGCATGGTGGAGCATGAGCAGCCGGCTCCCAGGCCAAATGGCCCAAAGAAATGGTGGCAAGGGGCCGTGCTGAGAACTGCAGAGGAAGGCAAAAATCCGCCGGGGACCAGTGCCAATGTGCCCCGGGGGAAAAAGTTCCTTGCTGAGCCCAGTGCTGGCCATGGGCTGTTCCCTGAGCATGTGAGCCAGACCTGGCTCCTTGTCCCACAGGCTGTTCATGCTTCCCAGGAGCTGCCCAAGCCCTATCCTCCCTTGAGCTGGAGCTATCTGGCGGACTTGCCAGAGTGCCCAAGTGCCTCTGAGATGATAGACCTTGTGGGCAAGAATCCTTGCTGTCCCTGTGTAGGACACCAGTGGGTGTTCCAAAGCACTGCAAGCCCTTGCAAGCCCTTGCAAGCCCTCGACATCCTATCTTTTACGGCTCCTGAGTGTTGCTCTGTAGGAGATGAGGATGGTGAGCTCTGCAGTGCTCCTCAAGAAGGAATTGCCTTGGTCTTGCCACTGCTATCCAGTTGAAAAGGATTTGCATCCATGAGCCGAGCTTGGAAGGTGGCCCTGCCAGCAGATTGTCTTGCAGCGGAGAACCTCCAGCAGCCTCATGCAAGGTTTTCTTCCCTCAGCCCCTGGCCTGTGATTCCAGCAGCTCCTCAAGTGCTTCCTGTCAGATGTGCTGGGGCTGCCCCCGGGCCAGCTCTGGCAGTGGACACGGGAGGCTGCTCCTCTGGATCCTGCGTGGGGCCTGGTGACCACTGCGTTGCCGGGTGCTGGCATTGTGACATGGGGCTGACACAGCCGCATATGTGCAGCCCTTTGGAGGAAGCCTTTGGGGTGCTGGCTCCAAATCAGTCCCTGTAGCTACAAAATAGGGGAGTAAGCAAGCTAATAGAGTCCCTTTTTTGCAAAAAGACAGTGTGGATTTGTTGCCAGTGCAGCCTTCCTTCCAGTAGCAATACTGCCTGTAGTATCATGTATGGAGGCCTCAGGGCTCGCTCAGGGCTTGTCACGCAGAACTGCAGGCCTGACAGAGAAGAACTGCTCTCCTCTCCTCTCCTCTCCTGTCCTGTGCGCCAGTCCAATATCTAAGAGACTGTTTGCCTGAAAGGACAGAGGGGTTTCAGTTCCAAAATCAATTTCAAGGACACATAACACAATGAATTTTATTTTATTTTGTTGTTAATTTATTAGTTTTCTTGATTTTATGTTAATTCATGTTATGTTTCTTCGTGTCTTTTTTTTTCCCTTTGTGACTCTGTTTCAGAAGCCAGGCCCACAAGCATTAGCACAAGCCCAAGCGTAGCCAGGAGTAGGCTGAGGCATTCTTCAGTTTAGCCTGAGAAAAGATCCCTTGCAGGCTGGCAAAGGCAAGTCCCAGAGCTGCAGAGAGCTGCAGCAGGAATAGAGGCCAAGCTGTGCGCGGTTCCTGCAGAGGGAGAACCTTGACAAGGAGTTGTGGGACTGACCATGCACAAAAGAGGAGGAAGAAGAAGAAGAAGAAGAAGAAGAAGAAGAAGAGGAAGAAGAGGAAGAAGAGGTGAGTGGTACCGTGGCATCTCTTCCAAAGCGTGACACGTAGCGATGACGAGCAGACTTTTTGCCTTCCACAACTTGTTTGGCTGCTGTGCTTCTTGGGCAGGGATGCATGAGAAGCGCTCTGGTCCCTGCCAGGTGCTTGTGTTACCTGCAGGGAGAGCTGAGAAGTGGCAGCTGCGGCTGCCAGCATGGTGGAGCATGAGCAGCCGACTCCCAGGCCAAATGGCCCAAAGAAATGGTGGCAAGGGGCGGTGCTGAGAACTGCAGAGGAAGGCAAAAAACCGCCGGGGACCAGTGCCAATGTGCCCCGGGGGAAAAAGTTCCTTGCTGAGCCCAGTGCTGGCCATGGGCTGTTCCCTGAGCATGTGAGCCAGACCTGGCTCCTTGTCCCACAGGCTGCTCATGCTTCCCAGGAGCTGCCCAAGCCCTATCCTCCCTTGAGCTGGAGCTATCTGGCGGACTTGCCAGAGTGCCCAAGTGCCTCTGAGATGATAGACCTTGTGGGCAAGAATCCTTGCTGTCCCTGTGGAGGACACCAGTGGGTGTTCCAAAGCACTGCAAGCCCTTGCAAGCCCTTGCAAGCCCTCGACATCCTATCTCTTACGGCTCCTGAGCGTTGCTCTGTAGGAGATGAGGATGGTGAGCTCTGCAGTGCTCCTCAAGAAGGAATTGCCTTGGTCTTGCCACTGCTATGCAGTTGAAAAGGATTTGCATCCATGTGCCGAGCTTGGAGGGTGGCCCTGCCAGCAGATTGTCTTGCAGCGGAGAACCTCCAGCAGCCTCATGCAAGGTTTTCTTCCCTCAGCCCCTGGCCTGTGATTCCAGCAGCTCCTCAAGTGCTTCGTGTCAGATGTGCTGGGGCTGCCCCCGGGCCAGCTCTGGCAGTGGACACGGGAGGCTGCTCCTCTGGATCCTGCGTGGGGCCTGGTGACCACTGCGTTGCCGGGTGCTGGCATTGTGACATGGGGCTGACACAGCCGCTTATGTGCAGCCCTTTGGAGGAAGCCTTTGGGGTGCTGGCTCCAAATCAGTCCCTGTAGCTACAAAATAGGGGAGTAAGCAACCTCATAGACTCCCTTTTTTGCAAAAAGACAGTGTGGATTTGTTGCCAGTGCAGCCTTCCTTCCAGTAGCAATACTGCCTGTAGTATCATGTATGGAGGCCTCAGGGCTCGCTCAGGGCTTGTCACGCAGAACTGCAGGCCTGACAGAGCAGAACTGCTCTCCTCTCCTCTCCTCTCCTCTCCTCTTCTCTCCTGTCCGCCAGTCCAATATCTAAGAGACTGTTTGCCTGAAAGGACAGAGGGGTTTCAGTTCCAAAATCAATTTCAAGGACACATAACACAATGAATTTTATTTTATTTTGTTGTTAATTTATTAGTTTTCTTGATTTTATGTTAATTCATGTTATGTTTCTTCGTGTCTTTTTTTTTCCCTTTGTGACTCTGTTTCAGAAGCCAGGCCCACAAGCATTAGCTCAAGCCCAAGTGTAGCCAGGAGTAGGCTGAGGCATTCTTCAGTTTAGCCTGAGAAAAGATCCCTTGCAGGCTGGCAAAGGCAAGTCCCAGAGCTGCAGAGAGCTGCAGCAGGAATAGAGGCCAAGCTGTCCGCGGTTCCTGCAGAGGGAGAACCTTGACAAGGAGTTGTGGGACTGACCATGCACAAAAGAGGAGGAAGAAGAAGAAGAAGAAGAAGAAGAGGAAGAAGAGGAAGAAGAGGTGAGTGGTACCGTGGCATCTCTTCCAAAGCGTGACATGTAGCGATGACGAGCAGACTTTTTGCCTTCCACAACTTGTTTGGCTGCTGTGCTTCTTGGGCAGGGATGCATGAGAAGCGCTCTGGTCCCTGCCAGGCGCTTGTGTTAGCTGCAGGGAGAGCTGAGAAGTGGCAGCTGCGGCTGCCAGCATGGTGGAGCATGAGCAGCCGGCTCCCAGGCCAAATGGCCCAAAGAAATGGTGGCAAGGGGCGGTGCTGAGAACTGCAGAGGAAGGCAAAAAACCGCCGGGGACCAGTGCCAATGTGCCCCGGGGGAAAAAGTTCCTTGCTGAGCCCAGTGCTGGCCATGGGCTGTTCCCTGAGCATGTGAGCCAGACCTGGCTCCTTGTCCCACAGGCTGCTCATGCTTCCCAGGAGCTGCCCAAGCCCTATCCTCCCTTGAGCTGGAGCTATGTCGCGGATTTGCCAGAGTGCCCAAGTGCCTCTGAGCTGATAGACCTTGTGGGCAAGAATCCTTGCTGTCCCTGTGTAGGACACCAGTGGGTGTTCCAAAGCACTGCAAGCCCTTGCAAGCCCTTGCAAGCCCTCGACATCCTATCTCTTACGGCTCCTGAGCGTTGCTCTGTAGGAGATGAGGATGGTGAGCTCTGCAGTGCTCCTCAAGAAGGAATTGCCTTGGTCTTGCCACTACTATCCAGTTGAAAAGGATTTGCATCCATGAGCCGAGCTTGGAAGGTGGCCCTGCCAGCAGATTGTCTTGCAGCGGAGAACCTCCAGCAGCCTCATGCAAGGTTTTCTTCCCTCAGCCCCTGGCCTGTGATTCCAGCAGCTCCTCAAGTGCTTCCTGTCAGATGTGCTGGGGCTGCCCCCGGGCCAGCTCTGGCAGTGGACACGGGAGGCTGCTCCTCTGGATCCTGCGTGGGGCCTGGTGCCCACTGCGTTGCCGGGTGCTGGCATTGTGACATGGGGGTGACACAGCCGCATATGTGCAGCCCTTTGGAGGAAGCCTTTGGGGTGCTGGCTCCAAATCAGTCCCTGTAGCTACAAAATAGGGGAGTAAGCAAGCTAATAGAGTCCCTTTTTTGCAAAAAGACAGTGTGGATTTGTTGCCAGTGCAGCCTTCCTTCCAGTAGCAATACTGCCTGTAGTATCATGTATGGAGGCCTCAGGGCTCGCTCAGGGCTTGTCACGCAGAACTGCAGGCCTGACAGAGCAGAACTGCTCTCCTCTCCTCTCCTCTCCTGTCCTGTGCGCCAGTCCAATATCTAAGAGACTGTTTGCCTGAAAGGACAGAGGGGTTTCAGTTCCAAAATCAATTTCAAGGACACATAACACAATGAATTTTATTTTATTTTGTTGTTAATTTATTAGTTTTCTTGATTTTATGTTAATTCATGTTATGTTTCTTCGTGTCTTTTTTTTTCCCTTTGTGACTCTGTTTCAGAAGCCAGGCCCACAAGCATTAGCACAAGCCCAAGTGTAGCCAGGAGTAGGCTGAGGCATTCTTCAGTTTAGCCTGAGAAAAGATCCCTTGCAGGCTGGCAAAGGCAAGTCCCAGAGCTGCAGAGAGCAGCAGCAGGAATAGAGGCCAAGCTGTGCGCGGTTCCTGCAGAGGGAGAACCTTGACAAGGAGTTGTGGGACTGACCATGCACAAAAGAGGAGGAAGAAGAAGAAGAAGAAGAAGAAGAAGAAGAAGAGGAAGAAGAGGAAGAAGAGGTGAGTGGTACCGTGGCATCTCTTCCAAAGCGTGACACGTAGCGATGACGAGCAGACTTTTTGCCTTCCACAACTTGTTTGGCTGCTGTGCTTCTTGGGCAGGGATGCATGAGAAGCGCTCTGGTCCCTGCCAGGTGCTTGTGTTACCTGCAGGGAGAGCTGAGAAGTGGCAGCTGCGGCTGCCAGCATGGTGGAGCATGAGCAGCCGACTCCCAGGCCAAATGGCCCAAAGAAATGGTGGCAAGGGGCGGTGCTGAGAACTGCAGAGGAAGGCAAAAAACCGCCGGGGACCAGTGCCAATGTGCCCCGGGGGAAAAAGTTCCTTGCTGAGCCCAGTGCTGGCCATGGGCTGTTCCCTGAGCATGTGAGCCAGACCTGGCTCCTTGTCCCACAGGCTGCTCATGCTTCCCAGGAGCTGCCCAAGCCCTATCCTCCCTTGAGCTGGAGCTATGTCGCGGATTTGCCAGAGTGCCCAAGTGCCTCTGAGCTGATAGACCTTGTGGGCAAGAATCCTTGCTGTCCCTGTGTAGGACACCAGTGGGTGTTCCAAAGCACTGCAAGCCCTTGCAAGCCCTTGCAAGCCCTCGACATCCTATCTCTTACGGCTCCTGAGCGTTGCTCTGTAGGAGATGAGGATGGTGAGCTCTGCAGTGCTCCTCAAGAAGGAATTGCCTTGGTCTTGCCACTGCTATGCAGTTGAAAAGGATTTGCATCCATGTGCCGAGCTTGGAGGGTGGCCCTGCCAGCAGATTGTCTTGCAGCGGAGAACCTCCAGCAGCCTCATGCAAGGTTTTCTTCCCTCAGCCCCTGGCCTGTGATTCCAGCAGCTCCTCAAGTGCTTCGTGTCAGATGTGCTGGGGCTGCCCCCGGGCCAGCTCTGGCAGTGGACACGGGAGGCTGCTCCTCTGGATCCTGCGTGGGGCCTGGTGACCACTGCGTTGCCGGGTGCTGGCATTGTGACATGGGGCTGACACAGCCGCATATGTGCAGCCCTTTGGAGGAAGCCTTTGGGGTGCTGGCTCCAAATCAGTCCCTGTAGCTACAAAATAGGGGAGTAAGCAAGCTAATAGAGTCCCTTTTTTGCAAAAAGACAGTGTGGATTTGTTGCCAGTGCAGCCTTCCTTCCAGTAGCAATACTGCCTGTAGTATCATGTATGGAGGCCTCAGGGCTCGCTCAGGGCTTGTCACGCAGAACTGCAGGCCTGACAGAGCAGAACTGCTCTCCTCTCCTCTCCTCTCCTGTCCTGTGCGCCAGTCCAATATCTAAGAGACTGTTTGCCTGAAAGGACAGAGGGGTTTCAGTTCCAAAATCAATTTCAAGGACACATAACACAATGAATTTTATTTTATTTTGTTGTTAATTTATTAGTTTTCTTGATTTTATGTTAATTCATGTTATGTTTCTTCGTGTCTTTTTTTTTCCCTTTGTGACTCTGTTTCAGAAGCCAGGCCCACAAGCATTAGCTCAAGCCCAAGTGTAGCCAGGAGTAGGCTGAGGCATTCTTCAGTTTAGCCTGAGAAAAGATCCCTTGCAGGCTGGCAAAGGCAAGTCCCAGAGCTGCAGAGAGCTGCAGCAGGAATAGAGGCCAAGCTGTGCGCGGTTCCTGCAGAGGGAGAACCTTGACAAGGAGTTGTGGGACTGACCATGCACAAAAGAGGAGGAAGAAGAAGAAGAAGAAGAAGAAGAAGAAGAAGAGGAAGAAGAGGAAGAAGAGGTGAGTGGTACCGTGGCATCTCTTCCAAAGCGTGACACGTAGCGATGACGAGCAGACTTTTTGCCTTCCACAACTTGTTTGGCTGCTGTGCTTCTTGGGCAGGGATGCATGAGAAGCGCTCTGGTCCCTGCCAGGTGCTTGTGTTACCTGCAGGGAGAGCTGAGAAGTGGCAGCTGCGGCTGCCAGCATGGTGGAGCATGAGCAGCCGACTCCCAGGCCAAATGGCCCAAAGAAATGGTGGCAAGGGGCGGTGCTGAGAACTGCAGAGGAAGGCAAAAAACCGCCGGGGACCAGTGCCAATGTGCCCCGGGGGAAAAAGTTCCTTGCTGAGCCCAGTGCTGGCCATGGGCTGTTCCCTGAGCATGTGAGCCAGACCTGGCTCCTTGTCCCACAGGCTGCTCATGCTTCCCAGGAGCTGCCCAAGCCCTATCCTCCCTTGAGCTGGAGCTATCTGGCGGACTTGCCAGAGTGCCCAAGTGCCTCTGAGCTGATAGACCTTGTGGGCAAGAATCCTTGCTGTCCCTGTGGAGGACACCAGTGGGTGTTCCAAAGCACTGCAAGCCCTTGCAAGCCCTTGCAAGCCCTCGACATCCTATCTCTTACGGCTCCTGAGCGTTGCTCTGTAGGAGATGAGGATGGTGAGCTCTGCAGTGCTCCTCAAGAAGGAATTGCCTTGGTCTTGCCACTGCTATGCAGTTGAAAAGGATTTGCATCCATGTGCCGAGCTTGGAGGGTGGCCCTGCCAGCAGATTGTCTTGCAGCGGAGAACCTCCAGCAGCCTCATGCAAGGTTTTCTTCCCTCAGCCCCTGGCCTGTGATTCCAGCAGCTCCTCAAGTGCTTCGTGTCAGATGTGCTGGGGCTGCCCCCGGGCCAGCTCTGGCAGTGGACACGGGAGGCTGCTCCTCTGGATCCTGCGTGGGGCCTGGTGACCACTGCGTTGCCGGGTGCTGGCATTGTGACATGGGGCTGACACAGCCGCTTATGTGCAGCCCTTTGGAGGAAGCCTTTGGGGTGCTGGCTCCAAATCAGTCCCTGTAGCTACAAAATAGGGGAGTAAGCAACCTCATAGACTCCCTTTTTTGCAAAAAGACAGTGTGGATTTGTTGCCAGTGCAGCCTTCCTTCCAGTAGCAATACTGCCTGTAGTATCATGTATGGAGGCCTCAGGGCTCGCTCAGGGCTTGTCACGCAGAACTGCAGGCCTGACAGAGCAGAACTGCTCTCCTCTCCTCTCCTCTCCTCTTCTCTCCTGTCCGCCAGTCCAATATCTAAGAGACTGTTTGCCTGAAAGGACAGAGGGGTTTCAGTTCCAAAATCAATTTCAAGGACACATAACACAATGAATTTTATTTTATTTTGTTGTTAATTTATTAATTTTCTTGATTTTATGTTAATTCATGTGATGTTTCTTCGTGTCATTTTTTTTCCCTTTGTGACTCTGTTTCAGAACCCAGGCTCACAAGCATTAGCTCAAGCCCAAGTGTAGCCAGGAGAAGGCTGAGGCATTCTTCAGTTTAGCCTGAGAAAAGATCCCTTGCAGGCTGGCAAAGGCAAGTCCCAGAGCTGCAGAGAGCAGCAGCAGGAATAGAGGCCAAGCTGTCCGCGGTTCCTGCAGAGGGAGAACCTTGACAAGGAGTTGTGGGACTGACCATGCACAAAAGAGGAGTAAGAAGAAGAAGAAGAAGAAGAAGAGGAACAAGAGGAAGAAGAGGTGAGTGGTACCGTGGCATCTCTTCCAAAGCGTGACATGTAGCGATGACGAGCAGACTTTTTGCCTTCCACAACTTGTTTGGCTGCTGTGCTTCTTGGGCAGGGATGCATGAGAAGCGCTCTGGTCCCTGCCAGGCGCTTGTGTTAGCTGCAGGGAGAGCTGAGAAGTGGCAGCTGCGGCTGCCAGCATGGTGGAGCATGAGCAGCCGGCTCCCAGGCCAAATGGCCCAAAGAAATGGTGGCAAGGGGCCGTGCTGAGAACTGCAGAGGAAGGCAAAAAACCGCCGGGGACCAGTGCCAATGTGCCCCAGGGGAAAAAGTTCCTTGCTGAGCCCAGTGCTGGCCATGGGCTGTTCCCTGAGCATGTGAGCCAGACCTGGCTCCTTGTCCCACAGGCTGCTCATGCTTCCCAGGAGCTGCCCAAGCCCTATCCTCCCTTGAGCTGGAGCTATGTCGCGGATTTGCCAGAGTGCCCAAGTGCCTCTGAGCTGATAGACCTTGTGGGCAAGAATCCTTGCTGTCCCTGTGGAGGACACCAGTGGGTGTTCCAAAGCACTGCAAGACCTTGCAAGCCCTTGCAAGCCCTCGACATCCTATCTCTTACGGCTCCTGAGTGTTGCTCTGTAGGAGATGAGGATGGTGAGCTCTGCAGTGCTCCTCAAGAAGGAATTGCCTTGGTCTTGCCACTGCTATCCAGTTGAAAAGGATTTGCATCTATGAGCCGAGCTTGGAAGGTGGCCCTGCCAGCAGATTGTCTTGCAGCGGAGAACCGCCAGCAGCCTCATGCAAGGTTTTCTTCCCTCAGCCCCTGGCCTGTGATTCCAGCAGCTCCTCAAGTGCTTCCTGTCAGATGTGCTGGGGCTGCCCCCGGGCCAGCTCTGGCAGTGGACACGGGAGGCTGCTCCTCTGGATCCTGCGTGGGGCCTGGTGCCCACTGCGTTGCCAGGTGCTGGCATTGTGACATGGGGGTGACACAGCCGCATATGTGCAGCCCTTTGGAGGAAGCCTTTGGGGTGCTGGCTCCAAATCAGTCCCTGTAGCTACAAAATAGGGGAGTAAGCAAGCTAATAGAGTCCCTTTTTTGCAAAAAGACAGTGTGGATTTGTTGCCAGTGCAGCCTTCCTTCCAGTAGCAATACTGCCTGTAGTATCATGTATGGAGGCCTCAGGGCTCGCTCAGGGCTTGTCACGCAGAACTGCAGGCCTGACAGAGCAGAACTGCTCTCCTCTCCTCTCCTCTCCTCTTCTCTCCTGTCCGCCAGTCCAATATCTAAGAGACTGTTTGCCTGAAAGGACAGAGGGTTTTCAGTTCCAAAATCAATTTCAAGGACACATAACACAATGAATTTTATTTTATTTTGTTGTTAATTTATTAATTTTCTTGATTTTATGTTAATTCATGTGATGTTTCTTCGTGTCATTTTTTTTCCCTTTGTGACTCTGTTTCAGAACCCAGGCTCACAAGCATTAGCTCAAGCCCAAGTGTAGCCAGGAGAAGGCTGAGGCATTCTTCAGTTTAGCCTGAGAAAAGATCCCTTGCAGGCTGGCAAAGGCAAGTCCCAGAGCTGCAGAGAGCAGCAGCAGGAATAGAGGCCAAGCTGTCCGCGGTTCCTGCAGAGGGAGAACCTTGACAAGGAGTTGTGGGACTGACCATGCACAAAAGAGGAGTAAGAAGAAGAAGAAGAAGAAGAAGAGGAAGAAGAGGAAGAAGAGGTGAGTGGTACCGTGGCATCTCTTCCAAAGCGTGACATGTAGCGATGACGAGCAGACTTTTTGCCTTCCACAACTTGTTTGGCTGCTGTGCTTCTTGGGCAGGGATGCATGAGAAGCGCTCTGGTCCCTGCCAGGCGCTTGTGTTAGCTGCAGGGAGAGCTGAGAAGTGGCAGCTGCGGCTGCCAGCATGGTGGAGCATGAGCAGCTGGCTCCCAGGCCAAATGGCCCAAAGAAATGGTGGCAAGGGGCCGTGCTGAGAACTGCAGAGGAAGGCAAAAAACCGCCGGGGACCAGTGCCAATGTGCCCCAGGGGAAAAAGTTCCTTGCTGAGCCCAGTGCTGGCCATGGGCTGTTCCCTGAGCATGTGAGCCAGACCTGGCTCCTTGTCCCACAGGCTGCTCATGCTTCCCAGGAGCTGCCCAAGCCCTATCCTCCCTTGAGCTGGAGCTATGTCGCGGATTTGCCAGAGTGCCCAAGTGCCTCTGAGCTGATAGACCTTGTGGGCAAGAATCCTTGCTGTCCCTGTGGAGGACACCAGGGGGTGTTCCAAAGCACTGCAAGCCCTTGCAAGCCCTTGCAAGCCCTCGACATCCTATCTCTTACGGCTCCTGAGTGTTGCTCTGTAGGAGATGAGGATGGTGAGCTCTGCAGTGCTCCTCAAGAAGGAATTGCCTTGGTCTTGCCACTGCTATCCAGTTGAAAAGGATTTGCATCTATGAGCCGAGCTTGGAAGGTGGCCCTGCCAGCAGATTGTCTTGCAGCGGAGAACCGCCAGCAGCCTCATGCAAGGTTTTCTTCCCTCAGCCCCTGGCCTGTGATTCCAGCAGCTCCTCAAGTGCTTCCTGTCAGATGTGCTGGGGCTGCCCCCGGGCCAGCTCTGGCAGTGGACACGGGAGGCTGCTCCTCTGGATCCTGCGTGGGGCCTGGTGACCACTGCGTTGCCGGGTGCTGGCATTGTGACATGGGGCTGACACAGCCGCATATGTGCAGCCCTTTGGAGGAAGCCTTTGGGGTGCTGGCTCCAAATCAGTCCCTGTACCTACAAAATAGGGGAGTAAGCAAGCTAATAGAGTCCCTTTTTTGCAAAAAGACAGTGTGGATTTGTTGCCAGTGCAGCCTTACTTCCAGTAGCAATACTGCCTGTAGTATCATGTATGGAGGCCTCAGGGCTCGCTCAGGGCTTGTCACGCAGAACTGCAGGCCTCACAGAGCAGAACTGCTCTCCTCTCCTCTCCTCTCCTGTCCTGTGCGCCAGTCCAATATTTAAGAGACTGTTTGCCTGAAAGGACAGAGGGGTTTCAGTTCCAAAATCAATTTCA
The DNA here is from genome assembly GCF_036013445.1 of Caloenas nicobarica. NCBI lineage: Eukaryota > Metazoa > Chordata > Aves > Columbiformes > Columbidae > Caloenas > Caloenas nicobarica. The sequence continues at coordinate 176,116 of NW_027017727.1, read as the reverse complement.
AGGACACATAACACAATGAATTTTATTTTATTTTGTTGTTAATTTATTAGTTTTCTTGATTTTATGTTAATTCATGTTATGTTTCTTCGTGTCTTTTTTTTTCCCTTTGTGACTCTGTTTCAGAAGCCAGGCCCACAAGCATTAGCTCAAGCCCAAGTGTAGCCAGGAGTAGGCTGAGGCATTCTTCAGTTTAGCCTGAGAAAAGATCCCTTGCAGGCTGGCAAAGGCAAGTCCCAGAGCTGCAGAGAGCTGCAGCAGGAATAGAGGCCAAGCTGTCCGCGGTTCCTGCAGAGGGAGAACCTTGACAAGGAGTTGTGGGACTGACCATGCACAAAAGAGGAGGAAGAAGAAGAAGAAGAAGAAGAAGAGGAAGAAGAGGAAGAAGAGGTGAGTGGTACCGTGGCATCTCTTCCAAAGCGTGACATGTAGCGATGACAAGCAGACTTTTTGCCTTCCACAACTTGTTTGGCTGCTGTGCTTCTTGGGCAGGGATGCATGAGAAGCGCTCTGGTCCCTGCCAGGCGCTTGTGTTAGCTGCAGGGAGAGCTGAGAAGTGGCAGCTGCGGCTGCCAGCATGGTGGAGCATGAGCAGCCGGCTCCCAGGCCAAATGGCCCAAAGAAATGGTGGCAAGGGGCGGTGCTGAGAACTGCAGAGGAAGGCAAAAAACCGCCGGGGACCAGTGCCAATGTGCCCCGGGGGAAAAAGTTCCTTGCTGAGCCCAGTGCTGGCCATGGGCTGTTCCCTGAGCATGTGAGCCAGACCTGGCTCCTTGTCCCACAGGCTGCTCATGCTTCCCAGGAGCTGCCCAAGCCCTATCCTCCCTTGAGCTGGAGCTATCTGGCGGACTTGCCAGAGTGCCCAACTGCCTCTGAGCTGCTAGACCTTGTGGACGAGAATCCTTGCTGTCCCTGTGTAGGACACCAGTGGGTGTTCCAAAGCACTGCAAGCCCTTGCAAGCCCTTGCAAGCCCTTGACATCCTATCTCTTACGGCTCCTGAGCGTTGCTCTGTAGGAGATGAGGATGGTGAGCTCTGCAGTGCTCCTCAAGAAGGAATTGCCTTGGTCTTGTCACTGCTATGCAGTTGAAAAGGATTTGCATCCATGTGCCGAGCTTGGAGGGTGGCCCTGCCAGCAGATTGTCTTGCAGCGGAGAACCTCCAGCAGCCTCATGCAAGGTTTTCTTCCCTCAGCCCCTGGCCTGTGATTCCAGCAGCTCCTCAAGTGCTTCGTGTCAGATGTGCTGGGGCTGCCCCCGGGCCAGCTCTGGCAGTGGACACGGGAGGCTGCTCCTCTGGATCCTGCGTGGGGCCTGGTGACCACTGCGTTGCCGGGTGCTGGCATTGTGACATGGGGCTGACACAGCCGCTTATGTGCAGCCCTTTGGAGGAAGCCTTTGGGGTGCTGGCTCCAAATCAGTCCCTGTAGCTACAAAATAGGGGAGTAAGCAACCTCATAGACTCCCTTTTTTGCAAAAAGACAGTGTGGATTTGTTGCCAGTGCAGCCTTCCTTCCAGTAGCAATACTGCCTGTAGTATCATGTATGGAGGCCTCAGGGCTCGCTCAGGGCTTGTCACGCAGAACTGCAGGCCTGACAGAGCAGAACTGCTCTCCTCTCCTGTCCTCTCCTCTCCTCTCCTGTCCTGTGTGCCAGTCCAATATCTAAGAGACTGTTTGCCTGAAAGGACAGAGGAGTTTCAGTTCCAAAATCAATTTCAAGGACACATAACACAATGAATTTTATTTTATTTTGTTGTTAATTTATTAATTTTCTTGATTTTATGTTAATTCATTTGATGTTTCTTCGTGTCATTTTTTTTCCCTTTGTGACTCTGTTTCCGAACCCAGGCTCACAAGCATTAGCTCAAGCCCAAGTGTAGCCAGGAGTAGGCTGAGGCATTCTTCAGTTTAGCCTGAGAAAAGATCCCTTGCAGGCTGGCAAAGGCAAGTCCCAGAGCTGCAGAGAGCAGCAGCAGGAACAGAGGCCAAGCTGTGCGCGGTTCCTGCAGAGGGAGAACCTTGACAAGGAGTTGTGGGACTGACCATGCACAAAAGAGGAGGAAGAAGAAGAAGAAGAAGAAGAAGAGGAAGAAGAGGAAGAAGAGGTGAGTGGTACCGTGGCATCTCTTCCAAAGCGTGACATGTAGCGATGACGAGCAGACTTTTTGCCTTCCACAACTTGTTTGGCTGCTGTGCTTCTTGGGCAGGGATGCATGAGAAGCGCTCTGGTCCCTGCCAGGCGCTTGTGTTAGCTGCAGGGAGAGCTGAGAAGTGGCAGCTGCGGCTGCCAGCATGGTGGAGCATGAGCAGCCGGCTCCCAGGCCAAATGGCCCAAAGAAATGGTGGCAAGGGGCGGTGCTGAGAACTGCAGAGGAAGGCAAAAAACCGCCAGGGACCAGTGCCAATGTGCCCCAGGGGAAAAAGTTCCTTGCTGAGCCCAGTGCTGGCCATGGGCTGTTCCCTGAGCATCTGAGCCAGACCTGGCTCCTTGTCCCACAGGCTGCTCATGCTTCCCAGGAGCTGCCCAAGCCCTATCCTCCCTTGAGCTGGAGCTATGTCGCGGACTTGCCAGAGTCCCCAAGTGCCTCTGAGCTGATAGACCTTGTGGGCAAGAATCCTTGCTGTCCCTGTGTAGGACACCAGTGGGTGTTCCAAAGCACTGCAAGGCCTTGCAAGCCCTTGCAAGCCCTCGACATCCTATATCTTACGGCTCCTGAGCGTTGCTCTGTAGGAGATGAGGATGGTGAGCTCTGCAGTGCTCCTCAAGAAGGAATTGCCTTGGTCTTGCCACTGCTATCCAGTTGAAAAGGATTTGCATCCATGAGCCGAGCTTGGAAGGTGGCCCTGCCAGCAGATTGTCTTGCAGCGGAGAACCTCCAGCAGCCTCATGCAAGGTTTTCTTCCCTCAGCCCCTGGCCTGTGATTCCAGCAGCTCCTCAAGTGCTTCCTGTCAGATGTGCTGGGGCTGCCCCTGGGCCAGCTCTGGCAGTGAACACGGGAGGCTGCTCCTCTGGATCCTGCGTGGGGCCTGGTGACCACTGCGTTGCCGGGTGCTGGCATTGTGACATGGGGGTGACACAGCCGTATATGTGCAGCCCTTTGGAGGAAGCCTTTGGGGTTCTGGCTCCAAATCAGTCCCTGTAGCTACAAAATAGGGGAGTAAGCAACCCAATAGAGTCCCTTTTTTGCAAAAAGACAGTTTGGAATTGTTGCCAGTGCAGCCTTCCTTCCAGTAGCAATACTGCCTGTAGTATCATGTATGGAGGCCTCACGGCTCGCTCAGGGCTTGTCACGCAGAACTGCAGGCCTGACAGAGCAGAACTGCTCTCCTCTCCTCTCCTCTCATCTCCTCTCCTCTCCTCTCCTCTCCTCTCCTCTTCTCTCCTGTCCGCCAGTCCAATATCTAAGAGACTGTTTGCCTGAAAGGACAGAGGGGTTTCAGTTCCAAAATCAATTTCAAGGACACATAACACAATGAATTTTATTTTATTTTGTTGTTAATTTATTAATTTTCTTGATTTTATGTTAATTCATGTGATGTTTCTTCGTGTCATTTTTTTTCCCTTTGTGACTCTGTTTCAGAAGCCAGGCTCACAAGCATTAGCTCAAGCCCAAGTGTAGCCAGGAGAAGACTGAGGCATTCTTCAGTTTAGCCTGAGAAAAGATCCCTTGCAGGCTGGCAAAGGCAAGTCCCAGAGCTGCAGAGAGCAGCAGCAGGAATAGAGGCCAAGCTGTCCGCGGTTCCTGCAGAGGGAGAACCTTGACAAGGAGTTGTGGGACTGACCATGCACAAAAGAGGAGTAAGAAGAAGAAGAAGAAGAAGAAGAGGAAGAAGAGGAAGAAGAGGTGAGTGGTACCGTGGCATCTCTTCCAAAGCGTGACATGTAGCGATGACGAGCAGACTTTTTGCCTTCCACAACTTGTTTGGCTGCTGTGCTTCTTGGGCAGGGATGCATGAGAAGCGCTCTGGTCCCTGCCAGGCGCTTGTGTTAGCTGCAGGGAGAGCTGAGAAGTGGCAGCTGCGGCTGCCAGCATGGTGGAGCATGAGCAGCCGGCTCCCAGGCCAAATGGCCCAAAGAAATGGTGGCAAGGGGCGGTGCTGAGAACTGCAGAGGAAGGCAAAAAACCGCCGGGGACCAGTGCCAATGTGCCCCGGGGGAAAAAGTTCCTTGCTGAGCCCAGTGCTGGCCATGGGCTGTTCCCTGAGCATGTGAGCCAGACCTGGCTCCTTGTCCCACAGGCTGCTCATGCTTCCCAGGAGCTGCCCAAGCCCTATCCTCCCTTGAGCTGGAGCTATGTCGCGGATTTGCCAGAGTGCCCAAGTGCCTCTGAGCTGATAGACCTTGTGGGCAAGAATCCTTGCTGTCCCTGTGGAGGACACCAGTGGGTGTTCCAAAGCACTGCAAGCCCTTGCAAGCCCTTGCAAGCCCTCGACATCCTATCTCTTACGGCTCCTGAGCGTTGCTCTGTAGGAGATGAGGATGGTGAGCTCTGCAGTGCTCCTCAAGAAGGAATTGCCTTGGTCTTGCCACTGCTATCCAGTTGAAAAGGATTTGCATCCATGAGCCGAGCTTGGAAGGTGGCCCTGCCAGCAGATTGTCTTGCAGCGGAGAACCGCCAGCAGCCTCATGCAAGGTTTTCTTCCCTCAGCCCCTGGCCTGTGATTCCAGCAGCTCCTCAAGTGCTTCCTGTCAGATGTGCTGGGGCTGCCCCCGGGCCAGCTCTGGCAGTGGACACGGGAGGCTGCTCCTCTGGATCCTGCGTGGGGCCTGGTGCCCACTGCGTTGCCGGGTGCTGGCATTGTGACATGGGGGTGACACAGCCGCATATGTGCAGCCCTTTGGAGGAAGCCTTTGGGGTGCTGGCTCCAAATCAGTCCCTGTAGCTACAAAATAGGGGAGTAAGCAAGCTAATAGAGTCCCTTTTTTGCAAAAAGACAGTGTGGATTTGTTGCCAGTGCAGCCTTCCTTCCAGTAGCAATACTGCCTGTAGTATCATGTATGGAGGCCTCAGGGCTCGCTCAGGGCTTGTCACGCAGAACTGCAGGCCTCACAGAGCAGAACTGCTCTCCTCTCCTCTCCTCTCCTGTCCTGTGCGCCAGTCCAATATCTAAGAGACTGTTTGCCTGAAAGGACAGAGGGGTTTCAGTTCCAAAATCAATTTCAAGGACACATAACACAATGAATTTTATTTTATTTTGTTGTTAATTTATTAGTTTTCTTGATTTTATGTTAATTCATGTTATGTTTCTTCGTGTCTTTTTTTTTCCCTTTGTGACTCTGTTTCAGAAGCCAGGCCCACAAGCATTAGCTCAAGCCCAAGTGTAGCCAGGAGTAGGCTGAGGCATTCTTCAGTTTAGCCTGAGAAAAGATCCCTTGCAGGCTGGCAAAGGCAAGTCCCAGAGCTGCAGAGAGCTGCAGCAGGAATAGAGGCCAAGCTGTGCGCGGTTCCTGCAGAGGGAGAACCTTGACAAGGAGTTGTGGGACTGACCATGCACAAAAGAGGAGGAAGAAGAAGAAGAAGAAGAAGAAGAGGAAGAAGAGGAAGAAGAGGTGAGTGGTACCGTGGCATCTCTTCCAAAGCGTGACATGTAGCGATGACAAGCAGACTTTTTGCCTTCCACAACTTGTTTGGCTGCTGTGCTTCTTGGGCAGGGATGCATGAGAAGCGCTCTGGTCCCTGCCAGGCGCTTGTGTTAGCTGCAGGGAGAGCTGAGAAGTGGCAGCTGCGGCTGCCAGCATGGTGGAGCATGAGCAGCCGGCTCCCAGGCCAAATGGCCCAAAGAAATGGTGGCAAGGGGCCGTGCTGAGAACTGCAGAGGAAGGCAAAAAACCGCCGGGGACCAGTGCCAATGTGCCCCGGGGGAAAAAGTTCCTTGCTGAGCCCAGTGCTGGCCATGGGCTGTTCCCTGAGCATGTGAGCCAGACCTGGCTCCTTGTCCCACAGGCTGCTCATGCTTCCCAGGAGCTGCCCAAGCCCTATCCTCCCTTGAGCTGGAGCTATGTCGCGGATTTGCCAGAGTGCCCAAGTGCCTCTGAGCTGATAGACCTTGTGGGCAAGAATCCTTGCTGTCCCTGTGTAGGACACCAGTGGGTGTTCCAAAGCACTGCAAGCCCTTGCAAGCCCTTGCAAGCCCTCGACATCCTATCTCTTACGGCTCCTGAGTGTTGCTCTGTAGGAGATGAGGATGGTGAGCTCTGCAGTGCTCCTCAAGAAGGAATTGCCTTGGTCTTGCCACTGCTATCCAGTTGAAAAGGATTTGCATCCATGAGCCGAGCTTGGAAGGTGGCCCTGCCAGCAGATTGTCTTGCAGCGGAGAACCGCCAGCAGCCTCATGCAAGGTTTTCTTCCCTCAGCCCCTGGCCTGTGATTCCAGCAGCTCCTCAAGTGCTTCCTGTCAGATGTGCTGGGGCTACCCCCGGGCCAGCTCTGGCAGTGGACACGGGAGGCTGCTCCTCTGGATCCTGCGTGGGGCCTGGTGCCCACTGCGTTGCCGGGTGCTGGCATTGTGACATGGGGGTGACACAGCCGCATATGTGCAGCCCTTTGGAGGAAGCCTTTGGGGTGCTGGCTCCAAATCAGTCCCTGTAGCTACAAAATAGGGGAGTAAGCAAGCTAATAGAGTCCCTTTTTTGCAAAAAGACAGTGTGGATTTGTTGCCAGTGCAGCCTTCCTTCCAGTAGCAATACTGCCTGTAGTATCATGTATGGAGGCCTCAGGGCTCGCTCAGGGCTTGTCACGCAGAACTGCAGGCCTCACAGAGCAGAACTGCTCTCCTCTCCTCTCCTCTTCTCTCCTGTCCGCCAGTCCAATATCTAAGAGACTGTTTGCCTGAAAGGACAGAGGGGTTTCAGTTCCAAAATCAATTTCAAGGACACATAACACAATGAATTTTATTTTATTTTGTTGTTAATTTATTAGTTTTCTTGATTTTATGTTAATTCATGTTATGTTTCTTCGTGTCTTTTTTTTTCCCTTTGTGACTCTGTTTCAGAAGCCAGGCCCACAAGCATTAGCTCAAGCCCAAGTGTAGCCAGGAGTAGGCTGAGGCATTCTTCAGTTTAGCCTGAGAAAAGATCCCTTGCAGGCTGGCAAAGGCAAGTCCCAGAGCTGCAGAGAGCTGCAGCAGGAATAGAGGCCAAGCTGTGCGCGGTTCCTGCAGAGGGAGAACCTTGACAAGGAGTTGTGGGACTGACCATGCACAAAAGAGGAGGAAGAAGAAGAAGAAGAAGAAGAAGAGGAAGAAGAGGAAGAAGAGGTGAGTGGTACCGTGGCATCTCTTCCAAAGCGTGACATGTAGCGATGACGAGCAGACTTTTTGCCTTCCACAACTTGTTTGGCTGCTGTGCTTCTTGGGCAGGGATGCATGAGAAGCGCTCTGGTCCCTGCCAGGCGCTTGTGTTAGCTGCAGGGAGAGCTGAGAAGTGGCAGCTGCGGCTGCCAGCATGGTGGAGCATGAGCAGCCGGCTCCCAGGCCAAATGGCCCAAAGAAATGGTGGCAAGGGGCCGTGCTGAGAACTGCAGAGGAAGGCAAAAAACCGCCGGGGAGCAGTGCCAATGTGCCCCGGGGGAAAAAGTTCCTTGCTGAGCCCAGTGCTGGCCATGGGCTGTTCCCTGAGCATGTGAGCCAGACCTGGCTCCTTGTCCCACAGGCTGCTCATGCTTCCCAGGAGCTGCCCAAGCCCTATCCTCCCTTGAGCTGGAGCTATGTCGCGGATTTGCCAGAGTGCCCAAGTGCCTCTGAGCTGATAGACCTTGTGGGCAAGAATCCTTGCTGTCCCTGTGTAGGACACCAGTGGGTGTTCCAAAGCACTGCAAGCCCTTGCAAGCCCTTGCAAGCCCTCGACATCCTATCTCTTACGGCTCCTGAGTGTTGCTCTGTAGGAGATGAGGATGGTGAGTTCTGCAGTGCTCCTCAAGAAGGAATTGCCTTGGTCTTGCCACTGCTATCCAGTTGAAAAGGATTTGCATCCATGAGCCAAGCTTGGAAGGTGGCCCTGCCAGCAGATTGTCTTGCAGCGGAGAACCTCCAGCAGCCTCATGCAAGGTTTTCTTCCCTCAGCCCCTGGCCTGTGATTCCAGCAGCTCCTCAAGTGCTTCCTGTCAGATGTGCTGGGGCTACCCCCGGGCCAGCTCTGGCAGTGGACACGGGAGGCTGCTCCTCTGGATCCTGCGTGGGGCCTGGTGCCCACTGCGTTGCCGGGTGCTGGCATTGTGACATGGGGGTGACACAGCCGCATATGTGCAGCCCTTTGGAGGAAGCCTTTGGGGTGCTGGCTCCAAATCAGTCCCTGTAGCTACAAAATAGGGGAGTAAGCAAGCTAATAGAGTCCCTTTTTTGCAAAAAGACAGTGTGGATTTGTTGCCAGTGCAGCCTTCCTTCCAGTAGCAATACTGCCTGTAGTATCATGTATGGAGGCCTCAGGGCTCGCTCAGGGCTTGTCACGCAGAACTGCAGGCCTCACAGAGCAGAACTGCTCTCCTCTCCTCTCCTCTCCTGTCCTGTGCGCCAGTCCAATATCTAAGAGACTGTTTGCCTGAAAGGACAGAGGGGTTTCAGTTCCAAAATCAATTTCAAGGACACATAACACAATGAATTTTATTTTATTTTGTTGTTAATTTATTAGTTTTCTTGATTTTATGTTAATTCATGTTATGTTTCTTCGTGTCTTTTTTTTTCCCTTTGTGACTCTGTTTCAGAAGCCAGGCCCACAAGCATTAGCTCAAGCCCAAGTGTAGCCAGGAGTAGGCTGAGGCATTCTTCAGTTTAGCCTGAGAAAAGATCCCTTGCAGGCTGGCAAAGGCAAGTCCCAGAGCTGCAGAGAGCTGCAGCAGGAATAGAGGCCAAGCTGTGCGCGGTTCCTGCAGAGGGAGAACCTTGACAAGGAGTTGTGGGACTGACCATGCACAAAAGAGGAGGAAGAAGAAGAAGAAGAAGAAGAAGAGGAAGAAGAGGAAGAAGAGGTGAGTGGTACCGTGGCATCTCTTCCAAAGCGTGACATGTAGCGATGACAAGCAGACTTTTTGCCTTCCACAACTTGTTTGGCTGCTGTGCTTCTTGGGCAGGGATGCATGAGAAGCGCTCTGGTCCCTGCCAGGCGCTTGTGTTAGCTGCAGGGAGAGCTGAGAAGTGGCAGCTGCGGCTGCCAGCATGGTGGAGCATGAGCAGCCGGCTCCCAGGCCAAATGGCCCAAAGAAATGGTGGCAAGGGGCCGTGCTGAGAACTGCAGAGGAAGGCAAAAAACCGCCGGGGACCAGTGCCAATGTGCCCCGGGGGAAAAAGTTCCTTGCTGAGCCCAGTGCTGGCCATGGGCTGTTCCCTGAGCATGTGAGCCAGACCTGGCTCCTTGTCCCACAGGCTGCTCATGCTTCCCAGGAGCTGCCCAAGCCCTATCCTCCCTTGAGCTGGAGCTATGTCGCGGATTTGCCAGAGTGCCCAAGTGCCTCTGAGCTGATAGACCTTGTGGGCAAGAATCCTTGCTGTCCCTGTGTAGGACACCAGTGGGTGTTCCAAAGCACTGCAAGCCCTTGCAAGCCCTTGCAAGCCCTCGACATCCTATCTCTTACGGCTCCTGAGTGTTGCTCTGTAGGAGATGAGGATGGTGAGTTCTGCAGTGCTCCTCAAGAAGGAATTGCCTTGGTCTTGCCACTGCTATCCAGTTGAAAAGGATTTGCATCCATGAGCCAAGCTTGGAAGGTGGCCCTGCCAGCAGATTGTCTTGCAGCGGAGAACCTCCAGCAGCCTCATGCAAGGTTTTCTTCCCTCAGCCCCTGGCCTGTGATTCCAGCAGCTCCTCAAGTGCTTCCTGTCAGATGTGCTGGGGCTACCCCCGGGCCAGCTCTGGCAGTGGACACGGGAGGCTGCTCCTCTGGATCCTGCGTGGGGCCTGGTGCCCACTGCGTTGCCGGGTGCTGGCATTGTGACATGGGGGTGACACAGCCGCATATGTGCAGCCCTTTGGAGGAAGCCTTTGGGGTGCTGGCTCCAAATCAGTCCCTGTAGCTACAAAATAGGGGAGTAAGCAAGCTAATAGAGTCCCTTTTTTGCAAAAAGACAGTGTGGATTTGTTGCCAGTGCAGCCTTCCTTCCAGTAGCAATACTGCCTGTAGTATCATGTATGGAGGCCTCAGGGCTCGCTCAGGGCTTGTCACACAGAACTGCAGGCCTCACAGAGCAGAACTGCTCTCCTCTCCTCTCCTCTCCTGTCCTGTGCGCCAGTCCAATATCTAAGAGACTGTTTGCCTGAAAGGACAGAGGGGTTTCAGTTCCAAAATCAATTTCAAGGACACATAACACAATGAATTTTATTTTATTTTGTTGTTAATTTATTAGTTTTCTTGATTTTATGTTAATTCATGTTATGTTTCTTCGTGTCTTTTTTTTTCCCTTTGTGACTCTGTTTCAGAAGCCAGGCCCACAAGCATTAGCTCAAGCCCAAGTGTAGCCAGGAGTAGGCTGAGGCATTCTTCAGTTTAGCCTGAGAAAAGATCCCTTGCAGGCTGGCAAAGGCAAGTCCCAGAGCTGCAGAGAGCTGCAGCAGGAATAGAGGCCAAGCTGTGCGCGGTTCCTGCAGAGGGAGAACCTTGACAAGGAGTTGTGGGACTGACCATGCACAAAAGAGGAGGAAGAAGAAGAAGAAGAAGAAGAAGAGGAAGAAGAGGAAGAAGAGGTGAGTGGTACCGTGGCATCTCTTCCAAAGCGTGACATGTAGCGATGACGAGCAGACTTTTTGCCTTCCACAACTTGTTTGGCTGCTGTGCTTCTTGGGCAGGGATGCATGAGAAGCGCTCTGGTCCCTGCCAGGCGCTTGTGTTAGCTGCAGGGAGAGCTGAGAAGTGGCAGCTGCGGCTGCCAGCATGGTGGAGCATGAGCAGCCGGCTCCCAGGCCAAATGGCCCAAAGAAATGGTGGCAAGGGGCCGTGCTGAGAACTGCAGAGGAAGGCAAAAAACCGCCGGGGACCAGTGCCAATGTGCCCCGGGGGAAAAAGTTCCTTGCTGAGCCCAGTGCTGGCCATGGGCTGTTCCCTGAGCATGTGAGCCAGACCTGGCTCCTTGTCCCACAGGCTGCTCATGCTTCCCAGGAGCTGCCCAAGCCCTATCCTCCCTTGAGCTGGAGCTATGTCGCGGATTTGCCAGAGTGCCCAAGTGCCTCTGAGCTGATAGACCTTGTGGGCAAGAATCCTTGCTGTCCCTGTGTAGGACACCAGTGGGTGTTCCAAAGCACTGCAAGCCCTTGCAAGCCCTTGCAAGCCCTCGACATCCTATCTCTTACGGCTCCTGAGTGTTGCTCTGTAGGAGATGAGGATGGTGAGCTCTGCAGTGCTCCTCAAGAAGGAATTGCCTTGGTCTTGCCACTGCTATCCAGTTGAAAAGGATTTGCATCCATGAGCCGAGCTTGGAAGGTGGCCCTGCCAGCAGATTGTCTTGCAGCGGAGAACCGCCAGCAGCCTCATGCAAGGTTTTCTTCCCTCAGCCCCTGGCCTGTGATTCCAGCAGCTCCTCAAGTGCTTCCTGTCAGATGTGCTGGGGCTACCCCCGGGCCAGCTCTGGCAGTGGACACGGGAGGCTGCTCCTCTGGATCCTGCGTGGGGCCTGGTGCCCACTGCGTTGCCGGGTGCTGGCATTGTGACATGGGGGTGACACAGCCGCATATGTGCAGCCCTTTGGAGGAAGCCTTTGGGGTGCTGGCTCCAAATCAGTCCCTGTAGCTACAAAATAGGGGAGTAAGCAAGCTAATAGAGTCCCTTTTTTGCAAAAAGACAGTGTGGATTTGTTGCCAGTGCAGCCTTCCTTCCAGTAGCAATACTGCCTGTAGTATCATGTATGGAGGCCTCAGGGCTCGCTCAGGGCTTGTCACGCAGAACTGCAGGCCTCACAGAGCAGAACTGCTCTCCTCTCCTCTCCTCTTCTCTCCTGTCCGCCAGTCCAATATCTAAGAGACTGTTTGCCTGAAAGGACAGAGGGGTTTCAGTTCCAAAATCAATTTCAAGGACACATAACACAATGAATTTTATTTTATTTTGTTGTTAATTTATTAGTTTTCTTGATTTTATGTTAATTCATGTTATGTTTCTTCGTGTCTTTTTTTTTCCCTTTGTGACTCTGTTTCAGAAGCCAGGCTCACAAGCATTAGCTCAAGCCCAAGTGTAGCCAGGAGTAGGCTGAGGCATTCTTCAGTTTAGCCTGAGAAAAGATCCCTTGCAGGCTGGCAAAGGCAAGTCCCAGAGCTGCAGAGAGCTGCAGCAGGAATAGAGGCCAAGCTGTGCGCGGTTCCTGCAGAGGGAGAACCTTGACAAGGAGTTGTGGGACTGACCATGCACAAAAGAGGAGGAAGAAGAAGAAGAAGAAGAAGAAGAGGAAGAAGAGGAAGAAGAGGTGAGTGGTACCGTGGCATCTCTTCCAAAGCGTGACATGTAGCGATGACGAGCAGACTTTTTGCCTTCCACAACTTGTTTGGCTGCTGTGCTTCTTGGGCAGGGATGCATGAGAAGCGCTCTGGTCCCTGCCAGGCGCTTGTGTTAGCTGCAGGGAGAGCTGAGAAGTGGCAGCTGCGGCTGCCAGCATGGTGGAGCATGAGCAGCCGGCTCCCAGGCCAAATGGCCCAAAGAAATGGTGGCAAGGGGCCGTGCTGAGAACTGCAGAGGAAGGCAAAAAACCGCCGGGGACCAGTGCCAATGTGCCCCGGGGGAAAAAGTTCCTTGCTGAGCCCAGTGCTGGCCATGGGCTGTTCCCTGAGCATGTGAGCCAGACCTCGCTCCTTGTCCCACAGGCTGCTCATGCTTCCCAGGAGCTGCCCAAGCCCTATCCTCCCTTGAGCTGGAGCTATGTCGCGGATTTGCCAGAGTGCCCAAGTGCCTCTGAGCTGATAGACCTTGTGGGCAAGAATCCTTGCTGTCCCTGTGTAGGACACCAGTGGGTGTTCCAAAGCACTGCAAGCCCTTGCAAGCCCTTGCAAGCCCTCGACATCCTATCTCTTACGGCTCCTGAGTGTTGCTCTGTAGGAGATGAGGATGGTGAGTTCTGCAGTGCTCCTCAAGAAGGAATTGCCTTGGTCTTGCCACTGCTATCCAGTTGAAAAGGATTTGCATCCATGAGCCGAGCTTGGAAGGTGGCCCTGCCAGCAGATTGTCTTGCAGCGGAGAACCTCCAGCAGCCTCATGCAAGGTTTTCTTCCCTCAGCCCCTGGCCTGTGATTCCAGCAGCTCCTCAAGTGCTTCCTGTCAGATGTGCTGGGGCTACCCCCGGGCCAGCTCTGGCAGTGGACACGGGAGGCTGCTCCTCTGGATCCTGCGTGGGGCCTGGTGCCCACTGCGTTGCCGGGTGCTGGCATTGTGACATGGGGGTGACACAGCCGCATATGTGCAGCCCTTTGGAGGAAGCCTTTGGGGTGCTGGCTCCAAATCAGTCCCTGTAGCTACAAAATAGGGGAGTAAGCAAGCTAATAGAGTCCCTTTTTTGCAAAAAGACAGTGTGGATTTGTTGCCAGTGCAGCCTTCCTTCCAGTAGCAATACTGCCTGTAGTATCATGTATGGAGGCCTCAGGGCTCGCTCAGGGCTTGTCACGCAGAACTGCAGGCCTGACAGAGCAGAACTGCTCTCCTCTCCTCTCCTCTCCTCTCCTCTCCTCTCCTCTCCTCTCCTCTCCTCTCCTCTCCTGTCCTCTCCTCTCCTCTCCTCTCCTCGCCTCTCCTCTTCTCTTCTCTCCTGTCCGCCAGTCCAATATCTAAGAGACTGTTTGCCTGAAAGGACAGAGGGTTTTCAGTTCCAAAATCAATTTCAAGGACACATAACACAGTGAATTTTATTTTATTTTGTTGTTAATTTATTAATTTTCTTGATTTTATGTTAATTCATGTTATGTTTCTTCGTGTCATTTTTTTCCCCTTTGTGACTCTGTTTCAGAAGCCAGGCCCACAAGCATTAGCTCAAGCCCAAGTGTAGCCAGGAGTAGGCTGAGGCATTCTTCAGTTTAGCCTGAGAAAAGATCCCTTGCAGGCTGGCAAAGGCAAGTCCCAGAGCTGCAGAGAGCTGCAGCAGGAATAGAGGCCAAGCTGTGCGCGGTTCCTGCAGAGGGAGAACCTTGACAAGGAGTTGTGGGACTGACCATGCACAAAAGAGGAGGAAGAAGAAGAAGAAGAAGAAGAAGAGGAAGAAGAGGAAGAAGAGGTGAGTGGTACCGTGGCATCTCTTCCAAAGCGTGACATGTAGCGATGACGAGCAGACTTTTTGCCTTCCACAACTTGTTTGGCTGCTGTGCTTCTTGGGCAGGGATGCATGAGAAGCGCTCTGGTCCCTGCCAGGCGCTTGTGTTAGCTGCAGGGAGAGCTGAGAAGTGGCAGCTGCGGCTGCCAGCATGGTGGAGCATGAGCAGCCGGCTCCCAGGCCAAATGGCCCAAAGAAATGGTGGCAAGGGGCCGTGCTGAGAACTGCAGAGGAAGGCAAAAAACCGCCGGGGACCAGTGCCAATGTGCCCCGGGGGAAAAAGTTCCTTGCTGAGCCCAGTGCTGGCCATGGGCTGTTCCCTGAGCATGTGAGCCAGACCTGGCTCCTTGTCCCACAGGCTGCTCATGCTTCCCAGGAGCTGCCCAAGCCCTATCCTCCCTTGAGCTGGAGCTATGTCGCGGATTTGCCAGAGTGCCCAAGTGCCTCTGAGCTGATAGACCTTGTGGGCAAGAATCCTTGCTGTCCCTGTGTAGGACACCAGTGGGTGTTCCAAAGCACTGCAAGCCCTTGCAAGCCCTTGCAAGCCCTCGACATCCTATCTCTTACGGCTCCTGAGTGTTGCTCTGTAGGAGATGAGGATGGTGAGTTCTGCAGTGCTCCTCAAGAAGGAATTGCCTTGGTCTTGCCACTGCTATCCAGTTGAAAAGGATTTGCATCCATGAGCCAAGCTTGGAAGGTGGCCCTGCCAGCAGATTGTCTTGCAGCGGAGAACCTCCAGCAGCCTCATGCAAGGTTTTCTTCCCTCAGCCCCTGGCCTGTGATTCCAGCAGCTCCTCAAGTGCTTCCTGTCAGATGTGCTGGGGCTACCCCCGGGCCAGCTCTGGCAGTGGACACGGGAGGCTGCTCCTCTGGATCCTGCGTGGGGCCTGGTGCCCACTGCGTTGCCGGGTGCTGGCATTGTGACATGGGGGCGACACAGCCGCATATGTGCAGCCCTTTGGAGGAAGCCTTTGGGGTGCTGGCTCCAAATCAGTCCCTGTAGCTACAAAATAGGGGAGTAAGCAAGCTAATAGAGTCCCTTTTTTGCAAAAAGACAGTGTGGATTTGTTGCCAGTGCAGCCTTCCTTCCAGTAGCAATACTGCCTGTAGTATCATGTATGGAGGCCTCAGGGCTCGCTCAGGGCTTGTCACGCAGAACTGCAGGCCTCACAGAGCAGAACTGCTCTCCTCTCCTCTCCTCTCCTGTCCTGTGCGCCAGTCCAATATCTAAGAGACTGTTTGCCTGAAAGGACAGAGGGGTTTCAGTTCCAAAATCAATTTCAAGGACACATAACACAATGAATTTTATTTTATTTTGTTGTTAATTTATTAGTTTTCTTGATTTTATGTTAATTCATGTTATGTTTCTTCGTGTCTTTTTTTTTCCCTTTGTGACTCTGTTTCAGAAGCCAGGCCCACAAGCATTAGCTCAAGCCCAAGTGTAGCCAGGAGTAGGCTGAGGCATTCTTCAGTTTAGCCTGAGAAAAGATCCCTTGCAGGCTGGCAAAGGCAAGTCCCAGAGCTGCAGAGAGCTGCAGCAGGAATAGAGGCCAAGCTGTGCGCGGTTCCTGCAGAGGGAGAACCTTGACAAGGAGTTGTGGGACTGACCATGCACAAAAGAGGAGGAAGAAGAAGAAGAAGAAGAAGAAGAGGAAGAAGAGGAAGAAGAGGTGAGTGGTACCGTGGCATCTCTTCCAAAGCGTGACATGTAGCGATGACGAGCAGACTTTTTGCCTTCCACAACTTGTTTGGCTGCTGTGCTTCTTGGGCAGGGATGCATGAGAAGCGCTCTGGTCCCTGCCAGGCGCTTGTGTTAGCTGCAGGGAGAGCTGAGAAGTGGCAGCTGCGGCTGCCAGCATGGTGGAGCATGAGCAGCCGGCTCCCAGGCCAAATGGCCCAAAGAAATGGTGGCAAGGGGCCGTGCTGAGAACTGCAGAGGAAGGCAAAAAAACGCCGGGGAGCAGTGCCAATGTGCCCCGGGGGAAAAAGTTCCTTGCTGAGCCCAGTGCTGGCCATGGGCTGTTCCCTGAGCATGTGAGCCAGACCTGGCTCCTTGTCCCACAGGCTGCTCATGCTTCCCAGGAGCTGCCCAAGCCCTATCCTCCCTTGAGCTGGAGCTATGTCGCGGATTTGCCAGAGTGCCCAAGTGCCTCTGAGCTGATAGACCTTGTGGGCAAGAATCCTTGCTGTCCCTGTGGAGGACACCAGTGGGTGTTCCAAAGCACTGCAAGCCCTTGCAAGCCCTTGCAAGCCCTCGACATCCTATCTCTTACGGCTCCTGAGCGTTGCTCTGTAGGAGATGAGGATGGTGAGCTCTGCAGTGCTCCTCAAGAAGGAATTGCCTTGGTCTTGCCACTGCTATGCAGTTGAAAAGGATTTGCATCCATGTGCCGAGCTTGGAGGGTGGCCCTGCCAGCAGATTGTCTTGCAGCGGAGAACCTCCAGCAGCCTCATGCAAGGTTTTCTTCCCTCAGCCCCTGGCCTGTGATTCCAGCAGCTCCTCAAGTGCTTCGTGTCAGATGTGCTGGGGCTGCCCCCGGGCCAGCTCTGGCAGTGGACACGGGAGGCTGCTCCTCTGGATCCTGCGTGGGGCCTGGTGACCACTGCGTTGCCGGGTGCTGGCATTGTGACATGGGGCTGACACAGCCGCTTATGTGCAGCCCTTTGGAGGAAGCCTTTGGGGTGCTGGCTCCAAATCAGTCCCTGTAGCTACAAAATAGGGGAGTAAGCAACCTCATAGACTCCCTTTTTTGCAAAAAGACAGTGTGGATTTGTTGCCAGTGCAGCCTTCCTTCCAGTAGCAATACTGCCTGTAGTATCATGTATGGAGGCCTCAGGGCTCGCTCAGGGCTTGTCACGCAGAACTGCAGGCCTGACAGAGCAGAACTGCTCTCCTCTCCTCTCCTCTCCTCTCCTCTTCTCTCCTGTCCGCCAGTCCAATATCTAAGAGACTGTTTGCCTGAAAGGACAGAGGGGTTTCAGTTCCAAAATCAATTTCAAGGACACATAACACAATGAATTTTATTTTATTTTGTTGTTAATTTATTAATTTTCTTGATTTTATGTTAATTCATGTGATGTTTCTTCGTGTCATTTTTTTTCCCTTTGTGACTCTGTTTCAGAACCCAGGCTCACAAGCATTAGCTCAAGCCCAAGTGTAGCCAGGAGAAGGCTGAGGCATTCTTCAGTTTAGCCTGAGAAAAGATCCCTTGCAGGCTGGCAAAGGCAAGTCCCAGAGCTGCAGAGAGCAGCAGCAGGAACAGAGGCCAAGCTGTGCGCGGTTCCTGCAGAGGGAGAACCTTGACAAGGAGTTGTGGGACTGACCATGCACAAAAGAGGAGGAAGAAGAAGAAGAAGAAGAAGAAGAGGAAGAAGAGGAAGAAGAGGTGAGTGGTACCGTGGCATCTCTTCCAAAGCGTGACATGTAGCGATGACGAGCAGACTTTTTGCCTTCCACAACTTGTTTGGCTGCTGTGCTTCTTGGGCAGGGATGCATGAGAAGCGCTCTGGTCCCTGCCAGGCGCTTGTGTTAGCTGCAGGGAGAGCTGAGAAGTGGCAGCTGCGGCTGCCAGCATGGTGGAGCATGAGCAGCCGGCTCCCAGGCCAAATGGCCCAAAGAAATGGTGGCAAGGGGCGGTGCTGAGAACTGCAGAGGAAGGCAAAAAACCGCCAGGGACCAGTGCCAATGTGCCCCAGGGGAAAAAGTTCCTTGCTGAGCCCAGTGCTGGCCATGGGCTGTTCCCTGAGCATGTGAGCCAGACCTGGCTCCTTGTCCCACAGGCTGCTCATGCTTCCCAGGAGCTGCCCAAGCCCTATCCTCCCTTGAGCTGGAGCTATGTCGCGGACTTGCCAGAGTGCCCAACTGCCTCTGAGCTGATAGACCTTGTGGGCAAGAATCCTTGCTGTCCCTGTGTAGGACACCAGTGGGTGTTCCAAAGCACTGCAAGCCCTTGCAAGCCCTTGCAAGCCCTCGACATCCTATATCTTACGGCTCCTGAGCGTTGCTCTGTAGGAGATGAGGATGGTGAGCTCTGCAGTGCTCCTCAAGAAGGAATTGCCTTGGTCTTGCCACTGCTATCCAGTTGAAAAGGATTTGCATCCATGAGCCGAGCTTGGAAGGTGGCCCTGCCAGCAGATTGTCTTGCAGCGGAGAACCTCCAGCAGCCTCATGCAAGGTTTTCTTCCCTCAGCCCCTGGCCTGTGATTCCAGCAGCTCCTCAAGTGCTTCCTGTCAGATGTGCTGGGGCTGCCCCTGGGCCAGCTCTGGCAGTGAACACGGGAGGCTGCTCCTCTGGATCCTGCGTGGGGCCTGGTGACCACTGCGTTGCCGGGTGCTGGCATTGTGACATGGGGGTGACACAGCCGCATATGTGCAGCCCTTTGGAGGAAGCCTTTGGGGTTCTGGCTCCAAATCAGTCCCTGTAGCTACAAAATAGGGGAGTAAGCAACCCAATAGAGTCCCTTTTTTGCAAAAAGACAGTTTGGAATTGTTGCCAGTGCAGCCTTCCTTCCAGTAGCAATACTGCCTGTAGTATCATGTATGGAGGCCTCACGGCTCGCTCAGGGCTTGTCACGCAGAACTGCAGGCCTGACAGAGCAGAACTGCTCTCCTCTCCTCTCCTCTCCTGTCCTGTGCGCCAGTCCAATATCTAAGAGACTGTTTGCCTGAAAGGACAGAGGGGTTTCAGTTCCAAAATCAATTTCAAGGACACATAACACAATGAATTTTATTTTATTTTGTTGTTAATTTATTAGTTTTCTTGATTTTATGTTAATTCATGTTATGTTTCTTCGTGTCTTTTTTTTTCCCTTTGTGACTCTGTTTCAGAAGCCAGGCCCACAAGCATTAGCTCAAGCCCAAGTGTAGCCAGGAGTAGGCTGAGGCATTCTTCAGTTTAGCCTGAGAAAAGATCCCTTGCAGGCTGGCAAAGGCAAGTCCCAGAGCTGCAGAGAGCTGCAGCAGGAATAGAGGCCAAGCTGTGCGCGGTTCCTGCAGAGGGAGAACCTTGACAAGGAGTTGTGGGACTGACCATGCACAAAAGAGGAGGAAGAAGAAGAAGAAGAAGAAGAAGAGGAAGAAGAGGAAGAAGAGGTGAGTGGTACCGTGGCATCTCTTCCAAAGCGTGACATGTAGCGATGACGAGCAGACTTTTTGCCTTCCACAACTTGTTTGGCTGCTGTGCTTCTTGGGCAGGGATGCATGAGAAGCGCTCTGGTCCCTGCCAGGCGCTTGTGTTAGCTGCAGGGAGAGCTGAGAAGTGGCAGCTGCGGCTGCCAGCATGGTGGAGCATGAGCAGCCGGCTCCCAGGCCAAATGGCCCAAAGAAATGGTGGCAAGGGGCCGTGCTGAGAACTGCAGAGGAAGGCAAAAAACCGCCGGGGACCAGTGCCAATGTGCCCCGGGGGAAAAAGTTCCTTGCTGAGCCCAGTGCTGGCCATGGGCTGTTCCCTGAGCATGTGAGCCAGACCTGGCTCCTTGTCCCACAGGCTGCTCATGCTTCCCAGGAGCTGCCCAAGCCCTATCCTCCCTTGAGCTGGAGCTATGTCGCGGATTTGCCAGAGTGCCCAAGTGCCTCTGAGCTGATAGACCTTGTGGGCAAGAATCCTTGCTGTCCCTGTGGAGGACACCAGTGGGTGTTCCAAAGCACTGCAAGCCCTTGCAAGCCCTTGCAAGCCCTCGACATCCTATCTCTTACGGCTCCTGAGTGTTGCTCTGTAGGAGATGAGGATGGTGAGCTCTGCAGTGCTCCTCAAGAAGGAATTGCCTTGGTCTTGCCACTGCTATCCAGTTGAAAAGGATTTGCATCCATGAGCCGAGCTTGGAAGGTGGCCCTGCCAGCAGATTGTCTTGCAGCGGAGAACCGCCAGCAGCCTCATGCAAGGTTTTCTTCCCTCAGCCCCTGGCCTGTGATTCCAGCAGCTCCTCAAGTGCTTCCTGTCAGATGTGCTGGGGCTACCCCCGGGCCAGCTCTGGCAGTGGACACGGGAGGCTGCTCCTCTGGATCCTGCGTGGGGCCTGGTGCCCACTGCGTTGCCGGGTGCTGGCATTGTGACATGGGGGTGACACAGCCGCATATGTGCAGCCCTTTGGAGGAAGCCTTTGGGGTGCTGGCTCCAAATCAGTCCCTGTAGCTACAAAATAGGGGAGTAAGCAAGCTAATAGAGTCCCTTTTTTGCAAAAAGACAGTGTGGATTTGTTGCCAGTGCAGCCTTCCTTCCAGTAGCAATACTGCCTGTAGTATCATGTATGGAGGCCTCAGGGCTCGCTCAGGGCTTGTCACGCAGAACTGCAGGCCTCACAGAGCAGAACTGCTCTCCTCTCCTCTCCTCTCCTGTCCTGTGCGCCAGTCCAATATCTAAGAGACTGTTTGCCTGAAAGGACAGAGGGGTTTCAGTTCCAAAATCAATTTCAAGGACACATAACACAATGAATTTTATTTTATTTTGTTGTTAATTTATTAGTTTTCTTGATTTTATGTTAATTCATGTTATTTTTCTTCGTGTCTTTTTTTTTCCCTTTGTGACTCTGTTTCAGAAGCCAGGCCCACAAGCATTAGCTCAAGCCCAAGTGTAGCCAGGAGTAGGCTGAGGCATTCTTCAGTTTAGCCTGAGAAAAGATCCCTTGCAGGCTGGCAAAGGCAAGTCCCAGAGCTGCAGAGAGCTGCAGCAGGAATAGAGGCCAAGCTGTGCGCGGTTCCTGCAGAGGGAGAACCTTGACAAGGAGTTGTGGGACTGACCATGCACAAAAGAGGAGGAAGAAGAAGAAGAAGAAGAAGAAGAGGAAGAAGAGGAAGAAGAGGTGAGTGGTACCGTGGCATCTCTTCCAAAGCGTGACATGTAGCGATGACGAGCAGACTTTTTGCCTTCCACAACTTGTTTGGCTGCTGTGCTTCTTGGGCAGGGATGCATGAGAAGCGCTCTGGTCCCTGCCAGGCGCTTGTGTTAGCTGCAGGGAGAGCTGAGAAGTGGCAGCTGCGGCTGCCAGCATGGTGGAGCATGAGCAGCCGGCTCCCAGGCCAAATGGCCCAAAGAAATGGTGGCAAGGGGCCGTGCTGAGAACTGCAGAGGAAGGCAAAAAACCGCCGGGGACCAGTGCCAATGTGCCCCGGGGGAAAAAGTTCCTTGCTGAGCCCAGTGCTGGCCATGGGCTGTTCCCTGAGCATGTGAGCCAGACCTGGCTCCTTGTCCCACAGGCTGCTCATGCTTCCCAGGAGCTGCCCAAGCCCTATCCTCCCTTGAGCTGGAGCTATGTCGCGGATTTGCCAGAGTGCCCAAGTGCCTCTGAGCTGATAGACCTTGTGGGCAAGAATCCTTGCTGTCCCTGTGTAGGACACCAGTGGGTGTTCCAAAGCACTGCAAGCCCTTGCAAGCCCTTGCAAGCCCTCGACATCCTATCTCTTACGGCTCCTGAGTGTTGCTCTGTAGGAGATGAGGATGGTGAGCTCTGCAGTGCTCCTCAAGAAGGAATTGCCTTGGTCTTGCCACTGCTATCCAGTTGAAAAGGATTTGCATCCATGAGCCGAGCTTGGAAGGTGGCCCTGCCAGCAGATTGTCTTGCAGCGGAGAACCTCCAGCAGCCTCATGCAAGGTTTTCTTCCCTCAGCCCCTGGCCTGTGATTCCAGCAGCTCCTCAAGTGCTTCCTGTCAGATGTGCTGGGGCTACCCCCGGGCCAGCTCTGGCAGTGGACACGGGAGGCTGCTCCTCTGGATCCTGCGTGGGGCCTGGTGCCCACTGCGTTGCCGGGTGCTGGCATTGTGACATGGGGGTGACACAGCCGCATATGTGCAGCCCTTTGGAGGAAGCCTTTGGGGTGCTGGCTCCAAATCAGTCCCTGTAGCTACAAAATAGGGGAGTAAGCAAGCTAATAGAGTCCCTTTTTTGCAAAAAGACAGTGTGGATTTGTTGCCAGTGCAGCCTTCCTTCCAGTAGCAATACTGCCTGAAGTATCTTGTATGGAGGCCTCAGGGCTCGCTCAGGGCTTGTCACGCAGAACTGCAGGCCTCACAGAGCAGAACTGCTCTCCTCTCCTCTCCTCTCCTGTCCTGTGCGCCAGTCCAATATCTAAGAGACTGTTTGCCTGAAAGGACAGAGGGGTTTCAGTTCCAAAATCAATTTCAAGGACACATAACACAATGAATTTTATTTTATTTTGTTGTTAATTTATTAGTTTTCTTGATTTTATGTTAATTCATGTTATGTTTCTTCGTGTCTTTTTTTTTCCCTTTGTGACTCTGTTTCAGAAGCCAGGCCCACAAGCATTAGCTCAAGCCCAAGTGTAGCCAGGAGTAGGCTGAGGCATTCTTCAGTTTAGCCTGAGAAAAGATCCCTTGCAGGCTGGCAAAGGCAAGTCCCAGAGCTGCAGAGAGCTGCAGCAGGAATAGAGGCCAAGCTGTGCGCGGTTCCTGCAGAGGGAGAACCTTGACAAGGAGTTGTGGGACTGACCATGCACAAAAGAGGAGGAAGAAGAAGAAGAAGAAGAAGAAGAGGAAGAAGAGGAAGAAGAGGTGAGTGGTACCGTGGCATCTCTTCCAAAGCGTGACATGTAGCGATGACGAGCAGACTTTTTGCCTTCCACAACTTGTTTGGCTGCTGTGCTTCTTGGGCAGGGATGCATGAGAAGCGCTCTGGTCCCTGCCAGGCGCTTGTGTTAGCTGCAGGGAGAGCTGAGAAGTGGCAGCTGCGGCTGCCAGCATGGTGGAGCATGAGCAGCCGGCTCCCAGGCCAAATGGCCCAAAGAAATGGTGGCAAGGGGCCGTGCTGAGAACTGCAGAGGAAGGCAAAAAACCGCCGGGGACCAGTGCCAATGTGCCCCGGGGGAAAAAGTTCCTTGCTGAGCCCAGTGCTGGCCATGGGCTGTTCCCTGAGCATGTGAGCCAGACCTGGCTCCTTGTCCCACAGGCTGCTCATGCTTCCCAGGAGCTGCCCAAGCCCTATCCTCCCTTGAGCTGGAGCTATGTCGCGGATTTGCCAGAGTGCCCAAGTGCCTCTGAGCTGATAGACCTTGTGGGCAAGAATCCTTGCTGTCCCTGTGTAGGACACCAGTGGGTGTTCCAAAGCACTGCAAGCCCTTGCAAGCCCTTGCAAGCCCTCGACATCCTATCTCTTACGGCTCCTGAGTGTTGCTCTGTAGGAGATGAGGATGGTGAGCTCTGCAGTGCTCCTCAAGAAGGAATTGCCTTGGTCTTGCCACTGCTATCCAGTTGAAAAGGATTTGCATCCATGAGCCGAGCTTGGAAGGTGGCCCTGCCAGCAGATTGTCTTGCAGCGGAGAACCTCCAGCAGCCTCATGCAAGGTTTTCTTCCCTCAGCCCCTGACCTGTGATTCCAGCAGCTCCTCAAGTGCTTCCTGTCAGATGTGCTGGGGCTGCCCCCGGGCCAGCTCTGGCAGTGGACACGGGAGGCTGCTCCTCTGGATCCTGCGTGGGGCCTGGTGCCCACTGCGTTGCCGGGTGCTGGCATTGTGACATGGGGGTGACACAGCCGCATATGTGCAGCCCTTTGGAGGAAGCCTTTGGGGTGCTGGCTCCAAATCAGTCCCTGTAGCTACAAAATAGGGGAGTAAGCAAGCTAATAGAGTCCCTTTTTTGCAAAAAGACAGTGTGGATTTGTTGCCAGTGCAGCCTTCCTTCCAGTAGCAATACTGCCTGTAGTATCATGTATGGAGGCCTCAGGGCTCGCTCAGGGCTTGCCACGCAGAACTGCAGGCCTCACAGAGCAGAACTGCTCTCCTCTCCTCTCCTCTCCTGTCCTGTGCGCCAGTCCAATATCTAAGAGACTGTTTGCCTGAAAGGACAGAGGGGTTTCAGTTCCAAAATCAATTTCAAGGACACATAACACAATGAATTTTATTTTATTTTGTTGTTAATTTATTAGTTTTCTTGATTTTATGTTAATTCATGTTATGTTTCTTCGTGTCTTTTTTTTTCCCTTTGTGACTCTGTTTCAGAAGCCAGGCCCACAAGCATTAGCTCAAGCCCAAGTGTAGCCAGGAGTAGGCTGAGGCATTCTTCAGTTTAGCCTGAGAAAAGATCCCTTGCAGGCTGGCAAAGGCAAGTCCCAGAGCTGCAGAGAGCTGCAGCAGGAATAGAGGCCAAGCTGTCCGCGGTTCCTGCAGAGGGAGAACCTTGACAAGGAGTTGTGGGACTGACCATGCACAAAAGAGGAGGAAGAAGAAGAAGAAGAAGAAGAAGAGGAAGAAGAGGAAGAAGAGGTGAGTGGTACCGTGGCATCTCTTCCAAAGCGTGACATGTAGCGATGACGAGCAGACTTTTTGCCTTCCACAACTTGTTTGGCTGCTGTGCTTCTTGGGCAGGGATGCATGAGAAGCGCTCTGGTCCCTGCCAGGCGCTTGTGTTAGCTGCAGGGAGAGCTGAGAAGTGGCAGCTGCGGCTGCCAGCATGGTGGAGCATGAGCAGCCGGCTCCCAGGCCAAATGGCCCAAAGAAATGGTGGCAAGGGGCCGTGCTGAGAACTGCAGAGGAAGGCAAAAAACCGCCGGGGACCAGTGCCAATGTGCCCCGGGGGAAAAAGTTCCTTGCTGAGCCCAGTGCTGGCCATGGGCTGTTCCCTGAGCATGTGAGCCAGACCTGGCTCCTTGTCCCACAGGCTGCTCATGCTTCCCAGGAGCTGCCCAAGCCCTATCATCCCTTGAGCTGGAGCTATGTCGCG
Source organism: Caloenas nicobarica (assembly GCF_036013445.1). Taxonomy (NCBI): domain Eukaryota; kingdom Metazoa; phylum Chordata; class Aves; order Columbiformes; family Columbidae; genus Caloenas; species Caloenas nicobarica. The sequence continues at coordinate 151,248 of NW_027017727.1, read as the reverse complement.
GATTTGCCAGAGTGCCCAAGTGCCTCTGAGCTGATAGACCTTGTGGGCAAGAATCCTTGCTGTCCCTGTGGAGGACACCAGTGGGTGTTCCAAAGCACTGCAAGCCCTTGCAAGCCCTTGCAAGCCCTCGACATCCTATCTCTTACAGCTCCTGAGCGTTGCTCTGTAGGAGATGAGGATGGTGAGCTCTGCAGTGCTCCTCAAGAAGGAATTGCCTTGGTCTTGCCACTGCTATCCAGTTGAAAAGGATTTGCATCCATGAGCCGAGCTTGGAAGGTGGCCCTGCCAGCAGATTGTCTTGCAGCGGAGAACCGCCAGCAGCCTCATGCAAGGTTTTCTTCCCTCAGCCCCTGGCCTGTGATTCCAGCAGCTCCTCAAGTGCTTCCTGTCAGATGTGCTGGGGCTGCCCCCGGGCCAGCTCTGGCAGTGGACACGGGAGGCTGCTCCTCTGGATCCTGCGTGGGGCCTGGTGACCACTGCGTTGCCGGGTGCTGGCATTGTGACATGGGGGTGACACAGCCGCATATGTGCAGCCCTTTGGAGGAAGCCTTTGGGGTGCTGGCTCCAAATCAGTCCCTGTAGCTACAAAATAGGGGAGTAAGCAAGCTAATAGAGTCCCTTTTTTGCAAAAAGACAGTGTGGATTTGTTGCCAGTGCAGCCTTCCTTCCAGTAGCAATACTGCCTGTAGTATCATGTATGGAGGCCTCAGGGCTCGCTCAGGGCTTGTCACGCAGAACTGCAGGCCTCACAGAGCAGAACTGCTCTCCTCTCCTCTCCTCTCCTGTCCTGTGCGCCAGTCCAATATCTAAGAGACTGTTTGCCTGAAAGGACAGAGGGGTTTCAGTTCCAAAATCAATTTCAAGGACACATAACACAATGAATTTTATTTTATTTTGTTGTTAATTTATTAGTTTTCTTGATTTTATGTTAATTCATGTTATGTTTCTTCGTGTCTTTTTTTTTCCCTTTGTGACTCTGTTTCAGAAGCCAGGCCCACAAGCATTAGCTCAAGCCCAAGTGTAGCCAGGAGTAGGCTGAGGCATTCTTCAGTTTAGCCTGAGAAAAGATCCCTTGCAGGCTGGCAAAGGCAAGTCCCAGAGCTGCAGAGAGCTGCAGCAGGAATAGAGGCCAAGCTGTCCGCGGTTCCTGCAGAGGGAGAACCTTGACAAGGAGTTGTGGGACTGACCATGCACAAAAGAGGAGGAAGAAGAAGAAGAAGAAGAAGAAGAGGAAGAAGAGGAAGAAGAGGTGAGTGGTACCGTGGCATCTCTTCCAAAGCGTGACATGTAGCGATGACGAGCAGACTTTTTGCCTTCCACAACTTGTTTGGCTGCTGTGCTTCTTGGGCAGGGATGCATGAGAAGCGCTCTGGTCCCTGCCAGGCGCTTGTGTTAGCTGCAGGGAGAGCTGAGAAGTGGCAGCTGCGGCTGCCAGCATGGTGGAGCATAAGCAGCCGGCTCCCAGGCCAAATGGCCCAAAGAAATGGTGGCAACGGGCCGTGCTGAGAACTGCAGAGGAAGGCAAAAAACCGCCGGGGAGCAGTGCCAATGTGCCCCGGGGGAAAAAGTTCCTTGCTGAGCCCAGTGCTGGCCATGGGCTGTTCCCTGAGCATGTGAGCCAGACCTGGCTCCTTGTCCCACAGGCTGTTCATGCTTCCCAGGAGCTGCCCAAGCCCTATCCTCCGCTGAGCTGGAGCTATCTGGCGGACTTGCCAGAGTGCCCAAGTGCCTCTGAGCTGATAGACCTTGTGGGCAAGAATCCTTGCTGTCCCTGTGTAGGACACCAGTGGGTGTTCCAAAGCACTGCAATCCCTTGCATGCCCTCGACATCCTATCTCTTACGGCTCCTGAGTGTTGCTCTGTAGGAGATGAGGATGGTGAGCTCTGCAGTGCTCCTCAAGAAGGAATTGCCTTGGTCTTGCCACTGCTATCCAGTTGAAAAGGATTTGCATCCATGAGCCGAGCTTGGAAGGTGGCCCTGCCAGCAGATTGTCTTGCAGCGGAGAACCTCCAGCAGCCTCATGCAAGGTTTTCTTCCCTCAGCCCCTGGCCTGTGATTCCAGCAGCTCCTCAAGTGCTTCCTGTCAGATGTGCTGGGGCTGCCCCCGGGCCAGCTCTGGCAGTGGACACGGGAGGCTGCTCCTCTGGATCCTGCGTGGGGCCTGGTGCCCACTGCGTTGCCGGGTGCTGGCATTGTGACATGGGGGTGACACAGCCGCATATGTGCAGCCCTTTGGAGGAAGCCTTTGGGGTGCTGGCTCCAAATCAGTCCCTGTAGCTACAAAATAGGGGAGTAAGCAACCTCATAGACTCCCTTTTTTGCAAAAAGACAGTGTGGATTTGTTGCCAGTGCAGCCTTCCTTCCAGTAGCAATACTGCCTGTAGTATCATGTATGGAGGCCTCAGGGCTCGCTCAGGGCTTGTCACGCAGAACTGCAGGCCTGACAGAGTAGAACTGCTCTCCTCTCCTCTCCTCTCCTCTCCTCTCCTCTCCTCTCCTCTCCTCTCCTCTCCTCTTCTCACCTGTCCGCCAGTCCAATATCTAAGAGACTGTTTGCCTGAAAGGACAGAGGGGTTTCAGTTCCAAAATCAATGTCAAGGACACATAACACAATGAATTTTATTTTATTTTGTTGTTAATTTATTAATTTTCTTGATTTTATGTTAATTCATGTGATGTTTCTTCGTGTCATTTTTTTTCCCTTTGTGACTCTGTTTCAGAACCCAGGCTCACAAGCATTAGCTCAAGCCCAAGTGTAGCCAGGAGTAGGCTGAGGCATTCTTCAGTTTAGCCTGAGAAAAGATCCCTTGCAGGCTGGCAAAGGCAAGTCCCAGAGCTGCAGACAGCAGCAGCAGGAATAGAGGCCAAGCTGTGCGCGGTTCCTGCAGAGGGAGAACCTTGACAAGGAGTTGTGGGACTGACCATGCACAAAAGAGGAGGAAGAACAAGAAGAAGAAGAAGAAGAGGAAGAAGAGGAAGAAGAGGTGAGCGGTACCGTGGCATCTCTTCCAAAGCGTGACATGTAGCGATGACGAGCAGACTTTTTGCCTTCCACAACTTGTTTGGCTGCTGTGCTTCTTGGGCAGGGATGCATGAGAAGCGCTCTGGTCCCTGCCAGGTGCTTGTGTTACCTGCAGGGAGAGCTGAGAAGTGGCAGCTGCGGCTGCCAGCATGGTGGAGCATGAGCAGCCGGCTCCCAGGCCAAGTGGCCCAAAGAAATGGTGGCAAGGGGCGGTGCTGAGAACTGCAGAGGAAGGCAAAAAACCGCTGGGGACCAGTGCCAATGTGCCCCGGGGGAAAGAGTTCCTTGCTGAGCCCAGTGCTGGCCATGGGCTGTTCCCTGAGCATGTGAGCCAGACCTGGCTCCTTGTCCCACAGGCTGCTCATGCTTCCCAGGAGCTGCCCAAGCCCTATCCTCCGCTGAGCTGGAGCTATGTCGCGGACTTGCCAGAGTGCCCAAGTGCCTCTGAGCTGATAGACCTTGTGGGCAAGAATCCTTGCTGTCCCTGTGTAGGACACCAGTGGGTGTTCCAAAGCACTGCAAGCCCTTGCAAGCCCTTGCAAGCCCTCGACATCCTATCTCTTACGGCTCCTGAGCGTTGCTGTGTAGGAGATGAGGATGGTGAGCTGTGCAGTGCTCCTCAAGAAGGAATTGCCTTGGTCTTGCCACTGCTATCCAGTTGAAAAGGATTTGCATCCATGAGGCGAGCTTGGAAGGTGGCCCTGCCAGCCGATTGTCTTGCAGCGGAGAACCTCCAGCAGCCTCATGCAAGGTTTTCTTCCCTCAGCCCCTGGCCTGTGATTCCAGCAGCTCCTCAAGTGCTTCCTGTCAGATGTGCTGGGGCTGCCCCCGGGCCAGCTCTGGCAGTGGACACGGGAGGCTGCTCCTCTGGATCCTGCGTGGGGCCTGGTGACCACTGCGTTGCCGGGTGCTGGCATTGTGACATGGGGCTGACACAGCCGCATATGTGCAGCCCTTTGGAGGAAGGCTTTTGGGGTGCTGGCTCCAAATCAGTCCCTGTACCTACAAAATAGGGGAGTAAGCAACCTAATAGAGTCCCTCTTTTGCAAAAAGACAGTGTGGATTTGTTGCCAGTGCAGCCTTACTTCCAGTAGCAATACTGCCTGTAGTATCATGTATGGAGGCCTCAGGGCTCGCTCAGGGCTTGTCACACAGAACTGCAGGCCTGACAGAGCAGAACTGCTCTCCTGTCCTCTCCTCTCCTCTCCTCTCCTCTCCTCTCCTCTCCTCTCCTCTCCTCTCCTCTAATATGCGCCACTCCAATATCTAAGATACTGTTTGCCTGAAAGGACGGAGGGGTTTCTGTTCCAAAATCAATTTCAAGGACACATAACACAATGAATTTTATTTGATTTTGTTGTTAATTTATTAATTTTCTTGATTTTATGTTAATTCATGTTATGTTTCTTCGTGTCATTTTTTTTCCCTTTGTGACTCTGTTTCAGAACCCAGGCTCACAAGCATTAGCTCAAGCCCAAGTGTAGCCAGGAGTAGGCTGAGGCATTCTTCAGTTTAGCCTGAGAAAAGATCCCTTGCAGGCTGGCAAAGGCAAGTCCCAGAGCTGCAGACAGCAGCAGCAGGAATAGAGGCCAAGCTGTGCGCGGTTCCTGCAGAGGGAGAACCTTGACAAGGAGTTGTGGGACTGACCATGCACAAAAGAGGAGGAAGAACAAGAAGAAGAAGAAGAAGAGGAAGAAGAGGAAGAAGAGGTGAGCGGTACCGTGGCATCTCTTCCAAAGCGTGACATGTAGCGATGACGAGCAGACTTTTTGCCTTCCACAACTTGTTTGGCTGCTGTGCTTCTTGGGCAGGGATGCATGAGAAGCGCTCTGGTCCCTGCCAGGCGCTTGTGTTACCTGCAGGGAGAGCTGAGAAGTGGCAGCTGCGGCTGCCAGCATGGTGGAGCATGAGCAGCCGGCTCCCAGGCCAAATGGCCCAAAGAAATGGTGGCAAGGGGCGGTGCTGAGAACTGCAGAGGAAGGCAAAAAACCGCCGGGGACCAGTGCCAATGTGCCCCGGGGGAAAAAGTTCCTTGCTGAGCCCAGTGCTGGCCATGGGCTGTTCCCTGAGCATGTGAGCCAGACCTGGCTCCTTGTCCCACAGGCTGCTCATGCTTCCCAGGAGCTGCCCAAGCCCTATCCTCCGCTGAGCTGGAGCTATCTGGCGAACTTGCCAGAGTGCCCAAGTGCCTCTGAGCTGATAGACCTTGTGGGCAAGAATCCTTGCTGTCCCTGTGGAGGACACCAGTGGGTGTTCCAAAGCACTGCAAGCCCTTGCAAGCCCTTGACATCCTATCTCTTACGGCTCCTGAGCGTTGCTCTGTAGGAGATGAGGATGGTGAGCTGTGCAGTGCTCCTCAAGAAGGAATTGCCTTGGTCTTGCCACTGCTATGCAGTTGAAAAGGATTTGCATCCATGAGCCGAGCTTGGAAGGTGGCCCTGCCAGCAGATTGTCTTGCAGCGGAGAACCTCCAGCAGCCTCATGCAAGGTTTTCTTCCCTCAGCCCCTGACCTGTGATTCCAGCAGCTCCTCAAGTGCTTCCTGTCAGATGTGCTGGGGCTGCCCCCGGGCCAGCTCTGGCAGTGGACACGGGAGGCTGCTCGTCTGGATCCTGCGTGGGGCCTCGTGCCCACTGCGTTGCCGGGTGCTGGCATTGTGACATGGGGCTGACACAGACGCATATGTGCAGCCCTTTGGAGGAAGCCTTTGGGGTGCTGGCTCCAAATCAGTCCCTGTACCTACAAAATAGGGGAGTAAGCAACCTAACAGAGTCCCTTTTTTGCAAAAAGACAGTGTGGATTTGTTGCCAGTGCAGCCTTCCTTCCAGTAGCAATACTGCCTGTAGTATCATGTATGGAGGCCTCAGGGCTCGCTCAGGCCTTGTCACGCAGAACTGCAGGCCTGACAGAGCAGACCTGCTCTCCTCTCCTCTCCTCTCCTCTCCTCCCCTCTCTTCTCCTCTCCTCTCCTCTCCTCTCCTCTCCTCTCCTCTTCTCTTCTTTCCTGTCCGCCAGTCCAGTATCTAAGAGTCTGTTTGCCTGAAAGGACAGAGGGTTTTCAGTTCCAAAATCAATTTCAAGGATACATAACACAATGAATTTTATTTTATTTTGTTGTTAATTTATTAATTTTCTTGATTTTATGTTAATTCATGTTATGTTATTTCATGTCATTTTTTTTCCCTTTGTGACTCTGTTTCAGAACCCAGGCTCACAAGCATTAGCTCAAGCCCAAGTGTAGCCAGGAGTAGGCTGAGGCATTCTTCAGTTTAGCCTGAGAAAAGATCCCTTGCAGGCTGGCAAAGGCAAGTCCCAGAGCTGCAGAGAGCAGCAGCAGGAATAGAGGCCAAGCTGTGCGCGGTTCCTGCAGAGGGAGAACCTTGACAAGGAGTTGTGGGACTGACCATGCACAAAAGAGGAGGAAGAAGAAGAAGAAGAAGAAGAAGAAGAGGAAGAAGAGGAAGAAGAGGAAGAAGAGGTGAGTGGTACCGTGGCATCTCTTCCAAAGCGTGACACGTAGCGATGACGAGCAGACTTTTTGCCTTCCACAACTTGTTTGGCTGCTGTGCTTCTTGGCCAGGGATGCATGAGAAGCGCTCTGGTCCCTGCCAGGCGCTTGTGTTAGCTGCAGGGAGAGCTGAGAAGTGGCAGCTGCGGCTGCCAGCATGGTGGAGCATGAGCAGCCGGCTCCCAGGCCAAATGGCCCTAAGAAATGGTGGCAAGGGGCGGTGCTGAGAACTGCAGAGGAAGGCAAAAAACCGCCGGGGACCAGTGCCAATGTGCCCCAGGGGAAAAAGTTCCTTGCTGAGCCCAGTGCTGGCCATGGGCTGTTCCCTGAGCATGTGAGCCAGACCTGGCTCCTTGTCCCACAGGCTGCTCATGCTTCCCAGGAGCTGCCCAAGCCCTATCCTCCCTTGAGCTGGAGCTATGTCGCGGACTTGCCAGAGTGCCCAAGTGCCTCTGAGCTGATAGACCTTGTGGGCAAGAATCCTTGCTGTCCCTGTGTAGGACACCAGTGGGTGTTCCAAAGCACTGCAAGCCCTTGCAAGCCCTTGCAAGCCCTCGACATCCTATCTCTTACGGCTCCTGAGCGTTGCTCTGTAGGAGATGAGGATGGTGAGCTCTGCAGTGCTCCTCAAGAAGGAATTGCCTTGGTCTTGCCACTGCTATCCAGTTGAAAAGGATTTGCATCCATGAGCCGAGCTTGGAAGGTGGCCCTGCCAGCAGCTTGTCTTGCAGCGGAGAACCTCCAGCAGCCTCATGCAAGGTTTTCTTCCCTCAGCCCCTGGCCTGTGATTCCAGCAGCTCCTCAAGTGCTTCCTGTCAGATGTGCTGGGGCTGCCCCCGGGCCAGCTCTGGCAGTGGACACGGGAGGCTGCTCCTCTGGATCCTGCGTGGGGCCTGGTGCCCACTGCGTTGCCAGGTGCTGGCATTGTGACATGGGGCTGACACAGCCACATATGTGCAGCCCTTTGGAGGAAGGCTTTGGGGTGCTGGCTCCAAATCAGTCCCTGTAGCTACAAAATAGGGGAGTAAGCAACCTAATAGAGTCCCTTTTTTGCAAAAGGACAGTGTGGATTTGTTGCAAGTGCAGCCTTAGTTCCAGTAGCAATACTGCCTGTAGTATCATGTATGGAGGCCTCAGGGCTCGCTCAGGGCTTGTCACGCAGAACTGCAGGCCTGACAGAGCAGAACTGCTCTCCTCTCCTCTCCTCTCCTCTCCTCTCCTCTTCTCTCCTGTCCGCCAGTCCAATATCTAAGAGACTGTTTGCCTGAAAGGACAGAGGGGTTTCAGTTCCAAAATCAATGTCAAGGACACATAACACAATGAATTTTATTTTATTTTGTTGTTAATTTATTAATTTTCTTGATTTTATGTTAATTCATGTGATGTTTCTTTGTGTCATTTTTTTTCCCTTTGTGACTCTGTTTCAGAACCCAGGCTCACAAGCATTAGCTCAAGCCCAAGTGTAGCCAGGAGTAGGCTGAGGCATTCTTCAGTTTAGCCTGAGAAAAGATCCCTTGCAGGCTGGCAAAGGCAAGTCCCAGAGCTGCAGAGAGCAGCAGCAGGAATAGAGGCCAAGCTGTCCGCGGTTCCTGCAGAGGGAGAACCTTGACAAGGAGTTGTGGGACTGACCATGCACAAAAGAGGAGGAAGAAGAAGAAGAAGAAGAAGAAGAAGAGGAAGAAGAGGAAGAAGAGGTGAGTGGTACCGTGGCATCTCTTCCAAAGCGTGACATGTAGCGATGACGAGCAGACTTTTTGCCTTCCACAACTTGTTTGGCTGCTGTGCTTCTTGGCCAGGGATGCATGAGAAGCGCTCTGGTCCCTGCCAGGCGCTTGTGTTAGCTGCAGGGAGAGCTGAGAAGTGGCAGCTGCGGCTGCCAGCATGGTGGAGCATGAGCAGCCGGCTCCCAGGCCAAATGGCCCAAAGAAATGGTGGCAAGGGGCGGTGCTGAGAACTGCAGAGGAAGGCAAAAAACCGCCGAGGACCAGTGCCAATGTGCCCTGGGGGAAAAAGTTCCTTGCTGAGCCCAGTGCTGGCCATGGGCTGTTCCCTGAGCATGTGAGCCAGACCTGGCTCCTTGTCCCACAGGCTGCTCATGCTTCCCAGGAGCTGCCCAAGCCCTATCCTCCGCTGAGCTGGAGCTATCTGGCGGACTTGCCAGAGTGCCCAACTGCCTCTGAGCTGATAGACCTTGTGGGCAAGAATCCTTGCTGTCCCT